>NW_012267217.1:53469434-53530576 GCF_000151885.1 Dipodomys ordii
CGCCACTTCTGGCTTTTTTCTTTTTGCTTATGTGGTGCTGAGGAATCGAACCCAGGGCCTCAGGCATGCAAGGCTAGCGCTCTACCACTGAGCCACCTTCCCAGCCCCATTCTGAACATTTCTTAAATCCAATCACAATCTCTCCATGGCCATCCTCATTCCTACTCTAGCAGTGCCAATCCTACCCCCTCTATTTCCTCCTGCTACTACCATTCTCACTTGAATGACTTCAAATGGTACCTGGCTGGTCTCTGTATATTCACTTAGTCTCCTCCTTACAATTTACACTCCAAACTGAAGTTAGAGTGACCTTGAAACTCAAGTCTGATTCTTAGCCTTAAAAGCTGTTGAAGGCTTTTAGGGAAAAGGTAAGTCCAGGTGAGGACTCAAAGACCTTCAGCCTCTTCTTTGGATCTCTGTTCAGGATTACTTTTGCAATCAAGCTCATCTTTTGGTCCTTTCACTATATGCCTATGGTATAGGGCCTTTGCACACGCTTACCACCTGCTACTGTTGCCATTTTACAGTTGTGAGGGTGATTATTCCATTAATAACTGTTTCTTTCAGACTATTACACCTCAGGAGGTGGAACTATGTTTTTGCTTATCACTGTGTCCCTGTGTCTATCATGGTAATCGACACTCAAATACTTGTTGAATAAATTAATGAAGAAAGGAAAGACTAGTGTAGGCACAGTTGGGTTGGTATTTGAATACTCACTTTACTGGAACAAAGCCAATTCTTGATACTAATTGGTAACTACTAACATTTAATAAGAAGACATTTTACTTGGGCAATCCTATTCTCTGCATTTTATTAATTTGAAATCTTAATATTCTTATAAGTACTGCGCGTGCTAACCGATTGCGCCACTGGAGCTCCTGAAATCTTAATATTCTAAAGAGAACAAAGATTTGCTCTACTGTAAAACACTCCATATGGCCTTAAGAATTAGTTCGAATATGATGATGAATGGCTCCTCACTCCATTAACAAATGATCATTAATTTTAATTCAGATGTCTGACATTGGCTCCTGATCTTTGTCCCCTCAAGTGTAATGGAAATAATTGTAAATATGCAGCCCATCACGGGAAGTTACAGGTGATTTTACTACGCAGCCTCCACTCTCTATTGAGATCATGGTTGCCTGAGGCTGGAATCCATTCCAGGTGACTTGTTGTGAGCATGGAGGATAGAGAAGGGGATGAAGAAAGTGTATGAGGGGCTAGAACAGGATTGGACTGTGTGGGAGTTGGCCTTTAAAAGACAGAGCTTGGAAATGGACTTCCTATGATTTGACCTTGAACTAATTTGTCAAAGTACTGCTCTACCACCATAAAATTTGGAGTTATACCTACGTTTGGACACCAGGCACTGGTTGTTCACATCTGTAACCCTAGCTACTCGGGAGGCTGAGATTCGAGGATTGTGGTTCAAAGCCAGCCTGGGCAGGAAACTCCGTGAGACTCATATCTCCAATAGACTACTCAAAAACTCCAGAAGTGGTGCTGTGGCTCAAGTGGTAGAGCACTTGCCTTGAGCAAAAGAAGCTCAGGGACAGCACCCAGGCCCAGAGTTCATGCCCCAGGACTGGAAGAAGAGAAAAAACAAAGATGAGATTTCAGGGATCTGGAAAAGTCTGCTTTTTCACGTCTCCCTCCAAGAATCTAAAGTGCATATGCCTGAGATTCCTACAAGGAACAAAATGTCCCTCCTATGATGATAGAAAGATTGTACACTCAAATGCCTTTGGAAGAGGAGATATTTGAATTCTCACTGATGTGTCCACAACTGACACTAGCTTGATTCCCAAGAGGAAGCTTTAGGATGGGGAGGAATCCCAGGTGCCTTGAGTCAGGTCAAGGGCATGGAAGGGAAGAGTTAATGCCTGGGCATTTCAGGAACTCCTAGGTTTTATTCTTGTCTGTCCCCTGTTTCAGTCACAGGATGCCTACCAGGCAGGCAGCACACTGATGGCATTACTTTTGGGGTGACAAGTATGGTTCCAAGGTTGTCCCTGGGCACAGTTCTAGGTGAAATCACGGGAGACCCACAAAGGATGACTGTCTTCATGTCTGCAGACATCCTGGCCCCTGGATACAGGAGAAAACTGGCCTCTATCAGCTGAGTCAGGAGCTACAGCAAAGCCCCTCTCTCATTAAAACCCTCATATCGCTTTCTGGGAGAAAACAGCCCCGTATCGTGGATGAAATAAAAATTTTACTACACTAGGGAAAACTGTACGAGCAAAGTGTTTTCCATATACCTGGATCTGAATTGTTACAGGGAAATTTTACTGTAATAGGACCCATGATCTCAGAAACCAGATTTTTATCCTGAGGCTAGTCTGCTTTTATAGTCACATCAAATCAGTGGAACATATGAGCTTATGATGACTTTGTTTCTCAGATCTGTCGTGTTTGAGAAAGCAATTTATACCCTGGGCACAGGTTGGGCTATAAGGTTGTGTCAGGGGGAAAGGGGGTATGTTTCTTTGTTCTTCCTTTCCTTCCTTCCTTCCCTATCTTCTTTGGACTTCCCTACAACCAAAGGAAGTTCGGACGTTTTCTGGAGATCTAGTTTTCATCTCTGGACTCAGAAGGGTGGGGGCTAGGGATATTGTCACCTTCTACTACTGTCTCCATGCAGTGTGTGGTTGGATGTGGATGAAATGACTTGCTGCTGAGGTGCATGTTAAGATGCGAGAATTGTGCTCTACAAGTTTGCTCTAGGGGTTAGTTTGCATGCTAAGTAGCCATAAGCATCTTTCTGGTGTCCTCCTGGGGCCTCTTCTACCGTAGAGCATAGGGGAAGTGTAATTGTCCTGGACTCGAACTGGCTTTGGCGAAGTGAGTGATTTCATTGTTCACATTCTTCCAATGTATGGCTTTCTCCTTCTGTGACCTTGCAACTCTTTCATCGAAGTGATTAAAATATTTCCCTTGGACAGCTCTATGATTTCTCTCAGTTATCTCGATTATTTCTCGCAACATCTCTATTATATCTGGCTTTCAGGTTACATTGGAATCCATTGTTTGGATTTTCCTCTAATGCCAACACCTCTGTGTGGCACATACAGTCACTGTGGGGAAAGGAAGTTTGCTGTGTAGAAAACTGGATGGCTAGGTGGAGAGATAACTTGGTTTGCCTTTGCAAACAGTGTATTAACAGTACATTTAGCTGTATGTTCTAGGAAAAGGAAAGCAATTTCTCTAAGAAAGGTCAAGTGGGAAGGAAATGTTACCTCCCACAGCTAACCACTGTTGCTATTGTTCCAGATCTTTCCCTATGCAAATATCTTTATATTAAAAAGCAACAACACCCAACACCCTCTCATTACACTTACTGTTGTCTTGTTAGCTGCCTTGATTCACTTAATAATATTCTGTAGAAATGATTCCATGACAATATAGGAAAGTTTATCCCCTATTTTTTATTTTTATTTTTATAGATCCAGTTGTATGATGCTCATGAAGTTACCTCAATTGCCACTGATATATGCTGAAGTTTTTCTCTGTTTTTCACTGTTATAAATAACTCTGGAATAAGCATGGTTTTTACACCTTTTAGAACTTTGCCGAATTACATTCATAGACTAGAATTCCTGAGTCAGAAGTTATGTGTGTAGGAATGCCTGTTATAAAAACTCAAACAAATTGTCCCTTCAAACCCCGCTCATCTCTTTCTTGTAATGTGGCATATTTGCATGTGTTTTGTAAAGTTGTGGTTTTGCTGAAGCAGGATAAGTCTGTTAACAAACAACAGCAGAAGTGGTGCTGTGGCTCAAGCGGTAGAGCACTAGCCTTGAGCTGAAGAATGCAGGGACAGCGCCCAGGCCCAGAGTTCAAGCCCCACGACTGACAAAAAAGAAAAACAACAACAACAAATAAACCCCAACAGCTTGGTGCTGGTGGCTCAAGTCTTTGATCCTAGCTACTCAGGAGGCTGACAACTGAGGATCATGGCTCAAAACCAGTCGCAGGCAGGAAAGTCCATGAGACTCTTATCTCCAATTAGCCACCAAAAAGTCAGAAGTAGAGCTGTGGCTCAAGTGGTAGAGTGCCAGCCTTGAGCAAAAAAAGGGACAGTGCCCAGGTCCTGAGTTCAAGCCCCAGGACTTGCACAACTAGAACCAGAAAAAAACTCAGCAGCATCAGCAAACAACTCCTAGCAGGTATTTTTCTTCTGATTCCTCTTTTGCTGGGTTCCCTAGTTCTTACTTCAGCTAGTGACTCTCTTTTACCTTCCTAATTATGTAGAGAACATTTCCTCTTCAATTTGTAACCAACTTGCCAACCTGTCATTCGTTCACTTAACAAATACGAAGTCCTACCGCTAAGTGCTACCCTTTCTAAGCGTAGATGTTCAAAGGGGAATCAAAGAGACTCAGCCCTCTTGCAGAAAAAGAATGAAGGAAGGAAGAATGGAGGTTGGGAAAGAAATGGGGGGAGAAGAAAAGGAGGGAGGATAAGAGAGAGACTTGTGCCAAGATATTGAGCTCTTGGTATTTATTACTGAACTTCTGCTTTATTGTTTTATTTATTGTACTTTTATATATTGAATGGGGCAAGAGCCCTAGAAAAATATCTAAATATATATTATATATTATTATAATATATTATATATTATTACATATATTATTATTATTATTATTTTTGTGCCGGTCCTGGGGCTTGAACTCAGGGCCTGGGCACTGTTCCTGAGATTTTGTGCTCAAGGCTAGTGCTCTTTGCCACTTTGAGCCATAGCTTCATGTCTGGCTTTTTGGTAGTACATTGGAGATAAGAGTCTCACAGACTTTCTTGCTCTGGGCTGGCTTTGAACCGCGATTCTCAGATCTCAGCTACTTGAGTAGCTAGGATTATAGGTGTGAACTACCAGCGTCTAGCTCTTAGAACTATTTTTAAGAGGATAAGTTAAACAGAGATATAAGGCAAACAAGTTCCAGGAGTGGAGAGGATGTTGACAGAGGACAAACTCATGAGCTAGGAAACTCCCTTTGCGGGACAAGATTTTGGTATCCAGAGAATTTCCTCACTTCAGGGGAAGAGCCATGCCAGCTCAACATCCAGGAAACTGGGCTATCCCCAAGTTCTGTCAAAGCCGTTTTCTACCCTGTTGTGTCTAAAAAGAACTGGGCAGACAACAGCCACATTCCTGGAACTGACATGACAAATCCCTGGAGAGGAGCAATGGCTTCAGCAGCGTAGTCATCAGATTGAATTGCAATGTCCCCAGTGTAGTACATTGATATGAGATTGATCAAGATGAGAGGTGGAAAAAAAATCAATATATTCAGGCCATGGCAAACCTGGTGTCCTTGAATGCAACTCAAGTATGAAATGCTCACATTTCTTAGGCAGAGATTTTTTTCCTTTTGTTTTGATTCTAGTTCCTTTTAACATTCAAACAAATATATATTGGCTTGTTATTGTTGTTGATGAATAACTTGTGATGTAGATTGTCCTCATTTGTGACTGCCTTATTTTAGATTGTTTAATGATGATGTTGATGATGATGTTGATGATAATGTTGATGATAATGAATGGAAAGCCAGTTTGTAAAAGGGTAAAGCATAAGCCAGGTACTGGTGATTCATGTCTGTAACCCTTGCTATTTAGAAGGCTGAGATCTAGAATATCAGGGGGTTAAAGTCAGCCTGGACAGAAAAATCCATGAGACTTGGTCTCCAAAATAATCAGCAAAAAGCAGGAGTGGAGGCATGGCTCAAGTAGTAGAGTACCAGCCAAACAAATAAAGAAGTGAGTTCTAGCCTTGAGTTTAAACCCCAGTATCAGGGGAAAAAAAGGCAAAGAAAGCAAGATAATCTTAAGGTATTGTTTTAGAAACTGTGCTTCAAGGTTGGAAAGAAATATCTAGTGGGGCTGGGAAGGTGGCTCAGTGGTAGAGTGCTTGTCTTGTATGACTGAGGTCCTGGGTTTGATTCCTTAGCACCACATAAGAAGAAAAAGCCAGAAGTGGCGCTGTGGCTCAAGTGGTAGAACACTAACCTTGAGCTGAAGACTTGAGGGACAGCGCCCAGGCCCAGAGTTTAGGCTCCATGACTGACTAAAAAAAAAATCTAGTGACACAAAATGTTGGTCAAATTCCTTCTGACTGCTTTCTTGTAACTAATCCATTTATTGAATTTTGGATCTTGTTAAACAGTCCCAGTTCATCTTAAACTTCCCATCTATTTATTCAGATTTATCATTTTCTTCAAATAGTTGTGCAAAGGGGTTTCCATTGGACACGTCAACTTATGTATACAATGCATCTTGACCAGAATTACCTCTTCCATCATTTTTTCCACCCCACCCAACTATTCATTTTTTTAAAATTTAATTTTATTGTCAAAGTGATATACAGAGGGGTTACAGTTACATATGTAAGGTAATGAGTACATTTCTTGTTGGAATATTACCCTTTCCCTCCTTTTTTCCCACTTTCCCTCCCCCCAGCCCCTTCCCCTCAAATTGTAAAGTTCATTTCCAACATATTGTCTTGCGAGTATCGCTGTTGCATTGGTCACCCTTTGTCCTTTGTCTCACCATTCTGTTGTTCCCCTTCCTTTCCCTCATTCAGATAAATGTATATACAATACATAGGGCACCAAAATCAAATACAGTGACAAAAGGGGGCAAACCATAGGAAGAAAATAAACAGAATGAAAGAAAAAGAAATAACTTCACATAGTACATTAACAACAACAATAACAACAACAACAAAGAAAAACCTCTTGTTTCCATATCTTGGAGTTCAAAACTATTCATTTTAAATGTTGTGCTGGCACTAGGGCCTGATGCTTTAGCTTGGTTTTTTCTTTTTACACTCACCATTGGTGCTGTACCACTTGAGCCATGCCTCCAGTTCCTTAAATACTTCTAGTATATATTGGGTTACAGGTGTGAGCCATTGTTTTTATTTGTTTCAGATTTCTGGGATTCTGTTTTGTTTCGTTCCTTCTCTGCTGGAGATTGAACCGAGAGCCATATGCATTCTAGGCAGGTGCTCTACCACTGAGCCACATCCCAACCCTGTATTTTGCGAGTCCCCATTTGATATGAATTTCATGGGCCAGGGAAGTTGGAATCCACTAAGAATTATGACCTTCATGTGACCTTAGGTCTTGGACAGCCTTTGCTCTCAGAGAAGGTAGTATAAAACTTCTTTTGTTTCATGTTCTGGTTATTAAGTCAGCACAAATTCCAGCTACATTGCGAGACCAGCTTTGAGGATAATTTAGATCTTCAAAGAACATTCCTCTGGCCCCTTGAAAAAGTTGTGTTAAAGCAATTAAATGTTATTTGAAGGCAAGAGAAAGCACAGACTGACTACTGAGCAACAGAAATAGTGTTCACAAGACAAAACAATCCTTGCCTTGGGATCAAAGCCAGAGAGGGAAAGAGAGAAGAAAGATAGAAAGGAGAGAGAGAGAGAGAGAGAGAGAGAGAGAGAGAGAGAGAGAGAGAGAGAAAGAGAGGGAGAGAGAGGGAGAGGGAGAGGGAGAGGGAGCGAGGGTCAGAGTGCTGCTGTGTAGGGAGATCAGGGGAGAGGGGAATGGCTTCTGCTCAATTAAAATGTGAATGGGAAATGTGGGGATAGTCTTCTGAATTCAGAAAAATTGCTGGCAACAGAAGCATGAATGGCCCCATGAGAACTCACAATGCAAGAAACCCTGGATTATGCATCTCTGTTCAGACAAGGGGGGGGCTAAAGAAAGGAACAAAACAAACACGTGGGCATAATTGTTTCCTATCAGGGGCGCCATGGAGAGCTTGGCATATGGCGTGTGGAGATTCTGGAATGCACAGGACATCTCATTTGGACCGACTATCCTTGCTTCAGAGACTCGAGAGCCAGATGGGAACAGGCCTGCCTGAATGATGAGGGGGAGAGGTACTGTATAGTTTTCATGCAGAACATCATTCTCAACTTCATTGCCTGCCATGCTCACCCAATGGCTCCAAAAGCCTTATATTGTTTCCAGAACTCAAACATCTCCCATGAACAGCTGGGACATGTCATGACTGAAGACATTTTTGAAAGCTGGCTGCATGCCCTGGGAAGACCCTCCTCAAAGAGGGCGCTGTGAGTGCTACTGGGAGTGAGTGTATGGAGTCTCACGTTGTTAATTGAGGATCAGCCCCAGTGATGGGGAGGGGTACTTAGTGTTTTTATTGCCATGCTTCTGGAGCTTTCAGAAGGTGAGGAAGATCTGCACATGCTTGCAAGTATGCTGCTCACACTTGAGGGTCCTGTGAGACCCTGTGAGACTGCACTGTATCAAAATCTGTGGGACTTCCCTTCCTTCCATTTCCCTCTCCCTCCCTTCCCTCCCTCTCCTTCCCTTCCTCTTCTCCCTACCTTCCTTTCCTCTCCTCCTTCCCTCCCTTCCTCCCTTCCTTGGGCTTGAACACAGGGCCTGGGCTCTGTCCCTGAGTTTTTTTGCTCAAGACCAATGCTCTACCACTTGAGTCACAGCCTTCTGGCTTTTGGCTGGTTAATTAGAGATAAGAGCCTTGTCCACTTTCCTGATTGGGATGGCTTTGAACCATAATCCTCAGATTTCAGTCTCATGAGTAGCTATCAGGGCTTGGCTAGGAATTTCTGATTTAGGTGCAGGAACTAATAAAGCCCTGTATTTGCTGGACATGAGGACTGTATCTAGGGAAACATGACATTGACATTAAAAAAAAATCTAAGTGTACAAGTCAACATGTGCTAAGGCCATTAGTTTGCAGGTTCTGGGCCATGTTATAGAGCCAAACACATCTGGGAAGCAATGGGTGTAAAATGGATTTTTGAAATTGCAGGACTTTTCATAACCTATACGGTATGCAGCATTTTCTAGGCGTATTTGCTCATGGCGCCATTTATTTGCATGGTGTCTCTTGGGACTAATGTTCTGTGGAATATACATTGTAAAGAAAAGAAACCAGGTCAAAGAATCTGATGGATCTTAGTCTATTTCCTTTTTTGGAAAAAGGGTTATTATAGATGCTGGGAGAGAACATGATTTTCCCAGGATCACACAGATGGTGTTTGGTTCACTCTGGGTAAGAACCCAGTATATTCCTGCCCAAAGAACAAGTCTGAGAACCCTGGCCTCTCCACTTACCATTGCTTCGTGGTGTGCCTCTCAGAGAAGAGTCTGAAAGCTTTTCTGCAGAAATACTGAGACCAGAAAAGAGGGAATGAGGTAGGACTTCAATGAGGCTTAAATGCCCGATGTTCTTGGTTTTTATCCTGTACTGCCATCCTTCCGTCTTGGACCTTTGTATGTTGTGCTGCCATTATCTCCTGATGGTAGATGGTATTTTGCTCCATAGGTTTTGCCTCATTTCTTACCCTGGCCATGGTGGGTGGAACAGACATTCCTAGCCTGTTGATTGATGTTCGGTTAACTATGTATTAGGAGCAGAATTGAGTCTCCCTCAAATTCCTATGTTAAAATCCTAACCCCCCATACCTCAGCATGTGACTGTCCTTGGAAATAGAGTTGTTAAAGAGGTAATTAAGTGAAAATGAGGTTACAAGGGTGAGTTCTCATCCACAATGACTAATGGCCCTACATTAGTGGATATGAACACAGAGGAAAACGTGTGAAGACACAGGAAGAATTCTGACAACTATCTCTAGGGCAAGGTCAGGGATGGGAGGACTTACGTGAAACCAAAGCTAACGATACATTGATGTTTAGATTCCTAGCCTCCAGAACCGTGAAGGAAAAAAATTCTGTGGCTTAAATTCCTAACCCCCTTTCGGTGGCATTATATTATGACAGGCATAGTAAACTAATACGTTCTATGATTTGCTTTGGCCCAAGGCATTGGGTAGAAGTTCCAGCATGGCAGCACCAGGGTTGGCCCGTAAATGGCATCACCTGATTCCACTCACTCTTCCTGGGCTTCTCCCATGCTCTGTAAGAACAGTGTGGCCTGGAAATCTGCTGACCCCAGAAAGAGAGCCACAAGGTACAGAGTGGTCCCAACTCAGCTTGTAGCTTAAAGCAAAGCCCCTGCAGCCAACCTGAAGTCCTGGGAGGAAGAAATATATATATATATATATATATATATATATATATATATATTATAATCACTGAAATTGGAAGGTTGTTGTCATGCAGCATTTTTGGGCAATAACGGATTAACTCTTTTCTAACTTTACTTGTAAGTAATTCCACTTTTAAGTGCCCTAAGGCCTAAGACTTAGGTATACCACTGTGTTTTCAGCATGAAGCTCATGGTCAGTAAAGACATTTAGAATTTATACACAAAGAGTAGTGCTTCCATGAAGGTTTTGAACAGATAGGTGGTGTGAGTTTGGAGACACTTGGTTTGGCAGGGAGTTGGAGGACATGTTAGAGGAGGATCAGTGAGGACATGAACGAAACAATTATGAGTGTGAAATTAAGGACTGGATTTTGGAAGTGACCTGTGCAAGTAGGATGCATAATAAATCCACCTCTGCCAAAAGGTTATACAATTTCTACCATCTGTCTGTGTACTCTTATTTGTCTAGCTAGGCCTTTCCCATCGTGTAGATCTGTCATCTTCAACACATTGCTGGCCTGCAGGAAGACCATTGAGAGAAGAGCACAAAGGAACAAAAGTGACTGGGCTGCATCTGGAGCTGGTCTACGAGTTCCACTCCCATTCCATGGGCTAGATGGGCTAGAACTCAGTCACAGGGGCACCTTAAACAAAGGATGCTGGGAAATTGCTTGAGTTTCCTAAAGTCCTGTATGTTCCCTGGAGTGGTGCTATTGGGAGGTGGTGGAATCTTTCAAAGGTGGGCCTAAGGGGAGGTCTTTAGGCCGTTTGGGGGATGCCTATAAAGGGAATAGAGCTATCTGAGCCCCCCCTTCCTCTCTTTTCTTATCCTGATCATGACATGACCTGCTGTACTTCATCACATACTTCCTACTTGCTACAAACCCACAGCAACAGAACCAACCAACAATGCATGATCCCTGCCCCTCCCAAAGCAAGCCCAGGATGAATCTTTCTTTGTTTCTTCATACTGGTACTGAAGCAATTTCATAGGGACTGTGTCTCCTCCCTAATGCAAAAGCTGCCTTCTCTGCCTCTCTGGGAAACTGCACTGATTTCTATATGCAGAGAACCTAATAACTCTTCCATTTCTGACTTAGGTTTAAGATTGAGCTCAGGCAAGTTTAGGAGCTTAGAAAGACTTCATGTCTTTAGGGCCAAAATGAGTCGTATATTGGCTAGAGGAACATCTTAGACAAAAAGAGAGATCATTATTATTATGACTATTATTATGATGACTATTATTATTACTATTACAATTTATTATTATTACTACTACTACTACAATGATGATGATGATGATGATGATGCCAATCCTGGGGCTTGAATTCAGGGCCTGGGTGTTATCCCTGAGCTTCTTTCTGCTGAAGGCTAGTGCTTTGCCACTTGAGCTACAGGTTCACTTCCAGCTTTTTGGTAGTTTAGTGGAGAGAGAAGAATCTCATAGACTTTCTTGCCTGAGTTGGTTTCAAATCATAGTTCTCAGATCTCAGCCTCCAGAGTAGTTAGGATTACAGGTATGAGCCACCAGTGTCTGACTGGGATTATTTTTTAATGGTGGTGGTTTAATTTTCTTTGCTAAGTAAAAACATGATTTCAACAGTAGCTTGAACTTTGATAATGACAGTGACCTTCTGGCTCTCCCCAATACTGGAAAACATTGAGTAACTCAGCTTCATATAAGCCTGGAGCAACTTAAGGTTTTATTTTTTTATTCAAATGAAGAGGTGAATTTGGTTGGATTATTGTCAAGCCATCTCCAGTGGGGGAGAATGTGCCATGAGACTGGAAATATTGTGTGTTCGTGCTCTTGCTGACATTTGGAAGCTGTTACCTTTGTTTCTCGTTCACCTTTGTTTTTGTTTTTCTTCTGTACAATTCTCCTAGGTATCTCTTATCTTCCAGAAACACCTACCTTGCTCAAATGCTGTGGCTTTGTTACAAAATAGGCATAAATTCTCTTAAGGTGAAACATTTCCCTCATTTACTTCTCATTCACAGACTGCTTTCCGGTGCCAGGTGCCCCAGGAACCTTCCTTCCTCACAAACCCAGTGTGTGGTGTGGTTGGCTCCATTGTCCCAGAAACCTGTAGTATGTACTGTCAAAAGCCTGGTTATCTTTCCCCTCATTTCAGGGGGCAGTTCAATACATCCAGTGAAGACAGGAACCTAAGCCTGGTAATCTTAAAATCCTAAAACACACCTTCCTGGACAGAAGCATAGCCACGAATATTTTTTCTTATTAAATAGGAAGTAAAGAAGGTATTTCTGGGAAATAGCATATTACTCAACAATTGATGAGTGAATTGTTGACTTTTACTTTATTAGATAACAACTCTTCATTATATAAAATCTTGAAAGACATTAGGGAGCCAGACATGGTAGTACATGCCTGGAATCCCAGCACTCCAGGAGGCTGAGGAAGGAGAATCCAGAGTGTGAAGACAGCTTGGGCTACAAACAGAGACCCCGTCTCAAAAACAAAAACAAAACAGAAAACCAGAAAAAGCAATACCTTTCAGTTAGAGAAATGACGGATAGGAAATTATCTAAATTCTACCTTCTTACTTCCTTTCCTTCTCTGTTCTTCCCTTTCCCTCCTTTTTCCTTTTCTCTTTCCCTCCCTCCCTCCCTCCTTCCCTCCCTCCCTCCCTTCCTTCCTTCCTTTCTTCCTTCCTCCTTTCCTTCCTTCCTCCCTTTCCTCCCTCCCTCCCTCCTTCCCTCCCTCCCTCCCTTCTCTCCCTCCTTTCCTTCCTTCCTTCCCTCCCTCTTTTCCTCCCTCCTTCCCTGCCTTCCTTCCTCCCTTCCTTCCTCCCTCCCTCCCTCCCTTCCTTCCCTCTTTCCTTCCTTCCTCCCTTCCTCCCTCCCTTCCTTCTTCCCTTCCTTCCTCCCTTCCTCCCTCTCTTCTCCCCGTTCTTCCTGGTCTTTGTTTAGTTAACTGAACAACTTACTGAAAACTCCCCATGAGCCTGTGAGGAAGGGCATGTGGAGAGGGAATGCAGCATTCTCTCACAGAGGAGGATTTACTCAGTGCACTGCTCATCCCTTGACAGTCTTTTAGGAAGCAAACTCAAAGTCAGGGCAGGCTTCATCCTCGTGATTTTATCCTGCTCACATACATTCAGAACAGCTCCTCAGGACAAGATGTTGCTCAAGAACTGTTTTTTGTTTTTGACTTGACAACCCCTATCACTCAAGTCATTGGGAGATTTCCCCGCATCCGTTGCTGGGTACCATGGGGATCAGCAGTCCACAGCCATCTGTTTTTGTATAGCCCATGGACTAAGAAAGGATTTCCATGTTTTTCTTTTTAAATGACTTAAAAAAATCAAAACAAGAATATTTTGTGACAGGAGAGAACTATATAAAATTCACATTTCTGCATCCATAAATAAAGTTTATAGGAATGCAGCCATTCTCATTAACTTATGTATTGTTCACGGCTGCTTTGGCTACAATGGCAGAGTTGAATAGCTGTAACAGAGATTGTGTAGCCCAGAAATAGAGCTGGAAATATTTACCATCTGGTCCTTTAAGAAGGCTTACGGAGCCCTCTATATTGTTTTACTTGCGAGTAGAAAAGGTTTTTAAAAGGCATCTTAACACCTGACTCTAATATCTCTTCTATGGGGAGGACTGCTTTTGTTCAGGAAAGTCTTCTGATTGGTTGGTGGGACATGTAAGCGTAGGCCCCCAGGAAGTTGAGTGGCCCCCAGCTACTCTGCCTGAACACGGAGGCTGGTCCCTCTCTATCTCCTTGATACACTGGGAAGAAGACAGCTTTTGTAGCAAGTCACATCCAGAGTGAAGTCCCAGCTTTGTGTGACTTTGGGCCAGTCATTCAGCTTTTTGGAGCTTCAGAATATGGGAAGAAAAGTCACATTTTCCTCTTAAGTTTGAGGCTAAAATGAATTAATTTATGTAAAGCAGTAAGCATAGAGCCTAGCACATTGTCAGTTTACCTAATTAGGAATTATGGCTTTTTATCATTATTAATGGGATAAAAGGAATCCTATGAAGTAATGTTTATGAAGTCCCTGGCGTATGGGCTAGTAAAATGGCTTTCCTGGTCTCATGGAAGATCCGAGGGTGATAAGTTCTTCCATAAGTGAGGTCTATACTGCGACCTGACCCACAGCACTGGCACCAGAGCCACGAGGACATACATTTGCATGCGCATGGCAGCTACATCTGAGAGCAGAGATGCATGGAGGGACTGGGCTCTGATAGTGATTAGACACAGGCTTTTGGGTTGGGTGTAGTGACTCAAGCCTGTAATCCCAGGCACTGGGGAAGCTAGATTGGAGGATCATGGTGAAAGGCCAGCTCAGGTAAAAAGAAGCTAGTGAGTCCTCCATCTCAACCGGTGACTGGTTGGGGTAGCATGCCTGAAATCCCTGCTGCTGAGGGAACACAATGGCTGAGTGTAGTGGGGCATGCCTGTTGTCCCCGTGGACACAGGGAAGCACAAGGAGGAGGTCTGCAGCCCAGGCCAGCCTGAGCATAAATCAAAACCCTGCCTAGAAAACAACCCAAGCAACAAAGAGCACGAGGCCTTGGCTCTCCGTGTGACCACAGCCTGGTGACAGGCCCTAAGCCAGAACCTGCTCCTAAACTTTCCTATATTCTTGTCTCATCGCAGCTATGAACTAATAAATCTTGGTTAAGTTGATACATTGGGGGGTAAGTTTTTACACAGCTGGGTAACTAATATATAGTACCAGTATGGTGGTTAATATTTATAAAGCTCTTGAACAATGCCTACCACCGAGTGAATAAACACGGTGTCAGTGTTAGTTAAATACAGATTCACACTGAACCATATCCCCAGCTGGAAGCTGGGAGAGGGGAAGATAGGTAACCCTCTGGTGGGTGAGAACCAGACAGTCAAAACTTACTGGCTTCAGAACTAAAGGCATCTGATTTCTTTCATACCATCTGGCCTCTTCTCTAAGTGCCGGAGAGAAGGCGGGAGCTCTGATTTATATTTTCCACAGAAGAGAAGAGATGGACGTGGTAAGTGCCAGAGAAATTAAAAGTCATTTCGGTTTTTCAATTCATTACTTCTGGAAAAAAAAAAAGGAAAATGAAAAAGAAATCCCAGCCCAGCTTCATTACTAGCGCTCTGTTTTAGTGCTGATGATAATTGCCAAGGCAGTATTTTAAATTAGAATGTATAAGACTACATGTAATTAACCCGTATGGAAGGGCTGAGACTTCATATTAGGCTGTTTAATCCATCCCGGCAGATTTACTGAGGCTGAGCAATTGATTTGAAAATACTGTATGGGCAGAGTGAAGATGCCCGATGCTAATGACTCTCAATGGGTAAGTAGACAGTTCCAGCACCATGAGAGGAGAAGACTTCTGGCCCTTAACTGGCTCAAAGCTGAGCATTTGGGTTGCAGTTTAAGGCAAGAGAGGATTTTTCTGTACTCTGGGAGTGTGATGATCAGGGTGTCATAGGTATCATAGCTTAGCTTGTGGGCATGTTTAGGGACCTGGTGGAAAGTTTCTAGAATTCCAGTAGTAGGAGTTTGTGAGCCACTTCCTCTAACCCTTAGACTGCGCAAACTACCCTACTTTACAGTCCTCTTTCAACACTCATCTCTATTTGTTTTTGTTTTGTTGGTACTCTTTTTTTTGCTGGTCCTGAGGCTTGAACTCTGGGCCTGCGTGCTGTCCCTGAGCTTCTTTTGCTCAAGGCTAGTGTTTTACCACTTGCGCCAAATGCCACTTCTGTTTTTTTTTTTTTCCTGAGTAGTTTATTGGAGGAGAGAGGGGATGACACTGTTCAAAAAGAAATATATTCATTATCTTATTATGTAACCATAACCACTTTGTACATCGCCGTTAAAATTTTTTAAAAAAAGAGTTTCATGGAGTTTCCTGCTCAGCTGGCTTGGAATTGCAATCTTTGTATCTCAGCCTCCTGAGTACCTAGGATTACAGGCACGAGCCACCAGCACTTGGCTTCATCGCTATTCTTATTTGTCATTTCTACCAGGAAACATCTATGTACCTATCTACTGATGTTTCTATCTATGTATCTATCTATATATGTGCTGGTATTGAGGCTTGAATTCAGGCCTGGTACTGTCCCTAAGCTGGCACTCTACCACTTGAGCCACAGTTCTACTTCTAGCTTTTTGGTTATTGAATGTAGACAAGAGTCATATGGACTTTGCTGCTCAGCCTGGCTTTGAACCTCAATCCTCAGATCTCAGTTTCCTAAGTAGCTAGGATTACAGGTGTGAGCCACTGCACTTGGATCATTTTATTTCTCAATCCAGTTGCCCAACAGCAACAACAACAACAACTAAAATAATCACAATAATAGCTGGAAATTATTGAGTATTAGGACAAGCCATCAGAATCCAGCCTCTGCTTCCTCTAGACTAGAGTAGTACAATTTTAACCAAACACATGGTAACTGACATTTTCAAGACTGCCTGTCACTGAGCTCCGACCACATCCTGTTGAGGGCAACCTGGGGGAACTATGATATATGCCCTTCCAGGTAAGGACTTGACATGAGTAGACACAAGTCTCATTTCTTCCCTGTTCCTTTCGTGCTGGCTGGATACAGATGATAACCTGGCTCCTGCAGCCATTGGATGGAGTGTGTTCCTCAACGGTTGGTGTGCTAGAGGATTGGTCCTCAGTGTGACATTGTTGAGATGGGTAAAATCTTTAAGAGGAGGAGCCTAGTGGGAGGTTAATAGGTTGTTGGATGCCTAATACTGGTACCCTGAGAGACTGCTCCTCCAGGCAAAAGCCAACATCAACTTCCAGCTGGGTGTGCTCACTCCATTGGACATCTAACCACTGGCAAGTCTTCTGGTGGCTGTGGTCCTATCACCATTTAACTGCCACAGCCTGAATGATCTCCAGTTGACCCTCGGCCCCTCCCCCCAATTCCTGATTCACAAAAACGTGGAAAAGATGGTTGTGGAGTAACTTGTTATGTGGAACAGGTGCATGAGGTTGCCTCTCTGCAGAGTCTTGCATCAGTACATTAAAATCCCAGCCTTGATGTGGGATTTTATTGGGGGAAGGGGTGAGGGTAGAAAGAAACAGCTTTATGCTGTTTTGACTGGAGGTTATTTAGGACTCATTAATTTAGGGAAGTGATGTTCTGTACATGAGGACTTCAGGGTCAAAGCTGCAGATAATAATAAAATGGAACTCTGTCAAAAGTGTTTTTTTTGCGCCAGGCGCCAGTGGCTCTCGCCTGCAATCCTAGCTACTCAGGAGGCTGAGATCTGAGGATCACGGTGAAAAGCCAGCCTGGGCAGGAATGTCTGTGAGACTCTTGTCTCCTATTAACCATCAGAAAACCGGAAGTGGCATGGTGGCTCAAGCTGAAGAGCTCAGGGACAGCACCTAGACCCAGAGTTCAAGACCCATAACCGACCAAAAAAAGAAAAAGGTTTTTTTGGATTGAGGTCTGGAGGGAGAGAATAAAAAAATTCAACAAAACTCCCCTGAACTGCCTCAGCGTACTGGTTCCTAATATTTCCTCTCCCCCTCCCCCTCATCTTCCCTCTCCTCCTCTTCTTCTTCCTCCTCCTCCTCTTCTTCTTCCTCCTCCTCCTCTTCTTCTTCCTCCTCCAGCTCCTTTTCCTTCTCCTCCATTGAGGTTCTGGGCCTTGCATTTGCTAGATGAAGACTTGTAGCCTTAAATCTAATCCTCAGCTCTTTTTGCTTTTGGTGTATTTTTCAGATCGGGTTTTGTGATTTTTTTAATTCCATAGCTAGAGTTATAGGCATTCACCACTACCTCCAGCTTCTACATTTCTTGCTAATTTTTCACCCTGTTGACCTCAAACTATGATCCTCCGTATTCAGCTTGTATGTAACCAGGATGATATTCATGTATCACCACCTCTGCTCCTTGTTATTGTTATGTAACATTTCATAAATATTTGGATCTAGGAAGGCTCAGAGAGTAATGGGTTAAATTTAAAGGCCCACTGGTACTTGCTTGTGTTATTAGTAAGAAAAACAGATCTTTCAATAAGACTTAAAATGCCTTTTAATTATTGCTGTCAGTTAGGTCCACTCAAGGAGAATATCAATACCACATTAAAGAAAAAAATGTAAGAAAAGTAAAAGAAAAAAAATTTCAAATTCTTTAATAGAGTCTGACATTACTGTTTTTAAAACTTCTTGGCCAAGACCCCATTGAATTGTGCTACATGGAATTTGTGCCATGTTTAGTTTATCATCCAGAAACCTTGCTTAGAACTCAGAGGCTTGGAGAAAGACAAAAGAGAGTCTGAAGCCTTCCATGAGCCCAAGGTTGCCAAAATGTTTCAGGCTTGAAGTTGAGTTAATTTACTTTCCTTTCTTCCTGTGTCCAAGATTGATAAATAAAAGTGGGATTTGGGGATTCAACGACATCATCGCCCCAACAGGATTTAGATTGAAGTTTTACATAAAGAAATATATACTTCAAGAAATTCATGCTATGTGTGGAGCTTTAAAAGTCTATGGATCCACCATTGCAACAACTTCCTGTGCTTTTAGATTTATTTGGAATGGCTTACATGTAAGAGGTGTGGCCATCACTGTGTTCTGTGGCTGCTGAATGAGACAGCCTGTTCATGCTTGTCTGATTCAACATGTCCTCTGCAGCAGGAGAGGGTTGCTGGTCACTGCAGGTGTGATATTTGGACTTAGCCACATGACTTGTGTTATACGGGTTGTCTCCATTGACTCCCTGAACTCTGCTCTTCACGTTTCTTGGCTGTGCTGTGCTTTTCCACATTACAGACCCCTCCTCCTGAGGAGCGGTAAATCTATGCGGGGAGCAGGAGCAGGGCCTGGGGTAGCAGAAAAGGGAAGTAAGTAAACACATAGCACTTTGTTGTTTTTCCTGAACTCCTCAGGAAAGCAGGGTGTGTGTGTGTGTGTGTGTGTGTGTGTGTGTGTGTGTGTGTGTGTGTGAAAGGGACAAACCCTTTCAATACTCTACTAGTGCCCTTTTTTCTTCCCCTTTCCCATCCCACCTCTGGGTTAGTCTACCAGGTTTGGCTCTAAGATGGACACTTGAGGAATGGGAGAATAAATTCCACTCTCCAGCCTTCAGGTTAGAGGATGGAGATTTCAGCAAAAGGTACACAGCTGCTGCTCTGAGGGGCTCTGCCATGATTGTCACTCAGATGGTGGTGATGGTTCCAGTGGGTACAGGTAAAGATTTCACAAATTTGAAGAAGGCTTGAAGGTAGGCTTTCTCAGATGGGAAATTCTACCCTTACAGGTCTCAGCCAGGTTAGCCGGCATTTATTATGGCTCTGGGTACAAAGAATACCATATTATTGCATTAATCAAGGCTACACTGGTATTAGAAACACCATCCTCAGTAGCACTGTGGTCATAGGGTGGTACTGGTCTATGGGGTGCTCAGTCATTTAGTTGCTGTGCCGTGAAGCTGGGAAAACTGAGTCCCACAGACCTAGCTTTGACAAACAGTATTTTCTCCGTTATTGGCCAACATCATCTCCAGAGCAGAATCTTTTTTTTTTTTGGTTGGTGGATGAATGGTTCATTACTGCATGAACAAGTCAATTAATTTTATAGCATTTATCAAGTGTGTCCTCCCGCAGGCTTGGAGCTGGGTGTGTGTGTGTGTGGTGAACATTGTAGGTGCCATCTCATTTCTCCAGGAGTTTAGAGCTGAGGTGAAGGTGGAGAGGTAGACATTACCATCCAGCAAGGAGCAAGGTCGTGAAGGTTATGCAAGGGAGCTGTGGCCAAGATTCCCAGGCTCTGCCGAGGAGTCACGCTCAACCTCCTGGCTGAAGGATAGTGGTGAGTGGTAGACTGGGACAGGGAGGATGATCTCAATGACTAGCAGTTTGAACTTTACAGTGAATGGTTATGGGACAGTTTGCTATATTTTCTTCTTGTATTGATGGCCTTAGCTTTCATGGGGCTTATGATAGATGTTTTGTTTATTGTCTATTACTATAACAAAATACCAGAGCCTGGGTAATTTAAAAAGAGATCTATTTTGGAGACCAAAAGTTCAGGATCAGGTAGATTCATTGAACTGTCCCCCAGTGAGGGGAACAATCAGAACAGATGTCATAACAATTTGGGGACATCTATTAGAGCATTCATGTGGTTAAGGGTAGGCTCACCCATGTAATAACTTATTTTCATGGGAACTAACTGGGGTTCCATTAAAGTTACCTCAATTTTTCCTTAGGCCTGAGCTACCAATAACCTTCTCACCTCTTGCGAAGCCGCCTCTCAAGGGTTTCACACCTCCCCATATTGCCACACCAGGAACCATATGCCTTTGCAGAAGGTACTTAATTCATAGCCAGCCATAGAAAATGGCCTTGTATTATGTGAAAACATTTCCAGGACCAGTGGACTGGGGGAAATGTATTTGGAGATTGCGGGGTCCTTACTAACTGCTGCTTTTGCCTCTATAGGCAGGTTGAACCTCAGAGGACTCTTCTGTAGAATCTTGAAGTACAGCCTCTGTCACCTTTCTCCTAATCTCAGATTGAAGGTTGTTTACTATTCTGCTGGAGAAAGAAGCCAGGAAACTTTGGGTCTGCGCAGGACACTGGAGCTCTCCAGACTAGAGCGGGAGGGGGCTATTCTGTCACCCCAAAGATTTGTGGGGGAAGTAAGCCTTTACCCATATGGACAACAAGGAAGCAGGTTCCTTAACTCTACTACTGGCTCTGGTCTCACTAAAGCCACCCATTTCTTCCTGGGGTCCCATGCACAATGGTGGGATCACTCAAAGAAAAATCCGGCAGCCTGGGTGTATACTAATTGAACAGTGAGGGTGGGGTAGACACACTCTACAGACTCTCCAAGACCATGAGCAACTTGAACAATATTCCCATTTGGGTGCTGATGGCCCACACCTGTAATCTTAGCTACACAGGAGGCTGAGCTCTGCAGGATCATGGTTCAAAGCCAGACTCCATCTCCAAAATAACCAATAAAAAGTCCAGCTGAAGGTGTGGCACAAGCGGTGGAGCACCAGATGGACAAGTAAGTTGAAGGCGTGTGAAGTCTGAGTTCAAACCCTGGTAACTGGAAAATAAAAAAAAGTGAATTCTTCAAAGCTTCCATTTATCTACCAGAAGATCAATTTGTTTCAGAGTTGTTTCATGCCAAGGGTATTTACACAGAATTTGCTGCAGGGAAGGGCATTACTTATCATTAGAAAGTAAATCCACTTTTGTAGTGTTTTGTTGTATACCTTCTCTAACGCATTGGAGACAGCTCATTCCATCACTCTGGAATCCGGCTCTGGGCTCCAGTGCTGTGTAGCCTTGATTACAGGGGCCTCAAACCCACCGTGTTCCCAGATCCTTTATGTCCAGAGTGAAGCACGTTTCCACCTGTTAGTCTGCCCCTCAGGGACCCCCAGGACATCTCATTGTAAATGTCAGATGAGATTTAGGGATTTTCACCAATTGTAAATCAATGCCTTGAGGTTTGGCGTGCTTTCTTCTTCTTGGTCTTTTCTCTTGGAGTTATGCAATTGAGTCCCATGGGTATGATTTAGTGATATCTCAAACTAGAAATTTATTGAAAGTAATTCCCAACACCAGTCCAAACTTTTCTGAACATCTCTGTTAGCCAAAAGAATAAAGACTACTCCTTCACCCCCAATAAATAAGAAAGACACCTTTTTCTGCATTTTATCCCTATCCCAATTTGGGAAAGAATCAAGTATAAAGAACCTCAGGCTAAGGTCATGTCTACTTGCCTTTGGATGTTCCTGGGACTCAAAAAACATTGTACAGGAGTCTTTGAGTACCTTTTCTGTACCATACACTGGGCTAGGCCTTGGGTACATAGTGCTGGTCATTATATGATCCCTCTCTTGGGGAAACCAAGGGCTATCTTGGGAGAAAGACATGTAGAGACTTAATCATAGAATAGACAAGGGCTTCAAGGGAGACAAACGCATAGAAACGAATGGTGGATTATCTGGCAAACAATGCTTTAATCAAGGGAACCAATGACTAGACAGTAGGAAAGGTGGAGGGAGTTAGTGATTTGTCCTTAGAGGACATTTGACAATGTCTGAAGATAGATTGGTTGTTTCAACTAGAAGGGTGGCATTTGCTGTGGGTATCCACAGGCCAGGAGTGCTGCTGAACAGCCTACAATGCATAGGACAGCTTCCTGCAAGCAAAAGATTATGTGGTCATCCATTGGAGCCAAGCACTAGCGGCTCATATCTGTAATCCTAGCTACTCAGGGGGCTGAGCTTTGAGAATCTTCATTTGAGGCCAGACTGGGAAGACAAATGGAGTGGAGGCGTTGCTCAAGTGACAGCTTACCTGGTATGATTGAAAAAGCTGGGTGAGAGCACGGCCTGGAGTTTAAGATTGGTTATTAGTGAGTGAGTGAGGGGGGGGTGGGAGAAGAGAGAGGGGGAGAGAGAGGGGAAGGAAAGGAGAGGGAGGAGAGAGAAGAGAGAGAAAGAGAGAGTAGAGAGAGAGAGGGAGGGAGGGAAAGTGGGAGAGAAGAGGAGAGAAAAAGAAACAGTGCTATTGAGAGGTGTTTGAGCCAGGGTTTAAAGGTGATTTATTATACTAGGAAGCAAAGAGGGATTTAGGAGAACAAGAAGCAGAATAGCTGGAGCTCTGGGTTTAGAGCATCAGCTAAGGTACTATTCTTGGATAGCTAGCTCAGAGTTTACTCCAAGGGGTTCCTGCAAACATCGGCGTGCTAGCTAGGGGTAGCTAGGCAGGAGACTGACATTTCCTTCATTTGGTGGTAGTTCAAAATAAAGAATTGAGGAGTTTTTCCTTATCTTGAGTCTGAAGAGGGCCAGCGGCCAGTGTACAAAGGAAAGATAGGAAAATGTCTCTGTTAAATAAAAATGTCAAGGAGGCATTATTGAAGATTAAGTTCCTGCACTGGGCCCCAAGAGACTGGGCTAGAGAACAAAATGGAGTCACTCCTGCTCAGGCTGAAGTTCAGGAGACTAAGCTGTTTATCTGACTTGCTGAGAAATCAGTAGTATAGAGATAATAGCTACATCTCCCAAATAGGCTACTTTTCATAGCATGGAAATCAGATTCTGTATCTCAATACTTACACAAAAAGATTAATTGAAGTCATCTGAGGTTAACTAATCAATTATTTTTCTACTGCTTTTGACCTTGTTTTATAAGGCACATCACTTTGAAATGACCAGACCAGTCTGCTTTTTTTTTTTTTGTTGTTGTTGTGGTTTGTTTTTAGTTTCTTTAGCCTGGTGCAGTGTGTAAAACCAACTTCTGTTTGGAATAGCTCACTGGAATAGCTTTTCTATTTTATGGAATGAAATGTTGTTTGGTTCTAGAATAAGAGAGAAGCCCTATAAGATCTTTAACTGAATTGTGCATTTCTTTTCCTCTGAAATCTCACACAGTGAGTAGGTAACCTTGGGCTATGTTTTGCTACAGTATGTGTGGTGATCAACAGCTGGAATAGTAGGGACTAGCCAGTATGTCTCTTCAACCCCAAACTCTGGAATGGTAAGCAAACTGTCCTGGGCTGTTGGTAGAAAATGCTTTTATTTATTGTTTTGGAGATACTGGCGTTTAAACTTAGGACCTCATCCTTGCTCGGCAGGTGCTCTAGTACTGAACCAAACCTCTAGACCTGTTTTTTCACTGTTTTCTTTTTATAACTTTAATTTTTGTTGTTATTATAAAGGTAATATACAGAGAAGGTACAGTTATATAAAGTCAGGTAATGACTACATTTCTTTTTGGACAATGTCACCCCTTTCCTCACTCCTAGTTTTTCCCTTCTATCTCCACCCATTTTCTCTTTCCTTCCTTCCTTCCTTCCTTCCTTTCATTTTTTTTTGTCAGTCATGGGGCTTGAACTCTGGGTCTGGGCTGTCCCTGAGCTCTTCAGCTCAAGGAGAGCACTCTACCACTTGAGCCACAGCACTACTTCCAGTTTTCTGGTGGTTTATTGGAGATAAGAGTCTCATGGACTTTTCTGCTCGGGCTGGCTTTAAACCGTGATCCTCAGATTTCAGCCTCCTGAATAGCTAGGATTACAGGTATGAGCCACCCAGCACCTGGCATATAGTTCATTTTCAACATAGCGTCCAGTGAGTACAATGGCTGCACTTGTTCACCTTCCACTGGTTACTTTTGAGATAGGTTTCACTTCCTGATGGATATGTGTCTAGACTGCAGTCCACCGATTTTAGACTTTCTGTTGTAGCTAGTATGACAGGTACATGGGCCACTATGTCTAGTTACTGATGAAGAAGGAGTCTTACAAACTTTGATGCCCAAGCTGGCCTTGAACTATGCTTCTTCCATTCTTAGCCTCCCCAAGTACCAAAACGTGTTCTGAAATGAAGTCAGAATAGAACCTCCCAAATACCCCACCAGGCTGGCCTATAATACAATGAAGGAAATTGTACTGTTGCTCCTCGGGGCAGTTAAGAAGCTGTTTTGTCTGGAAGTGTCATTGATTTTGAGGGTCCTGGTGTGGCTGGTTGACAAAGGTAGAGCCATTTTCTGGGAGTGTCTGTAGTCCTTGATGAGCCAGTTCTGTGTCCATTTGATTGTTCTCACCCATGATGGCCTCTGGTTGATATGTTTTGTGTTTCCTCCCAGCATGCATTTATCATTGCAGTAAGCGCATTCTAAGGTACAAGCAGAATGAGCTCTCCCGTGGTGCCTCTCTCTAGCACAATGGTTGGGCTTTGTTTTTCTGTCATAATCCATATTGACCCACAGTTGCCAAAATAATGCAATTGTCATTGAGCCCTTTTTCACACATTATAAGGTGCTTGTCCCTGTTCTCACGTAGACCCAAGGAATCATTTTAATGAGGCCATAGTATCCATTCAAGGGAATGTGCCACCGTTTGCCTATCAGTTCCCTTGGTTGGTCATTTTGGAAGCTTCCAGGGTTTCAGCATAAACAAATAAACTGTAATGAGCCTCATTGTGTAAGTAGATATTTTGATTCCTTGCAAAGATTTTTTTCAGTGGGATTCATGGGGCAGAGGGTCTGAATGTGTTCATGGATCCCAATACATAGAGTTAAATTGCGTCCCAGTGCCATTTATATATCTGACACAGACAAATGAGTCTTGTAGGTTGCCAAAATATTGCCAGCATTTACCATTATTTCTCAAATTTCTATTGCTGGATTAATAAATACCAAAGGATCCAGTTGGCATATTTATAATATGCCTAGCACTATGCTTGGAGCATGGTAGTTTTTTTTTTTTGTCTAATAATGCCTATCCTGAATGTTGGAGCATAGAATTCACTTTCTGCATGTCCTATATGACCTTGACCTTGATTCCTGTCAACTTCTAGCATGTACCTAGCCTTGGCTTTGCTTGAGCTCACATAATCATAGCCATTGATGATTAGGGGCCATCCAGACAGACTGAGCCCACATACGATGTAGTGGCTCAATGGCTGCCTGTATTTATCACGTGGCGCCTCAATTTACCAGCTCTGTGACCTCCAATAAATTACTGAATTTCTCTCAGCCTGGAAATAACTGAAATAATGAATGTTTAGCAAGTAGCATGGTGCCAGATTCAGCATGAGTAACATTAGAATTAACAGTAATAAGCAGTTTTAATAATCACATCAACCTTTGAGATGGATGAAGATACTATCCTCATTAAAGAGGGACACTGGGGCTCCAGGAAGAACAACCCAATATAATAAAAGTATAGCCCTTGCTCAACAGGTGTGTTTAGGAAAGCCATTTCAGATAAGCAGCACCATCACCTACACATGGAAGCCACATACATACAGAGGCTCAGCGAATCCCAAACTACCCCTTGTCAGGCCAGTTCCAGAGATGCCAACAGCTTCTTCAGTGCAGGGGAAAAGATAAGGCAGAGAGAGATTAATTTTTACCATCTGTGGTGAAAATGTCTTCTTTCTAAATAGTTTACAAACCCACATGACCACAGGAACTTAAGTGCTGAGGGCTCTGAAGCTGACAGCTCATTACTGGCAGGGTAAGTCAGTCAGCTACTGGCCTGAATTCAGGACTAGCAGTTAACCAGTAATAGGATGGGTAGTAACTACTGATTGCCTGTCCTTTTTCTCTGAATTGAAACTTTGTCATTAGCATAGTTCCAGCCTGAGAGTTACAGCCAGGGTGGAATTACTCTAATTAAGAGGAACAGAAAAATATGTTGCTAGTCATTAATTTTTCTTGATTAGAGAGTGACCCAGTTTGACGTTAAATGAAGAGGACTGAACTAGTAATTTAGCACTCTGCGGGGTTTGTGGGGATGTTTTTTGTGAGCTGGAGAAGCAACAGTTAAATCTCAGGGTTGCTATCTGATTTGAGTTTGTAATAACTTGTAAAAAGGTACGGAAGAGATGGTCAGGAATGATGGGTTCATATTTAGAATGAAACAAAGCCAGGATAGGATTATGGGTACAGTTCTAGAATTTGAATGTTACCAATTTTATATCTATGAATTTTTTTTGCCTTAAATGTGAAAACATTATCTTTTCTTGATTTGAGCTGGAAGACATGCATGTGAGTTCTGATTCTGCCTTTGCTACTCCCATAACTTTGATGTTAATCTTTTGTTGTTGTTGCTGTTGGTCATGGGGCTTGAACTCAGGGCCTAGGGACTATCCCTGAGCTCTTTTGCTCAAGGCTAGTGATTTACCACTTTGAGCCACAGTGCCACTTATGATTTTCTGGTGGTTAATTGGAAATAGGAATCTCACAGACTTTTCTGTCCAGGTTGGCTTTGAACCTTGATTCTCAGATCTCAACCTCCTGAGTGACTAGGATTATAGGTGTGAGCTGCTATTGACTGTCTAATCTTTTTGAGTTCAACTTATTTCCAAATGGTAAATGGCAAAGTTCATCACTATTACAGATCTTGTAATCAAGAGAAATCAAGAGAAGATAAAACATAATGAATAACAGAGTGATACCCAAATGTTACTATTGTATCATTAAGTTCTCATATCATTTACAAGAAGAATTTCTGGCAAAATCTTTGGGAAGAGCAGGGAAGGGACAGAAAAGGACTTGAGCTATTTCAGGACAGTAGGAACCTGAAAAATGTATTTTTTTTGTTGGTTGTGGGACTTGAGCCTGAGCACTGTCCCTCAGTTCTTCAGCTCAAGGCTAGCACTCTACCACTTGGAGATAAGAGTCTCACAAATTTCCTGCCAGGTCTGGCTTTGAACCACAATCTTCAGATCTAGGCCTCCTGAATAGCTAGAATTACAGACATGAGCCACCAATGTCCAGCAAATATTTATTTATTATTTTTTGTTGGTCATGGGGCTTGAACTCTGGGCCTGGGTGCTGTCCCTCAGCATTTCAGCTCAAGGCTAGTGCTCTATCACTTCCAATTTTCTGGTAGTTCATTGGAGATAAGGGTCTCATGGCCTTTCCTGCTCGAGCTAGCTTTGAACCACAGTCCTCAGATCTCAGCTTCCTGAGTAGCTAGGATTATAGATATGAGCCACTGGCGCCTGGCATTATTATTTTTTTAAAGTTTTGTTGAACTACAATTGAGAAATACAAATTGTGTATATTTACAATATACAGTGTAACATTATGTATGTATATATCTATCTATATACATTTTGAAATTATTTTATAATGATGAAGAATATTTGTGTTTTATATTAAGTTCTTGTGGTTATTCATTTAATAAATGTTTATGGAGTACCTATGATGTCAGGTTCTTTTCCAAATTTATTAATTATGGCAGTGAGTTAAATGGACAAGCACCCCTCCCTTCTGTAAGCTGCATGTGGGGGCCAGAGAAAATAAACAAAATTCACTTTAAATCATAGTTTAGATGGTGATATTATCTATGGGAAAAGGCAGGTGTGTGTGTGTGTGTGTGAGGGAGGTTGGAGTTGGATGTTTCAGATGGGGTGGTTGGGGAAAGCCTCACTGTATCTGTGTTTTTTTTTTTTCATTGCCAAGATGTAATACCTGAGGCAAATCAACTTAAAGGAGGAAAGGTTTATAGTGTAGCTTACAGTTTCAGTACCTAGTCACTTGGTCCTGTTCTTTTGGGCCAATGGTAAGGGCATGGTGACTGGGAGGGGGTAAGAAGAGAGGCTAGAGAAGGGGGAGGAGGGGAGAAAAGGGAAGGGGAGAGACTAGACTCCCAATTTCCTTTTCAAGGGCCTGTTCTCAGTGATTTAACTTTCTTCTACTTCCTTTTTTTTTTTTTTTCAGTTGTAGGGCTTGAACTCTGGGCCTAGGTGCTGTCCCTCAGCTCTTGAACTCAAGGCTAGCGCTCTACCACTTGAGCCACAGCACCACTTCTGGTTTTCTGGTAGCTTATTGGAGATAAGAGTCTCACAGATTTTCCTGCTTGGGCTGGCTTTGAACCACGATCCTCAGATCTCAGCCTCCTGAGTAGCTAGGATTACAGGCGTGAGCCACTGGTGCCGGCTCCTTCCACTTCCATTCACTTCCTTTCTTCCACGAGGTTCCACTACCTTCCTAATAGCACCCACAGGTGCTACCAGGCCAGGGACCAATTCTTTGGCATATAGGCAAGGGTGAATGCTTAAGACTCAAATGATAACACCCAGAGTAAAGTTTGTATGAAGATTTAGACAAGCTAAGGGAAGAACTTGCAAGGGTAAGGCCGGCACCAATGTCCTCAGTGATGATTTGCTTGGGGCTCTGGGCATGAGAGCAGAGCAAAGAAGCAGGGAGGCAAGGTCTGGGAGGTCAGCAATGATGGAGTGAATACTGCAGGGCCTTGTACCTTGTAGGGCTCCATGAGCACTTGGGCCTTTAGTTGAGTGAGTTGGAAGGCCTGGGACCATCACTGTACAGAGGTTTCCTTAGGTTCATAGTATCTTCTCCCCTGAGGTGATTCTAAAGCACGGGATGGCCTCTAATCTAAGCTGTTCCTATGAGTAGCTGAGGGGTATGAAATGAGCCAGCATATGAAGAATTCCTAAGTTGAAAGTGATTGGCTTCAAACACTTGTCTTTAAAATAGGTTTGCAGGGCCGAAGCAGAAAGAGGTATGTCACTGAAGAGAGGAAGGGAGATGGATGAAGAGCAGGAAACTTCAAGGGACAAGCAGAAGGTAGACTACTCCCTCTCTGTCTACTATAAACTTTCCAAGGATTGCCCCAGGAGTTTACTCAGAAATTTATACTACCCAGACGTCCTTATGCGGTGTACAATATTGCCAGGCACAGACAGGAGCTGGGTCAGTCAGAGTTGAGAGAAATAATTCACATTTGCTATGGTTTGGATCGTAAATGTCCCTGAAAGGTACCTGGACATGTGGGAAGTGGTAGAACCTTTTGGAGGTGGAGCCTAGTGGGAAGCATTTAGGTCATTGGGGACCGGCCTTAGAAAGGGATTGTGGAATCCTTTTCTTCTTTTTGCTCTTTAGCTGTGAGATGAGCCGGTTTGCTGACTTGCCACAGGCTGAAAGGCAATGAGATCTACTGATCATAGACTGAAATCTCCAAAACGAAGTCATCATAAACCTTTTCTCTTTGTAAATTGATTGACTCAGGTTCTTTAATCTAGTGGCAGAAAGCTAACAGAATGTCATACTTTTTCACTCAGGTGCTCCTCCCCTACCCCTTAAGTCCCGGAGTCACCCCTAACTTGACAAGGACTGCTGAAAGAGGAATGAGGTCTTTGACGTTGCATCTGAGCATAACGAATGTGTGGGAATGGTTATTATATCCATTTTCACTGTGCATCTGAGTATCTATTGCTGTCTGTCAGCTTCTAAGTTTCATTTTAAGGGAAAAGTTTTAGGAGTGACAAGATGTGGAGGTTTCTTAGGGCTGTAGGAAAAGGCTGCTCAGGCCTCCTGGGACTATATACCTTCCTCTTTGATCTGTGAGGGCTCTGTTGGTACATTCTGGAGAGATGCACTCTCATACTTTTTTTTATGGTCCACGGCCGAGTTTAAAGAAGAACAGGGCAGCTTGTTAAATTTTTATTTATGATGTGATTTTCAGAGTTCAGTGTTCACAAACACCGATGGGGTTGAATTTATGAGAGTGGAGGCTATGTTAATGCTCTCTTCTCAGTTTAAAATGTTGCCATTGAAGGAGCTGTTGGGATTGGGCTTCGGTGAGTTGGAGCCTGAGAGTGTGTTGTTTTGAAATTGTATTGACTTGAAGTTAAAAGGCTAAATACTGTGAATTCAACTTGAAATTCACACATAAATTTCAACTTGGATGAATAAACTTTTGTCTTCCTGGGTTTATTCTTAATTAGTAATTTGATTCAAGTTTAATTAGCATGGCTTAGTGATGGTCTTATCTTCCTTAACATCTTTAACCTATTATTGAGATTCAAGGGCACTATCTCAAAGAGAGTAAAGCATCATCTTTTAAAGATAGTCTCTTTGGTTGGGAAGATTATAGTTCACAGTCATTAGCAATTGGTATCAACTGGTAGGAGAGAGGCCAGGGGTTGGATAGGAGGCAGGGAGGTCTCCAAGCCCCCAAAGCCCTTGCCCAAATATCTACTGTGCAGTAATGATCCCACTCATTAAACCACAGCCTTGACCCAGGGTGCAGACACAAAAGTCTGCTGGTGTATTTTTGAAACTTGAGCTGCCCTTTATGAACAGTCTTGCCTTTATTTTTTTAACGGTATTATTTTAAAGGCTGAGTATTTAAGAGGTGTGGAAATGACAGATCATTTTAGAGAGATTGTATGTGACAAGAGAAAAAGACAATGTTATGCAGTCAACTGTTTCCTTCCTTCCTTCCTTCCTTCTCTTTAAAAAGAAAGCTTTTTAGAACTATGTAGAGAATCCCAATTACAGAATAACCAATATTTTAAAATGGACAGCATTCAAAAAATTCATTAGCTTTATTACTAATTTCCCAAAGTGTGAATTTCAGTGAAACAAAAGTATTAAGGGACATCAGCTCCTAGGTGGAAGGTGACAGATTGTCCTCTTTGTCAAAACCTTTTAGGGACTGTGTTCTCAGGAGGATAAAGATCCATTAGGCCCACTATATCTATGGGCTCTCAATTCATGGATTCAACCAACTGCAGACTGAGAATATTTTGGAAAAACAGCACCAGTAGGGAAATATGTACAGACTTTTCCCCATGTCACTATTTTATGAATAAAATACTATAATAGCTATTTACATAGGATCAACATTACATTAAGTGTTACTTACTGGGACAACAGGCATACACCAAACTAGAGATGGCTTGAGGTATGTAGTCATGGGGCCTTGGGTATATGCCATTTCATACAAGAGATTTGTACATCATAGAGTTTGGGGCACCTTGGAATCAATCCCCCAGGGATCCTCTAGAAAGACTGAATGTTTGAGTCTGGGCACAAACAGCTGATTTGGTGATGACTTTAGCTTCTGTAATTGAGTGACAAGAAGCTCAGACCTAAAATAGAATCCTAGCTTCACCACTGGTGGATCAAATGGCATTGAAGAAGTTGAAAAATCTCTAAATGTGTAAAAGAGGGTGGCAATTATGTATAGCTTCTCTAGTGGCTATGGAGAATTAAATGAGTGAAGGTATGTTCAGTTGCTCTAGACCGTAGCTCCTGATTCCTTCCAAATATCAGCCAGTTGTGACAACCAGTCCACCATTTTGAAAGAGTAGGAGATTATTCTCAAGAGACAGGTTAAGCCAATCTGTTCCTGATTTAGGGATGGCCATCCCTTGCTCTTTCCTTTGTCTGAGCCTGTGAATCCCTGTCAGGAACAAGAAGCTTGGGCGTGTACTTTGTGTAGCATCTTGGGATTGGGTTGTTTCTCTATGTCTGGGGCTAATGGCTCAGCATAAATTTCTAGGGCCTGGGAGCCCCACTGGGAAAGGTGAGGCATTCTGAGTATAGAGAGCACTTGGCTGAGGGTTAGCATTACTGTGTGCCTTTTCTGCTTCAGAGCAGAAAAACAGGTCTCCCTCAAGTCTCTCTACTGCTTGTTTTGTAATTCTCCTTTTGATTGGAGGGATGGGTATGACCTCCTGAGCAGTATCTTACCGACTGGGAACCCTCTTTAATTCTGTTGCATTTGTGATTCCTCTCTGTCCTTGTTCTACTGATAGATCAGTAGCAAGAGGATTGTGGAGACTCTATTTGGCTTTGTAGGTAGAGAGTGGAGGTAAATAGGATCTAAAGTGGGAGTAGCTTTGAAAATAAAAGAGACAAGTATTTCAAGACTTAATCTTTTTATATATTTTTAATTGTGAAAATACTGTACAGAGGGGTTACAGCTACATGAGTAGGGTAATGAGTACATTTGCTATAGAGCATTGTTACCACTTCCTTTGTTTTTCTCCTACCATCCCTTCCCTCCCCACCTCCCCAAGACTTAATATTTATTTATTTATTTATTTTTGGTCATTAGGGCTTGAACTCTGGGCCTGGGCATTGGACCTGAGCTCTTCAGCTCAAGGCCAGTGCTCTACCACTTGAGCCACAGGACCACTTCCTTAATTTTTATTTTTGATGGTGCTGGGGATTGAACTCATGGTCTCATAATTATGAAGTAACTACTCTACCATCTGAACTATATACTCTCAGCCCTTTAGCTTTGTTTTTCACTGGTCATGAGGACTGAACTCTGGGCCTAGGCACTGTCCCCCAGCTCTTCAGCTCTTGGCTAGCACTCTGCCACAGAGCCACTTCTGGCTTTTTCTGTTTATGTGGTGCTGAGGAATTGAACCCAGGGCCTCCTGCATGGGAGGCAAGCACTCTACCACTGAGCCACCTTCCCAGCTCTTAGTTTGTTTTTCATATAGAGTTTTATACTTTTGCCTAGGCCAGCCTTGGATCATGCTTCTCTTAACTCTCCTTTGAGTAGCTGGGATGACAGGCATCATGTCCAGGACCATCATGTCCAGCTTGTTTTGGAGGTAGACTCTTTCTACCTCTTTCCCAGAGTCTTCAAACCATAATTCCCCAATATTGGCCTCCCAAGTAGTTGGGTTTTATAGGCCTGTTTCACTATACCTGGCTTGAAGGATTAATTTTGAATTATTTACTTCTTCCTTATATAATTATATTGTTGAATGCTGCTTTGATATTTTTTTGGGGGGGGTCCAGTCGTGGGGTCTGAACTCTGGGCCTGGGCGCTGTCCCTCAGCTCTTCAGCTCAAGGCTAGCGCTCTACCACTTGAGCCACAGCGCCACTTCTGGTTTTTTTCTTTTTTGCTTATGTGGTGCTGAGGAATCGAACCCAGGGCCTCAAGCATGCAAGGCAAGCGCTCTACCACTGAGCCACCTTCCCAGCCCTGCTTTGATTTTTTTTTTCCTGCTGTTGCTCTTTGTTTTTCATTCCTGTTGGTAGAGGCAGACAATGTTAGGGGTCTTTTCCACTTTGTTCTCCCCAAGGTTTATTTATTTATTTCTGTGTTTATTTATTTCCAAAGTAAGCGATAACTTGTATTGGTGGTTCACAGGTAGAATTCTTGCTTACCACTGAAGGTAAGTGGTATATCTGAGGTGGGATACCATTAGATTTTGTGTCTTGGTCTCTCTGTCTCTCTCTCTCTATTTTATATGAATTTCTTTCCCTGTAAAATGGGCTTGGGGAGGGGGAGGAAGAGCTCTACTGGCCCAATAAGGGCAAATGGCACAAAGGAGAAAGTGGGGTTTTTGTTGTCCAGTTTCCAAGCTCTGCTCCAGGGAACAGAGACTAACAGCTGTCTCCAGCTTCTTCCACAGAGTAACAAGCCACAGGAGAAGGGTCAATAAAGGATTAGGATGACACACACTGCTGCCAGGGCTCAGGTTGCCTGCTGCCTTCACCGGTTCTATTCTCCTGAGGGACTGTTGAGTATGGGGTTCTTGCTGCTTGCAGCCTTTATGTTAAAAAGCTTAATGGTGTCCTTTGAAAATGGGAAATAATTTCAAATGAAGTCACACTTACAAAAAATCAAGATCAGATGAGAGACAGCAACCTTAACAGAACTTTAGGATTTAGAGTCCATTGGATCCTGTCAAATATCACTTCTCAAAGGCAGAATCAGATGCTCAGGGAGAGTAAATGTCTTCATGCATGACCCACAGCTCCCACTTACACTAATTCTGGCTTTGACGGAGAAGAGAGACAGTGAGGATCCAGAGGAGGATCTGAGGAGGAGCAAAACCAGACTCAGAACCTGACTCTGCATTCTCCAAAGAAGAGAAGTTTGTCCCTCCCTGACCCTCCCTCCCTCCTTCCTCCCTCCCTCCCTCCCTCCCTTCTTTCTATTTTCTCCTTTCCTACTCTCTCTCTTTCCCTCCCTCCCTGGCTCCCTTCCTTCCTTTTTTCTTTTCTTTTCTTTTTTTTTTTTTGAGACAGGATCTCTGTGTAGCCCAGGATGGCCTCGAACTTGAGTTTTTCCTACTTCAGCTCTCAAGAGCTGGGATTACAGGCATGTACATCATGCCTGGTTGGGAAAAAATTTGAAAGCCAAAATTGAACATGCATTATGGTATATTCAGGGGCTGGGCAGGTGGCTCAGTGGCAGAGTGCTTACCTTGCATGCATGAGGCCTTGGGTTTGATTCCTCAGCACCATATAAGCAGAAAAAGACAGAAGTGGCACTGTGGCTCAAATGGTAGAGTGCTAACCTTAAGCTGAAAAGCTGAGGGACGGTGTCCAGGCCCAGAGTTCAGGCCCCAGTACCAACAAAATAAAATAAAGAAAGAAACATTATGGGATATTCAGTTCCTACTTAGTGGAAAATAACTATTACAAGAAAAAAGTCCTAGTACCACTAATGGATTGAGGTCAGAAGACCTGTTTTGGACACAAACTGGTGTCCAGAAGGTTGGGCTGGATAATTGCTAAAGTTCTGGAGCTTTCTGTTGTGAAGGTAATATTTATTGGAATATAGTTTCTGATTAAAAATAAAGAAGAGTTCCAGCAGGGTAGGCTTGTGATTTATGCAGAAGATGCAGCAGGTGCGGTGTCTCTGTTCTTGGAAGCCATCGCCATGCCTGGCCCCTTCTGTGACGTTGCCCTGCCCATCTTAGAGTGTTCTCTTGTCATAATAGTTCATGAAGTCTGCTCACTATATGCATATTCCAAGCAGTCGGTTGAAGGAAGGAGAAAGAGGAGAGAGAGCACCTTCCTTGTGTTAGACTAGCTCAAAAGTTGTCCTTACTACTTCTGCTTAAATGCTGGTGGCTAGCACCTAGCAAAATGGCTGTACTTGGATGAAAGGGGGGTTGGTGAGAAGTGTGATCTTTATTCTGGTGGCCATGTGTCTAGCCACAAGTTCTAATTCTGACTGTGAAGAGGACACATCTTATTAGACATGGTCTCATATGGCCTTCTCCATGGCTAAGTGAGCAGAGGAGAGCTGAGGTGTAAGGCTGGTTTCTCTAGAAGCCATGATAAAAGCCTGACTCGCTGGAGTAATGGTGGGTCTTAGAGAACTTGTTGCTGAAACTCTATCATTCTAGTTAATGGGTAATGGTTGTAAACTCCTTTATGTCAGTTTTACTGTATAGAGTTTTACATTATGGAGCTCACCGGACAGTTTTGTGTCCAGTTCCTGATGTTCCCCTTTCTCTGTGCTCTACTTAGTCTCCAGCCTGCTGGGTGATGGGAGCCTCTTACCAACAACCAGCAATAACAGATGTGTGTACCTGATCTGTACAAGGCTGACTCTTGGACATTTGGAGCCGCGACTGAGTCCTGCTGATGAGCTATGAACTTGAACTTGTGTTATTACAAAACTCAAACATTGTGGAACATCATCTTTTATCACAAGAACAGGAAGTCAGAGAAAGCTGGTCCTTAGAGAAAAAGGAAGCAAGTATTCAGAGGGAGCAGCCCTCAGACACCAAAGGCCCAAATAGAAATGAGAGGTATCAATTTTTATTATTCTTCAGCTCACTTAGTCAGAAACTGATTTCTCCACTACTTTGACTCAGTTTCTCATAAGCCAAATGCATTAATTTCTATTAAAATTATCAAAACTTTCTTTAAAATATACCACCTAAAAATAAGGAGAACTTATTTTAAAAAAGAAAACACCAACAACCAAACCAAACAATTACACATCTATCAAGTTGAGGTCATTTTAACAAATCTTAACATATCATGTATCATCTTAATAGCTAATGACCAACTAAATATAACAAGAGTTTAGTAAAAAAAAACAAACCAAGCAATTCCTCATATAACAAATTGAGTTTTTTTCTTAAATCTGAAAATCTCATGTACCATCTTAACAGCTAATGGCTTGCAAATTTCAATTTTCTGCTTGTCACTAAAAGTGACAACTCAGCGGAGACTATAGAAATTGATTCACCTAGCTAAACTTATCCAAAGTAGGGAGGCTAAATAGGTCAGCCAGTAGAAACCAAAACCACAGTGCCTTTTCTCAAAAAAAAAAGTCAAGAAATCCAAGTAGGAGGGAATGAAATGCAATGGTTTAGAAAGTATATGGAAAGCAGTTCATCTTTATTTTTCAATATCAGCCTTCAGCTTAAATGGATATAAGCATTTGAAGATTGTTCTAAGTTAATATTCGTGAACAGGACTCAGTACACATTTCTAAGTTGACTTCAGAGACAAAACTAGATAGGTAAGTCATCAATTTGCTTAAATAAAATTTAAGAGTGGAGATATTTTAGAAAAGACCCCCTCCTTACTGGAGAAACTCACTGTATGAAATATGAAATCCGCTAAAAGAAATGTGTTAAAGTGAGGCTTCAGTTAACTGGAAGGGAACTCATGAGAGATTTTTTCTTATTGTTATTAATTTTATTATTCTTAAGCTCACTTAAAACAAATCACATCCAAGGTATTTTCCTGGGTTTAGGTCTTAACATATTTTCAACACCTCTGATGCTTATTTATTTATTTATTTTTTCTTTCTTTTTTACTGTGAAAATACTGTACAGAGGGGTTACAATTACATGGGCAAGATAATGAGTACATTTCTTATCAAGCATTGTAGCCTCCTCTTTGTTTCCCTTTCCCATCCCTTCCCATCCTCCCCCCCCCCCCCCCCCCCCACCCAATCCTCCTCTCCCCCCACCAAAGTTGTGTAGTTCGTTTTCGACATAACAACTTGTACATCTCATTGTTGCAATGAGTCCACCTGTATCCCCATTTAAACGATTTGTTTTTTCCCTTCCTCTCCACAAATTATACCGACATCAACTACAGTGAAAGCAGGGGTTATACTGTGGCTCTGATGCTTATTTAGAACCACATAATTGGCCGAAATGGTTGGGTTTTTACGCTGATATGGCCCAAGGACTGTTTTTCAACCTCAGCTGCACAAAACACTCAAGTAGTAGGGATAAAAAATGTTGTTGTTCAGGCCACATCTGATACCAAGTAATAGCAGGATCTCTGGGGATGGAACCTGGGCATCTGAATTAAGATAAAAATGCCAGATGATTCCAGTGTACAGCCCGATTAGAAGGGGTCTTCTATAGCTGTCCCAATAAGTGAAACAGTTGACCCAGATTTCCAGCTGGGAATAGAACCAGGATTAGAAGCTAGAACTTTCCAAACCTATCCACATTATGGTCCCCTGGACTCTCAGCAGCATGGAGCCAGCCTCTGCTATCCTATACTGACCATTAAGGGGAGTGTTTAGCTTTGATGTACTTTCCAATCATTTATAGATCTATGCTGCTTCTGGTGACTAGGTCTTGGGTGGGACATGTGCGTCTAATTAAAGTTTTCAGGGGATATTGCTGCTTCTAACCCAAGTACCACACGTTGAGAACTGATGTTCTAAGCTCATATTATGGGGTTCTGCCTTTACTCACAACATAACTGCTTAGGACCCACGTAATAGACTTGAATGTTGTCATTGGCCAAGGACACTTACTATTTGTATCACCTCCTACACTCGGAAGCCAAAAACAATCACAGTGAAGTCATTTTTGAAGCTGAGGGATTCTCCAGCCTCAGGCTTAACTGTGAAACAGCATTTGGCTCTCTTATTCCTGGGCAGGTTTTTTTTTTAAAGCTTAATCCTGAGAGGGTGAAAGATATGTTTCATAATGGACAACACCAAGGAGGTTAAAGTTCACTGACAAGGACCATTTGTTAGGCGGGATGCGTGTCTGAGCTCTGCTTATCAGACTCCACATGTGGCCAGAGATGGAAAAAACTGACTGGTGGTGGTAGAATGAAAGCTGGGCACCTGAGGAAATCCAGATCTAATCCCCTCCCATAAAACAAAGTGGAAGATAAGTGGAAACGGTTGAAATCTGAAAGCAGATGGCTGAGTTCCTGCACACTGGGCTGTAAAGGGGGGGACCTTCGTGACGGAGTATTTATGGATTGGAGGAAATCTGACAAGGTGTTGCTGTAAATGCCAAGCAATACATAGAACAGTGGTTTTATTATTGAAACTCTGCTCCTGATGTGTAGCTAGAATGGGGAAAGATGGTAGTTTTGTGTGTATATGTTTGCATGCCTATTTACAGGAGGTGTATTAGTTTGGTTCGTATTGCAATGAGCAAGACTAACCTGATTGAATCAAGTACAAGTTTTTTATTTGGTATTTCTGTAACAAGATGTTCTGTTACTTTACAAAGCCATGATCATTTGCATTACTCATTTTAGAGCAATGCTGTTTTCTTTGTGTAGGTATCAAGCCGGGATTAACTTCTCTCTCTTCTAACACTTTCTAGTCTATCCTTGCTCCTGATCTAGTGTGTAGAATACCATTGATAGATAAAAAGAATTCCTTACTATACAAAAGTGGAGTGTATGAACTATTTAGAAATCCATTTATTAAAACCCAAAGAGCCCTTTCTAATTGGAGTCTTGAAACAGTCCTGCAGAGCTGGGTGATTTGGGGGCAAGGGTGACCCCCTTTGTCTCCAGTCGGAGGAACGCATGCTTCTCTGTTTCAAAGTGGGTGAAATGAGCAGGACGATTTTCAATTGCAGTTTACATCGAGTGGACTCTTTGGAGTTTCCTGGAGCTTGTCAGAATTCTGTTTCTGGGAAGCCGCACTGTGATAGAGAAAGACAAGGAGCAGGGGGCGGGGAGAGGACTTGGAATGAGAACCATGCAAAGGGAAAACAGATGTCTCCAAGTTGCATGCAGAGCTGTCACTGGCAGTGCACAGGGAGAAACAGTGCTGGGCATGAACAGTAAACACAGATAAGAAGGAGCCAGTGGCCCTGGGTTCCCACTGTTGCACACCTGCTGTGTCTGAGACTTTGGCAAGCCATGTAGGTTGCCTGGGAGGGAGCCACAGAGACCCCCACTGCAAAGGGAGGCCCCCCTATGTTTTACTTGATTCCCCTCTGCTGTCTTCCTCCTCCTTACAAGCTCTGGTTCAGTGGGGTCTGTGAACTGGCTCTCAGGTATAGGACATTATGCCTTCCTCAGTTTGCCTTGATGGATTTCACTGTCAAAAGTTCACAGCTCCGGAGTTCTGTCCTTTCAAGACCTGACTAGCCAAATGACAGGTGCAGGTTCAATGAAAGCATTGGGTCTCTCCACACAGGCTAGTGGTTCTCAACATATGGTTTCCGTGTTACCACCATGACCAACAGCATCACCCAGAAAATTCCAGAAATGCAAATTCTCAGGCTCCATCCCTGAGAATTTGGACTGAAGTAGCCAAGAATTGCAGGAGTGGGCCCTACCTAGGCCCTAGTGACTAAATTGCCTCAGATCATCCTTGCTGAAGTGGAGATCTACCCACAGGCTTGCCTGGCAATGGAGGAGGTAGTCTGTGAATAGAGATGAATTTTCTGCTGTAATTTGGGGCACCACAGCTGGTCAATGGAGGATATGAAATTTAAGGGGAACATTTGGGTCCTTTTTTACTCCATTAGATGACTCTACATTTTTTCCATGTGACCATAGTTAATGGAATTTGCTTTGGGACCTTTGAGAGAGTGTCCAAGGTGCAGGTAGCACAGTTCACTCCACTACCAATGTTTTCTTTCTGTTACTTCCTCTGTGTGTGTGTGTGTGTGTGTATGTGTGTGTGTGTGTGTGTGCACACACGTGAGCGCTTCTAATCTGGAATTTTTCTGCTAGTTGCAGATAGAGACTTATGGACATTTCTTCCTAGGCAGGTTTTGAACTATAATCCTTCAGATCTCAATCTCCAGAGTAGCTAGGACTACAGGCATGAGCCACAAGCATGAGGTTCCCTTTTTGTTACTTGTTATTTTCCAGCATGGCGTGGCTGCATATTTCTTCTTCCTCTTTCTTCCTTCCTCCTCCTCCTTCCCCTTTCTCCTTCTTTTCTTCCTCCTCCTCTTCTTCCTCTCTCTTTGTGTCAGTAATGGGGTTTGAATTCAGAGCCTGGGGACTATCCCTTAGCTTTTTTTGCTCAAGGTTGATGCTCTACCACTTGAGTCACAGCTCCACTTCTGGATTTTTGGTAAGTAAATGGAAAGAAGAGTCTCATAGACTTTCTTCCTCAGACTGGCTTCAAACTGTGATCCTCAGATCTCAGCCTCCTGAGAATTACAGGCATGAGCCATGGGTGCCCAGCTTTGGGGTTGTATATTTCCTCTACCTTTTTCAGAAATTCCTTTCTTCTGTCCTCACATGTCCCCCAAAGTATGATGCAAACACACATATAGTTACAAAGTACATATAAAACATGTACACATACCCTTTTATACATACTCTCTTATATACATTCATACAAATAGTATCAAAGGGGAGGGCATCTTGCATGCTTTTACTTTCTTCTCTCCTGTGAAATGAACCCAAGAGAGGCAGGAAGCAGCAGAAATTCTTTGATGAAAACTCAGTGAAACATTGCTCACAGAGCTGCTTTCCACATGTTTGGGCTATAGAATTTTCAATTACAGATTAAAAAGCATCCATGTCTACTTAAATTAACTCCTTCTTGCCCTTCATCTTTGAGCCAGCCACACAGAGTTAGTGATTTTCCCCCACGTACTGCTTGCTGTGGATGGGTAGTTTAATCGGCATATTTATCAGAGTCTTTGGTTTGGACTCCTCCTACCCACAGTGATCTCTTTCTCTTAGGGACTTGGATTTGAGGTTGGATTTTTGTGACAAGTACCAAACTTCCCTTGGGCTGCCCATACATTCTGGACCTTCTTGTAAGAATAACTGAAGGGAGACTGACTATATTGGCAGGAGAGGAACAAAATTTAATCTTGATCTTTTATGAATGACCCATATGATAACCAAGGGCTAGCCAGGAAAGGATAAGGAAGACTCAAAAGAGTCTTTTTACTCCTCAATTTGGACCTTAAGATGAAGCAGAGAAGGAATCATATGATATTTCTTTTTGGATGATGTTTTTTTATGCTGGTGCCAGTGGCTTATGCCTGTAATCCTAGTGTACTCAGGAGGCTGAGACCTGGGGAAGCCAACCGAGGCAGGAAAGTCTAGGAGACTCTTATCTCCAATTAACTACTAAAAAGCTAAAAGTGGAGTTGTGGCCCAAACAGTAGAGCACTAGCCTAGAGCAAACATCTTAGGGATAGCACCCAGGCCCTGAGTTCAAGCCCCAGAACTAGTACCAAAAAAAAAAAAAGGAATTTTAACTTGTCCTCTTGCCCTAACTTTTCAATAAGCAACTTCTCAAACACCTGCTGAGCCTTGTGTGGAAGTGTGTGAGGAAGAAGGGACAAAGCGTAAAGGCTTCCCTGTCCGTCCTTGGTGATTTTATTAAGAAGTGGCTACCCTGATTGATGAATGGTTTACAACTCAGAAAAAGCACTGAGTCTTTCAAATAGTGGCCCAGTGAACCTGGGTGGGGAACTTGATACAGGCAATCAAGGTGACTTGTGTCATAGCCATTTTGGCACTTAAGGGGAAGACTGTTTGGGAATTGAGGCAAAGCTAGGGAGCCAGGCCATAAGATAGAAGGATCCATCTAGGACTAGAGCTGTAAAGGTGGCTTTGGGGAACGAAAGAGTTTGTGAACGTGGGTCTGTGTCCTGCTATTTTAGGGCTCTGGGACCTCCCACCATCAACTCCTTTGTGGATCTCTCTGTTGACCTGTTTTCCCCATCACTGACTCTGAAGAGCTTTGCTTTCTCCTCCACGGCTACCTTTCACCTTCATACATCCTGCTCTGAACACGGTTCACTCTTCTAGACCATTAGAAGCTAAGGCCTACAAATTGAGTTTATTAACTTACCAAATAAATACACACCAGAGAAGAGATCCACTGAGTCATTCTCATAGGTGAGGAAGTTATAAACATTTTTTTCTTTCTGCTATTCCTAGGGATTGAACTCAGTACCTTATGCTCTCATTTGCCTGCTTGCTTATGGCTAGTGTTATACTAGTTTAGCAATGTCTCCAGCTCTACATTTTGCTGATTAATGGAAGATGGAGTCTCCTGGATTTTTCTGTGGGAGCTGGCTTTGAATCATAATCTTCCCGGTATCAGCCTCCTGAGTAGCTAGGATATAGGTATGTATTAGCTGTGCCTAGTGTGTTTTTCTGTTTTTGTTTTTGACAGTTCTGGGGCTTGAACTCTGGGCCTAGGCACTGTCACTGAGCTTCCCTTGCTCAAAGAGGACACTCTACTACTTGAGCCACAGCAGCACTTCCATGGCTTTTTAAAGTAGTTTATTGGAGATAAGAGTCTCACAGAGTTTCCCTTCTGGGCTGGCTTCGAACTGTGATTCTCAGATCCTATGGAGCTAGGATTACAGATGTATGCAACCAGCGCCCGACTGTGACTAATGTTTATAAAGTCTTCTTAAACACTTATAGGAATAGGGTTTCATATTGTTATTCCCATTAGGGATCCCAAACTAGTACTCTTGATAGATCAGACCCCCATTGATTAAAACAAGTTCCACTGTTCTTTGGACTTAAGGGGGAGCCTGTATTTAGGGTTCACAGTCTGCCCTTACCCCCTCCTCCCACAGTCATTCCAAGTTCACAGTGGCTTGTCAATTTCAGTGCATCCAGGCCAGGAGCAATACAATGTCAGTGGCAATACAATACAAGGAGTGCTCCCTTTTCTCCACATTCTTGCCAAAAATTATCTTTTTTTCCCCCAAAATTATCTTTGACTTTTTTTGGGGTCCGGTTGTGGGGCCTGAACTCTGGGCCTGGGCGCTGTCCCTCAGCTCTTCAGCTCAAGGCTAGCGCTCTACCACTTGAGCCACAGCGCCACTTCCAGCTTTTTTCTTCTTTTTTTTTTTTTTTTGCTTATGTGGTACTGAGGAATCGAACCCAGGGCCTCAGGCTTGCAAGGCAAGCACTCTACCTTCCCAGCCACCTTCCCAGCCACCTTCCCAGCTCCATCTTTGACTTTTTTTTTGCTAGTCAGTCCTGGAGCTTGAACTCTGGGCCTGGTTGCTGTTCCTGAGCTTCTTTTGCTCAAGGCGAGTACTCTAGCAGTTGAGACATAACATCGCTTCTGGCTTTTTTTGAGTAGTTTGAGATAAGAGTCTCACAGAGTTTCTTGCCTGGGCTGGCTTTAAACTGCAGTTCTCAGATCTCAGCCTCCTGAGTAGCTATGATTACAAGTGTGAGCCACTGGTACCCAGCTTTCTTTAACTTTTTGATAGTAGTTGTTCTAATGGGTATTTGAAGAGATCTTGTGGTTTGGATTTGTATTTCCCTCATGTTAGTGATGTTGAATACTTTTTTATACACCTGTTGGCTAGTTGTATTTCCCCTCTCTCCTCCTCCTCCTCTTATGGCTGTACTAAGGCTTGAACTCAGGACCTCATGCTTGCTAGGCAGACACTCTATCACTTAGGCCGCCCTCCAGTCCATTTCTGGGAGTTGGTTATTTTGATTATTTTTTCAAGCATGTAAAATAGGTTTTATTGTACTTTAAAAGGGTTCAGGGTTTGGTTTTCATCAGGCTGCACACCTCTCCTGTCATCTCTCCCTGTGTCAGATGGCCTTCAGCTAGCATGCTTCATTAAATCCAAAACAACAACAAAATGTTTTAATTTTAAGAGAAAAAAAATCTAGTTCGGTAACATTAGTTTTTAATTTAAAATGAAACAAGGACTAATGTTTCATGTTGCTTTATACACCCTTCTCACACAGAACCAGGAATGTAATTCTACTTAGGCAGGTATTGGTACTGATAGACATAGTCAATAAAATTTAGATCATGTCAAATGAAAACATTTTTTGATGGTATTGATCAAAACACTCAGAATCAACAGTCTTTATCTACACTTAGAAGGTATGATGTTCTGCTCTTGAGTTTATATTAAAGTATATATTGTCTTGTTGAAAAAGAAAAAGTTTGGTTTGGGGTTGTTTTTTTTTTCTTTTTTCTTTTGTTTTCTTTTTGTGGGTTGTGGGGCTTGAATTCTGGGCCTGGGCGCTGTCCCTGAGCTCCTACAGCATAAGGTGAGCCCTCTATAACTTGAGCCACAGTGCCACTTCCAGTTTTCTGGTGGATAATTGGACATGAGTCTCACAGGGACTTTTCTGCCCCGGCTGGTTTTGAATCCTGCTCTTCAGATCTCAGCCTTCTGAGTAGCTAGGATTACAGGTGTGAGCCACCGATGCCAGGCTTGGTAATTGTTGAAATAGTGTTTTGCTTCTCTTAGTTGCTGGGATGGTGGGTGTGTACCACTGCACCTAACCATTGTGCTTCCTCCACATCTTGGGGTGATAGGTGCCCACTACTCTGCCCTGCCATTGATTGAGATGGAGTCTCATGAACTTTTAATTGCCTAGTCTGATCTGGAACCACAGTTTCCCTGTCAATGCTTTCCAGGTAGCTAAGATTATAGGCTCGACCCCTATATCAGGCTTGGTTATTTGCTTTTTTGCTATTGAGTTGTTTGAATGCCTTAGATTTGGGATATTAGCCCCTTATTAGGTGTATAACTCACAAATGCTTTCTCCTATCTGTTGTTTGTTGCCTTAGCTGTGCAAAAGCTTATAGTTTGATGTAATATCTTTAGTATATTTTTGGTTTTTCCTTTCAGGGATTTTAGAATCAACCAAAAACAACTATCTAGACCAATCTCAAGCAATTTTCTCCTGTGTGTGTGTGTGTGTGTGTGTGTGTGTGTGTGTGTGCGTGCATACATGTTTCTAGTAGTTTTATATCTTTGGGCATGCTGCTTAAGTCCCTAATGAATTTTGAGTGATAAAGATAAGTGATAATATAGTGATAAAGATAAGTTCCATTCTTCTGTATATGGAAGTCCAGTTTTCCCAACTCCAGTCATTAAAGAGGTTATGATTTCTCCATTGTGTGTTCTTGGAACATTTGTCAAAGATCAGTTTTCTGTAAATGTGGTGATGTATTTCTTGGATCTCTTGTGGTCTGTCTTGCTATTTTGTGTACTTTTGCTTTGTAATATAATTTGGAATAAGGAAGTATGTGAGGCCTTCAGCTTAGTATTGCTCTGGCTACTCAGATCCATATAAATAATTATCGTTTCACATGAATGGTAGGATACTTTTCATTGTAGTCATTTTAAGAGCATAGTGATGCTTAACCAATCATGCAGTTGTGCAACCATTTCCACTGTTAATTTCCAGAGCATTTTTATTATTACAAACAGAAACTCTGTACCTTTAATGAATTTAATACAATAATGCCCCATTTTCTTCCCTCCTAGTCTGTGTTAACCTCTACTCTACTTTCTATTTTTATGAATTTGCATTATCTAGGTGCCTCCATACTAGTTGGCTCATACAATAGCTGTTCTTTCTGTTAGTCCTAACTTTTTTTGGGGGGAGGGTCCATCATGGGGCTTGAACTCAGGGCCTGGGTGCTGTCTCTGAGTTCTTTTGCTCAAGGCTAGCACTCTATCACTTTGAGCCACAGCAACACTTCTACTTTTGAGTGTTCGATTGGAGATAAGAGTCTCATAGAGACTTTTCTGTCTTTGGCTTTGAACTTCAATCCTCAGATCTCAGCCTCCTGAGAAGCTAGGATTACAGGCGTGAGCCACTGGTGCCGAGCTTATTTTACTTAGCATAATATCCTTAAGACTTCTCTATAGTTGTTGGTATGAATAGATTCGAATTTAGTATAAATATGAACTACTTTCTTTTATTTTTAGGCTGAATAATACTTTGTTGTATACATGTAACTTAGTTTGCTTATCAATACATTTATTGATGCTTATTTGTATTGCTTCTACCTTTTGACTCTTGTGAATATCACCACTTTAAACTGGTTTGTGTAAAGGACATAAAGCTTTAAAACTCAAACCAGTTTCATCTTATCATGTACGTGTAGGCTTCTTGGGGTGGGGGGCTGTCCTTGGATCCTCCAAATTACCTGGTCTATTTCTTTTCCCTAGGGTGTTCAGGGAATCTAGGTGAATTGGGGATCAGCATGCTGTCTGGTTCAGTTACAGAGGAGGAGAAAATGGCTTTGGGAACTGTCTATTCCCATCACCCTTTCAATTTCTAAAATGCCTCAATCATCTTTCTCAGGGTTGGATCCAATTTTCCTCCTCTCGGAAGCAATTCTGTTTTTACTTAGTCCTGCATCAGTGAGCAGGTGAGCCCACAGGGCCAGGGTTAGACTGGGGGCAGGGGGGTTACCTTTCTGCTTGTGTCCAGGTCCTTCTGTGCCAGACAGGAGGATGTTGGAGTTGTGAGCCAGCCTTGAATCCCTGCCAGAGATTTTCTTTAGGAAAAGAGAAAGTTACTACTGTTTCTCAACACCTGCTTGGTTTCAGGTACTTTTCTAGCTGTCTTGCCTATGACTTCTCCTTCAATTTGCCTGGTAGTCCCCTGATGTCAGTATTATTTTCTCCATTTTACAGATGGAGGATTTGAGGTTGCGATCATTTGAATGCTTTTCCCTCATTCAGTGACATGACCAGGACTTGGACTCTTGACCAAGCCCTTAGTTCTTCCATTCAGTCCCATTTGCAAGACCCTCCACTGCCCACCCCCCATTTCTGAGGAGCTTTAGGGATCCCCAGCTGCTTACTCATTCCTCAGACTTCACTGGATGGTTTTGAGAAACTTTAGGGAAGGACTTCTCATGTCCATTTTCCCTCTTGATTCCCTGTAGTGCTTAACACATAGTAGGTACTCAATAAAGTCACTGCAATAAACTGAGCTGCAAATGAGAAGGCTGAACTAGTCTCAATTAGGTAATCTCTTTTTGAGAGGAAGCAGCATGGAGGAAAATGTCTATAAAATAATTTAGCATGCCGATTATCCTAACATTGTTTTTTTTTAACTTTCCATCTATTGTTTGGACCTTATAGGAGGAGATGTTTGATGGTTCCCATAAGTTAGAATCCAATCAAAGTACTACAAACTCAGCCTTTTCTAGTCCCTCTCTCAGCAGACTATAATTTTGAGAATTGCTTTCTTGATTGGCTATTGTGGATTGGTAAGAAGAGGTCGGTGCTCAGGTAGGGCAGTAGAAATGTTTCTGGAATTCCAATGGAGAATCTGCTTTGAATACTTGGTACTTATTCATGAGAACTCTTTCACACAGAATCACACTTTCCTTGCCGATGAAAATATTTATATGATGGTATTCATACAGTTTGAAAAAAAAAGTTACAGCCTGCCATGCTTCCCTTTCCTCGGTGCCTGGCATCTCAGAGGATTTTCTTTCCTTCACACAATCTTAATAAAAAAAAAAGAGAAAAAAAGAAATCAAACTTTTGCAGGCTTCACTTAGTTCCTGACTTTCAATCAGATAAATTTGTGACCTGAATATTTCCTTCTCCTCTTTCAGTATTCACGAAGGATCGTTTGTGGCTGGGCTGGTGGATTTTTAGCCTTTGTCTAGTTTAGGAAAGATGGATTTATCCCTCTGGAGTTGTGTGTAACTCACAACCTACATATTTCTTGCCCCTCCCCTGCTTTCCCCATTTGTTTTTTTTTCTGTCTTTGAATTTAGACGACATCATATTTTTTCCCTTCTGGTTTGTTGTTAGTACAAAGTTAAGGAGTTTGGGCTTAAAATATGGATCCAGCTTTTCCCACAGAGACTTTAGCCTCTGAGTTCTGCACTTTGATATGGCTGATTGAAAGTGGTCTGGCTTGAATTTGCTTAATAGGATGTTACATTCCCCTCCCGAGTCCATTTTTATCCACTTTATCAAGTTACTTATTGATTACAGCTCTTGTCACATGCACATTAGTTTGCTGGGAAACTTAAAAGATATGTTTTATTTCTTGGTTAGTGTAGGCTAGGAATGTTGTGTAGTTCACCCGGGACCCCAGATGTCTCAATAGTTAAAAATGACTCCATTTTCTTTCTCCTAGGCACTTGGCCTGCAACTGTGGCAATGACATTAGCAATGTGCCTTTTTCTTCCCACTCCTCCTTTTTATTTATTTTCTGGGAATGTATAGAGGCAATCTCTCTCTCTCTCTCTCTGGTCATGAGGCTTGAACTCAGGCCTGGGCACTGTCCCCTAGATCTTTGTTTCAAGGCTAGCACTCTACCACTTTCAGCCACAGTGGCACTTCCAGTTTTTGAGTGGTTAATTGGAGATAAGAGTCTCACAGGGATGTTTCTGCTTAGGCTAGCTTTGGACTGTGATCCTTAGATCTCAGCCTCCTGAGTAGCTAGGATATAGGTGTGAGCCACTGGCACCTGGCTGCAGTCTTATTTCCTAAAGGAAATAAAAGCAAAGTGGTAGGTAGACATGTTGGTCTGGGGAGGAGGAAAAGAACAGAAAGAAGTGAAGCTAGCTGGTTGGGTCTAGGAAAGGATGGGCTGGGTGTTTTCATATCAACAAAGAAAGTAATCGCCTGTTATATTATAAACATAAAAGAAAACACACACAGGGCCATACGCATATAAATGTAAAGAAATAGCCTAAAGTGTGATATATACAAGGGAAGATTCCAATTACATAGCCTTTGAACAACCAACTTACAGTTCAATAAATGAATGATAGGAAACTCAAACATGTTTTGTTGGGATAGCAGGAAGGGAAAAAGGAAAGGGGCATATGAATTAAGAGAGGGTGGGTGGGTGAATACAGTCATAATATTCAAAGTATATTTGTGAAAATGGAACAAGGTAAATTGAGGGAATGGGTGGGCTTGAGACAGGTAAAGGAAAAGTGATGGAAAGAGTGACGTTGATCAAGATGCACTGTACTCATAAAATGACGTGTTGGATTGAAACCTCTCTGTATAACCACTTAAAGGTAATTAACACAAGAAGGTGATTGGGAGAAAGGAAAGAGAGTAGCATTATACTTTTGTACTATGGGCCTGGCAAGCTTTTCAAGCACCTTTGTTGTCTTTAATTTGCAATCAGGGATGGAAAACTCCATCATGAAGTCAATGATCTTTAATAAGCTTGATTCTGAAGACTCAAATCTCTTAGCATGGGCCTCTTCTCTCACTCCCATTTCTTAGGTTATTTCTTCCAGAGGAACAAAGAACACCTAGGAGATATTCAAAATGGAAACATTTGTTTTGCTTTGTATGTGGGAATGGTTATATCTAAGGCTCAAACCACAGAGAATTGTGACATTGATAGTGCTATTGTGATATTTGTTATTGTGACAATTATTGATATTAAACTGCGAAGACATTTTATATGTTATATTTTTTCCCCCTTCTATCAAAGTGCCAATGAAATAGAAATAGAATTTTTGCTTGGGACCTGCAGTAGACATTAATTATAGGGGCTTCCCAGTCTCATAGTATCTTTCATTATTTTGAAGAAACCCAAGTTTGGTAGCCATCCTCCAAGAGAGCCGGCATTTACCTCTGCTTCTGTTTACATGCCTTGGGCAGTCCCTTCCCATGTTATATCAGGATTTTCTGTGTGGCCAATAGCACACAGAAGGCCTGATGGTATGTGCTTGTGAGCCTCAGTCATAAAGAAGATACTGTGGCTCTTGTTTTGCTTTCTCCCAGATCCCTTGCTCTAGGGGAATCTGCTGTTATGAACATACCTAATCAGCTGGACGAAGAGTTCAATGTGGGGAAAAACCAAGGGATAAAGGGCTGGGAATGTAATGGCCAACTTCTTTCTTTCTCCTATTTCTACGGATTACATTTGACTCCATGGGGGCCTAGTATTCCTTTTGTGCCAGTATTTAGTTCAAGCCTAGAAATTAAAATACTGACAAGAATGGAGGGAAGCAGTCAAGAAGGCAAGCAAGGTTTTGTCATGCTAATTCTTAGGTTCTGGTCTTGCCATCATTTAAATGCTGTGGACCTTTCTCATTCATGATATATTGGGACCGTGGCAGATTTGGATTCTGATTCCTCCCTGCCATTGATTGTCAGTGTGCTTTTTGGGAGATGATTTTCTCCTGCTGGTACTCATGAATGGCAAGAGGAAGCTAGAGTAGAGGACCTCTTTGGTTCCTCCAAATGTTGATGTTCTTAGCATGTCCCTGCCTGCCTGCCTTCTAAAAGGCAGCTGGGTAATGGAGAGAGCCTTGTGTTTTGAGGCAGCAAGCCTCTCTTTGGAGCTTGTTTCTGTCAAATACAAGTTATGTAACCTTCGGGCAAGTAATTCTTTTTTTTTTTTTGGTCTTAGCTCTATCATCAATAAAATGGAATACGAATACCACTCTATAGAACAATCTAAGGTTGAATTCACAGGCATATTTCCATGTGTAGGCAGAGCAGGAATTTGATAAATACTGGTGCAATGTTTTAGCATGCCATGAAGGTAATATTCAACAATAACACAAAAAGGATTTATACATTAAAAGCTGATTCAAACATAAATTATTATTTTGACAACGGGCAGAATAAAATGAAAAACAGCAGAAAAATAGTCTAAAGTCTGAATATGTAGAAAGCAAATAGGGTTTTAATAAATGGTAAGCCTCAAACCAAAATATGCCACATTAATTTGCTGAGCTCTGTCGGATCTGAAATAATAAAGTATTTACTATTGCTGTTAGGCATAGTTTTTAAAAAATTTAGCAACTTTTGACTATACACACAAACACATGTGCACAGATACCTATTATGAAAAGTTCACTCATGCAATTATTGAGACTGAGAATACCTATAATCTACTATCCAAAAGTGGAGACCCAGGAGAGCTGCTGGTGCAGTGCTGTCTGGATTCAAAGGCTGAAGAATCAGGAGAGCCAAGGATGTTCATTTCAAGAACAAGAGAAGATGGGTGAGCCAGCTCAACCATCAGGAAAACTGTGGGTATTCTGCTTCCCCTTCCTTTGGTTATATTCGGTTATTCGGTCCTTCAACAGCTTCAACAATACCCAGAGACAATTTACTTAGTCTATCAATCCAAATGTTAAACTCACCCAGAAATATTCTTCTAGATAACACCCAGAGATAATATTTAATCAATTCTCTGGGCTCTTGATGATCTAGTTAAGCTGACACATAAAATTATCCTTCATCTTTATACTTATCTTCAAACCAGGAGAGAGGTCTCAGAGGAAAAGCAACCCTGCTGATACCTTCATCTCATACATCAAGGTTGTAGAACTGTGGAAAAACAAGTTGGCTGTGTAGTCCCCACCAATCCGTGTATTATAAAATAGTATCACAAGAAAACTAGTGTGGATAGAATATGGAATAGTCCTGGCCTGTGAGTGATCTTGGTTGCACCCAAAGAATCCGCAAAGATGGGAATCTGGCTCAAACACAAACAACCTAGGCTCAAGGATGGCTTCTGTTTTTCCTGGGAGAGTGGTGATGGCTGCGAGTCAGTCTGGTAGAGCAGAAGTGGTGGCCTTTGGCCTGGTCATGGATGCTGCTGCAGAAAGGCTCAGCTGAAGCAAGAGTGGCGGGAGTGGCTTTTGTTGTGTGTAATGTTTTCCCATTTGTGAATGTTTCCCCATATATATATATGCACACACATTCGCATAATTATATTATGAAAATAAGAAATTGCTGATGAAGTGCCCATCAGAAGGTTTAGGATGGGAAGAATGGAGAGATGTGCTTTAAAAACCATGCTCTTTAGGCCATTAGTATGCTGTCTTTTGAGTACTTTGATGATGATGATGATGATTAGGGATGACACTAGGGCTTAAACTTAGAGTCTCATGCTCTTGTTTGGCTTTTATGCTCAGGGCTGGCACTCTACCTCTTGAACCACACCTCTGCTTCCAGCTTTTTGCTGGCTAGTCAGAGATACAGGAGTCTCATGGACTTTTCTGCCCTGGCTAACTTTGCCTCTCAGCCTCCTGAATAGCTAGGAGTATAGAAATGAGTCATCCCAACCCAGCTTTTTATGTAGATTATTTTAAAATATACTGGATTATTTGTTTTCTTGGTGTTGAGTTTTTTTTAAAAAAAATTCTGTTTATACTCTGCATTAGTCCCTTTTTGGATGAATCATTCAAAACTATTTTATCATACTGTAAATCGTTTCTTTATTTCCTCTTCCTCTTCTTCTTTCTCTTTCTTCCCTCCTTCTCTTCTAATTATCCTCCTCTCGTTCTTTTCTTCCTCCCCACCCTGCTTCTTCTTTTTTTCTTGGCAGGGTCTTATTAGGTAGCCCAGGCTGTCCTTGAACTTGAGATGTTCCTGCCATCACTTCCTGAAGGCTGGGATATAGGCATGCACCCTCACAATGTATTTTCTTCAGTTTTTAACCTAACAAGGTTGGTGTCATGGTTCATGAGTTGTTCCTTCAAACTTCCCACGGGGTCTATGAGGGGTCCTTTTCTGCTTAATCCTCTGGCAGCAGCTTCTATTGTTTGTTATCTGCCCTGAGAGAGCCGTACTCCAGTCATCTGCCTGGGTCCCAGCTCCACGACTTGCCTGTCTCCATACTTGACTCAACCTGGAGCTACTTGAAGCATGGTGTTCATTAGTTCAAGTGCTTCACCATCTACTTAGTCTCTCTCCAATTACAGGTTCTGTACTAACTCTGTTCCTATCTCTTTTATAATCAGGTCTCATTCTGTACTCTAATTTCTTAATTGGTTCTATGTCTCGATTCCTCCATCCCTTCCCTTTTGATCTGGGTGGTATTTATAAGGAAGCATTTTTGAAATTAGTATAAATACAATTGAACCCCAAACTAGATCTCATGTGGTCTATAGCCTTGGCAGAGAATTGAGCTCTGAGGAGCTCAGTCCAGCAACAAAAAGCAATTAAAATAAGTTAAATTAAAACTCTGGAAAGAACATCAAAGGGAGTAAGTATATTTTTATTGTATAGTAAAATTTGTTAAACTTTCCCCCATCTCTGATTTTTTTTTTTTTTTTTTTGCTGGTCATGGGGCCTGAACTGTGGGCCTGGGCACTGTTCCTCAGCTCTTCAGCTCAGGGCTCTACCACTTGAGCCACAGTGCCACTTCCAGGTTTTTCCCCTTATGTGGTGCTGAGGAATTGAACCCAGGGCCTCATGTATGCAAGGCAAGCACTCTACCACTGAGCCACCTTCCCAGCCCCCTATCTCTGATATTTTATATAACTTCTACACTGTACTCCACCATTTTCTTCTCTCCTTTGATTCTAAACCCAGAATTTCTCCCATCACCTTTGATAGAAAATAAATTGAAAGCAGTCACCTTTCCCCTTAACAGCCATAGCTTAGAACTTGTCCTTGCTGCTGACTCTACTGAACCATTTCCTTTTCCTTTCCCCCTGAAGGAAGTCTTGGAAGAAAGCCTGAGACTAAGACCTGGCTAACATAGGTGCTGTAGGAACCTTGAAGCCATCTACTTAACATAAGATTACTTTCCCACCCAGCTGCCATCTCACCTCACTTCCATCTGACCCACCTGACTTCACTTTTTCTGCATAATAAAAAGGGATCCTACTTGTAGAGGGTGCACCATTTCCCCTTCAGTAGGGCTGAAGGAGACTTGGTTGCCCTGTCCAGGTATTCCTCCCAAATAAAACCTATTAGAATGTTGAGGCCACCTTTCTGCTCTTCTTCCATATCTTGGAGTTCATTTCTCTTAACATCATCTTATACGGTCGTTGGTACATAGCTATTGAGCTGTTCTGCTCATCTGCTAGGACTATCCTAGACATATACTAATTATAACAAACGTTCTCTCTTCCTCTACCCCTAGCTTCTTCGCCGTCTGTGTTACTTCCTTTTCAATCCCAGTGAGAAGAAATCTTCGGAATAGGTTGAATAAATCCTCAGGGTAGAATTTCATTGGCTTGCATGTGTTCACCCTAAAATCTATCTTGGTGGCTAGGAGATGGAGTTTGTTGATTGATCAGGAGAGAGTGTATTGCCAAAGGGCAAGTGAGGGTTTTGTTCTCCAAGAAGAGGTCATGGTACCAATAAAAACAGCTCGCACCATGATGTAACCATATAATTTCATGATGTCTCAGTGCCCAGTTTCTTATTTGGTAGCTTTCCTACACTACAGAGGTGTTGTGCAGACTGTAAATAATAAATGCATAGCACCTGTCAGATAGCAGGTCTTTAATAATTAGCAGCGCTTTTATTGTTAGGTGCAGAGAACCAGCTGGTAACAGGAAGAATTTTACCCAGTGGGAAGATGTGTATGCGTGTGTGTGTGTGTGTGTGTGTGTGTGTGTGCGCGCGCGCGCATTCCTGTGGTAGCTATCCAGAAGGTACTTGTTAATAAGACTTGGTTTCTACCATCTTAACCCTTCCCTCATACTTTTTGCCGTCTGATTCTTGCTTTAGTTTTTAAATCTTTCTTCCTCTCTTTTTCTTTCTTTCCTTTCCTTCCATTATATATATGTATATATATATTCACAATAAACATATACATAGACATATATACACTTTATTATTAAAATGCAGCATTTTCCTATTTGTGCATGAATTGAATTTATGCATTTTTCACATCTTGACTTTAAAAAATGATTTGAAATATATACCCCAATACATGCTACTGTATAATATAAATAGCTTCACAAATTGGAATGGAGGGAATAAATAAGAAAAAGTCAAATGAGAAAACAAAATGTATGCTTCCATATTTTACATGGTTGCTAGAATTGGGCTCCATTTATTGAAAATAAATCTTCATATCCCTTGTTCTTAATTGAAAAACAGAATCAGTTGAACCTTGTCTCTCCAAAACAAGCCAAGCAGTTCAAATCAGCAGTACATGATAGTATGGTGGTCATCCATCCATCCATGCATCCACGGAGCAGTGATTCTCTACTCTAGTTTACTGGGACCAGAGAGGTGGGCATCATGGAGGGTAGGGGGCTGACAGGCCACCAGGTGGGTGGGAGAAGGGAAACAGCATATCTCTCTCCTGAGGCCTGTGGACTGCAGAGAGGAAAAAAAGTACAATGAAGTTACCTACTGGATTCACAGTGTAAATAAAGGTAAAATTGTAAAAAGCTAAATCCCTGAAGAATTAGGCACCCGAGTTTGCTTCACCAGGCTGGCTATATTCTGGCCTACACTTGTTTTTTTTTTTTGGTATGTTATTGTTGTGGAGAAAGGTGAGTCTATGTTGGAACAGTCAGCAAAATGTGGTAGCCATTCAGACAACTATGTGTAAACCAGTGTATTGCTGCTTTAGTGCCCCCTGCCCTTTCTTGTTTGAAGGGGCATCAGCAATACGAGGAAGATGGGAAACAGAGCGCACATGAAGGAAGTGATGAGCATTCCTGCCTTACTTCATCACCTAAGTGAAAAGGGACTGTCCTAGTTGGAAAGGCTGTTGACCTGAAGATGTGACATCTCTGATGAGGGGAGAGGATATACACAGGCCGGGGAAGAAAGTTTGTGTGTCACAGAGCCACAAAGTAGTATGACTGCAAGAACTCCTAGCCTGATGCTAACATAGTGCCAGCACTCACGAGAGCACATGGGAATGTGGGTCTCTGATCGACTCTAAGTCATCATAGGACAGAGGAAGAGGGATGGCTCTGTCACAAAACTCCTTCAACCCCAGAAGCTCTGGTTGAGCCTATGATTTGCCCTCCTCTTCTGTAGATAGGGGCTCTAATCCTTGTCTTATATCTTTCCTGGGCCCTTTATGTGATTCCCTCATTTGGAAACAATTCACCGAGCAACCACCACACGTTGGGCTCTGACTTGAACACTTTGGGGGATAGGGAACAAGGCTAATTCTCAACGTTTATCCTTAAAGGACTAACAGATGTGAAGGGAGTTTAAAGAGCCAGTACAGCTATTTATGGATGAGTGATGAAGGCTGAGGTGGGGAACCCCTTCAGCCAGGCTTGGGGTTCACTCAGTTCCACTTTGCTCCTCACTGACAAAGGCTGGGCATCTCCTCTCAGCCTCACCTACACAACCAAGGGTTGGAAGTTGTTGTTCCAGGGGGTTTCTTCCTGGTCTGGTCAGCATGAACCTCTTGGTCACTCAAACCCTTTGCTTATGAGGCCTAGAGTAGGAAAAAAAAGTGAATGACCTGAGTTAGATGCTAGTGATTCACGCCTGTAATTCTAGCTACTCAGGAGGCTGAGATCTGAGGATCATAGGACAAAGCTAGTCTTTTCAGGAGAGTTTGTGAGACTCTTATCTCCAATTAACTACCCAAAAGCAGGCAGTAGTGCTGTGGCTCAAGTGGTAGAGAGACCAGCCTTGAATAAAGATGCTAAGGGATAGCACCCAGGCCCAGAGTTCAAGCCCCAGAAATGGCTGGACACTAGTGTCTCATGCCTGTAATCCCAGCTACTCAGGAGTCTGAGATCATGGTTCAAAGCCATGGACAGTTTCCTGGCTGTGATTCAAGCCCCAGTACTGGCGCACATGCGTGCACGTGCGCGCACACGCACGCATACACACACACACACACACACACACACACACACACACACACACACAGGTGAATGTCCCTAAGATTGCCAAGATACTAGGTTTTTATCTATGATAATACCAGGTTATGTCCGTATACTCCAAACAAACAGGCCTTAGAGTGGTATGACCTGCTAAAAAGCTGCATAAAAGCAGCATAAAAATTCTCACCTTGACGTTCTGTCTGGGCCTGTGCTGATAGGTGAGGTGTGGGGAGCTAGGAATATTTGCTTGCAGAACAAGAGCAGGCTGGTTCGAATCCTCTTTAGTACAATAGAGAGGGGTGTCCAGGTTTGTGTCTTTGCACTCAGCATTGGGATTATTTTTGTTGTCTGATGAAGGCAGCTGGAGACTTGTAGAGCCTCTTGGCAGTCAAATGTTTTCCTTTTTCATTCATTCATTTCCTGATGCTTTCCCAGCAGCCGTGTGATTAGCTTTACATTTCAGGAAGCATTTTGTTTCCTCCGTAGATCTTCTCCAGGGACCATCTCAGTGGACAGTTGGAGCCATTCCCCAAACTGGAACCCACACTGCCACTGGCCAGTAAGCCAGAGGCAGAATCCTTAACGGAGCTCTGCAATCTCCAGGCCTCTGCGCTTTAAGACAGTGTAAAGAAAACCAGGTGCCCACGGGTCTAGCCACATCCCTATAAAACGGTTGGAGTCTCTACTTTTTGTGGGAAAACAGCAGAGGGGGGTTGGACTAATTGGCTTCCTCCCAGGAATGTGATTAAGAAAAGGTCAAGCAGTGTGGGAAAGAACAGGGGACTGGCAGGAAGTATTGTCACCAACGAGAGCCATTTGGAAGCTAAACGGCTGCCTGGAGGCACAGTTCATAGCCTGGCTCACCCCATGTTCCAGCAGGAGCTGGGAGGTCACCTTGGGAGGAATGGTAGTGAAAAGGTGACTCATGACCTCTGGCAGAGGTTGGAGGTGAAGACCCCAAAATTGGCCTTGACTCTCAACTCATCTTGCAAAGCTGGAAAACAGGAAAGAGGGCAGATCTTTCTCCATGTTATTACTCCTATTATTAGCTGAACAATCAACAAGATTTTGATTATTTTAAATGCCTTTCTTCTTTGCTATATATATATATATATATATATATATATATATATATATATATATATATTTTGGTCACAGTCCTGGGGCTTGAACTCAGGGCCTGGGTGCTGTCCTTGAGCTTTGTTTTGCTCAAGGTTAGTGCTCTGCCACTTAAGTCACAGCTTCACTTCTGGCTTTTTGGTGGTTAATTGGAGATAAGAGTCTCATGGATTTTATGACTTGGGCTGGCTTTGAGCCATGATCCTCACACCTGAAGGCCTCCTAAGTAACTAAGATTATAGGCCTGAGACACTGGTGCCTAGAATAGCATGAAATTCGCCATTTTAGTGTGTGAGTGTGTGTGTCTGTGTGTGTGTGTGTGTGTGTTTGTGCCGGTACTGGGACTTGAATTCCAGGACTTTTTGTTTTTGTTTTTCTTCCCAAGGCTGTCATTCTACCCCAAAGGCCTCTGTCCTCTGCTTCCAGCTTTTTGCTGGTTAAGTGGAGATAAGAGTCCCACAGACTTTTCTGCTCTGGCTGGCTTCCAACCACAATCCTCAGATCTCATCCTCTTGAGTAGCTAAGATTACAGGTGTTAGCCACTGGCACCAGTCCATTTTAGTCATTTGAAACTGTACAATTTATTCACGCTGTTTGTATTCGTTATCAACATTGATCTCTATAATATGTGCGACATCTAAAACTGTAAGGCTAAATAATAATAACAATTCCTCATTCTTTTCTCCCAGCCCCCAGCAATCACCATTTTATTTTCTTTTTCTACAATTTTTACTGCTCTAAGTACCTCATGTAATTGGAATTTTGGAGTATTTATCCTTTTGTGATTGACTTATTTCACTTAATATAATATTTTCTAGGGTCATCCAAGTTGTAGCATGTCTGAATTCTCTTCATTTTGCAGGTTAAATCCTATGATATTATGTGTATACACCATGCTTTGCTTTCTCATTTATCTATTGATGGGCTGTTCCCACTTAGGGACTATTTTGACTCATGCTGCTTTGAACATGGATGTACAAACATCTGTTTGACTCCCTTGCTTTCAATTCATCTGAGCATATACTAGAATTGCAATTGCTCAGTCATATGATAATTCTAAGTTTAATCTTTTTGAGGAATCACCATATTGTTTTTCACAGAAGCTGCATATTTTATATTTCCCCAGCAATGTTCAAAGTGTTCAAAAGTTCACTGCTTCCCTCCCTCCTTCTTTCCCTCCTTCTCTCCCTCCCTCTCACCCTCTCTCCCTTCTCCCTCGCTTCCTTCCTCCCTTCCTTCTTCCTTCCTTCCTTCTTTCCTTGCTTCCTTCCTTCCTTCTTTCCTTGCTTCTCTCTTTCCTTCCTTCTTCCTTTTTGGCAGTACTAGGGAGACAACTTAGAGCCTCATGCCTGCTATTCAAAGACCAATGAAACAGATTAGAAGGCCTGGAAATGAATTAACACACTTGTAATCATCTGATTTTTCACAAAGAAGCCCTTCAACATATGTTAAAGAAAAGATAGTCTCTTCAACCAATGCTTCTGGGAAAACTGAATATCCACATGCAGAAGACTGAAACTTGGTACCTATCTCTTATCTTGTACTAATGTTAATGCAAAGTGGATCAAGGGTCTTTTTTTTTCTCCCAACAATTTATTTATTTATTAACTTTTATTTTATTTATGAACATACTGTACAGAGGGGTTACAATTACATGGGCAGGATAATGCGTACATTTCTTACCAAGCATTGCAGCCTCCTCCTTTGTTTACCCTTCACATCCCTTCCCAGCCTCCCCCCTCCCAATCCCAATCCCAATCCCAATCCCAATCCTTCCCCTCCTCCCACTCCCCCCCCACCAACGTTGTAAAGCTCGTTTTAGACATGACAACTTGTACTTCTCATTGTTGCAACAGGCCCACCTGTATCCTTAAACGACTTGTTTTTCCCCATCTCCTCCACAAGTTATACTGACATCAAATATAGTGAAAGCAGGGGTTATACTGTGGGGGAGGGACATACAAAGCAACAAAGAAGTAATCTTATAAATGCGTTAGAAACACATGCATGAAAGAAAAAAAACATTAAAATACAGATCTAAGGGTTCATTTTCTTAACATCACATTATCTGACCTTTTCTGCTTGACTCATACATGTACTAGATATTGCAAATAAGGGAAACCATGGGACCGATGTTTCTTTGGGCCTGGCTTACTTCACTTAATATAATTTTTTCCAAGTTTTTCCACTTCCTAACAAATGGGGCAATGTCATTTTTTCTGATGGAGGCATAGAATTCCATTGTGTATATATACCACCTTTTCTTGATCCATTCATCTGTTGAGGGGCATCTGGGTTGGTTACATATCTTAGCTATGGTAAATAAGGCTGCAATAAACATAGTTGTGCTGGTAGCTTTAGTGTGGTCTTGTTTGTAAACATTTGGGTGAATGCCCAAAAGTAGAATTGCTGGGTCATAGGGGAGCTCTATGTGAAGTCTTTTGAGGAACCTCCATACTGGATCAAGGGTCTTAATGTAACACCTGAAACTTATAATCCTACTGTAGGACAAAAAAAAAAAAACAGAGAAAAATACCAGAACTGAAATAAATCTTATGAAGGTGAAACATGTCTAATAGAGAGGGTGAAGGTGGGTGAATATGGTCAAAACACTTTATGCACAGGTGTGAAAATGTAACACAAAAGCTTTATATAAGATTGGTTTGGGAAGGGGAAAGGCAGGGAAGGGAGACAGAGTGGTGAGTCTGATCAAGGTACATTGTATGCCTATATGGGCAAGTCAAAACAAGATCCCTGTGTACAACTAATGGATACTGTCTCATTAAGGCCCACATAAAGCATTTAACAGGAAGGGTCTCAGTTTTCACTACAAAGGGAGAAGAACACAGATGTGGGTTCTTAAATGTCAGGTTGAAGAAATCCCTGGATCTTTAAGGCAAGGTTTGTTCATTGTACACACAGGTCCTAGTGTTTGCATTTCTGTCTCCAGTGAGTCCTGATGGAGCCAAAGGCCTCATTAGGATCCAGTATTTATGGAGCACCTGCTATGCACCAGGCATTGCATAGGCACTTTACATTCATTTCTTCATCACTCCTCTTTAACATCTGGAAGGCATACATCCTGAGAATCAACAGGCTCAAAAATTACCACCAATAGCTGCTATGGTTTGAATGTGTCTCAACAATTTCACGTGCTAGAAATTTAGTCTCCAGTTGCAATTGTACTGGGAAATGGAGCCTGATGGTCATCAGGACTCTGCCCCTGTGGATGGATCCATTTCATGATCACAGATGTGGATTTGTAGCCTCTGGAATGGGTTGTTATAAAGTAAATTCAGTCCCTCCTTGCTCTCTCACTCCTGCTCCTTCACTGTCTGCCACAGGATAATGCTGGAAGCCATTCTGTACCAGATGCTAGGACCCTGATATTAGACTCCACAACCAGGAGAAATCAATTCCTTCCCTCCCTCCCTCCCTCCCT
>NW_012267217.1:53530626-53907582 GCF_000151885.1 Dipodomys ordii
TCCCTCCCTCCTTCCCTCCCTCCCTTCCTTCCTTCTTCTTTCCTTCCTCCCCTTTCTCTTTCTTTCATTTGTCTGTTCTTTCTTTCTTTTCTTCCTTTCTTCTCTTCCATCCTCCCTCCCTTCCCTCTCCTTTTCTTTCTTTTTTTTTTTTTTAGCTTCTGCCTTTAACAGATTAAATTCTTTTTTTTTTTAAATTGTGAAAATACTGTACAGAGGAGTTACAATTACATGGGCAAGATAATGAGTACATTTCTTATCAAGCATTGTTGCCTCCTCCTTTGTTTCCCCTTCCTATCCCTTCCCATCTCCCCCCCACCCCGCCCCGCCAAAGTTGTAAAGTTTTTGGACATAACGACTTGTACATCTCATTGTTGTGATGGGCCCTCTCCTTTTCTTTCCTTCCCTCCCCCTCCTTTTCTTTCTCTCCATCATTTTTCTCTCCCTCTTCCTCCCTCCCTCCCTGTTTCCCTCCTTCCTTCCTTTTGTTCTTTCCTCTTGTTCTTTCTTCCTTTCTTTGTTGAAACAAAGTCTTCCTGTGTAGCCCAGACTGTCCTGAATTTCCCAATCCTCAACTCACTGCCTCAGCCTCACTGAGTGCTGGCATTACTGTCAGGTGCTGCCATGCCTGGCTCATAAATTTCAATTCAAGTGTTAGGCATTCTGTTAGGCATTCTATCGCAACACAAAACAAATGGAGACAGTAGCTTCATCCTTCTCTCTTGCAAAGGACAACAGAATGAGATAAAAAAATCCAAGTGAATACTGAAGACCTTTCATGAACGTTTCTGAGAAGTTGACAACTGGGAGATGACCAATTTCCATGATGACAGGCTCTCATCCTAGGTGCTATGCCATTTACTTTGCTGCTTGCTTAATTCTTCTTTACTGGTTATCGGCTGCAGTAACTCAAGGTCACATCCATTAGTCATTTTCTAGCTGGTTCTTCGGCCTAACTGTCAGATTAACTGAAGACAAAGATGTAAGTAGTGACTTTATTCTCCTTCTCTAAATCAGAAGGGAATGTGGAGTTGCCTTTCCAGGCCCTAGGATAGAGACATGGGTACAAAGTTTCTCTCTGGTTTCTGCATAGGTATGTCCATATCTGAAGCACATAATTTAGTGGCTGTGGTTCATGTCACTGCTTCTTTTCTAGATATAGATATGAGTTTTACCTTTCTTTGACTGTTCATAGTCATCCTGGTCATTCTGGCCTTCTAAACCTCCAACCTTGGGGTTCCCTTTGTATCCTCTCTTGGCCTGCTCCTCTCCAAATGGACTGGCAATTCTAGCTCCAGAATCTGACCTTCTTGAGCCATTGACACAGGCAAGCCTCCCATGGAGTCCAGGCTCTGATTTCCTCTCATGCTGATTTCTACAGCAGCCTCCTCCTAGCAGGCATTTTTACCTGCGGCCTCACCCCTTCCAGTACATTCTATACCCAACAGCTAGGCTAATTTTCTTGGAATGCTATTTTGATTTTGTCACTCATCCATTCAGAAATCGGCAGGAGCTCCCATTTGCCTCCCACCTTTAATCTAAACTCCTCAGCATGTGTTTTGAGACCTTTGCAAACTCACATTTAACTACTCTCATCTTCTGCAACCTCTTAAGCTTCTTGTTTGAGCTCTGGTCTGACCCTTCCAGCCTAAGTTGCTAACTTTGGGGGACATCATTCTACCCTTGGCTCTCTGAGTCAGTTTATCCTTCCCAAGACAAAACAAAGATATATGAGGGGATCTCACCAGGTGTAGTTTGGCATTGTCCTCAGAAATGCCTGCCACATAATAAGTGCTCAAATGAATGAATGTTGGAAGATAAATCTTTTGGAATACCACTACTTGGGTTAAACAAAACCCATATAAAAGAGTTCAAGTGTTTAGGGCACAAAATGAGTAAGAGTCTGCTCAAAGACCTCACAATTTAGGTCTGTAAACATATACACCATTTCCTTGATATTGCTATAAATTGATTGTGAGATGCAATGGAAATTTAAAAAAGAGTTTGTGGGAATAAAAGAGACACTATTGCTTTAATTATACACAATGAGTGTTGAGCCCCAATGTATGTATCATAAAAATAAAATGTTGAAACATCGAGTATTATGCAGCTACAGATACCAATGTTTCCAGATATTCTATCTGCTCTGGGTCTTTCTCTTCTCTATTTGGAGTTTTGTATGCCTTGATAAACAGATGGAATTCTCTTGAAATCGGGGAAGTTTTCTCCAATGATTTTGTTGAATAGGTTCTCAGTGCCCTTAGTATATACTTCTTTTTCTTTTATTCCTATTATGTAATGATTTTTGTTATTTGATAGAGTCTAAGAGGTCTTGTAAGCCTGAGCTGGGTCTCAATTGGTTTCCCAATATCTACCTATATCAATGGGCCTTGAAGAGTTAGATCTCTGGTCCTACTTAGCCCCAGAAGAATAACCTAATCTCTTTCAGTTATATTTTTCTTCTGACACATGAGCCTCTGCCAGAACCTTCCCATCACCAGCAGCTACCACTTACTACTAAGTACCAAATATCTATGTTTCCCCAGCATTCAGTACTTTGTGAGCTAAGCCAGTTCCGTGCACTGCATATATGATTTCATTTTCAGGTGTAGGAATTGGTAGTCCAGTCCTGAAAACATGAGGAGCACTTACTAGGTGGAATTATTTGGTGGATGTTGGTTTTGTTTGTTGAAGTTGTGGCATCTGTCAGATCAGTGTTCATTCACATCCCTCCCCTCTTTTCTGGTGTTAGAATTCCTTTGGGAGAATGCCCATTATACCACCAGTCTATGCTGGTGAGGCTGTTCCCTTCCTTTCCTTGTGGGAACTAGGGTGGGTATAGGACCCAGTCTTGGCCAATAAGACCATTAAATCCTGTGGGCAACAGCTCCTGGCTCAGATATAGAGCCAGACCCACCTGCTGGAGCCATAGAAAAGATGCCATTGTCTATTGGGATTGGCAGGACATGAGTTTAAAGGAGCATCTTACCATGCATCCTGTGCCTGGTCAGGTACAGGGCCATCAGGAAGGAGAAGGATTCTGTTTGAACATTTGGATCCAGCCAAACCACTTTACCCCTGTGCTTTTCAGCTCCTCTGAAAAGCTCAGTTATGAGCCCAAACCCCTCCTCCTTTTTTTTAAGATTAAATTTGTATTTGAAATTCTGAAATTTACATTGAAAAGTGATTTTTGACTCCAAGCAGGAATTGATATTATGATGGTTCTTAGTGTATTTTAGGCATGTGATAAACTCTGTGTAGCTGTTGCACAGATGTGTGTGTGTGTGTGTGTGCGCACACACGCGCACGCATGTTATATGTATGAGTAGTATATAGCTAGCCCACATTAGGAGCTGGAACATTCAACAGTATCTAAGACATGATCATCATCAGCCTGTAAGTTATCAAAGGCTCCAGACTGGAAGCACATTCAGGGAATAGGACCTCTGAGAGGTCCTGGAAGAGTCAAGGGAGGAAAGAGCTAGCTTCTGGGGTGTTGGTTTAAGGACTAGGAAGGTGAGACTGAGCACCTTAGGGCAAGGAAGGCCAGGCAAGGAGGAGGTGGTGGGGTGCAGCTGGGGGAGAACCTGTAGATTGAAAGCCATGCAGGACAAAGGGAGATCAGCTGGGTTGTCTCATAGTAGAGTTTGGGGAGAGACAGAGCAGGTGGACCAGTCTGGGTACTGAACATCAAAGACTCTGGGTTCTGACCTGGAGGATGTTTGTCAGATCATGACTCCCTGGAAGTTTATCATGACTCAGGCACCATACTTCACTCTCTAAGCAGTTGCTCTGTGCTTTCTCCTGTCTTCTAATAATGTCTTTCACTTTTACATGAGAACCTGGCCCTGCCTGGCAGGAAGCAGTCTGCTTTTTGTCTTTGAACTGTTGTAGCATGATGAATCCTGGCCTAACATCAGTCTAGTCCCCTTGGGCCAACCAGTCTTCCTATGCCTCAGTTTCCTCTATGGTAAATGGGAAAGATCAAAAGAATCTTCCCTAAAAGGTGGCTGGGAATTATTTAAATGAGCCAGGACCTGGCAACATAGGTTATATGGTGTCAGAGTTTTGTCATTATTATTGTTTTCGAGTGACAGTGAGCATTGGAGACTGTCACCTAAGGTCTGGAGCCTTGCTGAAGAATGGACTGATATGCAAGAATAAGCAGATGGCTCTGGTTAAAAAGAGGACCTCACCATCTCCCACCCAAATCTGGACGTGAAGGGTTTAGAAGGGTGGGTTATTCATCTCTATCCCGCTGTTTGCTCACGCCTTTGGAGGTTCCATCAGTGGCATCTGTTTCTGGTGGCTCCTGACCCTACAAAGGCCTGACAAAGACTGGCATGTCTGTGAACTTCCCACTTCTACAGGCTGAGTTTCCTCCGTCTTGGGAAGGAAAGAGTCATTTGGAATGCCAGAAGCATCGGCATGCAAGAGTTCATCAGTCTTGGGCGCTCAGAGCAGTGGGGTCTCACTAGCGTGTGGTCCCTTGGCTCCTACATCGAAGGACGATTTACCTAACAGATGGGCTCTTTTGAATATTTATGTCTGGCCACATCTGTTCTGGACTTGAAAGTTTAATAAAGCTTTTCATTTTGTGAAGCGCTGCTGAAGTCTTGTCTGTGGCGAGCTGACAGCCCCCTGGGGTCAGCTCCTCCGTGGTGACTCTGGGGCCACAGGAGCTCAGCTTGGATCACCCCATTTGGCAGGCTGCTACACCTTCCAAACCTCTCACAGCACAGGAGAGGATGGCCAGGGGAGGGCACTATCTAGGTAGACCAGATGACTGTAGTTACAGAGTGGAAAGGAGCAACTGGCATTTGCAAAAGAGAAAATGTTTTCCTGTACTGTGTACTCCGGAGGAGGCTCGTGAAGGGGATTCTGGTTTAGGTGAAGGGTAGGACAGTCTGGCTTTGTCTAGGTCTTGGGAGTCTAGATGGGTGGGAAGGAAGGGGCTTGAGCCTCAGCACTCTTCACATTGAAGTGCAACAGTATATCCAGCTTTGATGTGGATCCCTGTAGATTCCTGTGCTGGAAGCTTAGTCCCTTTAGTGGTGGATCTTTATTTTTGTGCTGGTCCTGGCGCTTGAACTCAGGGCCTGGGTGCTGTCCCTGCACTTTTTTGCTTGAGGCTCTCTCTCTACAACTTGACCCCACAGCCCACTTCCGGTTTTTTGGGTGCTTAATTGGAGATAAGAGTCTTACTGGCTTCAAACCATGATCCTCAGAGCTCAGCCTCCAGAGTAGCTAGGATTACAGGCTTGAGCCACCAGTGCCTGGATAGAAAATGATGGCACTTTTAAAAGTGGTGGTGATGCAGGGGGGTGGGGTGGGGTGGTAGAAAGGGGGCCTAATGGAAGTTATGGGATCAAGGGAGCATTGGCCTTGGAAGGAATTAATGCTAGAATTGCAGAGTAAGTTAGTTCTTGTGAGTGAGTGTTTGACTGAAACATTGGTCCTGCAGTGGTCTCTGGCTTTCCACCTCACAATGTGTCACTTTCTGCACATGCTCCCATCCTGACTCCATTTGCCACAAAACCCTCACTAGAAGTGGAATGGATGGAGTTATCTGATCTTGCATTTGCCATCTTCAAAACTGAGCTAAATAAACCAAGTATTGGCTTTACACCCAAGGCCTTGTGCTTACTAGGCCATCTTCTACTACCTAGTGAATGGGCTGTGTCTCCAGCCTATTTTCTTTAGTTATTTTTCAGATAGGGCCTCAAGTTTTGGCCTGGGCTGGCCTTGAACTGACTGTAATCCTCCTTCCTATGCTTCTAGTATAGGTAGGATTACAGACATGTACCACCATGGGCTATCTTATTGGTTGGAATAGGGGATTTCTAACTGCCCCAAACCATAATCCTGTGCTTCCTGAGTGCAGGGATTACAGACAAGAGTCACTATACCTGGCAGCTCCTTTCTTTATAAAGTACTCAGGCTCAAGTTTGTTAGTTATGGTACCTAAACCTAGACTAATGATGCCAAACTTCCACCAGGGTGATTCCTACCTACCCTGCTTCCTGTGGAGACTCAGTAGTTAGGATACCAGGCTTGAACCACTGGTGCCATACTTGATTTTTGTATGGCACAGGGGTTTGAACTCAGCATCTCATGACTGCTTGGCTGTCATCTTCATCTGCCATTTGAACTACCTTCCATCTTTGCTTTTTTACTGATTATTTTTGGATATTAAGTCTAGCAAACTTTTCTGCCCAAACGAGTCAAACTGCCATCTTCCAGATTTCAGCCTCCTGAGTAGCTAGGATTACAGAAGTAAAACACCAGTGCCTGATGACTCCTGGTTATTTCTTTCTTTTTTTTGGGTCCGGTTGTGGGGCCTGAACTCTGGGCCTGGGCGCTGTCCCTCAGCTGTTCAGCTCAAGGCTAGTGCTCTACCAATTGAGCCACAGCGCCACTTCCGGCTTTTTTCTTTTTGCTTATGTGGTGCTGAGGAATCGAACTCAGGGCCTCAGGCACGCAAAGCAAGCGCTCTACCACTGAGCCACCTTCCCAGCCCAACTCCTGGTTATTTCATATGTAGGCATGATGTTTGTTTGAGATACATATATGTAGATAGTCTATTATTATATATTATTAGCTAATATTTATTATATGTGTATTATATCTTTTACTTTCAATCAATTAATACTAACTAGGCATATTTATGGGGCACGACATGTATACAATACCTAATGATTAGATCAGGTTGTGATGACATTTCTCCATCTTAGACAGCCATCATTTCCTTGTATTGGAAGCTCTCTGTATCATTTGATGTGTCTTCTTTCAAGCACTTTCTTACTTTTTGGTAGTGCAAAATATTCCAAGTTTGGTGGGCACCAGAGGTTCTTAGCTATTCAATGAGCACATCGAACATCCGATTCTTACTTTCTAAAGACAATTCTTCACTAAAAGCAGGGAGGGCTGGTCCCAGGGCTAAGTCAGAGAGCAAGTAGATGAGCCTGGAATATGTGTGTGTATGCACGCATGTGCACGCACATGTGCCAGTCCTATGGCTTGAACTCAGGGCCTAGGCACTGTCCCTGAGCTTTTTTTGCTCAAGGCTAGTCTTCTACCACTTGAGCCACAGCTCCACGTCTCACTTTTTGGTGATTAATTGGAAATCACAGTCTCATGGGCTTTCCTGCCTGGGCTGGCTTCCAACTGAAATCCTCAGATCTCAGTCTCCTGAATAGCTAGGATTATAAGCATGAGCCACTGGTGCCTAGTTTTCTATATATTTTTTTTGTATACCTACCAGTGTACTTGTGAGATGCCTGGTTCTTCTCCCTGTACCCTCCTCTACATAGTAAGGCCTCACTCACCCTTTGATTCTTGCCCTCCTATGTGGTTCTGACATCAAGTTGTCTACTTCTCATGCCAGTCTGTCTCATGCTGTTTTCATGAAAGAAACAGGAAAGAGGAAGGAAGAAAGGAGGGAAGAGTGGGGGCAGAGAGAGAGAGAAGCTAGTGTTTTTTTTTTTAAGAAGGAAGAGCAAAGGAAAGAAGAAGCGCTATCTGGATTCTGCAATCTGGTTTTTATACACGAAATGAAACATTTGGAATGTGCAGTAAACTTGGTATTGTTTGCTCGGGGGAGACTCTTTAATTGTATTCTTAGCTTTGCAGTGGGAAGAACTAAGACCAGGAAATAGGAATCACATGGTGACGTCTTGCATCTAAGTTTGGATAAAAATCTCTAGTTGAAGCTGCTTCAATGACAGAGTGGTCTTGGTTACAAAAGAGTGAGTTTGCCAGCTATAGATGGGTTTGTTGATTGACTAGTGACAGAAAGGATTTTCTTGCATGGGGAGAGAAGTTGGGTGACTAGTTGGAGGCTAGAACTGGATCGGATTTCTAGGCAGCAGTGATTCCCTCTCTCACCCCCTCCCCACAGGTGGCTGAGGAGGCAGGCAGAGCTCCAAGGGGAGCTAGCAGCGAGGAGGCTCCAGGAGCCATCTGAGGACACAGCCGTGTGCTTGCATGACGAATTTGCATCTCAAGATAAAACATAGCGCCAGACTGAGACAGCCTTCAGTTCCAGTGCCAGCAATCCAATGTTGGCTTCAAAGGAGAAACTAAAAATGTTCTTCTTGGAGCAGGTTCTGGCCCTCTGAGTTCTTTTTATTGATCCCAAATGGACCACATACTGGCAGTGCAGGAGGAGCCTTTGGATTGCCTGACAACAGTAACCTATCAAACCCAACGAGCAAACTCCTAAATGGGGCTCTTCTTGGGAGTCAAGCGGAACATCAGATGTTTCTTATGCCCTGGCCTCTTCAGTTTTTACAGCCCCCTCCCAACCAACCCACCCAGAATGTTGCCCTAAAGAAGCTGGAATTTGAACATCCTTGCAAACATTGGAAAAAGCAAGCCTTAAGTCTTAAAATTCTAAATAATATCAACAAATATGCCTTCAGATGCTGAGGACCAATGACAATTCAACTCCCATTAATCACGTGCTTTCTTTACGGCCCTAGCTTTAAATTCAGCTAAGCCACTAAGCAACAGCAACTAAGCCTGATATCTGTGGTCTCCTTGCACAGATGAGAATACTGAGGCACTACAGAACAATAGCAAACTACAGGATCAGGTTCATACTACCGTTCCTGGGGAATGACATGTTTCTAGAGAGAAGGAGATGAGATTCACCCATCCTCAAGATTAGTAAATGGTAGCGTTTCTGACTGGCTCATTTTCTTGATAAAGATGCTGTAAATCAGAACCATTCTGGATCCCAGATGGTACATCGTAATGGTACCTTGCCTCTGGGCACTTCTTTAGCATTTTCCCCAAAGCCTGATGGTTTACTCTTGGTTTGTGTTACTGTGTCTTCTGTGAATACTTGGGTACAGAAGTGTTGATGGCCCATTTTAGTCATTAAAACTGGAACAACAAGCTGTTGGACCAGGGCCGAGGAATAATAATGGCTGTTTCCAGATCAAAGTTCTATATTCTAGGCCCTTAAACCTTGAAAAGCTTAGCCACAGTGAGAGAGAGAAGGGTTAACTTGAAAAGGAGGAGACTAGTGAGGTGGTCACAGGTAGAGAGTGGCAGAATCAGATTCCAAATTCTGACTTGTCCTACTCCAAAGGAGCCATGCCTACCCTGCACTACTGCCTACGGGGCACTGTCCCTAAAGCCACGTGGCAGTTACAGCAGGTGGCAGTGGGTCACAAGAACTGAAGGCATAGGTTCTAAAAGAGTTAAAAAAATTCTACCAGGGAGATTTTTTTTATGTGTCTCTTCCAAAGGCCAGAGTTCAGATTTATGATATTAGAATATTCATGAGGTGCTGCTGTGTGCCGGACCACATGAGAAAGGTTTCCTGTGATTGAAATTAACCTATGGTGAGGGCTCCTCTGAACTAAGGTTCAGACATGACAGATGTGATCAAAGCCACCACTGCATAGCCCATTTGGGAGGCTGTGGATTCACGATGCGAAATGTGCCCATATCCATCCATCTATCCACCCCTGCTCTCACCTACCCATTGCGTTTATTGTCTACTCTATGCACATTCTCCTATTAGAGCCTGAAGAGAGGTACCAAATCCAAATCAAATCAATTCAACCCAACCAAACCCTTGGGCTGTAGTTTGAATCTTGAACATCCCTCAGCAAAGCAAGTTTTTCTGTATATTTAATGCTTGATTTAATTCTTATGGTGCTGTTGGGAGGTGATGGAACCTTTCTTTAGGAGGTGGGGCCTAGTGGGAGGAAGTTAGGTTATTGGGCTATTGGTGGTATACTCTTAAAGGGGATATTAGATCCTGACCTCTTCTTCCTTTCCTTCTTTGCTTTCTGGCCACCATCTCTAGTTTTACCATCCATCATGTGCTGTGCTATCACAGGACCAAAGCAAGAGGGCCAAGAACCCATATTCTGAAACCTCTGACACACTAGGCCAACATAAACCTTTCCTTCTACTGTGTTTATTACCTCAGGTATTTTGTTATAGCAATGGAAAGCTGACAGTGGCTTTGGATCAAGCGAGGAGAGATAGAAACACACAAGAACTTACAGACCACAGGGTAAAGATGTGTTTGGTTAAGTATTAAGATGATTATCTCATATAGTGATGTTGTCAGGGACTGAGATGAGGGAAGCCAGTCTGGCTATTGTTATTTCTGCCAGGGACCACTGTGGCACCAGCCAGGAGTCCAATTTGTTTCAGTCTTGATACAAGCTGAGCTGAAAAAAATGATCGTGTGGTCTTTGGACAACTGAGATACTTTGGCCTTTAGCTCTCTCTTTGGAAACGACAAAGCTTTTAATCATGAATCCCAGTGTGATGGTCCCATAGGATTAGAAGAAGATGAAACTAGAGGGGATTTGTTTCAGGAAGGACTAAAATATAAGGGAGCATTTGTATGACCAAAGTCAGAAAATGCAGCCACCAAACTGGCTCTCCCCCAGCAAGATTCCCTTGGCTTTCATTGCCCCAAGGGCTGCAAGGTTGACACTGAGGGGCCTTGAATGTGAGGCGCAGACATATGTGACATAATTAGACAGCCTTTATGAGTAAAGGAGGGAGAAGTCATTAGGGCTGCTGTTTAACAAAGGCAGACTTCCTGTTCCTGTAACCCTTCTCCCCCCCCCCACCTCCCATTAAAGAGCTGCTTTTCAACTGTGTTGCACTTCTTTGATCCCTGAAGGCCTCCCATGTTTTGCTCACATCCTGTCATGATATTTAATGATGCCTCACATGTGTACCAGGAACACGGCCCAATTTAGCATTGTTTGGAAAAGGCATTGTCATGTGATATGTTTTTGATGTGGTTCCTCACCCCGTAAGGTTAGTGCAGCAGCTCCACGGGCGCCAGTGAGGACCCTGATGTCACTTTGGCAGTGAAAGAAGTTGAAAAGAATGGTGGAGAGCGAGCGAGCAAACCATTGCCAAGTTCTTTGGCAGAGGCTTTGTTTATGATGGGACCCACAGCATCCACTGGTCAGCTACTCGGAAGAAAGAAAAAGAATTTGGTCTTGGATGGTCTTGCAAAAGACTGGAATGTTTCAGAGGAATGGATCTTCTTCCAACCTGGGCTCCCCAGTGATCACATACATGGAACAGCTGCAAAAAGGAAGATTAATAGGCCCACTGGGATCAACCAGCCCAGACATATGATCCCTACAAGATTCCTAGTAGGCAGGCATTTCCCTGACCACCTAAAGACCTATGCACACAAAAACCTCAGCCTGGTAGCCACAGACAACGCCAACCCTCTTCTCTATTCAGTCACTTCTTACAACTTATTATGAGTATATTATTCTGGTTGTTTTAGAGAATGGAATCTTTCTATGCTGGCCTTAAACTTACAATCCTTCTGCATCCGGCTCCCAAGTACTAGGATTGCAGGCGCACACCACCACACCTAGGTCTTTTTGCTAATATGGGTCTGAAGTCTGCTCTGGCACTTACAGATCTTGTCTTTCTTTTGTCAACGTTCTTCAAAATCTCAAGGCATGTGCTAGATGTCCCTTGAGTGTTCTCATTTCCATGTTTAACACCCTGTTTCTGCTACTCTCTTTACTACTCTCCTCTACTGTGGACTCCCTGGTATCTGGTGGTTCTTAGGATCTGATCACAGGACAGAGTCATCATCCTGATTTATTGCTGATTTAAGTCTGGCTTGGTAAATTTGGGTACACGTTAAGCCCAGTCTCTGAAATGGGTCAATAATTGCAACACAGAAGGTAATAGTTTGGGTTTCCTGTAGTGTTGACATGTGTGAGCATTTCTTTGCTGTCTCTGGCTATTTGGATTAAAAGCATGTTGAGGGCTCTGCCTGGACCTCCCTCTTTGGGCATTTCTCCCAGGGGACAGTCTGACTGTCCCTCCCCACAGTGGGTGGAAGCTAAGTGCTCCTTGCTGCTTTGGTGGAGCAGCTCCTAGGTCCACCTCCTCCTTCCATCTGCATTGCTGCTACCCAGCCCAAGCCTTGTCATTTCTTTCTTGGATTACAGCCAGATCCTCCTAATGATCTCTCTATTCTAATTCCTACCTCTTTCCAATCTGTTCTCTACACAGCCCCCAGAGTACTTATTTTTCTGCTTTAAACAAAAATTGCTAAAAACATTTCAGCAGCTTCTCACCACATGCTTGATAAAATCCAGACACAGTATCATGGCCTCGAAGGTCCTGCAAGGTTGGGCCCTGTTTATTCTCATGCAAATTTTGGCATGACTTTCTCCCCCCCCTCCCTCCTCCCCCCCACCCTTATACTCTGTTCACACAGATTCCCTTTCAGTTACTTTTTGGTCCCGCACCAGGCTTTTATGTGAGATTTCCTTTCCCTAGAATGTCCCTTCCTCCCATGCATTCTAGTGCTTCTCTAACCTGTCCCTTTCCATCTTCAGACCCTGAGGTATCAGAGGCCTAAGTACTACAGCCACACAGAGAGGCTCTCTTCTTTCATCTCTGATTCCCTGTGGCAATTGTCTGACCTGGGCCTATACTTTATAGGACTCATCAGTTTATGCTTATGTATTTGTTGTTTTACTTTCCTCTTTGATGTCTCCTTTTATCTCCATCAGGCTAGGGTCCTGTTCTTGTCTACCCTGATTCCTTGCTCAGTTCCTGAGGAGTGATGATGGCTAAACTTTTACTTGTTGAATGAATGTATGAAATAAAGGAATTGGTAAATGAACACAATGGCATCTTGGTCTCTAAACATTCATGTGTCAACTTAAATACAAGATTCATTCCTACTCATGGCTGGTGCTCTACCACTTGAGCCATGCCTTTAGTCCCCAGATTCATTCTCAAGTTACAACTTTTTCATGTGTGCCTGTGTGCCAGTACTGGGGCTTGAACTCAAGGCCTTGTGTTCTTGCTTAGCTTTCCCTGATCAAGGCTGGTACACTCACACTTAAGCTACACCTTCATTTTCAGCTTTTTTCTGGTTCACTGGAGATCCAAGTCTCATGGATTTTCTTGTCTAAACTGGCTTTGAACCAAATCTTCAGATCTCAGCATCCTGATTAGCTAGAATTACAGGCACGAGCCACCAGCTTCTGCCTCTCAAGTTATATTTGGAAACAAAAGCAATCTTGTGGAAATGTATATCCCTTTTCTTTCTTTATTCTCTAAGTCCCAACCAGATCCAGTAATCTAATTGCAGTGAAATCACAGGTTGAGTTGTTCTGGTAGAAGTGGTCTTCCTCTTGGATTTATATTACTTCCATTTTTTTAATGGGTTAAGAATATTTTTTAAACAGTCCTTTCTTGAAAGTTTTAGTGCTTCATCAAGATAAAAATGGGAAAGAAGCTGGGAGTGGTGGCTCATTCCTGTAATCCTAGCTACTTGAGAGGCTTAGATTTGAGGATCAAGATTTGAAATCATCTGGGGCTGGAAAAGTCTGTGAGAATCCTATCTCCAATTAGGCAGCAAAAAGCTGTGGCTCAAGTAGTAGAGTGCTATTCTTGAGCAAAAAAGCTCAGGGACAGTTCAAACCTCAGGACCAGCACCAAAACAAAACAAAACAAATAACCCAGAAAAGAAAATCTGAGATTTTAAGCACCATCTCTTACTTTAATCCTAAAACAGAGAATTCAGATAGCTTTATTTTAACTTAAATTTAACTTCCCCCAAATGCCAGATGAAATCATAGAATGGATTAGCTGACTCTAATCAAATTGACACTTTTCAGATGTGGTTTCTGAATTAGAAAATCTGAATTAGCATCTAAGGCTGCTGCAACACAGTGCCACAAGTTAAGCAACTGAAAGATAGAAATTTATTTTCGTAGTGCTGCAGGGTGGAAATCTGAAATCAAGGTGTCAGTGGGTGGCTTCCTTCTGGAGGTGCTGACAAGAAATCTGCCCCAGGGTCTCCTGGCTTCTGGTGCTGCTGGGTGGTTTTTCTTGGTGTTCTTGGCTCATAGAGATTTCAAGTTCTGTCTCTATCTTCATATGGCTTTGCCACTGTGTCCATAATTCACCCTTTCCTTTCTTTTATAAAAACACCAGTAATTGGATTTAGAATTCATCCTAAATCCAAGATAACTTCATTAAATCTGTAAATACACTGTGAAGAAAATCTGTAATCTTCAAATCACAAAGACTATTAATGTTGTTATGTCCACAGGGATTAGAAGTTGGATATATCTTTTTGGAGGCCATAAGATTCACTGGGAAGATCCAGAGAGGTACAGTGACATGTTCAAGGCAGACAGCTCTTTATTGATAAGATTAAAAGTGGAATTACAGTGGGTTTTGTAATTCTAGATAAATGTTCTTCGCACTCTACTATATTATCTCTCAAAAGAGATACACTATATATTTTTTCTACATTAGAACCTCTTTTAAGGACAAATGATGATCAAGTTGGTTTGTGAAGATGGTATTTTTTCTATTTGGAAAAGAAGATAATGTACATATATGTATTATATGTGTATATTTATACGTACAAACAAATTGAATGAAACAGTAAACAATAAAACAAATAAAATATAACAAATAGGATGGCAATGGTTTCCTTTTCCTTCCAGTCTTTTCTTTTGGTAAAGAACAAAGTGAAATACTTGATATTCATGAAAGCATAATATAAGCATGTGAATAATGAAATCCATCTTTTAAAGATGTAATGCATTTTACAGGCTTTCTTAATCGGTTATTGCTTTCTTTCTTCATTATAAAAAATGCAGCAATGCTGAGAATCAGTGGTTCATGTCTACAATCCTAGCTACTTGGGAGCCTGAGATCTGCGGATCATGATTTTAAACTAGCCAAGTCAAGAAAGTTTATGAGATTTGTATCTCCAATTAAGTGTCCCTCTACCCCCAAAAAGCCAGAAGTGGAGCTAGGGCTCAAGTTGTAGAGCACTAGCTTTGAGCCAAAAAGCTTAGCTACAGTGCCCAGGCCCTGAGTTAAAGCCCCAGGAGACACACACACTCTTTCTCTTTCTCTCTCTCTCTCTCTCACACACACACACACACAAAACAGTGATGGTTAAATAAAAAAGAAAATGGGAGCCATAAGAAAATAAAAACTCCCAAGCTCCATGAGAGTTTGCAATTACCATACTTTGCATAGCACTCACTGCTTGTTTGGTCTAGATATTGGGGTGGGGGTGGGATGGGGAGGGTTATGAGTGTCTAAATAGGGGGGGGTAATGATTGTCTACAAGTTTGTTTTACCTGACAACCATGACATTCCTTTTTCTTTTCAGGAGAGCATTTGCAAAGATAAGTGTCTCAATAGATAACTACAGACAATCCATTGCTAAATAAGGCAATTCCTTGGACATGTAGTGGAAAACCCAATGTGAAGTTCTTTTACCAGTAAAGACTCACTAACCTTGGCACATTATCATGGCCCTTGGTCCATTAACTGCCCTTCATGACTGCAAGATGGCTTGTTGTAGCTCCATATATAAAGATATTCAGGAGGAGAAGAAAATCTCTTTTCTTTCACTTAAAGCAAGAAACTTTTCCCCAAAGCCTTGAGATTATCTCTACTCCCATTTCTCTGGCAGATTTGGGTCAGAGATTTGGTAAAGAAAGAGAATGGAACTAGAGTCATATTTAGAGATGGGGATATGTTCTAAGAAAATATGCCTCAGGTGATTTCATGGTTGTGTAAACTTTACATAATGTACCCAAACAAACTAAAATAGCTCAGATGTCAAGAGGCAATACCATCAATGGGACCAGTGTGGTACATGCAGTCTAACACTGCCGGAAACATCTAAGGCATGTGACTGCCAATTAGCTTAGCTAATCACATGGTCTAGTTGAGGTATCAATTACCCAAACAAAATTGAGGTGCTGTTTCAAGGGGAAAAGAAGGTATCTAAAGACAATGTTGTTTGTAAGTTTTAGGACAGCAGTTATGAATGGCCTTAAGGAGGAGGATGGTTGAGTTACTTCACACTGAACAAGAAGACTTGAGTAGGTGGTGTCAGCATGGGCAGGATGGGCAGTCCAGTAGCTCTGGGATGTCAACTCCTCTTGTCTTCATCTACATGATGATTACTTAGAACTGCCCCAGCTCAAACACAGCCACATGTAAACAATATAAATGAAGAAGGTCTATAATTGGTTGGGAAAAGTGAAGGACAACAGGCTTCTTAGGGAGGAAAAGTTAGAATATTGAAGTTATCTCTAACTCCTGGGAGAAGCAACTAGATTTTTTTTTTCTCTTCAGGATTTCTTTTTCTTTGGGCTTGAGGCAGAGAGGAATGGAAAACTCTAGGAAATACTGAGGCAGGATAGATAGGACTAGTTGACAGGGAAATCAGAAAACATTTGAAGAGAAGCTATAGTCAGGAGCTAAGACTAAAAGAAATCACTAGAACAGGAAAAGTTACATTCATCTTTTTTTCAAGTTTCAATACATTTTTATTCATTTAAACTTAAATTTGAAAAAGAATCATTCAGGTATCGGAAAGCTTTTTGTATGTTCAGGATGACTTGATTCTATGAAGTTTAAATAGAGAAGATTATTTCTAATGGAAAGATTTTTCCCCCCTTTTAACAAAGCAGTTTGTGAATGCAATGCGTCTTGATCTGTGTCACCCCTTCAGCTTTTTCACCTCCCTTCACCTCACCCCTTCCCTTATTTTTCTTAATTTTGTAGTATATACAATGCATGTAGTATATACAATGAATTCCTGAGTGCATTTCCCCTTCTCCCCCCTCAGCCCTACCTCCTCTCTTGCAAATACCCATCTCCTTCCATCACATTCCTTTTGTTTAGTTGCTAAAGTTATAGTTTCCTTAGATGAGTCTGGGTTCAGTAATTTTTGCATAGAAAAAGAATGTTCAAGGTCACCAGAATCAGACACCCATGTCATGAGACCCTTGGTCCATTGCTTCTGTTTGGGTGATCATTTATCTGGGGAACATGTAAACTGAAACCTCTAGCTTAGTTTTGCTGGGATAAATACTCCTGAGACTTTCTCATTGGCTTGTAGGCCCTTAGCTCCTGTGTACTGCATATTCTTTCCCCTAGAATCTGATTTAAGAATTTCTGATTTAAGAAATCATGTGTAAGAGATTTCTTACCTTTAAGTCTCATCCATGAATGTGGTTGAAATTTTTTTTGTCATTGAATTCAGGCTCCTAGGATCGCGAGGTAATGAAGGCATTAAGCTGAGGATTCCTCTTTCTATTAGGGATATTCTTTGCCTTATCCCCATCCTGGTTGTAGTGTGGGATTTGTTGGGATCTTCTCTGGTTGACCCCTGTCATACTCTTACTCATAGGAGGCCTGCAGAGGCCTCCTCCCTTAGCCTGTGTTTTTTTCTTTTTTTTTAACTTCACCCCCTGCTGCTAATACAAGTCTCTCCAAACTGTGTAGAAATACCTCTGGGACAGTTAAATCTTCTTCCTCTTTTGTTTCTTTACACAAAAAGGAACCAAAGTAAGTAAGAAGGCTCTTTATTATAGCTTTTTTCTATCTTTGGTGCAGGTCCCGGGACTTGAACTCAGGGCTTGGGTGCTGTCCTTAAGCTTTTGTGTGCAAAGCTAGGACTCTACCACTTGAGCCACCACTCCACTTCCAGATGTTTTGGGTGGTTAACTGGAGATAAGGCAGGTAGGAATTTTGAATTGTGATTCTCAGATCTCAGCATCCTGAGTAGATAAGATTACAGGTGTGAGCCACTGGCTCCTGGCTATTACAACTTTTTTTTAAATTTTTTATTTTTATTGTGAAAATACTGTACAGAGGGGTTACAATTACATGGGCAAGATAATGAGTACATTTCTTATCAAGCTCGTTTTCGACATAACGGCTTGTACATCTCATTGTTGCAATGGGTCCACCTGTATCCCTATTTAAACGATTTACTTTTTTAAAAAATATATTTTTTATTGTAAATAGGCTGTACCGAGGGGTTACAGTTACATGAGTAAGGTAATGAGTACATTTCCTGTGAAGCACCCTCCTTTGTTTTTCCCCTACTATCCCTTTCCTCCCCACCTTTCCAACTCCTTCCCTCCCCCTCCCAAGTTGTAAAGTTCATTTATTTTATTTTATTTTTTATTGTGAACATACTGTACAGAGGGGTTACAATTACATGGGCAAGGCAATGAGTATGGATACAGGTTGACCCATTGAAACAATGAGACGTACAAAACACTATGTTAAAAATGAACTTTATAAATAAAGGAGGAGGCTGCAATGTAAAGTTCATTTTTAACATAGTGTTTTGTACATCTCATTGTTTCAATGGGTCAACCTGTATCCTTGTTTTGGCTTTTTGTTATTTCCCTTCCCTTCCCCAAATTAGAAAAATGTATATACAAGATGCAGGGCACCAGAATCAAATGCAGTGACAACAGGGGTTCTACCACGGGGGATGAACATGCAAAAGAAAAAAAAAAATCACATAGTACATTAAAAACACCAGTGACAAAGAAATAACCTCTGTCCCTATCTTGGGGTTCATTTCACTTAGCATCATCTTATATGGTCATATGTGCATAGCTTTTGACCTTTTTTGTTTGTCTGATAAGATTATCCTAGATGTATTACTAGTTATTGTAAATAAGGAAAACCTTGGAACCTATGTTTCTTTGAGTCTGGCTTACTTCACTTGATATCATTTTTCCAAGTCTATTACAGCTTTTTAAAATCAGGAAATATGATAGCTAGCTAGGTACTTTTGTGTTACTGGGACTCATATTTTGAAGGCATCTAACTTGACTCTAGTCTGTCACCATTGTAGAATGAACAGATCTTCTGCCCTCTGGTAAATGAGTTTGATGACACAAACTGACAATAGAGAGAAAAAAGGCATCTAAATTTATCAGAAGGGGAAGAGCTTGGGGTAGATGTTGTGGGCAGGGATGGTGTAGAGATTTCTGTTCTGAGACTGCTTTTTTTTTCACTCAAAGTGTTCCCAATGTTAGTGCACTATACTCTGAAAGTTGCCTTCTGAGCTGTAATATACCAGTCTATTATTATTATTTTCTTTTTGTACCAGTACTAGGGCTTGAACTTAGGGACTGGGTGCTGTCCTTTAGCATTTTCCCTTAAGGCTGGCATTCTGCCACTTGAGCCATGCCTCCACTTCTAGCTTTTTTGCTGACTCAAAGGCTGGGTGCTGATGGCTCACACCTGTAATCCTAGCTACTCAGGAGGCTGAGATCTGAGGATCACAGTTCAAAGCCAGCCAGGGCAGAAAAGTCCCCATGAAACTCTCGTTTCCAATAAACTACTAAAAAAACCTGGAAGTAGTGTTGTAGCTCAAGTGGTAGAGTGCTAGCCTTAAGCATAAAGGCTCAGGGACAGTGCCCAGGCCTTAAATTCAAGCCCCAGCACTGACCCCCCCCAAAAAAAAAGTCTCATGGACTTTCCTGCTCAGTTTTGATTTGAACCTAGTTTCTTAGGAGTTAGCCTCCTAAGTAGCTAGGATTACAGGTATGCACTTGGGTGTCAGGCTATTTAGTTTTGTGTGTGTGTTTAAACCTCAGCTGTCCAGCTGAACTAGGTTCCCAAACTTTGTCACTGTCTTGGCTTGTATGGTGAAGATGGCAAACCTGTCACCAAGGAATGATGTGGCACTGGATAAGTCTCTTCACAATTATGAGTCTTCAATTCCTTGCTTCAGAAATGAGAACAATTATCCTCAGAGTCATCTGAGCAATGATGCTGACTGTACAAAGGAAGATGTTTGCCTAATGCAGGAATTTCCTTCTTTGCCCCCTCCTTTGGGTTCACTCTCTTTTGCTTGGGTTTCCTAACCAGCTTGCTTGTTCATTTGGTTGTTTACTTATTTATTTCTGGTAGTGAGAACTGGACCCCTTGACCCGCTGGCCAGGTTCAAAAACAACTCCTCCTTATCCTCCTCCCTCATTAATATTCATCCAGCACAATGCAAATGGCTCTGGAGGCCTTTCCTCCGTGGGATGTTTTAATGTGGCAGTTATGAAAGCAGCTCAGACCAAGCTCGATTAGCATAATAATGAAGCTTCGGCTGCAGTGTTATCATCCTCAAAGGAAATCGCTGGAGTGGTCACAGAGACTTTAACAAGTACCACTTTAGGATTAAAAAAAGGGGGGGGGGCAGGGTGAGAAATGATGGATGGCAAATCTGGACTATGGAAGGAGGGAGGGAGTCCTCGAAGGCTGGAGGAGTGGAGGAGCTAGCAGGAGAAGAGGATAGAGGGCTTGTTTGCTGTTCTTTTTGCCTTGTTCCTGAGAAGTATCATAGGCAACCGCGGATCTTCCTTTAGTAGCAGCTCTTTGGAAGAGCACAGATGTCTGCATTTCCAGAAAAATTTCACGCTAGTGTCTCCTCTGGCAGTAGAAGAAAAAGCAGGCACCCCGCAATAACACTGAGCTATTTCAGATGTTTGATAAGCCCTGGAAAGAGGCTGGATAGGAATTATTATCTTGCTTTTATGGATGAATGTTCATCTGTCCATCTATTCATCTGTCCATTCATCCATCCATCCACCCATGCATGCATGCATCTACCTACCGTTTATCTTGCTCCAAAAAGGCAATTTTCAGATACAGTGCTCAATCTTAATGCTAGGGAGAGGCAGTGTTCACATTTCAGTTTGGATCTGCTGTCACTCTCCTCCCACATTCCAATTCCTATAATCAAGGTCTAAACCAACCACCCCATGTTTGAATTCTTACAGTTAATTTTCAAGGAACAGGTGAAGCTGGGTCTTCTTGTGGCTGATTCATCCTTACTCCCTCCCAGTTTGTTTCTGAGTTGAGGGTGGGCATGGAGTGTGTCTCTCTATAGCCACTTAATTGATCATTGACCCAATTGTAATAACTTCAATTTGCACATTTAAGCTGTTGGCTATTTTTGCTGGATTTTTTTCAAAGCCAGGGATCAGCTGTTTTCTCATTATACAGACATGACAAACAGCAGGAAAGCTGAAAGCTCACTCTAGGTCTCTCCAGCCATGTAAAACCAAGCACAAGGTTAGAAGGAAGAATCCAGATAACTCAAGAAAAATCTCAAACCCCTTTCTGTCTTTTATCAGTCTATGTGCATGGAGCAGGAATGAAGATTTCTATTGAAAACAAGAAGGGAGGGATATCTGATTTGACAAGCTAGGGAGACTTAGGTAGTGTGAGATTCTTTATTTCCCCCCCCCTCCCCCTCCCAGAGTTAGAGGATGATTTGGAATGACGAGATAAAGGGGAATAGAGGTGCTCTGTGAGAAGACTCAGATCAAAGCCTTGTACTGGGACAGTGAGATTTTGAGGACAGGTGCCAAGGTGAGCTGGAGTTTGAAGGTGTTGGTAGAGCTGATATTTAGCTCCCTCTGTAATCCTCAACTTCTAGTGAGAGTGGGTCTCAGCTGACATTAGAATTAGTGTGTCTGGCATTTTGGGAGGTTTATTCAGAAAAATACACTCAGCTCTGTGCAGGATAGAAAGAAGTATGGCCAGCACAGAGGGGATGTGGCAATCTATGAGATGATCACAAATAGGAATCTTCTTCTAAGCAAGAACTGACCTGGTTAAATACCTAGGAATGAGCCCCAACATTTCAGTACATGGGATGTTGTCCCACGCTTAAAAAGAAATGAGATCTTGGATGTTTCCTAGACAAAGTATATCAGCTTTTGCTTTTTTGAAGTTTTGATAGAATTCTGAATCAGGATGGTAGTTCCTTCTTAGCTTTATCTTTCTGCAAAGTCCACGGCAAGATCCAATTGCTAAGGATGCTGCGTTCACTCAGTTCTTTGTTTCTAAGAACTTTGCATTATTCTATTTAATCTTCATAGACACTTTGGGATGGATGAAAACTGAAAACCCAACTTACTCTGGGAACATAGATCTATTGCTATTTACTTGGTTGGCTCTCACAAAATAACTTACTTATTGCTGCAATTTGGATCTGAAATGTCTCCCAAAGAACTGTGTGTTGAAGGTTTGGTCCCTAACTTGTGGCACTAGTGAGAAGTGGAAGGAACTTTAGGAGCTGGGGCCTTGGTAGAGGAGGTTAGATGATTAGGGTAGTGCCCTTAAGGGGAATATTGGAGCCCTGGCCACTTCCCCTCTTTCACTACTTCTTGGCTGCTGTGAAATGAGCAGCTTCCTTTAACCACACTCCTGCTATGATACGCTGGGCTGCCATAGGCCTAAAGCAAAAGTGAAAACAATCAAGGACCAATAGTAGGATGTGAAACCATTCAAAGTAAACCTCCCTTCCCCTCCTCCTTGCCTCCTCTCCTCCTCCTCCTTCTACTTCTCTTTCTCCTCCTCGTCCTCTTCCTCTCCCTTCTCCTCCTCTCGTCCTCCTCTCGTCCTCCTTTCCCCCTTCTTCTCTTTCTCCTCTTCCTCCTCCTTCTCCTCTTCCTTCTCCTCCTCCTCATTCTCTTCTTCATTCTCTTCTCCTCCTCCTCCTTCCCCTTCTCCCCCTCCTTCCCCTTCTCCTCTTCCTTCCCCTTCTCTTCTTCCTCCTCCTCATTGAAGCTATGATAATATATAGCCCAGGAACCAAAAGTCAGTTTTACAATATTTCTAATTATTATAAGTTTCCAAAATCATAATGGATGCAAATCTCACAGCAACACTTCTGCACATTTGCCTTTGTATTTGATTAATTCTGTCTTTTGTTTCTCTAGAGTAGTTTTTCTTTACATTTTCTGAAAAACCACTCATCTCAGGGCCAGCCTTGAGATAATTGTATTTGTTTCTTCTGTCCTTTGCTATTTTTCATTCCTCTGCCCAATTTTGCTTCTCTGACTCTTCAAAGAACAAACCTAACAAAGGCAGAGCCTTCTCTAAAAGGAAAGGAGGAGGAGAAACTGAGTCAAGGAAGTTAAAAATTTGCTCTGTGGAAAGGGAAAAGGAAAGTCTTAGAATATTTGTGATAATTTTGTCCCTTTATATTTGCATGAACATTCTAGGGTTATAATAAATGTTAAAATTTAATCCAGCAATAATATATAGATGATTGTTTTGTTGTATATCAATTAGGTAATAATGGTAATCGTTTATGCAAACGATGGTACTTATTATTATTTGTAATACAGAAACTGTGTCTTTGTAGTTGTTCTTTCCTGTCTTTACAAGTTGCCCAGTGCTTTTACAGAACAGCCATCTTGTGGACTCTTTGCCTGACACAGCTCTGATTTAATTCTCACATTGGGTACTAATAAGTTAAAAAAAACTAGTAGACAAATTTTGAAATACAGTTTTTCAGAAATATTATTTTCAATGATTCTACTAATTATTTATAATGCAAGGCTGTAGATTATTGTGCAAATGTTTCTTTTGCTTCCAGAATGTCTTAAAGTAATGAAAACTGGTTTTCATTACTTTGAAAGCTGACCTCAAGGCCAGCTCTTTGGTGCTCCACAGGTATGTCCCCTGGCAGTGCCTCCCTGTATTACTGACATAATTTCAGAAGTCTAGGCTTTTTTCCTGAACTCAAGGAAAGGTAGCCCTGTAATGAATGTCATTGGCATATCTCCAAAGAACCACTGAGTGGTTGCCTTTAGTACCTGACCAGTTTTGAGGCAAGCCTATTCAGGATGCTTCTGTCTGACTGTTGTGAAACTAAAAATACAGACCCTGGCCAGCTCTGAAAAACATACATGGGAAAACACAACTGCTCCACTGTGTGGGTAGAGGTTGAAGCAGGGTAATAGGAGTGGGAACATGGGTGGGGGTTTCTAGAAAGCTGATGTGTTTGGAAGGTTTTGGTGATTATTCTTCGCACCCACCCTCAGCTGCCCGGATACTTAAAGCCCAATGCTAGCTAAGGACGTACTGTTTACCATGATATTGTAGGACTTGGGATCCCTTAGTTTTCAACTGACTAAAGAACAAAGAGGAGGAATAGTAGTTGAGACTCTTATCCAGAACCCAGTCCGGCTGTGATTTTTCTTACTTTCTCCTCTATGTTTAGCTCTTCTTTCTTCTCTGCAGGTAATTCAGGATTACTTTTCTCTCTCATCTACTTCTGCTCCTAAATTGTTATTTAAAAGTCCAGGTCTGCTGGACATTGCTCTGCCTCTCAGCCACCAGGAGGGTGGGCAGGGATCCTGGGGAGGGTTTTTACTGTCCTTCTTCTCCACAATGTGGGGGCAGGCTCTTTCCTCCACAGCCTTAGAGCCAACGCTGTTAAGCAGCTACTTCCTCCCAGAATGGTCCAGATTCTCCTTAGAGTGAAACTCATGTCCCTGGAGTAGAAACTATGTGGAGGAGGTAAAGGTGGGAGAAACTGTTGGAGATTGCACTTGTCAATTAACGGACATTGTATACAATCAAGGGGAGAGGGACCTCTTGAACTTGCTATGCTGACTTATGCAAAGTCATAGGTAAGTTATCCTGGGCTCAGGATGGAGAGCTCTGCAGAGTTCCAACATTTTTCTTACATAGGAATTTAGTGCTGATAAATCACACAAAGAATAGTAAATTGTATGGTTCAATCCTTCCTAATTCAGGCCCAGGATGATACCTACTCTTACAATTTGGTAGATATGGGAAAGACTTGCTTCATTTACCTGCACAGCAGTTCATTAACTTCTCCAGAAATTCTGATCTGGAGGGCTCTAACTGACCTCTCAGCTATTACCAAGAATATTAGGTTCATCCAGTCACTGTGCATTTTTACTTAAACCATTATAGGGTACCAAGTAGCCATGCAAGATGGTGTGGGGATGAGAATTTCCTAGCTGGACTTGTGTTTGAATGATAGTCTTGAGCACCACTACATAAGAGTAATGAACCTAAGTTTCTCTTTGGCAGAATATAGACACTAGCATAACCCTGTCAAGATTTTTATTACTATTTATTGAATATTTTATTGGAAGCACAGTGCATGATCCAGGCATATTGTAAGCTTTGATGATCATCCAAATAAGATGCAAATTTTAAGGCCCAGTTTGAGTCCTACCTCCTTCATGAAAGTTTTCATTTCCACCGCAGCTTGAAGTAATCTCTACATTCTCTTGAGGTATTGGCTGTGCAATTCATCTGGAAATTAAAAATGCATTGCTTCATGTCTTGTCTTTTGTTATGGTTTTATTAGTTAACCCTGTGCAGTCACTTAAGTAACTCCTCAAATCTTTATTTCTTGTTTTCCCAATTTGACTTTAAAGGGTGGAAATTCTGTCTTATGTTTTTTTTTTAATTTAGCTCCTCAAGATACATGGAATTGATTGTAATAAATATTTTATCCTACTCCTCTCTGTATACTCAGTACTACCAGGAAGGAGACACATCATCAGATGCAGTCATCTAGACTAGGACTATGTTTCTTCTCACAAGACTTTATAGTCTAGATGAAGATGACCCTGTTTGTACTCATACTCTTGTTTACAAAGTCGCATATTCTATTTTAATGAGGAACAATAAAGACTAATTTTGGCTCAAAGTGTCCAGCAGAAATTTATAGCACTAAACTCTTGGGAACACAAATGAAGAGGTGAAGTTCTCTTTAATTCGATTCTGCTCATTGAGAAGTCTGGCATTAAGAATAGGACTCATCCCTTTAACATCGCTCTGGGTCCCATCTAGAATAAACTGTGGCTCCATCTTTGGAGGTCCCAGGTCCCCGGGTTTCAGAATTAGGTCATTGTCACACCAGAGTCCTACTTTCTCCCAAACAAAAGCACATGACTTCAGTTGTAAAAATAAGGACATTATCAAATGAAGAACATGGGTATGTTGCTAGGTACTCTGGAGAAACTTTATGTAAAGATAGCACTTTAACACACACACACACACACACATACACACACACACTTCCCATTTACTCACATTATGAAAAAAAATAGGGTTATCTTGTGGCTAAAAGAATGTACTACATATTTGCTGGCATGTTTTTTGGACAAAGCCTCTTGACCAGACAATATAAACAATTACAAGACTTTCATGAGTGAAAAGTGCCAGATAGACTCAAGTTTTATATTCTTGCTAGAAACAATTGAATAAAAAAAAAAGTCCAGGAAACATTTTTGGATGGCATTGCTAATAGTCAATACTCCACGCACATTTGTTGTATTTGCATGTATGTATGGGTTTATCTGAGGATGGGTGTCACAAGCATAGAGATGAAATAATGAAGGCATGTTGACAGTTCTGGAGTCTTCCATACTTGGTCCTTGGGTGGCTGCATCCTACATCCCTCTATCTTCTCCTCTACTTTTGGGTCAGTGGTTGGTGCCAACTTCCTTCTGGGTGGAAAGTTAGAATACTTATCAGAGCTGGAGATCATTATTATTTTTTTAATTTTATTTATTTTATTTGTGAACATACTGTACAGAGGGGTTACAATTGCATGGGCAGGATAATGCGTACATTTCTTACCAAGCATTGCAGCCTCCTCCTTTGTTTACCCTTCCCATCCCTTCCCAGCCTCCCCCCTCCCCCCATCCCAATCCTTCTCCCCCCCCCCCCCTCCCCCCCCCCCCCCCGCACCGACGTTGTAAAGCTCGTTTTGGACATGACAACTTGTACTTCTCATTGTTGCATCAGATCCACCTGTGTCCTTAAACAACTGGTTTTTCCCCATCTCCTCCACAAGTTATACTGACATCAAATATAGTGAAAGCGAGATCATTATTTTTTAAGCTATTGAAAAATTCTTATGCACCAGGCTCTGTTTGCCTTTGAGTTTTAGCCATGTTTTTTCTATGATGTGCCTAGATTTTCTTTTTAAAATGAATTCCCTTGAGGTTACAGAATCTGTGGCTTGATTACTTTCATGAATTTTATGTCATTGCCATTATCTCCTCAAATATTGCTTCTGCCCAATTCTTTGTCCTTTCCTCCAAATATAACAATACATTTATTAAATCTTTTGGTTGTGTCTCTTACCCTTTGATCTTATATTTTTCATCTTCTACTATTTTCATTTTCATTTGTCTGACCTTGCCTTTCAGGTCACCAATTCCCAGCCACATCTTATCTACTGTTAAACCAATCCATTTAGAGGTAGTTTCTGCAACTATGGTTTTGGTTCGAGAATTTCCACTAAACTAATTTCTTTCCTTCCTTCCCCTCCATTCTCCCTTCCTTTTCCTTCTTCTTTCTCTTCCCCTTGTCCTTTTCTCTCTCTTCTTCTTCCTCTTCTACTTCCCCTTTTCTTTTCTTTTTTTTTTTGGGTCCGGTCATGGGGCCTGAACTCAGGACCTGGGCGCTGACCCTCAGCTTTTCAGCTCAAGGCTAGTGCACTACCACTTGAGCCACAGCGCCACTTCCAGCTTTTTTCTTTTTGCTTATGTAGTGCTGAGGAATTGAACCCAAGGTCTCAGGCATGCAAGGCAAGCGCTCTACCACTGAGCCACCTTCCCAGCCCCACTACTTCCCCTTTTCTATCCCTTCTCCCCTCCTGGCCCCTCCCTTCCCTCCCTTCCTCCTTGTTTCTAAGTTTCTTAATAAAGTCTCCTTATATGGCCCAGGTTGGCCTTGAACTCAAATTGCTCCTATCTCTGTTGCCCAAGTGCCACCATACCTGTTTTTTTTTCTTATATAGTTTTAATTATCTGATGAACTTCTCCATAAGTAATTTAGTTTATTTTGGCAAATTGGTTGTTGTAATTTTGAAGTCCAGGTTTTATTACTTCAATGTTTGGATTTTCTGTAAATATGTTTTTATTGTCTGCTTTTGTCACCAGAATTTCTTATCTTTTGGCTTTCACGATTATCGTGGTTACATGTTGGGCCTTCTGTATGAACAATTGTAAAGATAACTTGAAGCCCTGGGTCATACTTATTACAGAAAACCCGGGCATTTTCTTTGTACAGTAATTACACGAAGGACAATTAACTTTAATTCAATCAGAGATTGAATTGATTTGGACTTCTTCCTATTTCTGATTTATTTTTCGTATTTTCCAGAGCTCCTCTGTGTTGGTGGACTATTTTGGACCATTTTAGGCTGGGAATTTTATAAAGAAAAGAGATTTGTTTAGTTTACAGTTTGAAGAGCTCTAGAGCCTTGAGCTGGTGTGTGCTCAGCTCTGGTGAAGGCCTGGTGGGAGATATTCTAGTGGTGGGTGTGTCTGCAGAAGACGTCCTGTGGTGAGACCAGCAGGGACCAATTCATTCTCTCATGAACTCACTCTTGGAGGAATGAATCCACTTCTCTAAACCCTAGGCTCTGTAAAACAGCATCTAGTCATGAAGGTGGATCTCCAGGACCCAATTACCTTTTAGGAGGCCCTACTTCTTAAATGTCCTGCCACCTCAACACTGCACATTGGGGACCAAGCTTTTAGCATAAGAACCAATAGACATAGTCCACTGGTTGAGATGGAGTCTTGTAAACATTATCCACTGGGGTATCCTCAAACTGTGATTCTCTAATGTCTGTCTCCCAAGTAGCTAGGAGTATAGGTCTAAGTTCTACATTAGATCTATAACAGAGATCATATGGTATTTGTTTTTCTCCATCTTGCTTATTTTGTTTAACACAATGATCTCTGCTTCCAGCTATTTTCTTGCAAATGACATAATTGCATCCTTTTTTTAATGGCCAAATAGTACACTATTGTCTACACAGAGCAAGTTTTCTTTATCCATTAATCAGTTGCTGGCCAATTAGGCTGATTGATATTTTGACTCTTGTGAGTAGCATGGTTGTACAGATATCTCATCTATATGTTTACTTACATTTCTTTGGATACATACCCAGGAGAGGCATAGCAGGATCACATGGCAGTTTTATCTTTAGATTGTTAAGGAATCTCCATACTGATTTCCATAATGGCTGCCGTAGTTTACATTCCCATCACATCCCTCTGCAGCCTCATTAGCATTTGTTGCTGTTTATTTTCTTGGTGATAGCTATTCTGACTGGGGTGAGATGGAATCTCAATGATTTTTAAATTATTTTTATTGTTATTATAAAGGTGATGTGCAGAAGGTCAATGGCTAAGGATGTTAAGGCATTTCATGTATTTATTAGCAATGTTTACTTCTTTTGAGCACTGTCTGTTATTAATTGTATTATTTTTTTCTTTTGGTGTTTAACTTTTTGAGCTCTTTGGATACTAATCCTTTTGCCCAATAAATAGCTTGCAAAGATTTTCTCTTCTTCTTTTGTGGGTTTTCTCTTGATTCTGGAAATTGTTTCCTTTGATATACAGAAGGATTTTAATTTGATGCAATCCCATTTGTCCATGATTGCCCTTATGTCCTGAGCAATTAGAGTCCTATTTAGAAAGTAATTACCTATGCCTATCTCTTTCAGTATCTCTTCAAGTATAGTTTCAAAATTGCAAGTCTTACACTTGTATCTTTGATCCATTTTGAATTGATTTTTGTGTAGCTTGAGAGATAAAGATCTAATTTCAGTCTTCTACATGGGGATATCATGTTTTCCCAACACCATTTGTGGAAAAGACTGTCTTTTCTCCAACATGGTTTTGGTTCCTTTGTTGAAATCAGATTTCTGCCTATCCTATCCTATCCTATCTTGTTCTATCTCATCCCATTCCACGGATCTATGTAGGCACACTTTATTATTTCAGTTCTCTCCACAGCAATTCTATAAGTATTATTATTACTCTCTTTATTTTGTGCTGTTTCTGAGGCTTGAACTCAGGGTTGTGAATGTTGACTTGGCTCTTTTGCTCAAAGATGGCATTCAACCACCTCTAGTTCTGGCTTTTTGTTGGTTAATTGGAGATAAGAGTCTCACAAACTTCGCTGGCTGACTTTGTACTGTGATTCTCAGATCTCAGATTTCTAGGACTGCAGACATGAGATACCAGAGCCCAGTTTATTATCCTTTTTTTAGTTGTAAATAAGTGAGGAAGTGCTCAGGAACAGTAATTATTATTTATCTAATAGTCAAAGTCACTTGTATTAGAAGAAGTCCTGAGGCTGGGAAATGTGACTTGAGACTTGAGAATCCTCTCCTTCTTGTTTATTTTATAACAATCATAATAATGACTGTTGTAATTATGTAGTTGTATAAAGGGTTACAATTCCATAAGTCAGATTATGAGTATAATGCTCTTTGGTTAATGTCACCCCTTCCTTAGTTCTCCTCCATTGTCTTCCTCCTGTCCCTTCATCAAGTTATATAGCTCGTTATTGGTTTTGACGAAGGTTTGCTTTTTTCCAGGATGACTTTGAACTCTTTATGCAGCCCAGGCTAGTCATGAACTCTTGATTCTTCTGCTTCATTCTCCCAAACTTCTGGCACCACACCCGGTTGATGGCTTCCTTCTCAGCCTGTTTAAACCATGCTGCTTCCGTATACTGTGACAAAGTTTATTTGTGTTTGCTTTATTTTGCATTTTGTTTTTACCTCTTTATCAAAACTAGTAATTATTCATATTGATAATAATACTAATAATACAAATAATTATTGTAATAATTATTGCAATCATTATAACAATTAGTATTGATACTAATAATAACTAGTATTAACAAAGAGGTACAAATAGAGATAAATGATAAATTTATAGATAAATTAATTCATTATAAATTTATGGGTAAATCCATATTGTCTATACAGTGTACATTCTTTGGGAATAAATTGATGCCAGGTAAAATTTTATTGATCAGATTTACATGTTTTTCTTTCTTTTTTTCACCTTTTTCTTTTCCTTCCTCCCTTTCCATAGTATAAATCAGATTCCTCTAGTGTTGGAGGGTGACTTTTACCTAAAACAGAAAGATCTGAGTTCCCATTCTGATTTTCTGTTTCTGCTAAAATTATCATTTGATGCATGTCTTGCTTCCTTTATCTAATTTTTTGTGTCCCACATCATCTCGACCATTGTAGGCATCCCTCATTGTTTTCTGAAAGGTCCCTCTGACCCAAAGCTCTTGTACATAGCAGATTGTTACCAAAGGTTAGGGATCACAATGCAAATTACAGATACTATTTTATTGACTGTTACATACCCCGCCCACACCTTGGCCACTGTATCATGGAAATTTCCTCTCCAGATCCCTCCTTAGCTTTCCAGACTCCTTCATTCAACTGGGCGTCCTGTCCCAATATTTTTCTCCCTTTCATGGCTCACAAATGTCTTCTTTCAGTTAACTTGTGAGTAGCCACCAGTGAACTTCTTAAACACTGGTACTTCCCTAGCTAACACAATTTATATTTCCTGATATAAGCCATTTCCAGAAGGCCTTCTTTCAAATTTTGGTCTCTTTTTTCCCCAACTGAAAGAAGTTTTCTAAAAGAAATTATGCTTGTCTTCTAAGTTTCCTGGCTCAAAATATACTCTGCTTATAAAAGTAACAGTGTTCTTCCTTCCTGTTACATCATCTATATGAGACTCATATCCATTCTGTATCATTTTATTTTATTTTCAGTTGGCCTCTGAAAGTAAGATGACGTATAGTATAAAAATTTCACATGTACTTCAGCTGACTTTAACCCTCTTATGTACATTATTGTATATTTTTGAAAATAAAATGCATTGTTCTGCCTTTAACAGAACAAATACACAAAATCACACTTACCTTTCTCTCCAATAGGACTTCTAATTTGTCATATTTAAATATCAGAATTTTAGCTGGGTGCCAGTGACTCATGCCAGTAATCCTAGCTACTCAGGAGGCTGAGATCTGAGGATTCCAAGTTCAAAGCCAGCCTGGGCAGGAAAGTTTGTGAGACTCTTATTTCCAATTGATCACCAGAAAACTGGAAGCAGCGCTGTGGCTTAAGTGGTAGAGTGCTAGCCTTGAGCTGAAGAACTCAAGGACAGTGCCCAGGCCCAGAGTTCTAGCCCCATGACAGACCTCTCCCCGCCCCCCCAAAAATTAGAATTTTATGCAGATTCCTGGACCTGTAGTTCATATCCATTGGAAACCACTTGAAGCTCATTTGACTTTGGTAACTTTTTTTTTTTAAATCAGCAGTAGCTTTGCCAGAACTACCACCTTTACCATGAAGCTCTAAGAGTTTTCCTTCTTCAAATAGCGGTTTTCAGCATTTTCACTCTACTAACAAAGACAATGCTGTGTAGTAACATTTTTAAAAGTCATTTTTCTGTACCTTGTAGGCTATGATTTCAATCATCATCTTCTAGATTTGGCAAACCTATTACTAATGAACTTCAGAGGTTTTTATGCATCTGATTGTTGTGTTTCCAAGTCAGATTTACACAGGACAGATGAAACAAATAACCACCAGTAATCTTGACATCAACGTGAACTTCAATCATGGTCTCCCATTTTGTTGGCCATGGAACAAATGTTGGGGTGGGTAAGATCCATGACATGGTATCTAGTCAGACAGTTTTTACCCTGAACTTATTCAGTAATTAGTTTGAATTTTTGAAATGTAACTTCATCATGCTGAGGGACACACTGAAGCTCATTTTAAACACAGGATTCTTGAGGCCATCATCTATGAATTTGGTTCTCTGCATACTTGTGACAATGTTTTTCCAATACTATATCAAGCGTAGCTGGTTCTTTCACATCATACTAATCTTTCTTAGAAAATGGATCAACTGCTTACTTCTTGGCTCCTTTGTAACTCATTTGTTTTTGCCAACTGTCCAGAGCCAAAGAGATTACTTTTATGTTATTGGATTGGAATCTACACTAGTCATCTTAAAGGTAACTCCATGGTGAAACTAAAATGAGCAGGTGAAATCCCTTTTCATTCCTCAGCAGTCCTATATGAGCATATCCCTCAAGTGTGGAAAAGATGTGAGAGCTGAATTCACTATCTGATTACATACCCAGGAGAGTCCAGAGCCCAGTGTTAGCATTTGTTTACTTCAGTTCATATGGATTCATATGTCTAGTCCATATAGATTTGTGTTTGGTAAGCATCTGGAAATTTTCTGCCTATGTTCCTGGCTTCTTTTGCTATTTTCCTTTACCATCCTCAAGTTTCCTCTCAGTCCCAGGAGCTTAATGTCATCCTGATTGTGTGGACAAGATGGAGGTCTTGTGGAGGTAATTTCCGGCTCCATCCTGGGACTTCAGCTCTACAGGATTTCCTGGGAGGTGGAGAAAACCTCCGGACAGTGAGGGCCACAATAGGCTCAGAGAACAGGTGACACCAAAGCCAAGATCTGGCTTCTCTGGGACTTTGTCAATAGGAGGAGCTCGAGATCTGATGTGCATTGAGTATTTATTTTTGGAGCGATGAGGGCATAGAGGTCTTGTGTATTTGCTGGGTGTATTTGTATTCATCAAACTGTGATTTTTATACCATCCTAACACATATCCTTTTTCCACCCCTAATTACTGTGTAGGGTCTTAATTTTGCCCGTTGTCCAGACTGGCTTCTTCCCCCTGAGCAGTGTCTGTGTTTGTGTAATTGGATGATGCCACACAACCCACCGCTGTTGCCAGATTTCATTATAACTTGGCGTCTTCTGTATTAATTTCTCCACTTTGGGGCTGTTTTGAAGCAAGTGAGGCCAATTTCCTTTTCAATAGCTCAAATCTGGAGGTCCAATTTGAGCTGGGAGCTAAGTGGGTGCATTTGTGTAGCTCTGATTGACTGACAGTATTCTCTTTGTTTGATTTGATTTTTTTTCTTAAAAGAAAAAAGAGAGGTTGATCCTGAGAGGCAGCTGGCACTCACTGGAAGCCAACGAAGCCATCCTTGGAAAGCCCAGAGAAAACATTTGGGCAGCTGGTTTTATCTAGAATTTTTCTTTTTTGAGTCACTTTGAGGAATGGACCACAACCCAAGGTAGTGTTGCTTTCTGTTCCTCCCACTGCCGCTGACCCGGAAGACCCTCAGAGTCTGGTCACTAGAGGAATCCATGGTTGGAAAGGATTCCAGGGTCAGGGGAGGAGGGTGTTATGAATGGATACATCAAATAAAATACAAGATGCGCAGTTGAGTCTGAATTCCACATAAACAACCAACAATTTTTAGTCTAAGAATACCTCTTGCAAGAGTTGCCAGTTCTTTGTAGTTTAAGTATTTCCCCTTGCCTTATCAGAGACATGCTTATGTTAAGACACTACTCATTGTGGATCTGACATGCAAATCTAACTAGGTACCCTGTATTTTTGCTTCATAAATAAATGTATGACAAGAAAATAAATGTATAATAAAAGATAACTATGGCCATGGTTACTGTAGAAGGCGAAGAAATTGAAGGAATTGATCTAAATAAAAAGGGAAAGAAGGGGAAGACAGTTCATTTGAAGAGAAGCCTGCCAGTGGAAAAGTCATTTTGTTGCACAAAAAATAAAAACAAAAACAGATCTCAAGGGAACAAAATTTGCTATGGTAGGCCCCTTAACAACAGGAAAACCATGAGAGTCAGTTTCTTAAAGATTCATATCCCCATTAAGCTTTGGAGATGGTAGTAAGTAAGAGCAGATTCAATAGTTAGTTCTGATTTGGCAATATGTGAGCGACTGTTTTTTCAAACTGGAGTGTGAGTCAGATACTTGGAGGGCTTGTTAAAGCACCAAACTGCTGAGCTGCACCCTGGGTTTCTGGCTCAGAAGTTCTGATGTGGAACCGGAGGTTTTGCACTTGTAACAAGTTCTTAGGCGATGCCCACATGACTGGTCCCTTCATCAATGTCGTTAACCTCTGCTACCTAATGCAGTGGCTGCTAGTGGTTGAAATATGGCTAGTCTGAATTCAGATGTGTGGCCAGCAAATATACACCAGACTTTGATGATTTAGCATGAACAGCAGTGAGCAGTATCTTACTAATTTAAAAACATTGATTGCATGTTGAAATGATATATGTTTGGTTAAATAAAATATTGGGTTAAAATTAATTTCACCTTTCACAGATATATGTGTTTATCAAATATTTATTGATTGATTGTTCCAGGCTTGAATTCAGTGTCTTCTACTCTCACTTGGCTTTTTTGCTCAAAGCTGACACTCTATCAATTGAGCCACACCTCCACTTCTGGCTTTTTGCTGTTTCATTGGCGATAAGAGACTCATAGACTTTTCTGCTCAGGCTGGCTTTGCATCACAATCTTCAGAGATCAGCCTTCTAAGTAGCTAGGATTACAGGTGTGAGCCACTGGTGCCCAGCCTGAGTTTATAAGCAAATCATCTGGATCTAAATGTGGACATCTATGAATCAGTGAGAAAAATTCCTTAGATTTTTCTGATCTATTCTTAAGTTTAAGATCCACTCCAGGATATACTCAGCTTTCTGCTTTGGGTGTGCTTCTTATAACTTGGAAACAGTTCTAGTTTCCCAGTGCCTGACAGGAGTGGAATCTGGGGTGGGAGAAAGGTCTCTTAGAGGTGAAGAAGTGATCTGTTCTCATGCTGTGTCCCTCTTGCTCAGGGGGCTCTGCTTTTTCTGTAAAGGGGAGATGGCCACAATCAGAAAGGTGACCATTTCTTTCCCTTTGATTACCTCCTTGTCTGGTTCTAACTTTTGCTGGACTGGAGAGCAAATGACTCATTATGGACTCTAAATACACCTGGGATTCACTGTCCCTCAGAGCCTACTTTTTCTTCTTCTTTTTCTCTCTGCAATCAGAACTCAGCAAGAAGCCTGAGTCCAGGTCTCGGTTCTCCAGCTAATAGGGACATGTAGAACGTGGACAAGGTTAGAAAAAAGCCCCAGAGAAGGTTAAAACATCAGAAAATTGAATTTCTGACAAAAGGCCAACCTTGGACTATTTCCTCTGGAGAAGAAAAGTCGTCAAGTAACTGAAAGGTTACTTTACAGAAGGTTTGGGATAATTGTTCTGCTTCCACCAAGAAGAAAACTGGTAGAGAAATGTTTAATCTGCTACACAGGAGATTTGGTTTCCAGGCAAAGGAGAATTTTCTGACACTGAAAATAGTTTCTCATTGGAAGACTTGTCTGTCATTGTTTACTCAGCCTTTTCCCTCAATTTTCTCCCTAACCTGTAAGGCCATTCCCTAGTTATAGGATTAGGAATTATGGATGTATTCTCTGAAATACCGGGAAAAGAAGCCCAGAAGCAAATCTGCGTACCTGTGAAACCAGATTGTTGGCCTTTGTCCAAATCTTACTCTCCAATTTGGAACATTTTTCTTCTTGCAGTTGATTTTAATTGCTCAGATTTTTAGTTGAGCACATGAAGTTAGCTCCAGCGTAAAAGGAATTTATCAAGGGCCGAATAGCAGCAAAGGGCTGGAATCAGCTTAAACTAGCTCCTGACAGACAATTGCTTAATTGGCAGTAGCATGGTGACCTGGTTGATGTCATGTTGGTGGCTTGCATAAGTCTTGGTAGAAGTATTTACACCCTGGAAATTGGTAAGCACTTCGGTTAGAACCTCTGTCCCATCTTCTCCCTAGAGGGTCAGTTGTTAATGTTAGCCTGAACGTAGCTGGATGTTAGGTAGCACAGCAAATGTTTTTGGTGCTCACCTCTTATCTCTCTGGACACCTCAGATTTCGGCTGTGGTTGTTGTCAGTTCCGTGGCAACAGATTCTAACCCACCCCAGCAGTCCAGTGTCTCTATCCTCTTTTCTGACTCAGGCCTTTTCCTGAAACTCTGAAGTTTTCTCAGCTTCTACATAGGGCAGCCTGGAAATATTTGGTAGTTAATGCTGCCAAGTGCAAGCCACAACAAATAGAGGCTGGAGCGAGATGATTTATGAGCAGTGGGTTATCCTTGGGAGAAGAGAACACTGCATTTCATTCTGCAAGGTTCCTCTGTGGGTCCCAAGTGGTACTGAGCGCCAGTTGCACATACTTACTGACTTTTTGTTTTCTTTTATCTTACTCTCCCTTTTCCTTTATTCTCCAATCACTAAGTAAACCACATGCAACATATGTAGCCTTGTTGCGGTCTCTGCTTTTTGAGGGAACTCAAACAAGGCAGGAAGGGCCAGTAACCAAGAAGGGAGGCTTCAGACCCAGAAATGGTGCTTTAAGTCACCCACAGAACTGCTCCTTGGCAGACTCCCTGCTATCTCCATAGGACCACATGGTTACCATTGAACTTGAGCAGTCAGGATGACCTTATGACCTTCTGCCATTGCCTTTTGGCAACCAGACATGGTTGTCTTTACTCTTGAGGCCTGCCTAAGATATTAACTTCTGATCATGCCTGAAGTAAAGATAGGTCATACTGGTGGGTCCTAGATCACATATTTTCTTTCCGAAGATAAGAATGTTGGAAAGTAAGTTTTTGAAAGTAATTTATTGCTGTGTAATAACTTATAGGTTAAAACATGGTGTATAATGATGTTTTGGTCAATGACAGTGCCTTAGAGGATGACAGCTCCCAACACGTAGTGAATTTCCAACACCTGGTGACATCATGGTATCACAGCACACAGCCTTACTTATGTGTGTGTAGGAATGCTGGTTTCAACAGACCTACTGTGCTGGTTGCCATAGAAAAGTAGGGTACACAACACTTGGTAATGTTAATAAAAGTATCTTTACTAGTTTATATATTTATTATGTTAGACTTTTCATTGTTATTTTAGAGTACAATCCTTCCATTTATAGATAGAAAATTTGCTATAAAACAGTATATTATGTTTCGTCAGCAGCAATCTCATATAGCTCAGGTTTAACATGTCTTGATTCCCTGGCAGGATATATTGCATAACTACCAAATTGCCCTCTGGGTTTGTGTTAGTGGACTTGGTGGCCTCCTTGCAAGGAACTCACCTAATGATGCCTTTCTTAGCATATAGCCTCATCATTAGGGACTGATACTGTATTCTGTGAGTCCTGATTATATGATAAGCAGTTGGGTGACTGGAGACTTAATTCTATCTATCTATCTATCTATCTATCTATCTATCTATCTATCTATCTATCTATCTATCTATCTATCTATCTATCTTCTATCTATCTGGGGTCACTAATGTGGTCGCACTATCTGGTCACTCACTGTGTCTGGATGGTCTGTGTAGCCTTGCTTACATGACTGGGGGCTGGTCTCAGACAGGGCCTCTCTTCCTCCATGGATTCCTTCTCTTCAAGGAGTCTAGACAGAGTGTCCTCATATAACAGTACTAACCTCCAGGAGGATGATAATAGAAGCAGCCCTGCATCCCAAGTTCCCAGATATTGCTTATGGAAGACTTGAGTGGTGGTTCATAGACTCCAACTCCTGATTGGAAGAGCAGCAAAGTCACATGACAAAGGGATAGGCAAATAGGGACAAGCCAGTCATGGCAGTTAGTTTACTAACAATGTGACTCAGGAAGCATTTGACTGTACTGTGGGAGGTGGTGGTTCATTGGTGGGAGATTCTCTAGAATTAGAAAAGGTGCCCAAAGGTGCTGGATTGTCCAGAGAGAGTCATGTACTCTATAATGAGCGTGTTCCTTTCTCACTCCCCAACCCACTTCTGGGCTACTGACTTGTGGATGCTATCTTGCTTCTAGACTCATAGGTACATAGTCAAGAGGGGACTGGACCTGGCTTTGTAACCAGTGTCACAGTGGCAGTACCACAGATATTAAACAGGACTAAAGTCTCATGATGAGTTTCATTTTTGAACAATGAAACAGGAATCTTTACTTAGGCATTGGTTAGAAGAAATGCACTGATTTGCATATGCATGGATTGAATGTTTATCAACACTCAATAATAAAAAAATGGTATACGCAAGTATACATTCTTAGAATCTGACTAGTAGCTGGACCAGGGATCAGTGTTGTTGCAATGCTTAGTTTTCCTTAAAGGAGAAAATGAAGATTAGACAGGAAGAGGACAGGAAACCAGGGAAAAGACAACTAACATGTCCTTTGCTAGTATCAGGCAAACAGGAGACTGAGACCTAGGCAATTTTACACAATTTGACCTCAACATCACCCAGACTAAATGGTAGTGTACTGTACTGTTACTAAATGGTGACAAACTAGATGACTGTACTTTTGTACTTTTTGAGCCAGTACTGGGACTTGAACTCAGGCCTTTTGCTTTTACTTGACAAGCTTTTTCACTCAAGGCTGGCTCTTTACCACTTGACCCATACTTCTACTTTCAGCTTTTCTGGTGATTAATTAGAGATAAGAGTTTTTCAGATTTATCTTGCCAGGATGACTTCAAACCTTGATCCTCAGATCTCAGTCTCCTGAATAGCTGATTGCAAGTGTGAGCCACTGGTACCCCGCAGGGACTATGCTTTCTATCCAGATATAAAATCTCAAGGTCTTTCAAAGATTTCCCCGCAAAGATGGGCACCTATACCTGTATTTGCTATTCAAGAACTCATGCTATAGAGTCAGAATGAACCTAGAAACTTCCCAATTCTACTACTTAGGAACTATGGCTTTGACCAGGATGTGAGGATCCTGGGTTTCCTCATCTGTAACATGAAGATGACAATAATAACTCTCACAATGTTATTAAGTATTTAGTGTCATACTTGTAGCTGGTTAATTATAGTAATACCAAGTGTTATTGTTAATAATAGCTATTAGCAATTCATTTTTATTCTAGGATATGTTTTATGTTCTGTCTATATAATTTGAACTGAAAAAAATGAAGATTTTTCAGGGCAATTGTGAGTGCTGACTATGGTACAATTGATGGAGTTACTGCATAGATAATCAGATCTGGTTATTAGGTACTAAATTCTTGTCCAAATGAAAAAAGATCTGAAAGCACTGTTTCAGCAGTATAATGATATGTTTACTAGAGATGTGATAACAACTGAATTGGATTAATTATGGGCTCCTTCAATGGATTGTTTAGTAGTGGATTTGCAGATATTTTTCAGATAAGTCCATGTGTTCAATGAATGGTTTGAATTTCAAGTTTACCTGTAGCAGTAGGAGAGATGGAACAAGTGTTTTTTGAAAACTTTTTTCTTTTTGAAAAGACACTTGTAAAAACAAATATCTTGGGTCTTCCAGGATGGAGAAATTGTTATCATTAACATTGCAAAGAAAGGGGAAGGAGGGCTTATGCATTGCTGATGTACATTTGTTTCTGTGTTTGCAAAACTCAACAGGGCTTTGTGTGAAATGTTCTGCATAATTGTACTCACCAACATCTATTTACTACTTGCTCTTTTCCAGACATCCTGCTAAGTATTTTATATGTATTACTTATTCCTTGAATTCAGCTTGTGCCAGTAGTAATGATAAGCTTACCCATTCCTCCCTACAGAGAAATTGAGGCTCAGAGAGACTTAAATAATTTTAAGTTCACACAGCTACAAAAGTAGTTCAGGATGGACATAGACGGAAGCAGGCTGATTGTTGACCTCTGACGCTGAGTGTAGCTAAAGATTCTGAGTGAGACAGAAATTCCAATTGGCTGAGGAATAGGGAAAAGGATTTAGTATGCACCAATCATAGTTTAATGTCTACACTTAACAGTAGCCCCTTGCGTCCTTATTCTTAAGAGAGATGGACATGAAGCCAGACTCCCCTGTGGGATAACCAAAGAGACACTCAGCCTCATCGCTATTGACAGCCTTCCCACAAAGCAGAGGGGAGCTGGCTCTAGGCTGAGGCCAATGCTTGAATGGTGGAGTACAAAGATGGGCAATTCAAGTGGTAATATCATGCAGTTGATGGAGGAGCTTGTTCTGTGACTCTAAGACTCTGGCTAAACAATTCATTTCTTGTTGACTGTGGCACAGACAGCTATCGGCCCCTCCAGTGTACTCTTGCTTTCCTTATGAACCAAATGCCAATTTTGTTCAGGTTGCCCATTGCGCGCGCGCGCACACACACACACACACACACACACTGGTCCTGGGGCTGGAATTCAGGGCCTGGGCAATGTCGCTGAGCTTCTTTTGCTCAAGGCGAGGACTCTACTACTCTAGCCACAGCACCACTTCCAGCCTTTTCTGAGTAATTTATTGGAGATAAGAGTCTCACAGACTTTCCTGCCCAAGCTGGTTTTGAATGGAGATCTCAGCCTCCTAGATTGTTAGGGTTACAGGTATGAGCTACTGGCACTGGCTTCTTGCTCTCGTGCATGGGATGGGCATTCTAGCCAATGAGATATACATAGAAATTCCCTGCAAGGTGTTTCTAGGCAAGTTGTACTTTCCTGATAGTCTACCCCCTCTTCCCTCCTGATGTCTGTAATGCTGGTGGCTCCATGGAGTTGGAACTCCCATCTTGGTGTCTTGAAGGAAAAATAAGAGAAAATCAGAGAGCTGGACTTTGAGCTGCCAAGAGAATGCTGGGAAACCTTACCTTCTTGTTATACAAGAAAAGAAAGGGAACACAGTTCTTTCTAATCCACTGTTTGTTTGTTTTGCATTTGCATATAAATACATTTTCTAAGCCAGAGATTGAAATCTTTTCATTGATGCATCCTGCCTTGATATTTTGTATCTAGTGTTGCACAACAAACCATCCCAAATATAGTGATGTATAATACTGTTTTGTTATTTTTCCATGTCTAAAATTTGGATGGGATAATTTGGGGACAGATCATTTCTGCTCCAAGATGTTTGGGGCCCCAAATGGGAGGACTCAAATGAATAGGAGCTGGGACAGCTGAGCTGATTTCTTCTTCCTTTGCTTTTTCTTTTCTTTTCTTCTTTTTTCCTCCTGTCATTTGCTGCCTTTTCTTTTCCTATTCTTTTCTTTTCTTCCCCTTTCTTCCTCTTTCCTCTTTCCCCTTTTCCCTTTCCTTTATTTTTGTGCAAGTAGTGGGGCTTGAACTCAGGATCTCACCTCTTGTTTGGCTTTTTAGCACAGGGCTGTCACTCTACCACTTGAGCCATATCTCCATTTCTGGCTTTTAGCTGTGGTTGGAGATAAGAGACTTAGGGATTTTTCTATCCAGCCTGGCTTTGAACCTCAATCCTCAGATCTCAGCCAGCTGAATAGCTAATATTACAGCCTGAGCCAGTGCCACCTGCTAGATTTCTTGATTCGTGTATCTGGTATTTTATTTTATTTTTATTATTATTATTTTTTGGGGGGGGTCCAGACATGGGGCCTGAACTCTGGGCCTAGGCGCTGTCCCTCAGCTCTTCAGCTCAAGGCTAGTGCTCTACCACTTGAGCCACAGCGCCACTTCTGGCTTTTTTTCTTTTTGCTTATATGGTGATGAGGAATCGAACCCAGGGCCTCAGGCATGCAAGGCAAGCGCTCTACTACTGAGCCACCTTCCCAGCCGTATCTGGTATTTTAGTGATGTTTGTATGTGGCCTCCATAAGCATAAGCATTGCTTGATTTTCTTAGGCCGTGGCCTACAACTCTAAGAGGGAGAAAAAGAGAAACTGATCTTCCTCTTAAGGGCCACTTCTCAAACTGCCATGTCATTTTCACCCCATTCTAAAGGTCAGAGTTGACTAGGGTAAAAAGATCAGGGCTCTTCATTTTACTTTTTGATGGGAGAAAGTAAGAGATTGTTTATAGCTATTTAAGGGATGAACTTTTGAATTGTATAAATTGGGAAAGATTTGTAGGTAACTCCTCTCCTCCTCTTCCCTTTCCCCCCCTCCTCCCTCCTTTCCTCCTTTCCTTGCCTTGCATTTCCTTGCCTTTTTCTCTCTTGAGATACTGGGGTTTGTACTTTGGGCTGTACACTTGCTAGCCAGAAAGTTTATCTGCCATTTGAGCCCTCAGGTATTCTCCTTTTGTGTAAAGAACAGTCTTTGAATGTACCCTGTATCTCCAAATTGTTTCATGCCTAAGTGTGGGTCTTCTGTGGTGTGTGGCTCTTTATATTTTTGCATAATCCAATGCAATTTAAAATTCATTACTTAGTATGGTACTTTTTGCAAGTTGGTGATGAAGACGGTCAGATAGGAATGTAGACGAATGCCCATTGTGCATGTCAGAGAATAGGACAGGGGAGAGTGAGTGAAAGTAGCTTTTCAATAAGAAGAGAAATGATCTAGGATTGAGCTGTTGAAGTGAATCAACTAAGAGACAACTTGAGTTCAGAGATTATGGCGATTGTTGCCATCTGAGAGATGGTTAATCAAGAGATGTCTGCAGTCATGGACCAATAGCTACTATGTGGCTATGAATGTGGTATCACCTGCCACTAGCCAGTTATTATATACCTATGAATGTGTGAAGTTCCTTTTCCTGCTTGGAGTTCACTTTACAGGCTCAAGAAGGAAGGAATCAATGAAGAGGCAGGGATTATAGGGTTCTAGTTACAGGGTTTTGATAGATGAAAGAATGAACACAGTAAAAACAGATTCATAAGAATTGTAATATTCTTCAAGGTGTGCATTGAGCACCCATCTCATGAACAACTAAGTCCAAACCAGACTAAGCCAGTGATGGGTATGGCTTCCTATGGGAGAAGAAGACTCCAAGCTCTGATGAGAGGTTCACTTCTGGAGGTGAGACTCACATGCTAGAGATGGAACACTTTCAAAAACTGAGTCTGAAATGGAAGTCCTGTGGTGGGAAAGGAGTCATAAGAAGCAGGATTGACAAGTGTTGGGATGCAGCCTACACTGCCAGGGAGCAGCCACCCTGGTGGTCCTCTGGGTAGGAATCTTGGTGGAGATGGATGTGTATGTGATCACTGACTGCCTCAGAAGCCTTACTGTCTCAGGATAGAGCTGAGAAACCCGTATTTGTGATTAAACTTTTATAAAGGTGCTATTCATTAAGTTCCTATTTTTGTTCATTGACCATAAAAGTGTCTTCCATTTCTGCTTCCAGGCCTGAGAAAGAGAATTTTCTGGCTTGTAATCTAGAGAAGATAGGAGGGAACCCTCTTTAAAGTCTATTTGCTGGACTGGGAAGGTGGCTCAGTGGTAGAGTGCTTGCCTTGCATGCCTGAGGGCCTGGGTTCGATTCCTCAGCACCACCTAAGCAAAAAGAAAAAAGCTGGAAGTGGCACTGTGGCTCAAGTGGTAGAGTGCTAGCCTTGAGCTGAAGAGCTGAGGGACAGCGCCCAGGCCCAGAGTTCAGGCCCCACAACCGGCCCCCCCCCAAAAAAAGTCTATTTGCTTTTAGTCAGCCTTAAAAAGAAACATATTTATTTATTGGCCAGGGAAGAGGAGTCTTTTTATATTATCACTGTTTTCCCTTTAAGAAACCTCGTTCCCAACATGACTCTTTTTTTTAAAATCATTTTTTATTGTCAAGGTGATGTACAGAGAGGTTACAGTTACATAATAAGTAAGGTAATGAGTACATTTCTTGTCCAACTTATTACCCCTTCCCTCATTTTTCTCCTACTTTCCCTCCCCCTAGCCTCCACCCCCAAGTTGTACAGATCATTTCCAACATATTATCTTGTGTATATCGCTGTTGCATTGTTTTCCCCTCTTGTTCTTTGCCTTGCCATTCTGTTGTTTCTCTCCCCTTCTCTAATTCAAATAAACATATATAAAATACCAGGATACCAAAATCAAATACAGCGACAACAAGGGATATACCATAAGGGGAAGAATATATACATTTAAAACAACAACAACAAAGGAAAACCTCTTGTGTCCATGTTCACTTCACTTGGTGTCATCTGATATGGTCATATGTACATAGCTATGAGCTATTCTGTTCATCTGCTAAGATTACCCTAGATGTATATTAATTATTGCAAATAAGGGAAGACAATATGACTCTTTTTAAAAAGTTATTTCCTACCCTTCCCTTCAAAGGGCAAGTGGGAAGATGAGCAGATATGTGGATGGGTCCAGGTGAAAGACTGGAGAGTGTGACAGATTCACTGGAATTAGAGCTGTCCTGTTACTCAGAAATGGATTCTACTGGTCCTTTTGCTGGTTGTATCAAGGCAGATGTGACCTGAAACTAAAAGGAAGATTATTGTTGATGTTCATGTCCTAAGGAGGTGGTCCCGGGTTTCAGGACACAGAGAAACCCAAGGAAGATTGGAAGAGGGCAACTCAACACACACCTGTCCTGAGCTTGAAATAGAGAAACAGATTCATCTTTATGAAGATAGTGCATACCATTGCAAGGAAGAGGAGCGGACAGGGAAATAGGGACATGCTCTCCCAAATACCTACCCAACTGACTTCCCATCATTAGAAACAGAATTCAGTTTTCCCAGACTTGATTCTTTTACTGACATGCAACTCTCTTAGAGAGGTTTGGTATTATAAAACTACTCTTTCTCCAATTGCCATGTTCACGGATGCAGAAACAAACATGGGATAAACATAAAACATTCACCTGTGTCAGACAACAACAGTGCCATTTCCTGAATAGAAATGCCCATTATTCTTTTTATATTAAAATTAGTGCAGTGCAGTTTGACATCTGCCTCCAACATTTGATCAGAGTTTAAGAACCATCTTTATAATAATAAAGTAAATTGAAATACAAGAACCATCTTTGGGGTGACCTTGATTAAGAAGCATTGTATTCATAATTATGGAATTTAACTGCTTTGCACAAATAAATAATGATAATGATAATAATACCATCTTTGAAGAACCCAGGAATCAGAGGATCTGGGTTAACCTTGGCAGTGAAGGATGTATATTGCTAGGCTCTGTCCTTTCATAAGCAATGACATCTTAACTTAGTTTTCTAGAGAGTAGGGCCTTGTAGAAATCTTCTGCAGCCCATGGTGGCAGTGGGGGTGCCAGGTGAGCTACCCAAATGGGAGTTGTCAAGGGAATAACGTGTTGTCTTCGGATGCATATTTCACTAGGTTTCTTGGAGCTATCCAGACTAGGACTGTTTGTTAATTTTCAATAACCTACCCTCCCTCCCCCCCACACACATGTGAGTTGTAGTTTGGGTGACATCTTGTCTTGCTTTCTGTCTTCTCCATTTAGAATTTCAGAATCCATTGTCTGCCCCCAGACCTCCCTTTTATAACTCTTTTTGTATACTTGGACTTGGTGGCCATTGCCTGCGTAGGTGACCCAGGGCTCATTAATTCTGATACCTTGACACCTCACTGATGCTGATTATGCTAATTGCAGGTACTTCCACAGCCTCCATTCTATTTGTGCCTTTTCACTTCCAAGCAGAAACCTCAGGGGGTCTGATTTTGTCATGTTGCTCATTTCCATTTTTCATTGCTTTTCATTATTCCTGTGGTAGACACAGTGGCAGGCTGAAAAATGCATATTACTATTTTTTAACATGATCTAGGAAAATCCAGAAGAAAAGAAGACGTAAGCATAAATTTTCCCCAAACTCATACCTTCTCCACTTTCCCTATGGGATTTATTTCCTTTTTTTTTTAATAAAGAAAACAAAGCCTTCTGAGACTCTCAAAGAATTTTGAACCAAAACATAACAAAACAAAAGCTGCCATACGTGTTCAAATATTCTTAAGTACATGAAAACCAAATGCAAACCATCACTCTACAGAGTTCTATACCTTTTTAAAATACCATAGCAGTTTGGCTACAAATATGGGAGAGTAGGGACTCCAGAGACTTAAATTTAACAACAATAATAAATACACTGAAATGATTTGATTGGTTGATGGTCTGGAAGACAGACGAAATAGGGGAGGGCCACAATGGGCAACAGGTTGTGATTAGTTTTTAAGGTTCTATTTGTTATTGTTTGGTAGCATTGAAGGACGCTGTGGGATGCAGACATCCAGAGACGGTAGGGTATGCAGAGTTGTGAGGTGAAGGTGCAGGTGGTGTTATAGCAAAACTGAATGTATCATGGGGTGGTTTCACCTGTCTTTTGGAGCACCTGGACATGGTGGAAAACGACTCTGGAAAGGGAGATTGGGGTCAAATCAAGGAAGATCATGAATACCATACCAGCTTTGCTATGATCACCACCAGATGCTGGTGACACATAGGATTCAGTATTCATTGTAGGATACATTAAAGAGAGGATGATAAAAGACTAATTCAGGAAGGAGGAGCTAGATGTGGAGAAAGTGCCTTTGGTGTGTGTAGTCCCATTGCTTAGAATGGAGGACTGGTTGTAACCTGTGTGTGGGTCTGATGGCAGCAGGGAGGACATGGCTACACCACTCAGAGATGGGCAGGGCTGTGGGGGAGTAGTCACTTGTCAGGAATGGCCTTTGTAGTGACCCCATAGGAACGGAGCTGGCTTTCTTCTTCTATGTGAACTACTATTACCTGTTCTATGTGGTGTGTGTGTGTGTGTGTGTGTGTGTGTGCATGTATGTGTGTGTGTGAGAGAGAGAGCTTAGTCAGAACCAACTGTTTGTGTGTGTGTGTGAGAGAGAGAGCACATGTTGCATGTACATAAACAGAATGCAGAAATAGATTTAATTAATTAATTAATATTAAAGAATTGGCTTATGTGATTATAAAGGCTTGGTGAGTCCACAATCTGATGGGTAGACTGCCAGGCTGAAGACTCAGGAAAGAGTTGAAGATGAACTCTAAAGGCTCCCTTTTGGCAGAGTTCCTCTTTGCTCTGGGTAGAGGGGAGGAGCTCTATCTTCAACAGAGTATATGAAGCCCACCCACACTTATATAGGATAATCTGCTTTGTTCAAAGTTCACTCATGTAAGTATTTTCCTCATCCAAAAAACACCTTCAGAAAAACACATACAGTCTGACCAAATATCTAGGTGCTGTGGTCAACCACATTGCATAGACCTCACCACCCCATCACCTGTTGGTAGAGCTCAGTCAAGCCAGAAGGAATGGTCAGCCTCCCAGGCAGTGTCTGGTTTGACTGGACCTCAAGGGGCCAAGCCACTTGCCCTCATGTGATGAAGAGAAAATAAGGTGAGTATTTTGTGTGGCTTTTATGCCCTTGCTATTGTATATAGAAGCTTGGATTGAGGTCCAGGGGTCTTTCTGAACTTTAAGTGTTTCCAGAGGCCCCGAATAATATAATACCTCCTCTGCCTTCCAGCAAATGAACACAGGCATCAAGAAGAAATGAAATCTCTTAAAACACTGCTGGTTTCCCTTTGTGCTGTTATTTAATTTTTTCCTTAAACTACATGAATAGCAGTTTAAGCCATGTGTGATTTCAAAAGGCAGTTAGTCACCTGGACAATGCAGAGAAGCAGTGGATTATAAGGCCCCAGATCTGTGAGCTTGCCTCTCTGTGACACATTCTCTTGAACCCTGGTTTTGGGTGCTATTTCAGGGGCAGCCGAACTGCAGGGACAGCACATCAAACTTCAGTCATTTCCAGAAAGATCGTACTGAGTGTCCCTGCGTTGGATTTTTTGTTTTTCAGATTTCAGTTTGATATAAACGAGGGTCAAGTTTATATCAAAACAGCATATGTGGGATGGAGACTTGAGGAGTTATTTAGATATTCAAGCAAGAAATGGTTTATGAAGTTTGATAATTGCCTTTACATTTCCATTTTGTTTTGTGTAAAATGTATGGTGTTGGGTATTGAAATAGTGTTTGGCAGAAAGTGAAAAGAGTTTAAAAACTAGGATCACGAGTAAGCAGAAGACAAAGGGCTAAGCTAGTCATAGACAGGTAGAATTCAAGGGAACCATGGAATGGCTTCTAGAAGAGGCAAACCCACAGGGGTTTCCTGGATAGGAGATCTGACGTAGCCTGGTTAGCAGGAAAACAATTGGCTGCTACTATTTGGCAAGTCTGTCTCTTCCCTTTTTGGTATCCTCCCCCTAAAATGAGAGACCCATTGCATTTCAGGACTGGAGTGGTAGCCATGAGTACACATTGTCAGATAAAATAGCTCAGACTTTTTTTTTTTGTACTGATCCTGGAGCTTGAACTTGGGGCCTAGGTGTTGTCCCTGAGCTTTTCTGCTCAAAGGGTAGTGTTCTACCACTTGAGTAGTGCTAGTGCTCTACCACTTGAGTCAAGCTCCACTTCCAAGTTTCCTGCTCAGGCTGGTTTTGAACCGTGACCCTGAGATCTGAGTTGCTAGTGTTACAGGTGTGAGCCACTGGTGCCCAGTGTCAGACCACTTCTTATGTGCATCCCATATAAATTTCAGGTAATGGGAGGTAAAAGTTCAGGCTGGGAGGTTGTGGAGAGGATGGGAAGGGATGGGAAGGGGAAAAAAAAGGAGGAGGCTACAATGCTTGATAAGAAATGTACTCATTATCTTGCCCATGTAATTGTAACCCCTCTGTACAGTATTTTCACAATAAAACAAAACAAAACAAAAACAAAAAAAGTTCAGGCCATAAGTGATTGGATTGTGTGGGTGTACTAAGACTATTGCAAGCCAAATCTGTTCACAGGGGATGTTTGAAGACTCTGAGGGGCAAGGTAGAATTGGCTTAATCAAGTAATTCATGGGTAGGAATTTTATGGGTATTTGATGAGTAGGAAAACCTAACCAAATCAAGCTGTCTTATCATCCAAGGTAATACTAAAAATCCTGGCATGGTTACTTGAACTTGATACAGCCAGAAGATGCTAAAGGATGGGTTGTGGTCTCTGTGGGGGTGCTGTATGTGTCTCACAAATGGAGTGCAAAGTTGAAGCAACTTCCTGTGACACCTCATTTCCGCATATATGCTTGCAACAAGGCTTCACCATTCAGGGCAACCTGAGTGTCCTTCCTTGTAGGCTAGACTTGTTGGACTGGCCAGTTACAATGATATCCAGCTTCCAACAGTGCTGGACTCCAATTCTACTGTGGTGTAGTTGGCACCATGGAGTTAGGGTGGTGAGGGAGCTATGTGAATGGACCCTGGATTCAGTTTGAGCTCTGCCAGTTAGAAGGAAGGCAAATTTAGTTCTTATCACACCATCAAGTAAGTTTTTAAAAGCAATATGGAAATTGATTTCACACCCATAGAATAGTGCAGGTGTGAGTGGTTTAGGATCAATAAGGCAATTGGCGTAGATCAAGAAGACCTCTGGTTGCTCCATCATGCTCAAGAAGTCATTCTTATCCCTGTGTTTAATGGTGGCTCAACACCACTCCCATTCTTCAGCCAGAAGGAAGGGAAAACAGAGATGAGAAGACATGGAGGGGGGTGGCTCATAGCATTTTAGCTAAAGCCAGTTGGCTAGAATTTAGTCACCTATCAACACACAGCTGCAAAGTATCTTGAGAAGTGTACTATGTTGTCTCTTGCTGCTTAACAAATGATCACAGACTTACTGTTTAAACAACACACAATTTATTATAACATAGTTTCTTCTTTTTGTTCCAGGAACACTAGAAGGTCTATCTGGGTTCTTTGTTTGGGCTGTCATCAGGTTGAAACCAAATGGTCATTCAGGGCTGTGGTCTCATCTGAGGTTCACTGATTGTGGAATGAATTCAGTCCCTTTTGGGTGTAGGACTGTGGTCTCAGTCTTGTGGGTTGTTAGCCAGTATCCATTTTCATTTCCTAGGGGCTACCTGCTAGTCCCTGAGACTTGGCCCTTTCTACAATATGGCACTGTTTCCTCAAGACCAAAGGGATACCTGCCTGATTTCGACTGTTTCTTTTCAACAGAGGCCCAGACTTTTTTAAGGGCTCACCTCTGTCTAACTAGGTAGTCCTTACCCAGGCCCACCCAGGGTAATCTCCCTTTAGATTTCTTCAAAGCCAATTGATTTGAGACCTTAATTACAACTAAAAACCCCTCATCCTTTTACTGTTGTTTTATAACATAATTAATCAAAGGAGCAACTATACTGTCACACTCACAGGTCTTCTATACAGTCAAGGGAAAGGACTGACCAACAGTAATTAGCAATCCTGGGGACCATCCTGGAGTTCTGACTCTACATAATCCTCTTTGAGTGGTCATGTACCCCATCTACAGTAACCAATACAATGGTGATTTCTATGCCTCTATGTGTAGAGGAATAGGATAATAAAAGATACTGGAGTTACCTGGTAGTTTCAGCTACAATAACTTCCTTGCCATGCTCTCTTGGTCGGTTATTTAATCTCCCTCGAGTTCGCTGCTTCTATAAACAGGGTGATATCTGTATTTCACTGTGGTGAGGCTTAAATTAGATTGCATGCAGAACAAGACCCGACACATACCAAGAGCTCTCGAATTCTTAGCAATCATTTCTTGAAAATCAGAGATAAAGTGCAGAAATAAAACAAGGGAAAATTCAAATGCTGTAAAAAAAAATACAGCCACATCTCTCTTAAAAGCAAAAGGGGGCTTGTGGAAGTACTTCCGGTCTTGACTTACATTGTTTTGTTAGACAAGTGCTAGAACAAAACAGAAACCTATAGAACATTCCCAGTGCCTCAAAGCCAGCACTGAATATCAAACAATAATGTCACACAGTGAGATGTGTTTGGATGATATCACATTCAGCATGGCAAAACCTCAGGAACCTGGTGTGCATTTTGTCAGAGAAAGTAGGGTTGCCTGATTCCTTTAAGCTTGAAAGTTCAACCTGCCTGGCGTGGTTGTGAAGAACATGGAGGGTGCCTGTGTGTGAAATTAGCACTTACTGATTAAACTTGCTTACATGCCAAAGATGGCATGGTTTGAGAGCCACTGGAAGGAAGAAAACAATGAAACATATCATGTTGGTTGATTCAATGAGCTTTGAGCTTTAGATTTAGAGCCATTAGTGTGTGGCTTTGCTTTTTTTTTTTTAATAAGGAAATGTTCCACATAAGTGTCTCAACGTTTGTGTTAGGGTTGTTCAACACTTTTCTGCTTCTGAGATTGCTCGCACACAGTGTGTCTCGAATAACACACAAATACAAACAATTATTCCAGACATCTCAGAAATGAAGTGCTACCAGCTTCATTGTGTTCCTCCGCTCTGGTGAGTAATGAAAGACATATTCTTAAATGTGAAACAAAAGAAGATTGTGAGTATAGCCCAGCCAGCTAGAGTTAAACCATGGGGCTAAGATATTAACTTGAACCACATGTGAAGTGCAGCTGTTTCTGTTGAAGCTTTCATCAGGCTCAAGTGGAAAGATTGGTGGGTTTTAATATGTGGTTTCCAGCCAAGCCAATAGGAATCTGGGGAAAATGTGTGTGAAATCAGGCCTCTGCTAGGGGGGTCCTGGGCCCTGGGCTGGTTTTTCTTTCTGTTAATGTAAACAAGGGTAACCCAATGCTCAGGGTGAAGGCTTGTTCCCTCCTGAGGTTTCACTGAAACACTGCAGAATGACCAGCTGGCCTCTGGAGTTTTGGAAGTTTTCATATTCCTTTCAAATACAAAGGTCCTGTGGTGACAGGGGGAAGGAGGTCTTCTGCTCCTTTTTCTCAGAAACCTCTAGAATTCATTCAGGGGACTTCGAGCCTCCACTCACTGTGAATACTAGTGTACTTGTTGGGCTCAACCTCTGAGGATTTGCTCAGGAAATGGTGATATGTTCAATGCAGTCCATACCTGTTACATGAACATGAACAAGCTAGAAATTAATGAAAAAAATGGGATAGGTGCAAAAATCAGGATTCATGGCACATTATTCCTTCACAAAGACTAAATTAGTTAATTGACTTGAATGTTGGTTGTGCTACTTGCTGCCTACTTGTCTGCGAACTGAGTGACGTAGTGAGCCTACTATGTGGCCTAGTACCAGAATGTCACTTTTAACTTCAGAGATGTAGTATAGAAATAATCTTTATACTGTGTATGTGTGTGTGTGTGTGTGTATGTGTGTGTGTGTGTGTGTGTGTGTGTGTGCGCGCGCGCGCGCGCATATGCCAGTACTGGTGCTTGAATTGGGGTTTGGAAGCTGTTCTTTCACATTATACTCAAGGTTGGTGTTCTATTCCTGAGCCATAGCTCCACTTCTAGCTTTTTGGTGGTTAATTGGAGATAGGTGTCATACAGCTTTTCCTGTTGGCTTCAAACCAAGATCCTTGGATGCAGCCTCTTGAGTAGCTAGGAATACAGGTGTGAGGCACTGGTTCCCATCCAGAAATAATCTTTATGAGCCTACAAATTTAGGAATTGAGGGAGGAAAATGAAAATGTTTGAAGTATACTCAGTGATCTTAGGAGAGCAGTTGAACTGCTACTATTTATATGTGTTGATTCATGTGTTCAACATTTACTAGTCAGCTACAAGATTCCAAAAGCTTTTCAAGGAGCTCTAGGGAATACAAAGATGTGTTAAGGGGAAAGGAATCGACATTTATTGAGCACATACTATTTGCTAGGCAGCATGTGGGTCCTTTGATTATACTTTCCCATTTAATTCCTGAAAGGGAGAAATTATAAGACAAGATCTTTTCTCTTGAGAGGCTTCCAGTCTGGGATTAAGTACTAGATAAAAGACATATCCAGATAGCCATGAAATAAGATGATTATAATCAGATGGCAAAAGAGAGGCTTTAATGGGAACTAAGAGATGGGGAATGAAAGGAAGTTTATTGGAAGAGGCTGCATTTGAATGAGATGCTGGAAGTTGGGTAGAGCTTAGATTCATGGAGAGATGAGCAGTCAATTATCTGAGTGAAGGAGAGGAGGTGCTTGCAAGAGCAGAGGAGGGACAATACCTGTGAACCATCTACTATTAGGAATTAAGTAAGTTATTAACAATAAAAGCTTCCATTATTAGGCGATTCTTGAATCCAGCACCAGGTAAGATGGGTAGCTTAACTTTAGGACCACGTTGTGTGAAATCAAGTATCTTTAAATGCTAGGTGCACATTCAGTGTGGCGAGATGCCAATGTGTTACAGTTCCTTGACTCTATAATAAAATGGTGTTGCATGTTTTAATAGATGTAAACCGAGTTCACGTGTAAGTATCAATCTGTTTGGGGGAGACTAGAGCCACATTTGTACCCTGTTTTGACAGAGGAGAATGTAGGCCCAGAGGCAGCTTTCCTCCTTGCAGACTTGCTCAGCTGGCTAATGGCAGATCCAGAACTTGATTCCTAATTCTAATGCTCCTTTGTAATTAGAATCTCTCAATTTGTCCATCTATCGGCCTGTCCATCCATCCAATAGTTAATGGGTGATTAAGATGGGTTCTCTTCCCTCAATAAATTTATAGACTGCTGACCCAATGTGAAAAGGATTTTTCCCCTTTTGTTTCCTTTATTTTTTCTTTTCTTTAGTTTTTATTATCTTTAGGTAGTTGTATAAAGGGGCTTCAATTCAACATGTCAGTTTGTGATTACAATGCATTTTGACCAATGTCAATGTGAGGTTTTATACATAATGGTAGAGACTAGTTTAAGTCCATCATAAAGTTAAGGTCTACTCGACGATGCTTTTTGGTTATTTTTCTTTTCTCTCAATTTTTCTCCATACAAAGCTGCTATTCAAGAAACATCTGACTTCTTGTGTAGTTTATCAACATCTGCTATCAGCATCATTTTACATTAAATATAGAGAGGCTGGTTACAAATAGGAAGTGCTAGCCAGGTGTTGGTGGCTCATGCCTGAAAACCTAGTGACTCAGGAGGCTGAGATGTGAGGATCACGGTTCCAAGCAAGTCCAGGCAGAAAAGTCCCTGTGAGACTCTTTTTTTTTGGGTGGGGGGGTCCAGTCATGGGGCCTGAACTCTGGGCCTGGGTGCTGTCCCTCAGCTCTTCAGCTCAAGCTAGCACTCTACCACTTGAGCCACAGCACCACTTCCAGTTTTTTTTTCCTGCTTATGTGGTGCTGAGGAATGGAACCCAGAGCCTCATGCATGCAAGGCAAGCGCTGTACCACTGAGCCACTCCCAGAGTGAGACTCTTATCTCTAATAAAATACTCAGAAAGAGCTGGAAGCAACACTGTGGCTCAAGAGGTAGAGCACAAGCCTTGAGAACAAAGAGGCTCAGGGGTGGTGCCTAGGCCCTTGGGTTCAGCCCCAGGACCAACAACAAAAAGAAAGAAAGAAAGAAAGAGAGAGAGAGAGAGAAAGAAAGAAAGAAAGAAAGAAAGAAAGAAAGAAAGAAAGAAAAGAGCAAAAAAAAAGAAAAAAGGAAGTGATGAAATTAAGTTGGCTACTACTATAAAATTGCAGAGAGTACAGACTGTCAGGTCTCAATCCATTAGATTTGCATTGCAATTCTCAATTTGCACATCACTTAGATATAAGAGGCAGAATCTGCTCAGGATCAGGAAGATGTTGGAGGCTGCCCCATCCAAGTAAGTGATCTTCTCAAATTTTTGCATAGTACAACTTGTGTCTTATCATTTGTGAAATAAGGATGGGTGATCATGATACCATCCTTATCGGATTTTGCCTGAGAAGGTGTGTGTGAGGTTCCTGGTTGGCCCTTGACATCACAATGAAGCTTCCTTAGGTAAGAGAAGAAGCCTGGAGTCCTTTGAGACAGAAGACTGGCTCATGTTGGCCTTTGAGACAGACAGAGAGAGAGAGAGAGAGAGAGAGAGAGAGGCATGATTTCCCTGTTCCTCATAGCTTCTGAGGTTTCCACATACTCTTCTGAATAAATGCCAGCAAAAGTAGTCAGGTAGCAGGTGAAACTTGGGAGGAATCTGGCTGATTTTATATACTTTTTAGTTGCTTTTAATTTTAATTCCCTCAATGCCATGATATGCCCAAGATCATAGTCATTTGTCTTGAGACTTTAAATCCAGAGTTCTTTCTACTAAGTCACTGACTCAAGTACAGCCTGGACTTCGAAACACAGGTTGGTATTTTAATTTAATTTATTTTGCTCAGCCTGTCTGAATTCCAGGTTCCTAATGAACTAGGATGACAGCTCACTGGCTGGTCCCCACCTCCCAATGATAAAAGTGGAGACTTTAGAACATCTAGATGGATTCCTTAAAATATAATTCTCCACTCAATTGCCTTGCTAGGGTGGGAGTGTCATGAGAATAACATAAAATTTAGGGTGATGGGCAGGCCAAGTCTAAGAACTGTAAGTGATAGAAGCGGGGATTATTCATCCTTGCCAATGCTGGCACTGTGTCCAGTGTTTGCTTGCCATCTCATACATCTTTTTGGAAAGAAAAAAAATAAAACCTCGAACCTGCCACTGGGACACATGCATTCTTTCCTGTGTTGGAGCCAATGGAGCTGTTGGAAACACTCTATAAATCTCGTCTTCTGTACCATGACCTTCAGCCCTTTGGGAGAAGCTCTCACTTTATGATCATCCTGTAAACCGCAGTCGATGAGACTTACAGCAAGGCCCCAGGGCTCTGCATCCGGCATCCTTGCCAGGTGAACCAAGGGAAGGGCTGCCGAAGCCTAAGCTGTCCTGAGTGGGGGCTCCATCCCCTCAGCTAGAAATCCAGCTCCCATTCCAGCTGCCAGAGAAGAGCGATGCTCCCAATGAGGTCACTGTGCTCTGGATGGGGAGACGATGATATGCACTTATTTTTCTTTGTTCTTTGTAGGGAAGACAGAACATCCATTTTATTTTATAAAATAACTTAATAGCCAAAAAAAAGAAGATTGACTTTAGAAGAGTGTACTTCATATTGTATCAGCTCTCAGGTAGAGTCCTTTAGATTTCATTTTTCAATTGAATACACAGTATGTCTCCAGAAATGCTTATGCTAATTTGAAACAGGAATCAAATAGTGGTAGGGCAAGGCCCAGTCTGACTAATCATGGCAGGCACCTGGTCTATAAATCCACACCAGACTTGAGACCTGATTCTTGCTCCCAGGGTGAGAGAGACTGGGGTGATTGTGGGAGTTAGTTGTGCTAATGGGATTGGCCTGCCTTGTGACTAGGGACATAAGATCTGGAAGGAAGACATCTTAAAGAGATTTGTGGCACACGTACCAGTAGCCTTTCCCTAGGATGAGGGATAGTGTTGAAGGAGTTGAGATACAGCTGTTTAAAATTCCAAATTGCATTATGAACTTCAGGGTGCAGCTCAAGGCTACCTTGCTCATAATCTCCTCAGCACTCACAGAAGGGCTTGTTCCTGTTCTAGAATCTTCCAGGAGCATGAGGTGGACACAGTATTCAATTTGGCACTTGATTCTGTTCAGATCTTGCTTGTGAATGTTATTATTTTTCCCACGGAGAATTCAAATTCCTTGAAGAGGCCCTAAAAAGTTCTTGCCCATCTTTCTTGGCTTTGAAGCAGATCCCCACAAGAGAATAAAGCCCACAACACAGATTCCTGGGTAGTCTGGAGCTTTTTCTCCAGCTATTTCTACTGGTCTTTTGTTAATGGCTCTTCATTCTCAAGGGTAAGAGGTCATTGTGAAGTATGGTTTAGGGCAGGGCACTTCCTCTCTCTGTATTATGCATTCAGGCTAGGATTCTGGTTAGCTACCAGGTGAGATAAACCACAAGAGAGAGGATCACTGAGAAGAAGCTTTGTGGCTCCTTGAGAGTATGTCTGGAGGAGCTCCCCACCTGCCTCACTGGTGTCTTGACTTGGTGGCCAGCACTGTCTGCCACGGATTATCCTCTTGCCTTGGACACCATTGGTAGGGGAAGTGATCCTTAGTGGTACAGATAGGAGACGCCTGTGACTGTATTAGCTATGGAAAACAGAAAACTCTCTATCTCACCAGGAGTTCAATCAGAGGAGTTCCTGATTAAAAATAATTACTCATCTCTAGTAAGTGGTTGACCCAAGATGCAATGCCATTTTGAACTTTGTCCTGGGAGAAGGTGTGGCTGACAGCATAGCTTCCTTCAGGTGTACGGTATCGGGTTGCCTGGTGATACTGAAATGGTCTACAAGGCTGCCTACCTGCTGGCTGTTCATTATGTTCTTTGTTTTGGTTTCCTGTGAGTGGCTGGGAGAAGGAACAGGACAGGTGCTAGCATGAATGAATGCAGAGAATACAACTTGTGGGCATTTCCCCACAGTGTCACAACTCCAGAGTCCTATTCCTATTCTTAGGAATTCCAGTGAGATCTGCAGGAGGAAGCCTTTCCTCCACCATTTCTAACACTGTGTTCTCAGGCACCTGCAGATTCAGGTTTTCCCTAGGCAAGTAAGCAGGCTTAGTTGCCTACCATTTCCAATGTTAACAATTAAAAAAAAACCAAACAAACCCAAGGCTATATGATGTTTATCAGCTGCCTTTATTACTACCATTATTCTAGTTCTTGAGAATGAGTAGATCATTCAGCATTTTAGAAACTTCTGAACTATCATAGGATAGACATTTAGCAATGTATCTGACTGTCTTGTGCAGTTTGCCATAGAGACTTTTTCTACTTGAGCTTGATTTCCCTCCTAATTAATTTACTGATTAATTAGGGGTGTAGTGTGGGGGTGGTGCTAGGGAATTGTGGATTTGCATAAAACAATATTAAATTGTCTCTCTCTGGAGTTACCTGGTATTTTCTTTTTTTTCAGAAGCCCATGAAAGAGAAATAAGTTTCTTTGATGAGTTTCCACTTGATGATTATGTTTGGTAGGGGGTGTGCTGGAAGGGATGAATGGATTTTGGAGACAGATTTAGGTTCAATTTCTTTCTCTGTCACCTACAAGCTGCTTGATTTTGGAAGGGTTTTTTGTCTTTTTCTTTTTTTTTAAATTTGAGTTTGCCTGAACCTTGTGTAAAATAGAGGATGATAGTACTTTTGGTTCTAGTAAGGATAAGAGAGGTACTTGGGAGTTTTTACAGTGCTTGTGAGTTCCACTCATGTTACAAATACAGAAGAAAGACAACTTAATAAAGAAAAAGATTAATTTTTGACTCACAGTTTCAAGGATTTAGTCTATGATCCCTTGGCTGAATTGCTCTGGGCCTGTTGTAGCCCAGCACATTATGGTAAAAGCACATGACAGATGAAGCTGTTTTTCTCATGAAAGCTGGGAAGCAAAGAAAGAGAGAGAGAGAGGGAGAGAGAGAAGCCAGGGTCCCACTATCTCTTCAGTGGTATGCCTCCAATGACCTAACTTCCTCCCATTTGGGCTCCACCTCCTTAAAATCGCCTATACGGTCCTCTTAAATAAGACATCTGGATGGATTCATGACTAATCAGCCCATGATCAACATAACTGTTCTGTCATGCCTTTGGTATTTTTTAATTTTCAGGATGCGAGGCTCAGCTAAGCCGTCAAAGGCTTGATATAAAGGTACTACTTTTTACTTCCAAATAGCACCATGGGCTGGCAACTTAGTTTTTAACATATGGGGACACTCAAAACCCAAACAGTAACTTCCTGCCTTAAATACTGTAGGAAGGCACATCTAGATTTTGGCTGCCTTGACCCTTCTAAATTTACCAACACATCATTACTGTTTTTCAGAAAGTACTTAATTACTGCTCTCACTCTGTGGATTTCCCAATAACTGGAGCTGCTCTAGGAGAAGGAAGGACACTCTGATGACAAAGGAGTAGGCTGTAAGGCAGCTGCCAATGGCCACAGTTGCTCACTATGTTTAAAATAGATTGCCCCCTTACTGTTACCATTTTATTCTAGTAATTAAGACAGAACAAAGGAGTGCTTGTTAGGTGTTGTGAGCTATTCACTCTTTTAAACCTCATCATATCTTGGTACAGAGGTTCTGTTATTATTTCCATTTTATAGACAAGGAAGTGAAGGCTCCAAGATGTTAGGGCAATCCAGTCCAGGGGTAGCAAAGTCAGGATTTGTATTCTAGTTGATTTACTTTGTTAGGAGTTTCCCTTTGAGTTCTTCCAATTCTCTTACCTCTTCCAATAGAAAGTTATACTTTCACCTGTGTATATGGGGGGCATTATCAGTAGAATAGTTGGGCATTCATTAATTAGAAACAAAGAAATAGAAACCTGTCTAATTTCTATATACCAGACATTTAGCACAAGGTGGATGTGGGGTGAGATAGGTCTCAATGGGAGAAGGGAGGACAAAGGTGGAAGAATGAGACTCTACCCATTGATTTTAATCCTAAGCAAGGCCTCCTCTGAATCTCCAGCTCTGGCTTTGTGATGTCAGCCTTGGGCTACTGAATCCTGTCTTTTTGTCATTCATGGAGACCAGCATAGACTTGGTTGAATTCCTTCAGATAATGATTCAGAAAACTGGAGTCAACAGTGGCTTTACATTCAGTTTGGTGGGATAATCAATGCCCAATGGGCTTGTCCTCAAATCTGTTCACCATATTGTGTAAATGGCCATGGAGAATTTGCATAGGCAGCTTCTTTGTAAGCTCCAATCAGATAATCAAATGCAAAGATTAGGTTGGCGTGCTGAGGATTCTAAAATAAAGGGGGTGAAAAGTAGGAAACTAAATAGAAATCATTTTAAGTAATAACATTTAAGGGTGCCATTCCTAACTGGAGATTGTATAGACACAAGTCCAACACCTAGTAAGTGCGATGTATAAGAACATCATAGAGGCCTGAGTTATTGGAGGAATTTAGGGAAGGTTTGGGTGAAAAGCACCTGAACCTTGTTTTAAAAGAAGAACACATTAAGGAAGCATGGGGTAAGATGAAGGAGAAGAGAATTCTTGGCAGAGATTGCTTCTGTAATTCATCCCAGACTCTTCTTTAATTCCTGACCACAACCCTGGGGAGGAGATTATCACCTCCCCCAGCCAGCACAATTGGCTGGTATGGAGGTTGTTAACTTGAGAAAATCACTAGAGATAGAATGGGCAACTTCAAACGTCCACTGTCTTCTTCGATGAGCTTGTTGTGAAAGGGCATAAAAGAGAGCACTAATAACAGCTAAAGATGGAGCTGCAGGTGGCTGTCTAATTCCAATCAAAATAATCTTCCCCCGGCCTTTGTGGATAAAAGAGGGCAGAATTCAAAAGGGATGGAGAGTGATTTTTGGCACAGGCACCAACGCAGTTGTAGAGGAAGGCTATTGGTGTTGGCAGTGTGTAGTTAGGTTTCTTCTTAGCAACAAATTTTCCTCTCCCCTCCATGGCTTGGGAGGTCTGCACACAAATACCTTTGTGTCTATTGTCCACAGCTGCACACAGTATTTGCATTTGCATTGGTTAATAGTTCAGTGGGGAGAAGGGTACCTTGCTGGTTTTTGCAAAATCAGAATTACTATGACAAACATGTTGCTACATTTCTTACAAGTTTCTGTGTGCTGACTTGAAAATATACTGTTGGGGGATTGTGGAGTTCATGTCCTTTGGGTTTCTTTGTGGGTTTTTGTTGTTTAATCAGTGTCCTATCAGAATCTCTAAGAATGTGTTCCTTGGTCACATGTTACTAAAATATAGTTTCAGTAGGCAAAGAAGTTTGCCAATTGCTAGGTTAGACAAAAGTAAACAAGCTATTTGGCTTGTTTGAAGCAATATGCAAACTGATTTGGAATCACCTGGAAGATGATACTTTTTAACCTCAAAAAAATCCCCCAAAACAAAAAAACAAATCATAGGGCTGTTTCAGTATTTACCAGCTGCATTCTGGGAACTGTAGTTCTCTCTCTAAGGGCAGGAATAGCCCAGTGGGAGGCAGGGTGAGTGGGCATCTCCGTGGAGGCCTCCAGGCTGTGCTGAGAAGTGGGAGCCAGGGATCCATGTGGCATCTGGCACCACTGGATGTTGGTGGTTGGAATGGCTGGGGACAGCAGAAAGAGGGAAGCTAAAGAAAGAGATCAGAACCTATCTTGCCTTCTGTGCTCAAGAATCCCCTGGTTGTAGATTTCTCTCAAGAATGGTTTCTTCCTGGGGCTCAAGGGAAAGCCTAATCACAAGTAGAAGTGTTAGAAGGGACAATCCCTAGGGCCTCGGTATTTAGAGCTTGTCACGGATGTAAGCAGATTTCTATAACTGAAAATAGTGACATCTAGTCGTTTGGACCAATTTGTGAGTTTTCCTCAGGGACATATGCTCAGCAACATAATTTTGTGGGCAAGAGAATGTTCCTGGAAATGGTTGCTCTCTGGAAAAGTTCTGTCTCCTTTAAATAGGAGACAGTGCCTTTCGGAAAGTGTGAGTCCAGGCACCACCCATGAATGCAGTTGGTGAGTGACCCTTGCCTTCACCAATTCTCATGGGTTTGATCATTTGACTCACCCTCCTCTCTTGTTCCCTTATAAAAGGGTTTGAACCTGGGAGATTTTAGAGTCTGCAAAAGCTTCCACATTTTCCATCAAAATCATTTTTATCCTGTTGGACTGCTGAAGAAAACCTCACAGTGAAGCCCCTCCTTCCTCCCCTTAGGTTTTGAGAGCAGCACAGAAGATGGTAGGAAGGGCACAACCCTCAAACCCTTACAGATAAAATTTCTGATAGAGCAATGTAGAAATGGAGCTTAGAAAGGTTTGGCTCAGCCCTGATCATGCCAGCAGATTCTTTTTCTGTTATTAGAGGAGGAAACCTACCTCCCAGGATCTGAAGTTAGCAGTTCTATATCAGGTCAAAGGACCAGGGAAGAGATCAGAGCTGTTTATTCATCCTCTAGTATCCCTTTCCTAATAAAACCCCAAGGGTCTGCCTGGTGCGTGGTACTCCCACATACTAAGCCGGGTCTGTTGGTTATTTATTTAGGAAAAATGTTTGGCCTGCTTGGAAATTAAACACTTTCTTAGATTTCATCTCCTTGGGCCCATGGCAGACCTGCTGGGGGGTGTTCCTAAGAGGATACAATGATAAAAGCCTTCATGGGGCAGCGCAATGGGAAAAAGCCAGAATGAATTAGCTTGCAGTGACATGGATAACATCATCACATTTATATATGTTTCATTAAGCGGGGGCTTGACAGCTTTATGAGGAAACAGTGGGGTTTGCGATGGAGGAAGGCCCTGTAACCCTGCCAAAGCTGATCACGGCCTGTGCCATGCGCGCTCTTTAATAGAATAATATTTGTGCAGTGAAAATGTCATTTTAAATGACTGGTTTGATAATCCCTTAAGCTTTTAAATGATCTGCAAAGTCTGGAAATTCTACCCCAGTGTTTAAAATTGACGGGAACATTAATGAATGCAAACATTAAAGGATGGTGCCCAGCTTTGTTTCCTGAGTCAGACATGGCTTGCTGGGGTGTCTTTCCTTTTGTCTTCAGCGCCCTGTCTTGTTGAAGCAGCTGTGGTGGGGTCTTTGCCGCAGCAAGGTTTGAAGGGAGGGGAAGCTCAGCCTATAGCAGGACTTGGAGTACTAAGGGTTGTTGTAGCTGGTACTTCCTTCATGCAGAGCAGTAATGGCACCCCATCTGGGAGGAGGCTTGGAGAAATGAACCCCCTTTGGGCACAACAATTAACAGAGGGCACACCCCTCACCAGCTGGTACATCCTAAGCCACAGGCTCACCTGGAGAGCAGCAAGAAGGAAGGATTTAGGCCTCCACTGGAGCCAGCTCAGGCTCACCATATGCACGATCTGCATGACTATATGCAGCATCTCTCCCGGTGTCTGCCTTGTTTGGCTTAAATCCCTGTTGGATCAGGATAAAAGGCTTCCATTCCTCCAGACAAAAATCCTTTGCTATATGATATTCTGGATGGAGCTTTATTCCTCCCAGGGAACCCCTTCCTCCTTTTGATAACTCTGAGTAGGATATCAAGGCTAGGATAGAGGTTACAGTCTCATGAATTAGACAATATACAGTATGATGCAGGTGTTGGCAAACTATAGCCTAGGGATAAATCTTGCCCACTGCCTGTTTTTATGAATAAAGTTTTATTGGAACACAGTCATGTCCATTGGTTTATTGTCTATAGTTGCTTGCCTGAGATGATGTTGGTGCTGAATGGTTGTAACCAAGCTTGGTCTACATGGCTCACAAAATAACATTTGTTTTTGTTTTTTCTTTCAGATCCTTTACAGAAAGTCTGCAGACCCTTACTCTGTAGCATTGTGGGGGAAAAAAGAAGTAGAATGCCTGGCTTGAATTTTACCTCTTCCAGTTCTTACATGTGCTTGGGCATGTTACATAAAATTTCTATGTTTTGCCTCCATTTCTTCATAAGTAAATTGGGGATAATATTTCTCACTTGCATACTCCATGCAGCTGTTGAGATAATTAAACTTAAGGAGAAGTGATGCATGTACATACATAAATAGTATCCACTGGAAGCTTGCCATGGTCTAGCTGCAGGACTTAGGAAGCCTCTTGACCTCTTTAGAGCTCTTTGCTCATCTGTCAAATAGGAGGGTCTTTGTTTCAGTTCTTCTTAAACTTGAATGCATGCAGAAGTTTATCAAGGGGGTTGGTAAGATTCTGATTGGATGGGTTGGGAGTGGGGACTGGGATTCTGCATTTCTAACCAGCTCCCGGGAAATACTAATGCTACTGGATGGGCATATCAGTCAAGATTCTCCAGGGAACCAGAAATCAAGAGGTTGTAAATATACTGGGATTTATTTTAAGGAATAGCCTTCCTCAACGAGAGGTGCTGGGCACGTCTATTTCCTGTAGTGTGGCTCTGCAGCCTGGAGATTCAGGAAAGCATCCTAGGCACCATCCAAGTCCGAAGGTATCTGCTGCAGAAGCCCCCTTTTGCTGGAAAAGGGGAGGAGGTAGGCTTTTATGATCCAGGTCTTGAGCTGACCAGATGAGGTCCACCCACACCATGGAGGGAAGTCTGCTTTACTCTATGTCCATAAACTTAAATGCTAACCTCATCTAGTCACATTCCTAGAAATAGCCAGAAAAATGTTTGATCAAATATCTGGGCACTTGGTAGTCCAGCCCAGTTGGTTCAGAATTTTGAGAAGCAAAGAACTGGATGGTTTTGCTGACATTGCCTGATGCTGTAATCAGCAAGCTGCCTTTTTAATATTCTTGTAACTGTGCCAGGGACAGTTGCTTTCCTAGACACTTTTCCCTACCCTCCTGCAGCAGAGGGGTCTTGCACTTGTCTTCCTCAGCTCATTATCTACCCTTGTGTCTGGTGAGATGAGATATTTTTCTAATTCTAGGAGGGCCTTTGCCAAATCCTCCTGGCAACCAGGTAGTTTGACAGAGCAGCTGGTGCCAGGCTGGATCCTTCCTGTCTAGCCTGATGTCTTTCTGGACACAGCTGATCCTGGGCATGATAGAGCAGCTGGAGGGCATCCTGCCTTCCTGCTTTCTGCTCAGGAAATTGAACCCTTTTGTCTGAAGTGAAACATGTCTCAGGTTCCAATTGGCTGTTGAAGAATTTTTCAGGATTGTTTTTGTTGTTGTTACTAACTGTATTTTCCATAGACCAGAGGAAGACAGTACTGGCTCTTTGTCCCAATTGTCACCTAAAATCACTTCCTGGAATATTGAGTAGAGGCTTGTCCTGTTGGCAGAGTCAGAGCTGGGTTCTTGCCTCTATGGCAGGGCAGGAGGTAGGAGAAGGAGGGAGCTGGGAGACCCACAGGGAAGGCAAAGTAGAAAAACATTATAGGATTTATGAACGACTGCCCATAAGGTCAGGCTGTGAGCTTAGACTCAGACAGAGGAGCAATGAGGGGTATGGATGTAAAAGCATGCATTTTGAGACTTATATAGGCTTAAGTTCAAATCCCAGCCTTGCTTATATGTGTGTATGTGTGTGTGTGTGTATACATGTGGGGACTGGGAAAGATTCTGAACCTCTCTAAGGTTCTCCTAGGCTCCTTGTGAGATTTATATGAAATGATATGATCAATTTCCTTGTACAGAATCCTCTCTATGTGTGTATAATCAGTTCCCAAACACCCTCTGATTAAATATGGATGTTACTCATCTGAAAAGAAATCTAGCCAACATGTAGCCAACAATATTCCGTCGAAAATTGGACTGTGAAAATAATACACATAATATATGTTTCTGAAAATATCTCAGCTTCCCAGGGCCAGTGGGACTCGAACCTACAATCACCAACACTGAGTCAATAGGGCTAGGAATTATTAGCCATGGTGTCTGACCTCCACTATACCAAGACAGTTGAAGACCAGCAATAAAGTCAAATAGCTCAGGATATTTAAAGGCAAGATCCATCGGGGACGTGGGCACCACTCACAGGTGGCCAGTGGTAGTTTTGCCATCTACAAAGAAGCAAGTTACTGAAGCAGAGCTAGCAGTTAGTGATGACAAAATGGCGATTATAATTCCAGTCATGCCAATAACCAAAGCCATAAGTCACAAGGCAAAGTCCTTACCCCAAATCTTCTCATCACAGAAGCAAGTTAGTGAAATAGCAATTACAGTCTCTATAAGCAAAAAACACATTCCAGATTTCTTACTTATCACACCCCAAAATCAAACCACCTTCCAGATTTTCTGGCTCTTTCTGAGTTTCACTGTTATATACCGAATTCCAGTAACCTGGTGTTTAACGCACAATGTATTTCAAGTCTTCATCTTTGGAATCTTTCCTTTTCATGACTATCCTGGAATTTTTCTCTATAGGAAGATCCTGCCCTATAAGTTTAGCCTGATTCTTACTCACTTTGCAAATTTCAGTAAATGCCAGGCCTCAGTTACTTAGGTTTCTCAGGTTACCTGGGACTTGTTTGTCCCAGTTAAATTTCATTTTTCCTTGGTCTAACTCATGCTCTATTTGTTTAATTTAACCTGGTTCTAATGTTTCTATGAAGGAAAATGAAGCAAAATAAAACACTGATTTGACAAATTTGCATTTCAATCTTTCTGCTCCTAAGATGTGGAATTTCTAGCAACTTCCTTCATTTCTGTGTGTCTCAGTTTCCTCATCTGTAATAAGCTGGGCTCATTTGGTGTGATTGTTTTAAGGACTGGACGACACATTCCAGCCGAACTTTTAGTGCAGATGTGACCTACAGCAAACATGTATAGCTCTTAGGTCCTCCTGTTGTGTTTAGCTCACTATCCCGAGAGGCCCAGCTGTGTTAAGAAAATGCTCCAGAACAGTGCTTTTGGATTTTCTGTGTATCTAGAGCCCCTAAGATACTTTAACATTGGCTGGTTACCTTATCTAAAACTCTGGAACATGCACCTTCATAAGCCATTGGTGGAGAAAACCTGATGCATTTTTTTTAAAGCTAACTGGGTACCTGACACACCCTTTATTAGGAAGTGCTGGGGATTAAACACAGTCTCATTTTTGGTAGGCTACTACCATAGTGTTTTACCACTGAGCCACACCTGCAGCCTCCCAAGCCTTCACATTTTAACTTATTCTATTTATTTATTGACTTTTTCTCCACACACTCTCTGTCAGGGCAGTTCCTGGGTGCTATGGTTTGAATGTGTTGTTCTTCAAAGATCATATGTTGGCAACTTGGTCCCTAAGGTAACTGTATTGGGAGGTGGGGCCTGGTAAGAGGCAATTAGGTCATCAGGAATGCATTCATGCTGTTATTGAAGGAGTTGGTTAGTGAAGGAAAGAATAGATTTGCCATAGGTTAGACCATCTCTTGTCCTTCCGCCTTCTACTATGGGAGCACAAAAGCCCTTGCCACCTGTGGGTACTCTTGGACTCCCCAGCAGCCACGACTGCACACCAAATAAACCTGTTCTTTATAAATGGTCTAGGCTCAGCTATTCTTTTATGGCAGCAGGAAACATGAAGATAGAGGGCATTATCCTTTGTTTGCTGAAGCCCTTCCATACTTTCCTCAATAGTCTTCTACCAGGACACCCAGAATCTTTTTCCAACATGCTCCAAAGGTCCAACCCTTCCTCTGTTTTTATCTATTCTCTTTTGCCTCAGCTTTCTCCTCACCTGTTGGACTGGCTGCACGAATTTGAAGCCAAGAGTTTTCAACCGGACCATGCCAAAATCACCTGAGGAAAATTTGAAAAAGAAAAGGCACTCATAAAGTTCCATGTCCCAAGATTCTGATTCAAGGAGTCAGGATGGGACCTTAGACATCTGTGTTTTAAAACCTCCCCAGGTGATTCCAATTTGCAGCCCTGTAAAGGCTCTCTGTTAGAGGCTTTCCTGTATTCAGCTGCAAAATCAGGAGCCCAACAGCTTTTTAGAACTTTGCTTTTCTCACCTGCAGAGAAGAAAGTCCTACCTCCTACCCAGGGCAAGAGCAATGAGAATGGATGCTTCGACCTCAGCTCTTAACACCTCTTCCCCATTAAACAGACCGACAAAAGACTTTCTCTGATCTCACGTTGCCTTTCACTGTGCTTATTTGGACACTTAGATCTTTCATAGACAGTAGACTTCTTGGGAAAGTACCCACAGCTTACTTAACCTCGTACCTCCTATGAGTTCTCATGTAAGACTTCACATAGAATACATTCCCAACAGGTTGCATTGATGTTCAGGTGTTTTGTGTGCCCCATCGAGTCTACATACAGCCCTGAGCATATAGTAAACAGTCAATAAATACTTCGTGATGGATTGATTAATATGCCTGCTTTATCCTGAGAAAATATAGGACACAGAAAGAGACCCCAACCCTATATTGACTGAGTGGCTGTGGGTCAGGGATTTAACTCTGAGTGACTTTGCTTCTAGAATGGATATTTACATTTGTCCTGGAAATAAACCTGGGCATGTACATGGGTAAGGTAATTGCAAAGGAAGAGACTGGGAACATCAGCTTGGATGATGCTATTCAGTAGTACCAGGAGAAAACATAAATGTTTAGTCATGTGAAATGTAACAATAAGAAAAAAGTTTGGAACGTGCCCTCCACCTGCAACTTATCCCACCTGCCTGGGGAATGAGGATACCAAAGCTCGAATATCAGAGCTGCCTCCCCACATTTAGACACTATTGACCAAGTCTCATAACTTCCCTCAAATGGTTTTCTCACCTGAAAAGCATACTTCAATGGAAGCAGCAATTCCAATGTCCTGAGTACACTTCAAACCCTGGTTTCAAGTGAAGCAGTGTTCAAGATCAAGTCATCAATACACAAAAACTTTAAGGAACAAGCTGCAGTTATTTTAAAAGTACAGCTTAAGTTAAATGACTTCATATAACCTACTTTTGTTCATTTATTTTTGATATTTACTGTTAATTCAATGAGGGGATGTAGACAGTCTTTTCCAAATCATCTGGCCCAGAAACACTTGCTTTCCACCCCTCATGGTTATTATCAATGTGAAGAAAGAGTAATTGCCACTCTGTGGCAGTGGCTGATCCCGAGCCTTTCCTGGAATCTTGCAGGCTTGAAAATACATCGCTCAAAGCCATACTAGCTTTGAGAATTTGTGTTGTAAAATCTGCTGTTACTCTGATAAGTTTGCCATTCTATGTCATTGTTGCTTCTCTCTTCAGCTCTATGTTTCATGTCTGAACTATAGCATGTAGTTCTTTTCTGGTCTTGTCTGCTAGGTGGTTTTAAAAAAATTTCTCCTGCACTTGAAATCTTTTCTTAAGACTTGGGAAATTTTCTTCTGTTGTTTATTGAAATTTTTTTCTATCTCATTATCTTACTATATCTCCTCTTCTTACTATACCTCCATGATGGTTTGTGCTTTTAATAGGGTTCCAGTGGTTGTGCATCTTTTACTTGATTTCTTTATTTTCCCCCTTTCGTCATCTGACTATTCTAATACATATACTTTGTCTTTGACTCCTGATATCTGTCTTCAATTTGGTCCACTCTACTGGACTTTCCAATGAGCTTTTTATTTGATTAGTTAGCTTTTTATTTCTAGAACTTCAGTTTCATTCTTTTCCAGGATTTATATATTGTAATTCAATTCCTCTTTATATCATGCATTTTTCTTATTTAGTTGGCAGTTTATTTGAATTCTCTTTGAGTTCTTTCAAGTGCTTATTTGTATCCTATTTGAACTTATTCAACCTTTTATACATGAGCCCTTTCATTTTGTTCATCATTTATTTATACTTTTGAGTTCTTTGCACTTTTTTCTTTACTAGCCATACTATCTGTTACTGTGAGGTTACTGATCTTTAGAGGTGGCTTAAATTTTTTTTTTTGTCAGTTGTGGGGCTCAAACCCAGGGCCTGGGCATTGTCCCTGAGCTCTATTGCTCAAGGCTAGCACTCTACTAGTTTGAGCCACAGCTCCACTTCTGTTTTTTGAGTAATTAAATTGGAGATGAGTCATGGGGACTTTTCTGCCTGGGCTGGCTTTGAACTGGGATTCTGAGATATCAGCCTCTTGAGTAGCTAGGATTATAAAATGAGAGCCACCACTGCCCAATGCATTGCTTTTTCATATTTCTTTCTTTTTTCCCAGTCCTAGGGCTTGAACTCAGGGCCTGGGCACTGTCCGTGAGCTTCTTTTGCTCAAGGTTAGCACTTTACCATTTGAGCCACAGTGTCACTTCTGGCTTTTTCTGTTTATGTGGTACTGAGGAATAAACCCAGGGCTTCAAGCATGCTAGGCAAGCACTTTACCACTAAGCTACATTCCCAGTCCAAGATTTTTCATATTTCTTCTATTTCTGAATTGAGATTTACACATCTGAGGCCAGATAACTGGTTAGAAAATTTAATCCCTTGTTAATCCTGCAGTCAAAGAGTTCTTGTTCAGATAGGACTGTATAGTGGGAAGGTAACAGTGTAGTTTCACCACTAGACTGGCTAAAGGTATTAGGCTTGATCCCTTGCCTAACACCATTCAGGTAGAGTAAATCCTGCTGCAGGCTTCTGTATTCCCTCATGCATGGTTTGGAGTTGTATGTGGGTTGAGGGTGGGACTGATCAGTTGTTCACTTCTGTGCTACTTCCACCTTTGAACTTTCTTATGTGTGTGTGTGTGTGTACTGGAAAACATTCCTTCTTTACAGTGTTTTTTAGTCTACAGGACTGGCAGTTTCTCACTTGCTGCTGGACAAGTTCCCTTGATTGTGTGTCTGGAGGCAGTACACAAGTGCCCCTCAGGGTGTCCCTCGGCCCAGCCTGATGCTGAAGGCTCACAAAGCACTGCGTTCAGAACTGACGGTGTCAGATGTTCTGCCTGCAGGTCTTTGTTCTTTCAGATGTTACCCAGCAGATCATCACCCTGTGGAGAGGAGAAGGGTGGAAGATATTGCCCGAGTGCCAGGGCACATGCTCAGAGCTCTCAATCCCACCTGGCAGCAAGTCTCCACAGCCATTGGAGAGGTCCTAGATGATCAGGACTCTGTCAGCCATAGGAGTGGTGTTGTGTCTGCAGTGGTCCACAGGAAGGGATGGGCCACCAATCATCAGGCCCATCACTCCCTGAGCCCCTGGTACTTCTTAAATTTCTTAGTTCACTCATGGCAAAGTCCTTCCCTCTCTATGACCATCTCTTATGGCATCTCATTCTTAAACACTGTGTCCCATGCTCCATGAACTATGATTGCTCCTTGTTTCTCAAATCCCCAGAATAGTTTGGTTTCAAACTTTGCCTTCCTGCTGTCTACCCATAGCCAGCCAGCAGCTCCTGGAACCCCAGCCCTCCGTCAGCCGAGTGCTTTGTTGCCTAAATGATCCTCAGGCATGAACTTCTCTCTACAGGGTAGGACACAGCCAATGACTCCACCGAGCCTTTTGCTTCCCGAGCTTCTGTTAAGTTTTCAGCTGGCCCTGGATCAAAGATACTCCCGCTCCAAGTCTCTTGTTATCTTTCTACCAGACCTTGTAGCTGCGCGTCTCAAGACAGCCTGGGTTTTGACTGTCTCTAACTAAAGACACTCTCTCCAGATGGCACCATGCCACAGCTCTTTGAGAAGTGAGGAGTGAAAGACCGCCTTGTCGGACGCCAGCCTGTCATACTGGGAAAATCACTGTCCTGCCAAATCCCCACCCTGGGGTTTAAGGATATGGACTTAGACCACAGCCAGGTCTGTCCGTCTGCTGTAGAGGCTGTCCACCTTACCTTGAGGGAGGGGCTTTGGCTCTCTCCACCTGAGGAGTTAGGGCCGGGCTTACAAATGGTTTCCAAGTCTATTCTATTGCCCATCTGTTTCACTGGATTTTTTAGCTGTCCTGTTCCATTCTGTCTGTCCTGTCTTTTGTGGTTCTCAGTATAGTCTCTCCTTTGTTATCTAGCTTCTTCTCATTTAGAGTCTGATGGATAAAGTATCCACTTTACCATCTTACCACTTGCTCGGTTTGTTATCTTTTGCAGATATAACATTCTACTGCACTCAAGCCAGTGTTATTCGCAGCTAGCCACAATCCTAACTATGATTTAGGTCAGATTTTCTGGTTTCCTTAAAAAAATTTTTTTTAATAGAAGGGCTTTGTCTGACATTCTCCCATTTCCATCGTAGGATCATGATAGGATCTGGAATTGTGGCTTCCCAAATTCATATATTGAAGTCTTAACTCCCAAGACCTCTTACGTGGAGATATTTAATGAGGTAATTAAATAGAAATTCAGTCTTTAGGGTGGATCTTCTTCCAATATAACTGGGATATCAGGATATAAAGAGAGTAAATTTGTACAACAACTATTTGTACTCATAGAGGAATAGGAAAAGGGAGAAAAATGCCATCTTCTAGCTAAGGAATGTAACTAACAGAATAAACTGAGCGGTTTGATTTTGGACCCTGTACTATAAATTCTATTGTTCCAGCCATCTGGTCTGGTGTACTTTGTTACAGCAGCCCTAGCAGACTCATACAGATCAAACGAAGCCATGTTAACGTATGTAAGGCATCTACTTTGTGTTGTAGCTCAGAGCCCTCTACAAATGTGACTTTCTTTCCCCCATGTGCTAACTCATCCTGTCAGGAAGCCCTCTCTGGAGCTGTGTGCTCCATTTTCCTAACTAGATCTTTGAAGGCCCCACAGCACCTGACTCAGGACTATTATGCACATTAGAACACTCAATAAATGTTTATTGATTAATTAGGACTCCCTAGGCCACACTAGGCAGGCAGAGATGGATTAAGTTGTTTAATAAAGTCTGTCCGAATGCACCGAATTCCTTTGGCAGGCTTTTGCTCTAAAGGGAGAACGGAAGGAGCAGGCGGATTTCACAGTGGGTTGAAGTAGCCCAGAAGAATCTGTCAGGGGAAACAGTTATGGCCATGTAGTTGACAGAGCAGCAGCAGGTGCAGCCCTTCACGAGGCAGTTCAAGCGACCAGTCATATCGGTTTTAATCTAGTGGCTGTTTTGATAATGAAGCAAGCGTGTGAATCTCCAGAAGGCAAAATTAAGTGTTGTTAGCATTTGCCCTATCATGGCTTTTGCTTTTTCCCATCAGGGAATAGCTTTATTGTCCTTCTTCAGACTGTAATAAGGTAGAAATCTTCTTTTTCACTGTTATTTTGGAGAAGTGTAAGTGAATGTTGGCCCTACTGCCCCTTAAATCCATTGCAACCAACCTCTTCCTTTTACAACCTCATTTCAAAACGGAGGCGAAACCTAGAAATCCATCCTTTTAAGCTCATATGTGGGATGGCAGAGGTTACATCTTTACTCCTGTAATTTCCCCCTAGGGAATGACTAGACCTTAGCTAACAAAGTACTGGTTAAATTTCACCTACGGATGAAAAGAAAGCTGACAAAAATGTGTCACACTGCTAGGAAACAGAGCTGCAGGGATTTTTCTTTTTTTCTTCTAGCTGGCAAAGATACGAGGAGGACGATGCTACTTGATCATTTGGCCTACCAGCATCCAGTGCCAGGTAATAGGTTCCTCTGGATAATTAAAATAAATGTGCAAACAAAAGCAATCACAAACAATAATGCAGACGGCAGCTGAGCTCTGTAAACATTTTTCTTGAGATAACAGAGGAAAGGTAAGATAAAATTATTCAAAAAGTGGCCTCAATTTAGTGCACTTTTTACTGGGGCTGCTCCTAACCTGGTCAGTCTAGCCTTTTGAGAGTTGGCTCCTTTTTCACCATAACCAGTATTAGATTTTTTTTTGAGAGAGAGAATCCCTAAAAATATCATGCGGCTGGCTTCTCAGGGATTTAACCCAGAGTAGCCATTAGATGCTAGCGCCTAGTTAAGTACATTACGGGGGTAAGTGTATATCCTCAGGACATAGCTGCTGCTTATTTTTTAAATCTACTTTTGCTTGTGTCAAAAGGAGTAGTTTTTAGAGGTTGGTGAGCAAGCAGTTCATTAAATGTTTCATGAATGAATTTTTTTTCTTTACCAATGAGCATTAGCTGGCATTTGAGGTAAAAGCTCTATTTTAAAAGGAAGTTTTCAGAAGTTTTACCGTTATTTGTACCTATGGGCCTCAAATACTACAAGGAGACTCTCACAGTTAATTTCTGATGTTTAACGGTTTGTTTTATAATTATGAAAAGAGAGCCTGTATTTAGGTATGTGTGTGTGTGTGCGCGCGCACACGCGTATGTGCATATACGCACACACATGTGTGCATATGTATATGTTAAGAGGACAAAAAATAAATCGAGAGGTGGGTTGGTAGTTTGCCTGTGGGTAGTACACTCCAATGAGGGAGAGAGTTCTGTCCTCCCTGGGGAAGATGCACAGTGCCTTAGTGGTCTGCTGCTGCTGTCAGCTCTCAGACTCAGGGTCCAGGTAAGTTCTTCTTCAGTAAGAATCACTGAGTGGCTGAAAGTCAGACTGAGCTCTGAGGGTTGAGAGTGAGCTGGAAGGCACTCACCAGGAAGAGGTGATAGCCATTTCTTCCTAGAGGTTGTTGAGCTATACTGAGAAGGTAACTGTCGTTATCTAAGTGGGCCAGGGTGATCTGGGTGTTTTTGGTACCAAACTGACAAATTTACGTATCAAATAATTTACCCACATGGGCACATTTTTATCCATTAAGGCCACTTACTTCTTCTTGAAACCTTACCTTGAATATAGTGGCCATGGAAGCATGGGACCTTGTGGTTTGAAGACCCATCTGCAAAGCCTTTGGAGTAGAGATTGAGCATCATCACCTAGACAGGGCTCTTTCTCTTGGGTGCTCACCTCTCCCAGGAGTTCGAATGCTCCTTCCCTTATGAGAAACAGCAGGTCCTTCCAGATGTCTCCTGGCATGTGGACTTTCATTATACAATCCTGCAAGCCCTTCCCAGTAAAACTTTCTGGTTGCCTTTGATCTGATCTCTGCTCAATTTCCTTTAACATTCTGTACTATAATATCATTGAGGCCCTGCAGCTCTTGGCCATCAGCTCTATATTCTGTCTTGGGACCAAAAGACGCTCACAGAAGGCATCTGTTTGACTGCCCTATCTTTTGGAGGAGGTGTTCTGTTTATACTTTTGCTTTTTTATTTGGTCAGTCATGGGCTTGAATTCAGAGTCTGGTTGCTGTCCTTGAGCTCTTCTGCTCCAGGCTAGCACTCTACCACTTTGAGCCACAGCTCCACTTCTGGTTTGCTGGTGGCTAATTGGAGATAAGAGTTTCATGAACTTTCCTGCCCGGGCTGACTTTGAACTTCGATCCTCAGATCCCAGTCTCCCGAGTAGCTAGGATTATAGGCATGAGCCACCAGAGCCTGGCTATTTGTATTTCTTTAGTGGAAAAAAAAAAGTTCTACCTTGCAAAACCTGCCCATTCTGCAACACCCGAGAAGCAAAGGATCGCAGGTGTTCAGAGGTAACTCTTGAATAGTAAGTTTTTTATTGTTTAAGGAGAGCAGGAAGTATATAAGGGTTTATTATATTTTTATTCTATAAGCTGTGCTATATAGTTCAGCTTCGTGTATTATGTGTGTCATAATGTAAGAGTGAGAGCAAACTGTTTTTAATAGAAGAGGCAAGGGAGAGAGTAGGGTTTGTAGTGCAGAAGAAACAGAAGTAGAAATAAAATTAGTATCTGATTGTTTCAAACTGTTTCATGTCTTCCTAATCTTGTTTCTGTAACTAGATTTTCAAGAGCATGGATAAATGTTTCACTGGGTTCTCATCTGTGGCCTTGTATAATATCTAACTAGGATTTGTTCTCAATGAATATTGATAAATATAAAGATGGAAAAGAAGAAGACTGAGAGAAAGAAGGCATGGAGAGAGAGAGATAGAGAGAGAGAGAAAGAGAGAGGGGGAGGGGAGGGAGGAGGCAGGGGTTAGAGAAGAAAGGAGGCAACTCTAAAAGGGAGGCTAGCCATGTGACCTTAGGAAGGTCTTAGAGCTTCAAGTTCTGAAGTGGTAAATGAGGATATGATGGCAGCTGTGACTGACATAAAAATGGAATGTGGTTTTTACTGGAGCACAGGGACATTTGTAGGTTAATTCTTTTCCTGTGCCAAAACCCATAAAGGTGACCCTTAGAAGAGCAGGTGGGTGGGGGCATGGTGCTTGGGATCACTATGTGTCAGTTGTGAGCAGCTTCCATAGTTGGAAGGGAGGGAAGGAGGAAAGAAGGAAGGAAGAAAGGAAAGAAGATAGCAAAGAAGGATGAAAGGAAGGAAAGAAGGAAGAAATAAAGGAAGGAGCCTCCACCTAAATGGAGTACCATGTTGGGGAGTTGTTCTGTAGTTCTCTGTTCTGTACTTTCAGGGTTAGGAAGAGTCCCACAGACCTTAGGGTCTGTGGGCACTGGGTCTTCCTGGAATTTTCTAGGTGTGTAGAACCAGGCTTTCTGCACCCAGGTGGAAGTGGAGTGTGGTCACAGATGTGGATGAAGCACTGAGCTCTAGACCTCAGGGGCCCAGCATTGGGGCTCCCTCCGAGAAGCTGATGCTGAGGAGGTAAGTGATGCTGCTAGGCACACATGTGGCCATGGCCCAAGAATGGCTATCCTGGAGGAATGTTCTAGAAGGAAGAAGTTGGACTCCATGCTAATGAGGCATGTGGGGAATTGGGCAATTGATCAGATCATCAAGAGACACAGCATTAGTCATGTCTCATTCTTGGAACATCTCGGAGCAGTTGTGTTATGATGATTTAGGGAGATTCAGGAAGGTGCCAATGTTCCTGATAGAACACATCCATTGTTCTGCTTTCATGGCCCTGCTTGGATAGCCTCTCTGGTGAAGGTGCTTTGTAGAATATCATCTTCATATGGCTTTTCACTGCATGTTGGTCAACTCAGGGGTTTGAAAGGCCTCTGTGGGTCTTTTATTCTTGGAAAGCTTAGTGAGACCCCATGGAACTGTTTCAAAACTCAGAAAAAGAATGGGAATGTGACAATTTCTTACACCTTTTCCAGCTTTCATTGCAGCCTGGGATTAACAACTCACCTTGTCCTGCATGTGGTATGAGCAGGCAATTTCTGGAAGGTTGAGAGGACTATGTGAAATAATTTACCTTGGCCTAAACACAAGGCCTATCTACCTTTCTCTTTGACTATTTATTCAGGCTACCCTTTACCCCAGACCAATACATGGTATGCTACTTTTTTCCAAAGAAATATCTGTTTTTCTCAAAGAAATTTTCTTTCAATGGCTTCTTGGCCCAAGACACCTGGACAAAGTTTTATTTTTCTAAATCAATTTTTTTTCCATCTAGCTTACTATAGAAGAATTGAGAGAGTGATGAAAAGTAGCAATTTTTTTTTAAAAAATCCCCCAATTCTAGCATTCTGAGATAATCAAGGCACATTTTGTTGTTCATGATATATAGTATATTACATATATCATATACATGGACATATATACATACATATATGCATAGGTATCTATATATCTAGGTACATTTATATATCCCTGTCTATATCCATATAACATATTTGCATATAAGCATTTTGGCAAATTTACATATATGTCTATATATGTGTATATTATATATTTGTTAAATTGTTTGCATCATTCAGAACATATGGTTCTTAACACATGCCTTTTTTCATTTACATCTTTTTGCTTTAATGGTTGGAATAAGTATTTCCTCTATGTTACCAAAAAGTTTTCATACACATTGATTAGAAGTTAAGAATATTTTCTTTTGAATGCACAATGATTTGTTTATCTAATTTCCCATTCTGAAGCATTTCAGTTATTTCCAACTTCTTTGTTATTATAAATAGGCCTGCAGTTAGCATCTTAGTGCACAATTCTTTTTTTATTCCTCTAGTTTCAGGCTAGCTAAATGGGCTGATAGGAATATTTTTTTCTGAGCTCTTCATGTACATTGCCAAAACACCTTTCAAAAATACTATACCACTGAACTTCTGAAGTACTATTTATCAAAACAAATTCCAGGAAAGGGAAACATTGATTTTCCTTTGTTCGGTTTTGTTTTTCCTTTTCTGTGGGTAAAAAAGGGAGTGGCATAGAATGGTGGGAGGAAGGGTGAGCAAAGGCAGTCATTGTGTTCAAGATGCACTATGCCAAGTGTGTGTGTGAGGGGGAAACTTGGGGAAAACAAAGAACGCAGTGACTTTGTCTTGAAAGCATTGTACCCATAACCTGACTTAGGAAATTGCAACTCCTTTGTACAACTCCTTATAAATAGCAATAAAAAATTTTAAAAAAGGAAAAAAATACCACTTACAATCTGTCAGCAGTGAGTTATGTTTCTATACTATTTCATCAGCTCTGGGTAATCCTATTTTGAAGAAGATGCATAATTTTGCAGCTAAAAAGTTAAGCTTGATAGTTTTCTTTATTTTGTTTGCTTGTCATTAACTTTTATTTGTATTCTGTTGATCCAAGTTACCATATTCATATTCACAACTGACAAGTATTTTGTTATTTTTGTCTAAGTTTGCATGCTCACATGCATGCATGTATGCTTGTACACAAGTGTATATGTGTACAGGTGTATGTATATATGTACATATAGTATCTATGCATATACACACATGTATGTGTGTACACACATATTTATGTATGTATTTAGTTGTTTGTTTCAATACTGGGACTCACATTTATTTACTTACAGATTGGCACTCTCCCACTTGAGCAATACTTCCACTTCTGGAAGTGGAGTATATGTTTTGCAGGTTCATTGGAGAGAAGAGTCTTTCAGATTTGTCTGCCCAGGCTGGGTGCCAGCCAAGATCCTCAGCTCTCAGCCTCCTGAGCAGGTAGTGTTAAAGGTATGAGCTGCTGGCACCTTAGCTTGTCTTGCTCATTTTAGCTTGTTCATTTTTGTTTTTAATAGTAATATGATACTGTACAGAGGGGTTACAGTTATATGAGTATGGTAATCCTATGGAGCATTGTTACCCCCTCCTTTGTTTTTCCCCTACTATCCCTTCTCTGCCCAACTCCTTCCTCCCCATCAACTTGTAAAATTCGTTTTCAACATAGTGTCTTGTACATCTCATAGTTACAATGGGTCACCTGTCTCCTTGTTTCAGCATTTTGTTATTTCCCTTCCCCTTCCCAAATTAGAAAAATGTATATACAAGATGCAGGGCACTGGGATCAAATACAATGTAAATAGGGGTTACACCATGGAGGAAGAACATACAAAAGAAACAAAAAAAATCACATAGTACATTAAAAACAACAGCGACAAAGATAAAAGCCTATCTTGGTGAGGTTTTAAATGAACTTTCCCCCCAGTGGCTGATTGTCATAGCTTCATTGACTGAGCAGTCTTCTTTTCTTTACTTATGATAAGTCTCTTATTAGGTACTGAAATTTTCCATATATTAGTGTCAGCTCAAGGCTGGATATTATATTTCATTGAGGCTCCTTGTCAGTTCTTCCACTGAATGTGTGTTGTTGTATTAATTGTGTTAAGGCCTGGCAATCTCAGAGAATACCCTCTCATTACCTTTTAAAGTATGTTCTTCTTGATTATGCTCAGATGTGTATCCTTAAAGGCCAGCTTTAAAATTATTTTACCATGGTTATAAAAAGGCTAAAGGGATGCATGTCTTCCCTTATATGTGGAAGCTAGATCTAGCTTATACTCTTTTAAGTAAATATGTTGGGTGATATGCAAGCGCAGACAAAAGTATTAACAGAAACACTGCAAATTCAATGGAGAATTCCAATACTGTAAATCCTCAGAAAGGCAAAATCAAAATTCAGCAAAATAAAACAACAGGAAGAGGGTATTTAAAAGGGGTAGGGTGGAGTCAAGGGGAGAGGTATAGATGAATGAGGAGGAGAAGAGGGAGAGAATGCAGACAAGAATATCTTACAAAATGAAGAAGAGTGAGGGAAGGGTGGGTAGGCATGGATGGGTGAGAATGTTGAAAGGGGAAGCCCGGGTCAAGATATATTGTATTCATAAACTCTTGGTTAAATGTCAGCTCCTTTGTACAACTACTTAATGGTAATAATAAAGAAAAGGAGTCTACTGGAATTTTTGTCTATATTACATAAAGACTAACCAAAGGAGAACAAGCTCCTAGGGACTAACTCAGGATAGCAAGAGTTGGCTCCTAACACCTGGGTTTTGCAGAAGTTCCCATGTAGGTAGGGGAGAGCTTTCTGGTGGAGGAGAGAGAAGGGTATCTGTGTAGCTAGCTGGAGCCTGTTGACTTGAGGAAGCTGTAGGAAGGCTAACTGGAAGAGGGGCATTTTCTGGCTTTGGTTAGGAATGAGTTTCTGACTTTCCTTGCTTGGCCTTCTTAGGTTATAAGCATAGAAAATAAATCACAGAAGTCAATTAGTGAATCAATCCTGCTGACTTGAGACCCATTGTTAGAGAAGTGAGGCTTAACTTCTTAGATTGTTCCTAAAGCAATGGTCTGCCATCTTACAATGCTGACACAAAGCCAGCTGCCTTCCTGCGCTGTTTACTGAAGATAAGGTGTTGGTTTCTAGGGAGGTTGTGGGACAGAATTCTGTTTTTATACAATGCTTGGACATTATTTGCATATTCAGGCTCCTGTTTTACTAAGACTGTAAACTAACTCAAGGACAGATATCTTAACATTTTTCAGAAACAACTTCTGAATGGCTTCTCTATTCAAATGTTACGTATTTGCTCTGAGTTTTCTTTTTATGGACCATTTGTGCTGCTTTTATAAGCTATTTCTAATACTTATATAGTTTTTCTTTGAAGTTGCTGTGCATGGTGTATTTTATTCTGCATTTTTAAGTAGGAAAAATGAGATCACGTGAAACTCATTACTTAAAATATTTTTTGATATTCAAATTCACTTTGATACTCAATATTGAAATTTTGATATTTCAAATTCAGGAGTTTGATTGTCAAACTCCTGGATTTTCTAGACACATGATTGTCTCTTTTTTGTGTGTGTGTTTGCTTCTGCTACAGATTTGGAAACTGACAAAGAGTTGCCAAGCAATGTTAATTGTTGTGGTTATGGTGAAAATTCTTATTTTGGTTCAATTTTGGATAGGGATGGCTTTATTTTTTTATGTGCCAGTGCTGGGACTTAAACTCAGGGTCAGGATATTGTACCTTAGCTTTTGTGCACAAGGTTGTTGCTTTACAATTTGAGCCATACCTCCAGTTCTGTTTTTGGTAGTTAATTGGAGCTAAGATTCTCATGAATCTTGTTGCCCCTGCCCTGCTGGCTTCGAACTGCATTCCTCAGATTTCAGTCTAGATGCTGTCTGAATCTGGCTTTTTTTTTTTTATTGGTTGTAGGGCTTGAACTCTAGGCCTGGGCGCTGTCCCTCAGCTCTTCAGCTCAAGGTAAGCTCTACCACTTGAGCCATAGCGCCACTTCCAGTTTTCTGAGTGATTAATTGGAGCTAAGAATCTCATGGACTTTCGTGCCCATGCTGGCTTTGAACCATGATCCTCATATCTCAACCTCCTGAGTAGCTAGGATGATTGGTGTGAGCCACCGGTTCCCAGCTTTTATTTTTTATTTTTATTTTTTAAAATAATGTGCTGCTATGAAGCCGACTGGCTTTGTAGCTCAGGCTGGCCTTGAACTTTGAACCCTCCCACCTCAGGCTCCCAAGATCTGAGATAGAACATGCCTGATACTTGTCTCCAGGCATAGTTGCCTTGCTTATGTTAGATCTTTAATACTTGTATTGCAGAACTAAAACTCGGCTTTGGAAAATGATCATTTTAAGGGTTACTAGGATCTTACATAGAATTGCAGCATCTGTGTGTGTAAGGTTGTTGCCAAAGGCACAGCCGATCCTCAGGTGTGTTAATTAGCGAGACAAATTCACTGTACTCAGCATACAGCCAGTTTCATCCTATGTTTTGCTCTACAAGGACACAGAGTCAAATCAGCAAAGAGAAAGGCTGTCTGGAACAGGAATGAATTCTAGGCACAAGCTCTTCAGAGTCCTCCTTTAGTGGGAGTCATGGAGGATGCTCTTCGGACTCCTGGTAACAAGCATGACAACATATGGGAAATGATACCTACAAGACACTCAGTGTTCATGGCTTTTATTGGAGGCTGGTCACCCAAGAAGCCTCTCCTTGACATTTGCCAACATTTCTGACTCCCAGAAAGAAAGCTGGTGTGAGCATCACACATGTTGTTTGCATGCCTCTCGTTTCAGTACAGCGAGTCACTGATGGATTAAAAAGGTGGAAACCCTTTCATAGTCCAAGTTCCCAGATGCCAGCCAGCGGCCAGTCTTGTAAGCGATGTAAGGACTAGCAGTCTAACCTGGCATCTTCACATTTCTCTGTATGCAATATTGTGTGTGGACATATGTAACCTATTCTTTAGTCATGATAACTTAAGAATACAAATTGGGCCGAGTCTTATCATTTGTGTGTGTTTATGTGTATAATCATGCAGTTTACTTAGGATGGGAAATTTCTGCTCTCTGAAGAGTTTATAATACCTATTAAAGCCACCTGGCTCCAGAATTTTCATGGTAGATAATTAAAAATGAATTTACTTCGTGATTCAACTTGTTTTTCCCTTACCCATTTCTGCTCTATCAAATACTCTTTTACTTCATTGAGATCTACTAATATTTCTACATCCATGGAAGAATTTTATTTTTTTTTCTTATTTAAAAATCTTCTCTGAGTTCCATTCCTCTATCATTTTTCATTCCTAAATGAATTTACTTGTGATTTTGCTTTCTACATCAATTGATTCATTTATTCAGAGATTTGTCTGTTTTATTGAGTTTTCAAAGACTTAGATCTTAGTCTCATTTATCAACTTTGCTTTTCTGTTTCTTAAATTCATCTATACATTTATTTATCTTCATTATCTTCTTTGCTTGAGTTACATTTTGTCATTTCTTAGTTTCTTGAGTAGAAAATATGTTACCTTCTTTTAAAACAGTCTCAAATGTTCTGCTTACCTGTTATATGAAGAGATAGTTTTAGCCGTAACCTATAAATGTGTATGTGTGTATAGGGATTAACATGTGTTTGCATATATGCATATATGTATATACACATTCATATACACATGTATGTGTACACACATATTTATCTGTCATTATTTAAGAGTGATGCTTTTCTTTATTCCCAAGGAGTTGGAAAGATTTATTTCTGGTTTTTTTATTTGAATATTTGTTTTTAATTTCCAGTTTTATGGAGTTATATTCAGAACCTGTTGTCTAACAATTCCTATATTTTTTTCAGTGCATTGAGCTTTTTGAATTTAGTACTTAAAAAGCAAGCATGTTCTCTGTAAGACAGAGAGGGCACATACCTGTGTGTGTGTGTGTATGTGTGTGTATGTTGAAGGCAGCATGAGGAATTAAAACTTTGGAATCAGAAAGACCTGATTGAAATCTCAGATGGCACATCTCAGTAGCAACGTGATTTCTCACATTGGTTTTCTCTTTTTTTGGGGGCGGGGGTCCGGTCGTAGGGCCTGAACTCTGGGCCCGAGCACTGTCCCTCAGCTCTTCAGCTCAAGGCTAGCACTCTACCACTTGAGCCACAGCACCACTTCCGGCTTCTTTTTGCTTATGTGGTGCTGAGGAATTGAACCCAGGGCCTCAGGCATGCAAGGCAAGTGCTCTACCACTGAGCCACTTTCCCAGCCCCTCTCACATTGGTTTTCTAAGAAGCCAACTTTAGAAACAAGATTTGAATATGAGTCATTAGGAGAGACTAATCAGGGCAGGGAAGAAGGCATTTATTTAGTAAAAATAGATCTCCATAGCATGGCTATTAATTTCCCTTCAGTTTAAATTGAGTACAATTCACATATATAAAATTATATATATATATATATATATATATATATATATATATATATATATATATATTGCTGGTCATGAGGCCTGAACTCTGGGTCTGGACACTGTCCCTCAGCTCTTCAGCTCAAGGCCAGCGCTCTACCACTGGAGCCACAGAGCCACTTCCGGCTTTTTTTGTTTATGTGGTGCTGAGGAATCGAACCCAGGGCCTCATGCTTGCAAGGCATGCACTCTACCGCTGAGCTACCTTCCCAGCCCAAAATAATATATTTTAAATATAGTTTGCTGATCTTTTTAAAAATGTGTGTGTAGTGCTAGAGATAGAACTGAGGGCATTCTAAATGCTAGAAAAATGATCTACCACTGAGAATTACCCCCAAGTCCTGACGAATTTTCACATGTGTAAATATCTTTGTACTTGTAGGATATTTCTATTATCCTGAAGAAGCCCTTTTGGTTGATCCACCACTCTCCAGAGAAATTGTCATCCTGACTTCCATCTCTACAGATAGGCTTCATTATTGTACAACTTTCTAGTGTGGACTCTCTGGTGTCCAACATTCACGGGGCACTTGAATGAGAGTCATCCAGGCTTTTGCACATACCAGTTAGCCCCTTTTCTGTTACGGAGTAGAGTGTTCTATTGAATGAACGTATCAATGTAGTTTCTCATTGTTTTGTTAATCACCATTTGACTTATTTTCTGGAGAACATGAATAAAAGTAGTGTACATCTTCCTTTATTTTATTTTATTTAGACAAAGTTTTGCTATGTATGTAGCCTAGGCTAAACTCAATCAATACTTGGCTGAAAAATGAACATTCTTGTACGTGTGTGTGTGTGTGTGTGTGTGTGTGTGTGTACGTGTGTGTGTGTGAGGGGCATTTGACCATATATTCTTCTTGGAAAATGATAGGTTTTGAATTTGTCCCCTCCATAGTTGAGATGCTGCCCATGTGACATAGTAAGAGTCTCCAGCTGGTGAGTAGGCCAGCAGAGCTCAATCCTAGTGAATGAGAGGGAGGCTTTAGGAGAGCCCACATGTCACGTTTGGTGAGTTAGCCCTTTATGTCTGCTGCTAGGTGAGGATTCTGTATTTCTCCCCTCTTAAGCTGCATCCCTCACTCGGCAGTCAACCTATCTGCGGATTTATCTTGGACTATACAGCCTGAGTACTATGAAAATTAATTTTTTATTTCTTATAAAACAATCAGTCTCAAATAGTAAAATGGAGGTGAGCATGATTCTATATGCTAACTGGCTATTCCTATGTCTTGTATTTGTATGATGTTTACTTATATCTTGGGTTGTATAACTTTGTGTTATATTTGTAGGTGTACTTTAAATAGTTGACATACAATATTACCAGATAGATGTACTGAACATATTTTCTCTCAGTCTATGATTTGTCCATTTTTTGGGAAGCTTTCACTGTGTAGTCCAGACTAACCCAAACTTGTGATCCTCCTGTTTTATCCTTCTAAGGGCTGGAATTACAGGTATCATCTCATGCTTAGATCCATTTATTTTCTTAATAATGTCTTGTGTGTATGTGGTGTGAATGTGTGTGTGTGCAAAGGTTCAGCTTGGCTTCTAACCCATGATCCTATTATTAAGGACCGGAGTTACAGGCATGTGCCCTCATAGATAGCAACAGTATCTTTTCATAAACAGAAATTTCTAATTTTTGTGTAGGTCTGTACATCATTTTTATTTGTAGTTAATAGTTTCTTTATTTTGTCTAAGAAACATATATCTCATATTTTCTTTCTCTGTAGATGATCAGTTAGGTTGTTGATATGCATATTTTGACAATTGTGGACAATGCTGCAGTGAATACGAGTGTGCACATATCTCTTTGAGATAATGATTTTATTTCTTTTAGCTGTATACCTAGAAATAAAATTGCTGGATCAAATGGTAATTTTATTTTTTTAGAGCTTCTGTACTGTTTTGCATGTGGCTATACAATTTATATTACTACCAGCAATGTACATGTGTTTCTTTTTCCTACATTCTTCCCCAATTTTTTTTTATTTTGACATTTTTGAGAATAGTCATCCTGGTGGGTGTGTGGCCATACCTCATGATTTTTATTTAAATTTTCCCTATGATTAGCTATGCTGATCAAATACTTGTTTGGCTATATTTTTTAGAAATAGCTATTCAGACCCTTTGCCCAGATTTTAGTTGATTTATTAGTTTTATTCTTATTGCATTGTTTGAGCTATATTTTGAGCACTAATCTTTATGAGATTTATGGTTTGAAAGTATTTTCTTCTGTCTTTTATATTAATTCTTCACTCTGTGGATAGCTGTATTTGCTGTATAGAAGCTTTTCAGTTGGATGCAATTCCATGTATCTATTATTTCTTTTGTTGTGCATGCTTTTAAAGACATTAAAATCACTACCTAAACTAATGTCCAGAAATTCTTCCCTTGTATTTTCTTGTAGCTGTTTTAACGTTTCAAATCTCATATTTAAGTATGCAATCCATTCTGAGTTAATTTTTCTATGGTCTGAGATAAGATTCCAATTTCAAACTTCTGCATGTGGGTAGCCAATTCTCCAATGCTATTTATTGAAGTGACTTCCTTTTCAACACTGTGTGTTCTTGGCATCATTGTCAAAGATAAGTTGCCATCAAGATGTGGATGTATTTCTGGACTTGCTATTCTGTTCCATTGGTCTGCGCATCTATTTTTACGACAGTACTATAGTGTTTTGATTGATTACTGTGGCTTTAGTATATTTTCAGTAAGATGATGTGATTATTCCAGCTTTGTTGTTTTTGTTTGGTAGTACTGAAGTTTGAACTCAGAATCTTGTGCTCACTCACCTTGTTTGTTTGGCACTTTACCACATTGGAGCCATACCTTCAATTCTACTTTTTGTTGGTTATTTTGGAGACAGAGTCTCATAGACTTTTCTGCCTGGGCTGGCCTGAAATTTTTATCCTCCAGTCTCAGTTTCCTGAGTAGTTAGGATTATAGGTACAAGTCAGTACTTTATTCATTTTGCTTTGTTCATTTGGAGAGTCTTCCCTGTTTCCAAATAAATATAGAATTATTATTTTTTCTTAATGCTAATGCTCTACTGGAGCCACACCTTCATGCTGGCTTTTTGGTGGTTAATTAGAGATAAGTCTCACAAACTTTCTTGCCCAGGCTGGCTTTGAACTGTGATAATCATAAGCCACCTGCAGCAGGCAGGGATTAGTTTAGTTTGTTTTTTAAGTGAAAAATACTGTTGATGTTTTGATAGGGATTGCATTAAATCTGTAGTTCACTTTGAGTAGTATGGATAACTTATTATGTTAATATTTGTATTTTTGGTATCTAATTCAATTTCTTTCACCAGTACTTAGATTGCATTATAGTTCTTTCATTTTGGTTATATTTATTCCTGTCTATTTTATTTTTGGATGCTATTACAAATGGGACTGTTTCCTTAATTTATTTTTAAATTTGCTTATGATTAGGGAATAGATACATAAATGATTGTTTCTATGTAAATTTTGTATCCTAAAATTTTATTGAACTTATTTTTTACAGTAGTTTTTAGTTTTCTATATTTACGATCATGCTATGTGCAAAAAATAGACAACTTAACTTTCTATTCTGGATTTTTTTTCATTACTTTTTTCTTGACTGCTCTTGTTAGGAAATCCAGTACTATGTAGATGACACAAGATTGGGAGTTCTTAGAAGAAAAGCTTTAAGCACTCACCATTGAATACGACGAGAGCTTTCATATATGGCCATTGTTGTGTTGAAGTACATTTCTTCAATAACTAACTTGTTAGAAGATTATTTTTATCATGAGAGGATTTTGAAACACTTTTTGTGTCTATTGAGATGGTCATATTATTTTTATCCTCCATTTTTTCATTTACTGATTTGTGTCGAACTGCCCTTGCATACTAGAGAGAAATCTGGCCACATCACCAGGTATGACCCTGTAAGTGTACTGTTGAGTTTGCTTGCTAATGTTTTTCTGTTGCTATTTGCATTTACCTTCAGGGAAATTGGCCTGTAATTTCTTTTCTTATAATGCCACTCCCTGGCTTTGGTACCAGGTAATGCTGGCCTTGTAAAATGCATTTGGAAGTGTTCCTGATCTTTCATTTTGTGGAACAGTTGGACAAGAATCGATGTTAGGTTCTGGACTTCTCTTTATTGGGAGGTTTTGGCTATTTGCTCAGTCTTCTAACTCATTATAGGTCTGCTTAGACTTCCTGTTTTGTTGTGATTTACTTGTAGTATATTATATGGGTCTAACAATTTATGTATTCCTTTGGGAATTGCTGGTAAATAATTGTTCATTGGTCTCTTTTTTTCTTTTGAACTTCTGTGGTACCAATTGTGATATCTTTTCTTTGATTATCTATTTGTATCTTCTTGCTTTTTTTGTTCGTTTGGACAAAGGCTTTCCAGTTTTGTTTATCTTATCAAAAAGCCAACAGTTTGGTTGATTTATTTCTCTTATTTTTCTTTTTTTCCCCTTTTTTATTGTGAAAATATCGTACAGAGGGGTTACAATTACATGGGCAAGGTAATGAGTACATTTCTTTTCTTTTTTTTTTTTTTTGGGTCCAGTCGTGGGGCCTGAACTCTGGGCCTGGGTGCTGTCCCTCAGCATTTCAGCTCAAAGCTAGCGCTCTAGCGCTTGAGCCACAGCACCACTTCTGGCTTTTTTCTTTTTGCTTATGTGGTGCTGAGGAATCAAACCCAGGGCCTCATGCATGCAAGGCAAGCGTTCTACCACTGAGCCACCTTCTCAGCCCCAATGAGTACATTTCTTATTGAGCATTGTTGCCTCCTCCTTTGTTTCCCCTTCCCATCCCTTCCCATCTCCCCCCACCCCCCACCCCACCTGCCAAAGTTGTAAGGTTCGTTTTTTGACATAACGTCTTGTATATATCATTGTTGCGGTGGGTGCATCTGTATCCCTACTTAAACAATTTGTTCATTCCCTTCCCCTCCACAAATTATATCAACATCAAATACAGTGAAAACAGGGGTTATGTCATGGGGGAGGGACATGCCAAGCAACGAAGAAATCATCTCATAAATATGTTGGAAACAATAGTAAGAAAGAAAAAAAAAACATTTGAGTCCTTATCTTGGGGTTCATTTTGCCAAACATTTTGCCTGACCATTTGTGCTATACATTTCCTTTTGAACAGTTGCCACTCCCTCTGTCATTTTCTCCCAGTTTTTTTTCCTTCCTTCCCCCTCTAAGTTTTTTGACACAGTGTCTAATGAGTATCACTGCTGAATTGGTTCACCCTTTGTCCTAACATTTCTTTTTTTATTGTGAAGATACTGTACAGAGGGGTTACAATTACATGGGCAAGATAATGAGTACATTTCTTATTGAGCATTGTAGCTTCCTCCTTTGTTTCCCCTTCCCATCCCTTCTTTCTCTTATTTTTCTAGTCAGGTGCATTTCTTCTCAATTTATTTTATTATTTCCTTCCTTTTTAACTTTAGGCTGAAGTTTGTTGTTTTCTCTCTAGATCTCTGAGGAGTAAAGCTAGGTTGCTTATTTGAAAACCTATCAGAGATAATAGCGTAACAGCAGCAGTGAGAAATTTCTGGTAAGTTCTTCTCGATGGAAAGTCGATGATCATGGGTACCATATGCTTCTACCCAACACTCTGCCAGAGTGTGAAGTAACAGTCTTACTCAAAAATGAATAACAGTGATAATCTGCCACCAGATAGTCTGTTTAGAACAGATTGGGGTCTTTCTGGGCTAATCAATCCCCAAACTCTGACATGTCAGCAGTCATAGTCCATTAAAATCCTGTCAGTGTCTGCAATTATAAATGGGAATGACCCCAGGAATAAAGAATTTAAAGAATTATCTGGGAATGGTCTGGGCACAGGTGGCTTATGCCTACAATCCTACCCACTTGGGCGGTAGAGCTTGGGAGGATCATGGCTCACCTAAATGAACTACTTTCCCAACTTATGGCTGGGCACAGTGGTGCATGCCTGTCATCTCAAGTGATATGGGAGGATGAGTCGAGAGCATCATGGGAAGGCTAGCCAGCCAGACAAATCCTCAAGGTTCCATCTCCATGGGGAGAGGCTGGAGGCAGTGGCACATGTCTATGATCCCAGCAATGATGACAAGTCTAAATGTAGATAGATCATGGTTCAGGTGCATGCCAGGATGGCAAGCAAGACCTTATTCTAAAAACAAAACTAAGGCAGAAGGTGTGGCTCAAGTGGTAGAGCATTAGGTTAGCAAGGATCTGAGTTTAAACTCTAGTGATTCCAAAAGAAGAAAAGGGAAGAAAAGGAAAGGAAGGAAGAAACAAAAGAAAAGAAGAAAGAAGGAAGGAAGGAGGGAAGGAAGGAAATGTCAGGGATAAATGCTATTAGATGTAGACCTTGGGATCATTCAGGGTAAGTCCTTGAACTGGGTCTTTTGGGATTGCCAGAAGCCTTGTTAAAATATAGTCCTTGGCTTTACCTCAGGGCTCCTGGGCAAGATTCTCAATCAGGTTGGGCTTTATGAATCAATGTTTGACATGAGTGTCTTTGATGATTCAGATGCACAGTTAGTTTAAAAAAACAGCAGGGTGGATGGAACACTCAATTGGGCATCAAGTGACCCAGAATGACCCCAGTTCCATCACCTCGGTTCCCTCCACACAGTTCCTAGTGTCCCCATTTCTACAACAGAGCTCTTATACTAGTTGGCAGCTGATGCCCCTCTGGGTAGGAGGTATTTGGTATCTGCACTGAGATCCTCCAACTTGGCAAACTGAACATGGGTTGGCATGCCTTCTGCCAGCCAAGTCACACACGCCTCATATGTACCATGTCTGACAGCCACATTGAGGACAGGGAAGGGAAAACAGAAACTGCAACTCCAGCTTTGTAGGACTCTCTGAAGGCCTGGCAGAGCAGCCCTTGGCTGGGAGTTGTCGAGTAGCAGCTGGTTGGGTCTATGAGCTTCTTGCAGCTGTTTGTGATATGTCAAGCGAAGTTTTGTTTTTATGTGTTAATGTACTCTGAGCTATTTTACAGTGTGTTTGACATTTTACAGTATAGTAAAGTGTGTACATGCCTAATTAAAACAGATGTGCATTTGATAAAATAATTACTGGATACGCTGAAGAAAAATGGCTAATTATATATACAGCACAAACACCTAAACATATGCTATAAATATAAACTTAGAAAGTATCGGAAAGCAGGTGGAAGAGGCTGCATTTTCTTTTCATGCTTAGTTCCTTAGCTATTCTTGGCCTTGGGACTCCACTGGCATTAGCATTTTCTGCTTTTATTTTTCTCTGGTATCAGGGATCGACTCAGGACTTTACACTTTTTTGGCTGATGCTCTAGCGCTTAAGCCATGCCTCCAGCCCTATTTTTGGCTGATTCTTTGGAGAATGAGTCTATGGACTTTTCTGCCCAGGCTTGCATTGGACTGTTCTTCTCTAGATCTCAGCCTCCCACATAGTTGGGATTATAAGCATGAGCCACCAGTGGCCCCAAGGCTGTTAATTTTTGTTGTTGGTGGTGGTTGTAGGGCTTGTACTTAGGGCCTGGGTGTGTTCATGGCTAGACTCTACCACTTGGAGCCACAGCTTCACTTTCAGTTTCCTAGTGGCTAATTGGAGATAAGAGTCTCACAGACTATATTCCCTGGGCTGGCTTTGAACTGAAATCCTCAGACCTCAGCAAACAAGTAGCTAGGTTTACAAGCATGAACCACCAGCACCTGGCAAGGTCTGCTAATTTTTTTAAACTCCCATCTTAACTTGTTTTTCTATACTGGAATGAAGATGAGGAGAAGTTCTAGCTCCATTAAAAGAAAGTAGTCCTCTTTCAGTCCCACTATATGTGAGTCTTGTACTCCAAATGGGTTTTGCCTAAGGCTGAAGGAAGTTAGAGAATGTGTAACCTATAGTTAAAGATCCATAGAGTCAGTGATTGATTTCAGAGGGCCTCTAGTCCAATTAATTGTTTTACAAATAAAAACAGTATAGTCATTTCACAAAAAAGTGAAACATGACAGTGAACTCCTGTGACAAGCTGGTAGGTCTGGAGGCAGATATTTATAACATATTATCTCATTTAATCATCACTGTAGTTCCACAAGGAAGCGGTTCCTCTTCTCCTCGCCCTCCTCCTCCTCCTCCTTCTTTTTCTGATGGAGGAACTGAGACATAGACAGGTTAATAGCTTGCAAAATATCTCTTAACTGTGCTGGTGGCTCATGCCTGTAATCCTAGCTACTTAGGAGGCTGAGATCTGAGGATCTCGGTTCAAAGCCAGCCCAGGCAGGAAAGTCCGTGAGACTCTTATTTCCAATAAACCACTAGAAAACTGGAAGTGGTGCTGTGGCTCAAGCGGTATAGTGCTTGCCTTGAGCTGAAGAACTGAGGGATAGTGCCCAAGCCCAGAGTTCAAGACCCACAACCCACCAAAAAAAAATCTCTAAACTGGGTCACACCAGATCCAAGATTTAAAATGAGAGCCTATTTTCTCTAAACACTATGTCATTCTGTTTTTAGGAGAACTTGTTTCTGTCCAACCTCTTCTGTGCTATCCAATGAGGGAAAGTTGCTGGTTAGGGAAAAATCATTTTTTGAAATGGCTTTTATTGTGAAAATATTGTACAGAGGGGTTAGAGTCACATGAACAAGGTAATGAGTACATTTCTTATCAAGCATTGTTGCCTCCTTCTTTGTTTTTTCCCTACCATCCCTTCCCTCCTATCTCTACAACTACATTACCTCCCTCCTCTCACCTAAATTGTAAAGTTCCTTTTTCAACATAGTGTCTTGTACATCTCATTGTTGCAATGGGTCAACTTGTATCCCTATGTAAACAATTTGATTTTTCCTTTCTGCTCCCCAAATTATACCAACATCAAATACAATGAAAACAGAGGTTATAGCGTGGGGGAGGGACATACAAAGCAACAAAAAAAAATCATGTGGTACCTTATAAATATGTTAGAAACAATAGCAAGGAAGAAAAAACCACTTGTGTCCTTATCTTGGGGTTCATTTCACTTAACATCATCTTATCTGACCTTTTCTGCTTGTCTCAGATATATACTAGTTATTGCAAATAAGGGAAACCATGGCACCTATGTTTCTTTGCGCCTGGCTTACTTCACTTAATATAACTTGGAAAAATCATTTTGAATGTCTTTGCTATTTACACATTGCAGGGCATAAAATGTGTAAAGACCAAATTTCTGCAACAGAGACTTGAGCCTTGTTATGTAGAATGTAGAAAGTCTTCTCTGGGTCCCAGAGGCCCTGAGGTTGCTGGTATACATGGGCCAGATTCTGAGAGACTGTCACTTGGGTGAAAATATTGTACTAGGCTTTTCAAGGCAGAGTTGGAGGCCAGTGACTGCTAGAGATCGCGGGACAAGAAGTACTTTGGAAGTAAGAAAATAGGCTCCTACTAACCAAGGGTTTGTTTTCTCAAGACATGCCAAATAGACTTGGACTTTCTGTAAATAACCTGGCTTTCTTGGCGTTCAGAAAAGATTGTAACTCTTAGTCAGTTGGCTCCTATGTATAGGAAGGCAGCTCCCATCGACTGCTTACTGACATTACTGAGAAGTGGGTTGTTCTGGTTCCCTAGGATCACAGGAGATCCTGAAATCGTTTATATGGTGAAGATTCAGGAAGTGACAGGGGCTCTAACAGCAGTCTTGGATGTCAGGGAGTGCAGTGTGTGGCTAAAGGCATGGCTCTTCTCTCCACTTTGGCCTCCAGCGAGAAGCTTCAGCATACTCAGTTCTATCTGCAACAGGGGACTAACAAGAGTTGCCCCCCAAGAGGATTGTGAGGGGTTAAGTAGGGGCATCCATGGAATAGTACCTGGCAACAGAAAGCACACAACTACTGTTATCACCTTTGAGGATTGTTATCAGTTTGGTCATTTATAGCTGTCTATTTTGGATAGTAAACGGAGAAGAATGAACTAAGTCCATTTTAGACTGCCAGATGATAGCTTTTGGGCAAGCTGTCTCCACACTGGAATCTTGTACACCCCTATCCCTTTTTGCTTTAGTTACTCTTAGAATAGGGTCTTCTGTATACCTGTATGCCTGGACCATGATCCTCCTATTTATATGTCCACTGTGGCTAGGGTAACAAGTACATGCCATTATGCCCAGTTTTTGTTTTTGTTTTGGTTTTAAATTTGAGGTAGGATCTTTTGAACTTTCTCCTGAGGCCAGCCTCAAACGATGATTCTTACAGTGTCAGTCTTCCGAGTTGCTGGGATTAGAGTTCAACCACTGGGGACTGGCTTAATCTTTGATTATGGTGTTTTTGTCGGTAAACAATTAATTGGATTAGAGGACCATTGAGATGTTGTCTGTAAGGATCTGTGACTGAAGGCAACACTTTCCCTCACTTCCTTCAGCCTTCTCACTTCATCTTCAGCTTATGGAATCCTGTGTCCTGAGACAGAACCTAGGCAGAGTGAAAGGCATACACATGACAGGACCCACATAACAGGACTACAAATGCTGTGAAGACACAGAAAGGAGCTGCCTTTCTGGGGGTGTCATGTTCTGAGCCAGGCCCTGCTTTCTTTCCCTTAACTTATTTCATCTTGATAGTCCTGCTTGATAGTCAGGGAGAGTGAAGGTTGGGGGAGGGGGTCATAGTACTCTTACAACTCAGGCCCCTGTGGTGAATTAAATCTGCCCACAGGATGCTGAACTCTGTGAGCCTCTGGGTGTGGTAGACTTTGCTGGTCAGTTGACGGGCCTGTCAGCCAAGGGTTTCTTGGCAGTATCTTGATGTAAGTACAAAGTGACATGGTCAGAATACTTTGTGGTAGTGGTAACCAGAGGCACATGTGAGCTAGAGTTCCAGGCTGCTGGCTCACCCTCTTAGAGCTCTGCTGTGATTTCTCTTGGAGCTGCATCTGTAGTTCTTGAAGGTAGTGTGAGCCTTGATGGAGCATGGAGATGGGGCGGGGGATTTCTTCCCTCTATCTTACACCCACAAGTTGACTTATTATTAAAGGTAATAACCATGCCTAGGAGATATTCTCTCTCATCTATCTATCTATCTATCTATCTATCTATCTATCTATCTATCTATCTATCTATCTATCTATCTATCTATCTATCTATCTATCTATCTATCTATCTATATCTATCTATCTCTATCTATCTACCTACCTACTTATCTATCCATCTATCTAATGCATGGCTTAAGTAATCACCATGTTTGATACCTTTTTAAGGGGAAAATCACTGCTTCTGCTTATTGAAGGTGATTCATTGAGCTTGAGATTCTGCATTTGGAGTCCCCTGTGCCTTCTGCTGCTCGTTGCTTTGTGTACTTGGCTTTAGGCAGACTAAGCATTTTAGTCACAACAATGTAGATCTATAGCCAGGGCTATAGATCCCTCTCCCTGGGATTACAGAGGTGGAGGGAGTGAAGGATGGTACTCAAATACTGAGGAAATTGGGCTCTTGGAGGTATTGGGGTGCCTGCAGGAACCACTATATAGATAAATGGAGATGTGGGTTGTAGCAAAGGCCTACTGTGAGAAAACCTAGGAGAAAAGTCATAACTGTGTTGATCAAGCTTTCTGTTTCCACAAGGTATTGATGGATGAATGCTAAGCACAATGTCTTTGGGGACTCAGTCCTAGTAGGAGTAACTAACACACAAACTAGTGAAGCACATGTTCGTGTGTGTGTGTGTGTGTGTGTGTGTGTGTGTGTGTGTGTGTTGTACCAGGGCTTGAACTCAGGGCCTCATGTTTAGTTTTTCCATTCAAGGCTGGTACTCTATCACTTGAGTCACAACTTCACTTCCAGGTCTTTGCTGATTAATGAGATAAGAGTCTCTCAAATTTGTGTGTGTGTGGGGGGGGCTGGCTCTGAACCCTAATCCTCAGATCTCAGCCTCTTGAGTAGCTGGGTTTACAGGTGTGAACCTGGCTAAAGTATTTTGTCTTACCCTGGGTAATATGCTTGTTTAAGAAATGTCGGGAGTGGGGGAGTGTAGTTGTGGAGATGGGAGGGAAGGGATAGTAGGGGAAAAACAAAGGAGGAGGCAGCAATGCTTGATAAGAAATGTACTCATTACCTTGCTCATGTAATTGTAACCCCTCTGCACAGTATTCTCACAATAAAAAACTTATTTAAAAAATGTCAGGCACTAAGTATCTATGAAAATAGAGTAGTCTTCTCATCTTGAATATGGAAAATGAAATAGAGATTGATACAAATACAGTTGTCACTATACTACAACTGATAAATGAGAAAGAATCCACATCCAATGTCCCTGAAAGGAAGACTTATTCGTTTGATCATGATCATACATCTATACTTTCAAGATCAAGATGTAGATGTCCAATTAAATTTCTAATTGAGTAGATACAGGTATAGACTAAGTCGCAGAAGGATGAAGCGAATGAATGAATCTCAGCTATAAATGGATTTCTGCTCCACATTGTTTTCCTTTGGCTCCTCTTCACTGATGAAAAATATAAGATTATTATATAAATTACTTCTGAATAGACTTTCTGCTTTTGAAAAATAAATCCAATTTATTAAGCCAGACTCTCTCAATTTGAAGAATAGAGAGCAGCTAAATCTGTATATTGTTAGGGGAAGGTGGAAAAATTGAGAGTCTCCTAGGGTCTACGGAGTTCAGAGAGAATGAATTTGGAAGAATTATAGAGACAAGTTCCTTAGGCCTATTTTCCCCCTGGAGTATTAGTGATGGAGAGGACAATTTTGTAGACTTGTTTTATTCTTTTCCCAAGTAAAGAGGTGACAGTTTTTGATATCATGAATATGAGTAATTTACTGTTCTTTAAGTAGATGGAAAGCTACATCTCTTATGAAAAAAAAACTTTGACAAATGATTAGAAGTTGAACACATTTTCTACCAAAACAAAAACGTTCTCACTTATAAAGGAAAAAAAATCCCTGGTGGGTGTTTTGAATCCCACCTAAAAATAATAAGCTGAAGAGAAAATTGAATACTGTGAGAGAGTAACGACATGTGTGGTGCAGCTTCACATTTGGTTCTTTTGAGAGGCAAATTTAGTGTTCTGAAGCCTTCAGATCTCATCTGGCCATCTGATAGCTAGGGATATGCTGTGTGGGGGTGTCTGGTTAAGACTGCTAGAGAAGAAAGTGCCAGTTCATTCCAGATCTTTCTATTTGTGAAATGAGAGGTTTACTGATTACCCCTCCTCCACCAGAACAAAAAGACTGATTGGTAGTTAAACTAGTTTCTAATCAACTTTCCTTTGAAGTACTTTTCTAAAGTATAGCTTTTGTTTTTTAAAGGAATAGTCTTAAGTTATTCTGAACTCTGCCTAGTCCTGCATTTATAGGTGTTGATGTTTAAGGAGGAAATGCTTCTCCCTGTGATGATTAATATTATGCCACATGGAACTCAATGATCAGAACTCATATGTCAAGTGCTTGAAGTGATGTTCAGTGAATTAAACCAGTGGCAAACACTGACTAGAACTGCCTGGAGACTCAGATTAAAGTCTGACCATATCAAATATTGCTGAGGATATAGAGTCATCAGAATTCTTACCTAGTGCTAGTGAGAATACAAAACACTGTACTTGGTTTGTTAAAACACACCTAACACAGGACCCAGACATTTCACAAGAAAACATAAAATATTTCTCTGTACAAAGAAAGGCTTGGGCTGGAATATAGCTCAGTAGCAAAGCACTTGCTTGACCAAGTACAATGTCCTGGGTTTGATCCTCAGTACCAAATGAAAAGACAACCCCCGTCCCCAAACCCTTACAGTTAAAAAAAGTGAAACACTTGATGTTTGCATGTCCCTGTTTCTTTCTTCCCCCACACTCAAAACTGGAAGCAACCTAAACATCCAGCCACTGTGGTTTGTCCTAACAGTGGAGTCACAAACTAGCATAAATAAATCTCACATGGATTTCTGTAAGGGGAAGAAGCCAGATTCAGAAAGCTACATGTCATGTAGTTCAATGTACATGGAGCTGTAGATTAGGTTGACCAATGGTGATAAATAGAGAGTGATTTCCTGGGGTTGGAGAGTATAGAGATGGAGTTGAATGGGAAGAAACAGGAGAAAACTCTTTTGGGTGGTGGTAATTTTCTGTGTCTTGATTGGAGCAGTGAGTAATGTCATGATTGTAAACATTTGTTACAATTCATCTAGTGGTACTTTTAAGTCTGGTAAATTTTATATAGAATTTATAGCTCAATGAAGTTATTGAACAAAAAGAATTAGTCCGTCAACATGGATTTGAGCAGAGGCTACATGTGTCTGTCCTCTTTGCTAGATAGTGTGGGAAAATGTTTCTTCGTTAGAAAAAAGGAGCTTGTGGGCTGTTATGGTTTGGATTATTTTTGTTGTTGTACACAGGATTGAATTTGGGGACTTGTACTTGCTAGCCATTTGAGCCATGCCCGAGCATTGTCCCATTGCTCTTTTGTTTTAGTATTTTTTTGTTTTGTTTTGGATAAGATCTTGCTTTTGCCAAGAGCCAAACTTGGAAAGCAACTCTCCTACCTATGCCTCTTATATAGTTGAGAACACAGGTCTGTGTCACCACTCCTGCTCAGTGGTTTGGATCTTAAATATCCACTATCATCGCATATGTTAAGTATGTCTTTTGGGAGATGGTAGACCTTAGTAGGGTATAGAGGCATAAACCTATAATCCCAGCATTGGAGGTAAAGACAGAAGGATCTTGAGTTTAAGGACAGCCTGGGCTACGTGGTAAATTCAAGCACAGCCTGAACTGCATAATGAGACCCTGTCTTAAAAAACAACAACAACAACAAAAGACAACAAAGGCTGGAGATACAGCTTAGTGGCAAAACATTTGTTTAGTATATATACAGCTCTGGATTTGATTCTTGGCAAGGAAAGCAAAGAAGTGAGGCCGAGGAAAGGGAGCTAGGTCCCAAGGAGCATGCCCTTGAAGGGGATCTTGGACCCTGGTCCCTTCTTCTGTCCCACTCTGCTTCCTGGCCCTGAGGTGAGCCACTTTATCCACTACATGTTCCCTACAATGATGTTCTACCTTGCCCAGCACTGGCCCCAATACCAAGCCAACTGACAATGGATGAAACCTCGGAAGCCATGACCCAGATGCACCTGAAGTTGTCGTACCTGAGATCTGTTTGCCACATGAAAATTCTTCTTGGAATCTCTTCTGTGAACTCAGCTCAGATCCCTGGGCTGGGGGTTGCGATCAGGAGCCACACCAACAGTGACTCACCTCTGTTTTACTCCTGAGTTCTCCTCACTGTGCTTCTCCCTCTGGCCCCCCAACCCTGGGGCCTCCACGTAGGGGAGCCAGTCTGGCTGGTGAGAGGCCGAGATAGAGGTATTTTCGATCTGTGCATATTCTTAGAACTTTATGGTTGGTTTTCAGTGTGGTTATGTAATTCCATGCACATGCCATCTGCCATGTTTGGCACTTGCAATAAAATATTTGAGATATTTTATTCATTTTGCTTGAAAAACAGATTTTTTGAGAAATCAGATCTCCCCCTTTCTGAGCGTACAGCTCTGTAGAGAGAATGTAAGGAGTCTTTTCATGCATGACTAGGACTTCTATTTTTAACCAATGCTTGGGCTATAAACTTGATTTAAAGTTTTAAAGTTTTTGTTTGCCATTTGGAAACCTAGATTTTAAAATCCACTTTAAAGTTTGCCTGCTTTTGTGTTTTCTCTTTTAGTATGGATTTTTACTATTGTTTTCAAAGGCTGTTGGCACTTAGAATGATATAGTGAAGATTGATTTCTGGGTTTGGATGATTAAAACCTTTTTCTTTTGTAAAGAAGAACAAAATCTATTATTATGTGGGTAAGGAGAAGACAAATTGATTCTTTAGCATAGTTGGTCTCTGATTCATAAGTAGTCAACTACCGTCCAATTCCTGGCTCTGGTAACTCACATGTGTAATCTTAGACCCACTCAGGGGTCTAAGATATGATTGGGAGCTAGCCCAGATGAGAAAATCCATGAGACCCTTACCTCCAATTAACCAAGAGAAAACAGGAAGTGGAGGTGTGGCTCCAATGTAGAGTGTCAGTTTTGAGTGACAATGCCAAGCGAGAATGAGGCCCTGAGTTCAAGTCCTAGTAGCAGAACAATAACAGCATGTGTGTGTGTGTGTGTGTGTGTGTGTATAAACAATTTATATTTACAACCTTATTGTTCAAGCAGTTGACGCTGATCTCTGCTCCATTGTACTTTCTTTCTCTTATTCCTGTTCTTCCACATAGAAGAAACAGTAAATGATTGCAAATTTTGGATATTTTGGAGATCCTACAGATTCTCTTCTGAATGAAAAATTGTAACATATTAGAGAATGGGATGTAAAAGAGAGTAACTAGGCCAGGTGGACCCCTCCATGGGGTGGATTCCTTAAATAAAAGTATTGACTTCTACATTCTCCAACAGATTTTCTCTCCCACTGACAGTAATTTTTCTCAATCAGGCACTTCTTAATTCTAAATGCTAACAAGGGCACTATTTAAAATTTCAAAATATTATTTGGATGACTGAGAGGCTGTTGGTTACCAGTGTGTAACAGGACTATCTCCCCTGTAGAGTTGCTCATTTCTTTTCTTAGTCACATCTTGTCCTATTCCAAATTTGATTTTTTTTTTGTTGGTATAGACAATTGAATTCCTTCTAGAAATCTATCGTTAAGTTGAATGCATTGAGATTCATCTATGTCACTGCATGTATTTCTAGTCCTTTTCTTCCATATTAAAGACTGCTGTGTGCCAGGTGCCAGTGGCTCACACCTGTAATCCTGGCTGCTCAGGAGGCTGAGATCTGAGGATCACGGTTCAAAGCCAACCTGGGCAGGAAAGTCAGTGAGACTCTGATCTCCAATAAAAACCACTAGAAAACTGGAAGTGGCGCTGTGGCTCAAGAGCACTCACCTTGAGCTGAAGAGCGCAGGGACAGGGCCCAGGCCGAGAGTTCAAGCCCCATGACCGGAAAAACAAAAAAAAAGACTGTTGTGTATCTGCCATATGCAGCACTGGGGCTATTTCCAGGGTTTGACTCATGAATAATGCTGCTGTGAGCATTTCTGTAGACTTATACTTTTGATTTATGTTGAATAGGAATAGTTAACTTTTACTTTTAAAAAAGTGACTTCTAGAAATGACAATGTATACAATATTCAGCCTTGACTTTTCATAGGGTATATTTGAGTAAAATATTATACCATTTTGCAAAAAAATGTCAGACTTGTTCAGGCTTTTTGACCCATTTACTCTCACACTCTATCCTTTATACTGTAGTAATCCCAGGCAGAAAAAGCATATGTGTATCTGTATCTGTATCAATCAATCTATCAACCTATCTATCTATATCTCTATCCATGAGTTAAAAACTTCACAGTAAATAGAATGTTTAAGTTTTGTATTAGTCACACAAAATTTTAAATGAAGAAGGAAATACTTTTCTACCCAAATATTTACCACTTATATACCAATTCCTTCCTGAAGAATCAAATTCCTCCTCAGTGTTCTTTCTTTATCGGCCAAAATAATTTCCTTTAAAATTTCTTTTACTTTCTCTTTTGTAGTACAGGTAGATTTTTAATATTTCTTATTAAGGTACGGGTCCAGTGACAATGGATTCCAGTAGTTTCCATATAATTCAAGAAGTTTTAATTTTTCCTTTATTCTCTCAGGGTGGTTTTGTTATATAGGATTCTGAGCAGACAGAATTTTATTTTTGTATCTTTAAAGATGCTATCTTACTACTTTGAGAATCATTTTCTGCTTAGAAGTCACTAGACACTCATATTATTGTCCCCCAGTCTTCAGTCTTCAATGGTGTTTTTTTTCCCCCTGTCTGAGCACACATATTTTTTTCTTTGCTTTTGGTTTCAGCCGCTCAACTATAATGTACCTACATGTGCTTTTCCTGTGTGTTTATCCTGCCTGATTTTTACTGGACTTCTTGAGTCTTCAAACTTACTGTATTCCTCCAAAGTTGAATTCTTGTCATTGTATATCATGATGTGATTAATAATCTTAGATTGTGTTCTGGATACATATTGGAAGTAATATGTAGAGGCCCTGGCTTCTGTTATATTTTTCTGAAGAATAATTGCTTGTTTGTTTGTTTATTTAAGCAGTATTAGCCAGACTCAAACTCCAGATGCTCTTCTTTGAGTCAAGGAAGCAGCTGAAACATTTGCCCAGCACATTAGTTTAAACGGGGATTCATATGGTCTTTCCTGTACTACTTCTAGTCCACGGATGTGGTAGAGATCTGAGTAGAATTTATGGGCAAAATTTAGGGCTTCTTCTCCTTGCTTCTCTCATGTCTAAGACTTTCCCACTTACTTTTCAGCTGCTACAGTCACCTCAAAGTCTTCTATTCATGATCCAAGTGTCAGCAATCTGGTCTAGTCCTGTCTGTGGCCAGAGGCAAGTATCTATAAAAGCAGTCAGTGCTCTGAATAAGAGTTTTTCCATCCTCCATTTCTCACTGCTTTGGTTGCTTTCTAGGGCCTTAGGGTTCATTTTCATAATTTATAGTTAGGGAGAGGGGCTTATAGTTAGGAAGAGGGTTAGTCAGATATGAGTTTCTTCTTTATTCCTAAGGTGCTCTGCTTTAAGCAGGTTAGGCTGTTTTTAATTCTGAGGGGAAAGGGTGTAGGCCCAAGTGCTCACTTGAAGAGATGTTGGGAAAGCAGTTCTGAAAGCTAATAGAGAAATATCAAACACAAATATTTATTTTTTCAGAATGGCTTTAGGTCAACACATATCTGACTGCCTCTACCTTCTACTCCTTTCCTAAATCTTCTTCCTTTCCTTTGTCTTTCCTCTGCGCTCAGAATTACATAGCCACCCTCCTCTTGGAACCCAGCTTGGCAAAGCTGGTGTCTGTTCCTTTCATCCAGCGATATTAAGGATTAAACAAACATTTGTAGGCTGCTGAGGGAAGGTAATCGCTACTTGGGATGTTTTACATTTTGAACATTTAGAAGTCAGCCTCTAAAGGAAGACTGCCATGTTTTACCATGACACTTTCAGCTCAGTGGCGGGTCTTATTCTCTATTCAATCTCCTTCTTTTCCCAGTAGCCTCTGAGAGGTTATCTTTGTGGGAGCCTGTGACTAGAAACAGCTACCGTTGGTTGCCAACTGCTAGAATAAATTACTTTGCATTTATTCTTAAAGAAACATTCAGTTCTAAAGTTCTGTGCCTCTGTCTTTTTGTCTGCCTATGGTGCAACCAAGTAGACCATTTTCAGCTCAATTAGATTTTCCTTGTGTTACTAACAGTGGCATACACCACCATCAGTTGAGTTCAGGATGGCCCATGCTGTTATTTTAGCCAATCAAATCACTCAGCCTCTCAGCAGACAGCCGGCCCATCTGCTACAATGACAGAGAATTGATTACAGACAGGCCATTTAGGTAGGATGGAGCGGTGAAATCTCACATCCTATTAGATCTAGACATTTGTCTGGAGAGAGAAGTGACTCAGAAGCCTACAACTGAAAAATTAGGAAAAGGAAGAACTTAAACATTTTCCTCCTCTGCCTCCTCCTCCTTTTCCTCCTCCTCTTCCTCTTCTTCATCATCATTAGTTTAGGAGGCAGACTTCAGAAGCTATTACTTCTAACCTAAAACACTTATTTTATTCAATCTTCCTTTATTTCCTCATATACTTTTTGGAACAGATTGAGTATACTATTAAAAAAGAAACAACCAGTTCTGCAAAACACCTACTTCAGTACATTAATGGTTTAGTGTTCACAGTGCTAAAGGGTTATTTATTTCATAAAGGGTTCTCTAAAATACTCCCTAAGACTAAGTTCCCATAATGCCTTACAAAGGAGAATCACATTACAAAAATCCTATTTAACTGAATGTTTTGGGAATATATGAAGTATGATTGCAAAGCATTATAACTGATTTAATGAAAAACTCCAGAACTTATCAGTTCCAAAGGGTGGTGTTCCTCCTAGAGTCACCACCGAATGAGTCACCATACTTACTTTAGCCCAACAAGGGTGACAATGTCTCCACTCAGTGTTCCTGGCGGCTTGAATGAGATCTAAGAGAAGTGCTCAAAAAATAGTTGTTCTTGTCTTCAGTTCCAAGGAGGCCATAACTCTTCAATCACTGTTCCTTAAAACTTCAATCTGAACACCATTCTCTATATTTCAGTGATGACTTATTTTTGGTTCATGGTATAGATCTCTATGCTTCAGTCATGACTTATTTTTGGCTCATGGTATAGATCTGGAACCATAGGAAGTAAAGCAGATGGAGGAGGGAGAGAGAGAGAGAAAGAGAGAGTAAATGTGCTATGATTTGCATGGTTTGTCCTACCAAAATTCATAATTCCTCAGTGGAACAGTGTTCAGGTAGAATTGCTACAAGTTGTTGGGATCCTGTGATCTAAGCCCTCAGGGTTGCATTAATGTCTTTATATATATATATATATATATATATATATGTATATATGTGTATATATGTGTATATATGTGTATGTGTGTATATATGTATATAGATGTGTGTATGTATATATGTACTTATAATTCCATTTAGTTGAAAATTCAGACTAGGTAAAAGGAATCAGTTTAGTGCTTCCTAGGAGTTGTAGGAGGAGGGGACTAAGGAGTTACTACTTAATGGTTTACTTTAGGGCCAGTGCAAATGTTGACGTTTGCCCAATATTATGAAGGTACTAGTAACCCTGACACATTTGCTTTTAAAAAAGGAATTGTTAGCTTTAAGTCTATGTATAATTTACCTAATTTTAAAATATAGAACATTATTCTTACTTCTTTAAGTAATTTTCTTTTTTTCTATTTTTTGGTCAAGGTGATGTACAGAGGGGTTACAGTTGTATAAATAAGGAATAAGTACATTTCTTGTCAAACTTGTTACCCTTTCCCTCATTTTTCTCCCACGTTCCCTTCCCTCAAGGCCCACCCCACCCCGCAAGTTGTACAGATCATTTCCAGCATAGTGTCTTATGACTATCACTGTTGCATTGGTTTCCTTGTCCTTTGTCTCACCATTCTGTTGCTCCCCTTACCTTTTGGTACCAGGGTACCAAAATCAAATACAGTGACAACAGGGGATATACCATAGGGAGAAGAACATACAAAAGAAACAATAAATCACATGGTACATTAAAAACAGCAACAACAAAGAAGGATACTCTTATCAGATGAACAGAAGAGCTCAATAGCTACATAAATATGACCATATAAGATGATGCTAAGCAAAATGAACTCCATGACATGGATACAAGAGGTTTTTCTTTGTTGTTGCTGTTTTTAATGCATTAATGTCTTTCTAGTAAGCTTTGGCCTTCCCAGAACTAGAAGAGTTAACTGAGAGCAGGTTGTTTTAAGTCAAGGCCACTCCCCATGTTTTCTTTTCTGTGTATGTCTGTTTGTCCTTCTGACTTCTGCATAGGTGGAAGCAGCTCAAAGCTGTGTTGGTGCTGTACACTTGGATTTTTCAGCTTCTAGAATCTTATGCTCAAATAACATCTTTCCGTTATGAACTAGTCAGTGCCAGGTATACAGTTGTAGCAAAGAAAGTGGATCAAAGACCATTTGTACAAGTACAAACACATAGGATATATAACGCATAACATATAAGAATAATACATTTATTATATATTCAATTTGTCAGGTATGGAAGGGTAAACATAGAAGTGTCGTGTGCCTGTAGCAGGCAATATAAACCCTAATACTACAGCAGAGGATAGCAATATTTGCTCTTCACCAGAAAACCTAAGCAATCCTGACCTTCAGGCATACTCTACACTAATTGAGTGCCTACAGAAGGAGGCATCAGTAGTTTTTGTTTGTTTGTTTTATTTTTTTTTTGTTTTTTTGGGTCTGGTCATGGAGCCTGAACTCTGGGCCTGGGCACTGTCCCTCAACTCTTCAGCTCAAGGCTAGCGCTCTACTACTTGAGCCACAGCACCACTTCCGGCATTTTTTCTTTTTGCTTATGTGGTGCTGAGAATGGAACCCAGGGCCTCAGGCATGCAAGGCAAGCGCTCTACCACTGAGCCACCTTCCCAGCCTGCATCGGTAGTTTTGAAAGCCCCCAGTAATGCCAATAGAAAGCTATACTTGAGAATTGAACCCAGTGTAGTGGTGTGGGGGTCCTCAGTACACATTATAAAGTAACAGAGCTGGGTTCCTCTCTTAAGAGACTCTGATTACAGTGTCTGAGTTAAAACTAGGATGGCAGAATTTTTTTTAAAGCTCTTCAGTCTAAAGTCTAGTCCAGTCTGGGAACCAGTGGTCCAGATAGCAAGGGAGGTAGGTGAGGACAGTGGAGGAGTATCCTGGCAGAGCAGGGAAGTATCTGCTCAGGGACGCTGTCTTTGTGGAATAGCATATCCATTGTCACCAGCTCTTCAATTTTTCTTTTTTGAATGATACTGAAACGCTGGATGTTTAGATGGTAGTAATTGTGATTTTATATATATGTAACATAAAATTCATTATTTCAATCATTTTTAACTGTATGGTTCCGTGGCATTCTTGAGCATCCATTCCTACCTTCCATTTCCAGAACTCTCTCCATCTTTCCAAACGAAAACTCTGTCCTTGTTAAACCTGAGCTCCCATTCCCTTCTCTCTCCTGCATTTGGTAACTACCATTCTATATTCTGTCTCTGACTTTGCACACTGTAAGCATCTCAGGTAAGTGGGCAGACAATATTCATTATGTTGTGATTGGCTTATTTCACTTAGAATAGTGCATTCAAAGTTCATCTGGGCTATTACATAACTTCATAAGGCTGAATAATATTCCACTGGCTGTTTGGAATAGAGATTTTGTTTATTTTTCTGCGGATCGACATTGGGCTGTTTTACCTTTGGCTGTCATCTGTCCAAGCCATTGCTTTCGATTCTCTTGGGACTACATCCAAGAGTGGAATTGCTATAGCATTAGATCATTCTCCATTCAGGTGCTACTATATTGAGCCTTCTAATTTTTAAATGGTTGCAACTAATTCTAACTGAAAAGAACAGTACTAAGTCAGGTGCTGGTGGCTCATGCCTGTAATCCAAACTATTCAGGAGGTTAAGATTTGAGGATTGCAGTTTGAAAGCAACCTGGGAAGGAAAGTTGTGAGACTCTTATCTCCAATTAACCATCAAAAAGCTGAAAGTAGAAACTGTGGCTCAAATAGTAGAGCGCTAGCCTTGAGCAGCACTTAGGAACAGGGGCTCAGGCCCTGAGTTTAAGCTGTAGAACCAACCAACCAACACACACACACACACACACACACACACACAGAGAACATTACTATCTATGAGACTAGCCTTGCAATCTGGAGATGCTGGTGTAATGAATTTCTTTTTCTTGAGGGATTAATAAGTCTACAAAAGTTACTTTACTTGGACCTTGGTTTTCTTATCTTAATGCTAGGAGCTTGGACTGAATCATCCTTGGTTCTGTTTTGTCAAAAAGTCCACGGGGAGAATCAATGTGATTTTAATTCAATCAGAATCTTATTCTTGCTGGGAAGCTTGAACCTGAAGACTTCTATTCAGTGTGCTGGGGTTCAAATCACCCAAGTCCTCTTCTTTCCTGTGATAAGATAAGATAAGGAAATAGGATCAGACACATTTTTGGGGTCTAAATCAGTCTAGTCTAAATCAGCCAAGATCAAACCTGTTTGCACTAGCCACAGAGCAGTCCGCATAGCCTTTTAAGGAAAGAATAATCTATTTTCCAGTCCCAACAAATTTCAACCACATTTGAACAGAGCAGATCACATTTCCAAACTCCATGAAAAAGACTGCTGTGGTGGTAACATGATTCTTTGGGTGTTTGTGACAATCTCTTAGCAGGAGCTCTTTGTTGGCTTTTTAAGGGAAGACAGGTTCAGCCTTTTGAAAGTTTGTTTGCTTATTTTTATGAGTTCTTTAAATTACTAACCTCACAGACACATGTAGACAGCTATTCCCAGAATCCTTTGGGGCTTTCCAATTCTCAGACAATTTATGTCTCCATGGTTTTTCTACCTAATGGATTTACGTTTCAACCTTAATACTATTTAAATAGATATATAGCCTCTCTAAACTCCTCTTTTTCTTTCCCTTCCTATTTTTAACTTGATTCTGTTTTTCTTCCCCATAAAATTCTCACCAAAAGAAAGCCAGTTTTCACACCTTCAAAAAATACATCAACCTTTTGTTTAATCATGTCAGGATTTAATGTCATTCATGACTTGTGCTGACAAATCTGTGTGGTTTCTGTTGGTCAGGGAGAAGGGATCCTAGTGTAGAGAGACATGGCATGCTGAAAACCAGAGTTTTAGGCCACAAGCTCAACTCCATGAATTCCACGTATCTGGCTACTTGCCCTCAGCATGTCAAATAAAGAGATAACAAATGGTGGACAGTGGAGAAATATTTATTTACATGGCACAGGCACAAAGTGGGAGGGGCAAAGTAAGAACTTCAGCCAATTTCCTGGGTTCAAGCATGAGCTTTAAGTTTTAGTAGAGAAAATATTGGGGTAGAGGGTGAAAGTGTACATCATTAGTTAAGTCCTGGCTGATGACTATTGAGAGGGTTCCAAAAAGTTATTGTTGCTATCCTCGTGTGAAGGGAGATGGTCAGGATAAGGAACTCACTGTTTTCTGGTAGGTAGTTTGGCCTTGGAAGCTCTGATGTTCCCTTCTTTGAGGGCAGTTTCTTCTACAACTCCTTATAAAGGTGCTCTCCTGTCCTTCCTGGATTCCAAGGTGATTGCAAAGTGAACAACTCAGATGCAAAGTGGACACAGATACGGACCTTTCCCCTTTTACTTTTAGTTATTGTGTGATCAAATAAGGAGCTCTGTGTTATAATGTGGTCTACACAGGTTCAGATCTACCTACCAGCTCTGCCACTGGAAAACTGCATCCTGGATCTGGCATTTATAAACTGAGGGTTGGCACCTACTGAGGGAGGCTGTGAAATGAAAATGGAATGAACAATATATGCATAGCACCCTGGCAGGGGCAAGCCATGTAGCAGATATTCAATAGACAGAAATTGTTAGTAATCATCTGTAACCACTTCCTAGGCATGGAGGAGGAATCATAGCGGCTGGGAATGGGTCGAGAAGTAGATTCTGAGACTAATTAGTAATGACCTTAGGTAGGTGACAGACTTTACTGGGCACCAAGGTATACATCTTTGGTTTCATCAGCACATATTATTGGCCTATCAGTAGGTAGGATCTGGGGTAGGACTGACTGAGAAGACAGGCACCCAAGATGGGCATTAGACTAGAGTTAGAAAGACTTGATGGATCATCTGGTAGGAACATCAGGGACCAGCAGGGTTGGGGCACATTAATTTTTGCTTCAAGTCAGAACACTTTCAGGTAGATGCAGGTGAGGACTGGATGAAGATAGCAGTTTTGTTTGCTGTTATCTAATTGGCATCCCTGTCTGTGTTTTGGGGACGTTGTACTAACCCCTGCAGTGAGGCGAGGCCCACCTCCTGAGCATCAGGGCAGAAAATAAGGTATTCTACAACTGTTTTATGTAAACTTTGTGTTGACTGGCTCTGATAAGACAAACGTAGGAAGGTGCTCCCCCTTGCCCCCACCAGGCTTTGTTTTTTGCTCTGCTATCACCTTGCCCCCAAAAGTGACCAGCAGGGGGTTTGTGGCTCAGCTCACCTCCCAGTTGAAAGAAAAATCAGTCTTTTGTTAATCATATTGTAATTGTGAAACATCATGTAGGAGCAAGGCCGAGTTTCAAGGCAGAAGTAGCCTTGAGGCCTAGTCCCCTGTTTTTTAATTTAGAATGAAGGAAGCTCTTTCATCTGAATCCCCTTGTAGCCTGCAGGCATTGGCATTCTAAGCAACCTGCACACAAGAAAACAGATCATATTTTAAAAGGGTCTCCTCTCTCCCTCACTCCTATTTACCTTTGTACCATTCAAGGGAATGAAGAAAGAAGGGAATCTTCTACTTTTTTTTAATGCATTAAAAATAACACATTGAAATATCAATCTTTGCTATTTCCTATTGTCTGGAGGGATTGGCACATGTCTTCAACAGTATAAGAATGTAGGCTTCATGTTGCTTTGCATTGTAAATGAGCTTCCTCTGTGGGAGACATAGCAGAACAGAGAAGGCACCTTTATCATTTGTTTTCCTGCTACCCAGAGGGGTATGGTGATTCACTGAGTGATGGCTGGATGGGATGCTTTAGGCCAGAAAGTGGTGGCTTTGACTCCTGGTGCAATCAGAGACCATTGTGCTCACTATACAGGCAGGAAGGAAGGACTCAGGACCAGAGTGGGGATGGGCACTAGGTGTAGGCATGGAGACTAGGTCTAGGCATGGGAAGTATAAGACAGTGTAAGTTTGAGAGAGAGACATACACACAGAGAAACAGAGACAAACAGAGACACAGAGACAGAGTCAGAGTCAGAGACAAAGAGAAGCAGAGACAGAGGAGGAGAGGGAGTGATTGAATTCTGGTGACTCTTCTATGGGCCTCTTCTGTGCTCCTACAGCCCTTACTCTTAAGAACTTTCCCCTTCCAAGCCCTAGAACACTTGTGTATTTTGCAAAGAGCTGACTTCCATCTTGAGAGGAGCAGTGGGTCTCAGGGGCCTTGTGAGGAGTCAAGCTGCCCCCGACTGTTTGGATGGGGGAATCCCTTAGCAAGCCCCTCATCTCGTGCTGTCTTTGTGCATATCTTCTCATCTTGCTTTCACATGGCTTCCTCTAACCTGAGAGGCTTCCTCTGACATCGAACTTAGAGTCCCAGCAGACCCTCATGTCCACATATCAGCCTAAGACAAGTACTAAAAAGCACCGCTCTTGAAGCCTGTAGTTCAGCTCCCCCTGGTCCTGCTAGCTTTGCCTCAGCTTTCCTGTCTGCCTTATGTTATAGCTATTAGTTGCTTGTCTAATTCCCCACTGGCTGGCTTAGCTTAGCTACCTTTTAGCAAGCCTGCAGCAATTCTATCTTTCCCCATTGTGTGTTCTGTGGTCCTTTCTCCCTGTCATACTGGAAACATCTTGAACAAGAGGGTTTTGCTCTTTGCTGTGGACTCTGGGTACCCACAACCCAATTAGTGTGCACCTAGTAGGCACACAGTAAGCAAGGATTGGCTACTGTGGCTTATACATATGGTTTACATTTTCTAGGAATGTCTGTTTGTTCTGATTATCTGCCTGCCAAGTGTACTCTTGGGTAGAGAAGGGGAAATGGTCGAAAAGATGTGGTTCAAGGGGTAGTCAATAGCCTGCTCATAATTACAAGTGGGACTGGAATAAGCATAAACTTTCATGCATAACTAATCAATATCTTAATATATCTCCATTAGTAAGGGTGTATTTTATGTTATTGATATTAAATATCTACCTATTGTGTCAGAAAGGTTTCAAGATAATTGTTATTGATGGTTAAAACCTTGTCAGCTGCTAAATGTAGATTTTTTTTGTCTTAAATGGATGATGATTGGCCAAGATTTATTTTTCCTGTGTTGCTATAAGCCAGAATCTCCATTAAGCTATAAAATATTATGATACACTTGAAGCAATGTAATGTGATCCAAACACACAGTTATAACTCATTCCATTATTAGTCACATGTGCCAAGACATTAGCATAGCAGTAAACTAGTACTGGGGTAAGTTTGGTGCTTGGGAATATATTTTAACATTAACTGCATTAGTGCCAGTTACAGATTAATTATCCAATGGTTATAATCACATGGTTAATGATAATTGTGCCGTGGAGTGACTGCAGACATGAATTTTTTGAGCCTGACTGTCTGTGACATCTGCAATATCATTAGGTTGGTGTCACTTTGTTAGACTTGGCTTCTGTGATTGGTAGTTACTGAGTCATTGCTATTCTCAGATGGATTCAGGGGATGGCCACATACTCTGCATTGTCTTTGTATTTCCTTGTACTGTCCCAAAGGCAGATGAGATTACATCACTCAGGCTGTAGTTCAGAAATCTGGTAGTACATATTACCTCTTCCAATGGAAAGTGGCAATAGTTTGCTACTGATGGATGTCAGCACTTTTTTATCTGCCTCATGGTCACACCCCTTACAGTGTAATGTCACTACACCTTAGACTTGTGTTTAGCTGCGTGATTTGCATTGGGATCTTAAGGGTCACATGATCTACCTTTCACTTCTTGATCTTCCTAACTTTGTCCTGCAGTTGTATCAAATTCTATGTGTTCCTAGAATACATCATGTACCTTTATGTTAGTGATTCCCTAGATCTTAAATAATTCTTACACACTCACATCTACAACACCCCTAGGGCTCCATTTTTCTCTGCCTAACACTGATTCATTCTTCAACTGACACTCAGCCAGGAAATACTTTCTCCAAGAAATTCCTTGGCCCTTGCCTCCCATGATCTGCACTATTCTTAAGTATCCCTCTGGTGCTGTTCTTACTGCCTTGTCTTATAATTACTGGCAGAGTTCCTAATATGTAGAGGAAAGTCTTTCCTTTTGTGGTCACTTGCAACGTTCCCAAATAGGCTGTGGTGGTACACATATTTAGTCCCAGTTTATCTGGAGGCTGAGATAGAATAATTGTTTAAACCCAGGAGTTTGAGATCAGGCAACATAGAAAGGCAGTACCTTGAAACAAATAGAACAAAACCAAAACATTTGTGAGAGAAATGAACTAAGGTAAAGAGACAAAGATATGATGAAATAAGGATTCAAGCCAGAGCCCTGAAATGCCCAGAGTTGCTCTATAGCTTTAATTGGGTGTTAAGCTTTCAAGCAGGTAAAGTAAAGAGGAAAACAGGATGGCTATAATGTTCAGATTAAATGTTTCACAGTGTAAGTTGTGTGAATAGGCATCATGAAAGAGGCATCATGTCCTTAGTCATAAGAAGATGCAAATCAAAATCTCTTTAGAGAAGTGGAAGGGGAAAGCGATAGAGGAAGGAAGAGAGGGGATTGAGATGGCCAATGTACATTATGTGCATGTATAGAAAGATTATGCAATTTAATACCTATCAATAGAAGATAATAAAGCACTAAGGCTGCTGTCTTCTAAATCTCAATGAGGTAAGACATTGTACCTACTATATTGTCCTTAATTTGAAAGACTGATGTAGCAAGTACTATTGAGAATATAATGGTACAGGAACTCTGACAAAGTGTTGGTGAGAGAATCAAACAAGTATGTTGTGATAAAACACCTGAGAACCAATTTGAGGGAGGAAGCATTTGTTTTGGTTCATGCTTCAGAGGTGTAAGCCCATGGTTCTTTCATTTTGTTGGACCTGAGATGAGTCAAAACATCACATCAGCAGGAATGTGTGGTGGAGGGAGTTGTTCACCTCATGGCAGCCAGGAAGCAGAGAGAACAGAAAGTAGAACTGTAGTGGTGGGCTTTCTCCTTCATCTGTTTTGTTGCAGCTAGGTTCCAAGTGCTGCCCACATTCAGGATGACCCCACTCTTCACTTGTTGCTTCACATGCCAATCATCTCTTGAACCATCCTCACAGGCATAACTACGTGTGTGCTTTACTCCCTCCAAATTAAGTAAACAAGCAACATGAACCATCACAAAATGTTTGACAATTCCTTATGAAATTCTTCATCACTTGTACACAGAAGAGTTAGACATATTGGCAGCAGAACTTTATTCATAATAGCTAAAGAAAGAGAAGCAAGTTGATGGTTAGCATGTGAATGGAAAAATAACCTTGCTCTATTTGCAAAGTAGACTACTACTCATCAATAAAAACAAACAAATTGCTGATGTATACATGCAACAAAATAGATACATTTCACAGACTTTGTTTAAGGGTTAGAAACCAGATAAAAAGGATACAAATTATATTATTTTATTTATATGAAGTCCTAGAACAGGGAAATTTAGTCTGGGGGAAAATAGAGTATGGAAAGGGTATGAACAGGGGCACAAGAGAATTTAGTGGTATTGTTCCAGGGGAAACATCACCAACCTTTTGGGAGATCTGAGTGTGTGTGTGTGTGTGTGTGTGTGTGTGTGTGTGTTGGTACTGGGGCTTGAACTCAGAACCTTGCATTTTCAGTTGGCTTTTTTGACTAAGTACTAGGTACTAGTGCTCTTCCACTTGAGCCAGCCCTACTTTTTACTGATTATTTTGTCTCATAGACTTTCCTGACTGGGCTGGCTTTGAATTGCAGTCCTCAGATCTCAGTCTCAGGAGTTGTAAGGATTATGGATGTGAACCACCATCTGTTGGCAGATCTGAGTTGTAACTGCTCAGGTCTGCCTTCATAGCACAAAAGAAATTGGAAACAATATGCAAATGAATGGGTGTGGCTTGGCTCCAATAAATTTAGTGGATATGGACATTTGAATTGTGCTCACATGCAATGAAATATTGCTTAAATTTTTTTCAACCCAATGAAAATCTAAAAGCTATTCCTGGTTTTCTAGCCACACAGAAATAGGCATTGGATTATAGTTTGAGAATTCTTGTCCTGAATTTCAACTGTGGGGTAATGGTTACAGGAGTATATCCAATCTGTAAAACCCATCAGACTACACTCCAAATCTTTGTGTTTATTTTATACTTAATTTAATGTATAATGTACATTATATTTAAGGAAAGATTCACAGTTCCGTAAGACAAAAATGTGTATCTGTCAGTCATTTGAGACCCAGCTTTTGAGAATAGAAATATCTTCCCTGGGTTTAAATAAGGTGAGAGTTAGGAGGCTATTAGTGGCCACTAGTGGGCTGGCTCTTCCCTGTAGGTAGGTTTATGCTAGACCTGCAAAATACTAAAAAGATGTATTTGAAATCCTATCTAGTCTCACAGATGCCAACATTCTCAATTGTCTTTTATGTTTACCTGTTTTTCTCCCTCCTCCACACACACACACACACACACACACACACACACACACACACGTATTTAAATTATTTATCCCATATTTGGACCTCTTATTTTTCTTCGTTTGTATGTTTAATTACTTATTTTATTTTGTGCTGCATTCAGGGTCTTGTGCTCCTGCTTGGCTGTTTTGCTCGAGGCTGGATCTATACCACTTGGATATACACTGTCACTTCTGGCTTCTTGCTGGCTTATTAGGGGTAAGCGTCTCATGGACTTTTCTGGCTGGTCTGTTTTTGAACTCTGATCCTCAGATCTCTGCTTCTTAAGGCATGAGCCAACAATGCCTGGCTGTTTAATTACTCCATTAGTAACTAATGTTGGAATGTGTCTCCCCAGAACTGAATCTTCAAATTCGTATGCTAATGAAGTGGGAGACTTTGGAAGGTAGGATTAGATGAGGCCATGAGAAGGGGGCCACTATCATGGCATTACTGACTTTTACAGGGAGAGAGCCTCAGAGCTGGTATGCTTGCCCTGTGTTGCCATGTGAGTAAGCAAGAAGCCCTTATCATATACCTAGGAGATAAGGACTATGACCTTGAACTTCCTAACTTCAGCACTGTGAGTCAAATGAGTGCTTTTCTTTGTAAATAACTCAGTCTCTGGTATTTTATTATAGCAACAAAAACCAGACTAAGATGGCATCTTTAACTTACTTGTGAGTATGAGGACTTTACGAGTTCTTAGCACTATTCTTCACACTGACAGGAATGAATGAACACTGTTAGATGTTTAAGTATGTATATAAATAACTTCCTTCAATCCTCATGATACACATCGTGTGTGTGTGTGTGTGTGTGTGTGTGAGTGTATGCATGTGTACTTGTATTGGGCTTAGATGTCAGGGTCTAGCACTTTGTTTTTTGCTTTTTGTTTTTTGCTCACAGCTGGCACTCTATCACTTGAGTCACACCTCTACCCCAGCATTTTGTTGGTTAGTTGGAGATGAGTGTCTTTTAGACTTTTCTGTCCTGCTGACTTTAAACCTTGATCCCAGGTTTAGCATCCTGGGTAGCTAGGATTATAAATGTAAATCCCTAGAATCTGGCACATTCTTAAAAGGAAATTTTGGTAAGACAAATATGGAGACTAAAACAAGCCAACTGACATATTGGATAGTGAGGATTGGCAGCTGAGATTGGTGGAGAAGATAAAAAATTCAATAGGTACCAAAGCATGGTTAAATAGAAATAAAAATTTCTGGTGTTCTACAAATAGAGTCACTAGTTCATTTTGAGTATTTTATGAATAACTAGGAAAGGGAAGCTCAAAGTCTCCAAACACAAAGTAATAATAAGAAGATAGAAATGTTAATTATTCTGGTTTGATCAATGCATAGAATATATATGTACTGAATAGTATTAATTTCTTAAATCTGTATTTTTTCAGTTGTATAAATCTAGACAAAGCAATACATTTGAGTCACTTCTAAATCAGGTTTGAAATTTAACATTTACTTGTCTTTCTTCCCTAGTTTTCTATTTGGTCTAGGCTTAAAAATTCTGATAGCTGTAATTATATGTATTTTTTTATTTTAAATTGTGTAATTTTAGATCCAAGAATAAATTTGATATTTGTGTTGGTATTGTAGTCAGGTTTACAGTTACTGAAATACATATCTTTGGTCAGTTTGTTTCAAATTTTATCACCAGTTCTCTTGCATTCTTAAATTCTTTATTCCTAAAACTTTAACATTAGCACACACTGTTAGAAGGAAAGACTGACAAGTAATGTGTAGTTTTAACCTTTGTGTGCCTGAGAATTTTATTGTATTTATACAGAGAAGACAAATGGACTTTTGCTTTTAAACTCTGTAGATCCTGCTTCATTATTTTCTGGCAATTAGAGTTATAGAAAAGATGTCTGAAGCTGACCCAATTATTTTTTTCTTTCATAAGTAACCTATTGTTTCTTCAAGTGATGATTTCTTTATTCATATACTTTTTAAAAATTACAAAAATCAATCTAGGTGAACTGTCCCTTTTTATTGATTTTTGTCTGGCTTATGATGAATCCTTTCACATGGAAAACAGCATGTCCTTATTTCAGCCTGAGATATTTTCCATTTGTCTTTTGTTATTGCTTCTGTTTTGCTTATTTTAGCATTTTCTTCAGAAGCGTTAATTATCCATATCTTTTCTATTGATTCTTTATTTTCCTCTCCCATTTTTTTCTCCTGTATTAATTCTCATTGCTTCCCTCTTTGCCCACTGCAAATTGAGGAAGCAATGACATCTTAGTCTTCTATTTATTGATTTGACTGTTTATCTTTTTTTTCTTCTTTTTTTTACTGTCACTGTGAGTGCATTATTGTTCTTGGTTTGGGACAGTGTTTCCTTATCCTTGTCACCCTCTTTGCATATGGTCACATATCCTTTTCAACTTTAACTTTTCTCTTCTATATTCCTTTCTTTTCCTCCTCTCCCTTCCCATTTCATCCACTTTCCTCCCCTTTCTTCCCCTCTACTCTGCAAATGGTGCAAAGTGAAATTTGGGGTGTGTGTGTTAATTTACTTTAATACATAGTAAAGACTAGACTCTGATTTAGCTTGATCACCGTGCTGGATTTTGCTGTTAAGCATTATAGTTATTTCCAGGGCTTTTATAGTAAATTAGTAGGAATTTAGGACTGTATATTAGTCTGTGTTGCTATAACAAAGTACTTGAGGCAGAGTAGTGAGCTTTATTTAGCTGATGATTCTGGTGGCAGGAAAGTCCAAAGAACATGGTGGCCCCAGTGTCATGGTGAGAACTATCTGGCTGTGTCACAACATGGCAGACGCTTGGAAAGGGAACTGGCCCCAGAAGTACAAGCAGGGAAGTAAGAGGCAGGGGAGGGGCTAAGCCCACTCCCCTGGTAACAAGCTACTCTTATTGGAGCAACCCACTCCCAGGTAATCCATTCATGAAAGTGGAGCCCCATGACTTAATTTTGTACTAGTTACTGCCATCTCAACACTAGTGCACTTGGAAATCAAGCATTTAACCCATGAACCATAACCAAAGTAGAGGGATTGCACCAGGTAGATAGTTAATACCTTTGCCATACTTCCAGTTGAATCCTTAGGGTACTTTTTTCTACATTAGAATTTTGCTTATCATTTGCTTATTCTTCTAAAATGAGCAGTCATATTGCTGAGACCCTCCATGGTGTGAGCTGTTCTTCAAGGGGCTTCTACCTCAACATGCCTCTGAAGAGGCCTCTCCTCTATCTCCTCTGAACAATTCAAGCACATTTTAAAGGAACATTTTAAAACAGTGCTATGTAATAACCTCCTGAAAATCTGTAGTCCTAGGTGAGGGAGCATAAAAGAAACCTTAGATATTGAGCAAAAAAGAGAGTCTCGTCCTATGTGCTTTGCTTAGACAGAAAGGTTCCGAAACTCTTGTTGATCTCACTGGCAAGTCGCAACTATGAATTTTCTATTTGTTCTGTTGAAGTTTTGAAGAACGTTGGGAATCAGAAGGTCAGTTTTGTGCTGAGGCTTGGCTATTTATTTTAGAATTTAATTATACAGTGTAGAGAGACATTGTGGCTCAAGAGATCCGGGTGTCTCTAACCCATATTGAACAAAGTGGAAGATCGGTAGGGGAAAATTGTGGGAAAAAATGGAATTTAAGCTACAGCCTCTAATGCATCACTATAGAACAGTTATTGAGAATTAATTTTCTCATTGAAACATTAATGATAGGAGATCTTAATGCCTGAGTAGCAAGAGAGGGACCTTAATGAGGCCTGGCATTTATGGGAACATAGATGATTAATCAGAAATTTGATGCGATTCATAGTGCCCCAAATCTCAGTGAGAGCACACCACTTTAAATCTGGAAATATAAGTCTAATTGATGAAGGAGCTTTCACACTTTTACTTTAGTAATACTGGGATTTGAACTCAAGACATCGTGCTCACTTGGCAGGTGCTGGACCTCTTGAACCATACCCCCACCTCTGATTTGCTCATACTTCTTTCTTTACTCATGGGCCTCTGCTTTGTGGCCACAGAAGAAGACTAAGTTCAACTCACTGTGATGCCTTGGGGAAATTTACCTCATTTCTTGGGGCTGGCTTTCCTCTCAGGTAGGAAAAAGATGTCTCAAAGGCTCCTGCCAGCCATTGTTGTCTGACTTCTTGTTAGTTGTGCTTTGCGGACATAAGGCGGCTTTGTCATAAGGTGCAGAGGTTTGCTTTTGTGTGGTCAGTCTATGCTAACTAACCCACAAGCAGCAGGGATCTGGAATTATTTGTTGTGCTCATTCTCTAAGGCATCCTAATGAGCTATGGCAAATTGGAGCTGTTGAATCTTTCAGGCAAGCCCTGTTCCCCTCAGTGATATGTCCTGAGATAGCACATTACAGAAATGAAGATGTGTTTTCATGGACTCTATGCTATAAAATATTTATACCCTGCCTTTGGTTATATAAAGTCTTTTGCAGTGTAGGTCATCTTCTCAGCAAAATGTTCCAGTACGAGAACAGCCTCCTAAAGCCCCTGTGGGTCTTTAGGGCAGGCACGTTAGACAGCCCCACAGAACAAGACTCTGTCAGGGCTAATGCCTGAATATAAATGGATCATGCATGACTTAACCCTAAAAGAAGATTTGGCATGAATAGAATGCACAAGATGTATAATTAACTCTTTTATAAATTAATGAGAAATATAGCCACCAACGATGTTAGCTGTCTCAGGATATAGTCTGCTAAATTTTAACTCTTTCCCTCCTTCCTATGGAAGAATATTCTACAGTTCAAATCTTCCAAAGTATACAAACTTGCTATTGCTTTGTCTTGTCCTCTATGTCTAATATGCTTTTTTGGGAGACAGTTTCATGTCAGAACAGTTTATTTTGGGGGGGGGGAAATCTCTCTTCTACTTGCCAACATTGTGGCCTCTCTGTTGAATGCTATAGAAGTATGTAATACTGTCTCTGCCCACATAAGACTAATTGTTGGATCTTGTCAAATGCTTTTTCTGCATCTATTGAGAAAACCATGTGGTTCCTACCCTTGCTTTTGTTGATGTAATGAATTATATTAATTGATTTGCATATATTGAACCAGCATTGCATCCCTGAAATGAATCCTGTTTGATCATACTGTATAAAACTAAAGCCGCTTCCTCTAAATTCATAAACAAGGCAAGGATGTCCACTCTCTCCACTTCTCTTCAATTTAGTATTAAAATTCCTATCTACAGCAATAAGACAAGATGTAAACATAAAGTGGATCCAAATAGGGAAAGCTGAATTAAAACTCTCCCTCTTTGCAGATGACATGATCTTATATTTAAAGAATCACATGGACTTTGGCAAAGTAGCAGGGTATAAAATTAACCCTCAAAAATCAGTGGCATTTCTGTATGCCAACAATGAGAAGAGTGTGGCTGAAATTAGGAAAGCAACTCCTTTTGTAATAGCCCCACAAAAATTAATATAACTGAAGAAGTGAAGGACCTCTACAATGAAAACTTTAAAAACCTGAAAAAGGAAATAAGAACAGAACTTAGAAAAAAACTTCCATGCTCCTGGATCTGAAGGATCAACATCGTGAAAATGGCAATACTTCCCAAGGCTATCTACAAATTCAATGTGATACCTATCAATATTCCAACCTCATTCTTCAAGGAAATAGAAGAGGCAATCCAAAAATTCATATGGAACAATAAAAGACCCCGAATAGCAAAAAAGATCCTTAATAGAAAGAATAGTGCTGGAGGAATACCAATACCAAATTTCAAGCTCTACTACAAAGCCATAGTAATCAAAACAGCTTGGTACTGGCACAAGAACAGACTCAGGACCAATGGACTAGAATTGAAAATCCAGAAATGAACCCACAGACCTATAGCCACCTAATCTTCGATAAGGGTGCTAAAAAAATAAAATGGAAGAAAGACAGCCTCTGGCAAAATTGGTTAATCACCTGTAGAAAACTAAATCTAGATTCTTATATATCACCCAGCACCAGAATCAACTCCAAATGGATCAAAGACCTCAGAATCAAAGCAGACACCCTGAAAACAATACAGGAAGGAATATAGGAGAAACCCTAGGTCTCCTTGGCACAGAAATTTTCTTAATAGAGACCCAGAGACACAAGAAATCAAAGAAAGGTTGGACAAATGGGATTGCATGAAATTGCAGAGCTTCTGCATGGCAAATGACATAGCTAGCAAGATCAATAGAAAGCCCAAGGATTGGGAGAAGATCTTCACTAGCCTTACAACAGACAAGGGTCTCATATCTAAAATATACCTGGAACTCAAAAAATTAAATCCCCCAACAACAAATCCTCAAAGAAACAACTGCCCAATAAATAAATGGCTAAAGACTTAAAGAGAAACTTCTCTGAAGAGGAAATAAGAATGGCCAATAGATGTATGAAGAAATGCTCAAACTCCCTAGTCATAAAAGAAATGCAAATCAAAACAACATTGAGATGCCACCTCACCCCAGATAGAATGGCTATAATCAAAAACTCTGACAACAACATGCTGGAGGGGATGTGGCCAGAAGAGAACCCTACTGCATTGTTGGTGGGAGTGTAAACTTATTGAACCACTTTGGAAAGTAGTATGGAGGTTCCTCAGAAAACTCCATATAGAGCTCCCCTATGACTCAGCAATCCCACTTTTGGGCATTTCCCAAATGATCACAAACAAGATCATACTAAAGCTATCAACACAACTAAGTTTATCACAGCATTATTTACCATAGCTAAGATATGGAACCAACCCAGATGCCCCTCAGTAGATGAATGGATCAAGAAAATTATATATATATATATATATATATATATATATATATATAAAATGGAATTTTATGCCTCCATCAGAAAGAATGACACTGCCCCATTTGTTAGGAAATGGAAAGACTTGGAAAAAATTATATTAACTGAAGTAAGCCAGGCCCAAAGAAACATAGGTCCCATGGTATCCCTTATTTGCAATAAGTAATATATATCTGGGAGAAGCAGAAAAGGTCAGAAGCTATGTACATATGACCAGATAAGATGATGTTAAGCAAAATGAACCCCAAGATAGGAACACAGTGTTTTTTTTCTTTCTTGCTATTGTTTCTATTTATAATGTACCAAGTGAGTTTTTTTGTTTCTTTGTATGTTCTTCTCCCATGGTATAACTCCTGTTTTCACTGTATTTGATGTCGGTGTCCTACATCTTGTATATACACTTCTCTAATTCAGGGAGGGGGAAAAACAAAATGTTTAAATAGGGATACACATTGACCCATTGTAACAATGAGATGCACAAGACACTATGTTGAAAAAGTGAATTTTACAATTTAGGTGCGGGGGGGGGGGGGGGGAGTTGGGGAGGTGGGAGGAAAGGGATGGAAGGGGAAAAACAAAGGAAGGGGTAACAATGCTTAATAGGAAATGTACTCATTACCTTGCTCATGTAACTGTAACCTCTCTATACAGTATTTTTACAATAAAAATGTATAAAAAGACCAATTGTTTAGTTGAACAGTTGATATAGTCTAAAGAAAGAAACACACCAATGAAGCATATAATGGAACTATATGTTGCCAGAAACATCCTTGAGTTCTACTTTATATGGCATTGGCATTATGAGTAGGATTACAAAGAGTAAGAATTAGGCCAAATGGAAGAGTTAAAGAAAGATATTTTTAAGGGAAGTGATACTTTAGAGGGCTTGTGAAAGATGAGATAGTAGGAACAGAGATATTTTGTGCCTCATTGGGTGAGATGATTTAGCAGCTTGCAGAAATAGATGAAAGACCCTTGACAGCTATTATTAGCCAGGTTAGAGTAGGTTATGCTGTAATAAGAAATAAGCCCAAATATTAGTGGCTTAAATTAGACAAAGTTTATTTTTTAAAATTGGGTTACAAGTTCACTATAGATTGATTCCTCGATCTATATTGAGGAATATCTGATATACATTGTCATTTCTCAGGGTTGTAGGCTGACAGAGCTACCACCATCATTAATATCTATGGCCAATGGTGAGGGAAGAAAAAGAAATGACGCAACCACACACTGACCTTTACAGGTCTCTGACTAGGTGTGACAAACGTTGCTTCTTACATTTCATTGGCCAAAGAAAATCACATGTCCTTGTTAATTCTTATTTCCTCTCTGTGCTGGAGGAAGGCAGCGGGAAATATCTACAAGTAACTCTAAGAACGCTGCCATTGTTTAAATATGTTTCCTACAAGTTCTTGTATTGATATATACTCCCATTTGGGTAATGTTAAGAGGCAAAGCCTTGGGAGAAGTGATTAAATAATGATAGGTGAATCCTACTAAGTGTATAAAGGGCCAGAGGGACCTGGCTTAGGCTATTTTTCCCTCTCAATCTTCTTCTCTGAGAACACACAACATTTATGCCCTCCAAAGGATGACATTGGGCGTCATCCTGGAAGCAGAGCCCATGCTATCACCAGACATCAAATCTGTACACATCTTGATTTTGTACTTCCCAAGCCTCTGGACTATGAGGATAAATTTCTGTTTGGTGTAAAATACTCACTCTTAGATAAGTTGTGATAACAGAACAGACTAAGATGAATCGCAAACAGAGTAAGAGAGACTGTGTGAGGTGGGCAACAGTGGAAGGAAGTTGAAGAGGAGTGCACTTAGATTCAATCATTCTGTCTTTTATGAGCTGATGACCTATGGCAAGTTTCTTATCCACTGAGATACTGAGTTTAGAGAAGAAGGTTAATTGTTCTGATCAAACAAGTTGCTATAGAGAATAAGTACTAGATCATATTGATTTGCTTGGCTATTGCCTCTTTCTGTTGACAAGTTTCTATTTTTTGTTCAAATCTCACATGATATCTATAGTGCCTTCTGCTCTAGGGTATAAGAAATATATATATATATATATATATGTATATATATATATATATATATATAGTATTGCTATAATTTCCCTTTTCATGCCTAAGTGGATTTTTAGCCTAGTTTGTTAAATCTAAGGTTGCCTTTGCAGAGTAGTAAAAACCATTTCTTAAGCTGAGCACCAATAGCTCATGCTTGTAATCCTAGCTACACAAGAGGCTGAGATCAGAAGATCACAATTCAAAACCATCCAAGGCAGGAAATTCTGTGAGACTCTTATCTCCAACAAATTACCAAAGAGCTGGTAGTGGAGCTATGGTTCAAGAGGTAGACCACTAGCCTGAGCAAAAGAAGCTCAGGGACAGTGCCCAGGCCCTGAGTTTAAAGCTCTGGGATCATCACACAAAAAAGCTTTTTTCTTTCATGGGTGCATAGGAAGATAGTTACTTCATGAGAATTAAAGAAAATTTCCTTTCCTTTGGTAGCTTGATGCCTAGATGTGAGGCTTGATAGCAGAACCTGGGCCAGATATGAGCTGCACTTCGTTTTTGGGAAAGAGGTGGGATGTTACCCGTTTGCAGTGCCTAAATGATGCAATCATATTTAATGACCCTATTTGTATTACTTTGTTTTAAAGCAGATTTCTGAAAAACACAACAACCCACAATCCATGCATTGTTTATCTTCACAAGAGGATAGGAAACTTTCAAGTGGTGTGTCCATCTATCCTTGCCCAAACATGCCAAGCATAGATTCCCAATGTAGAAACCACAGGAAGCCTTACGTTTTTGTACTCTTTAGATGCCCTCAATCATCTGATATATTTTGAATCAATGGTATAGTTATTTGTAAGCAGTTCCCACTGATCTTAATGAGTTTAATGAATAAAGCATGAGCATAATAATGGAATTTAACTTCACCAAGAAATAATTTCTTGTACAAAAGAAGTTTGATATTAAACTACCCCCAACTATAATATGATTAAATCACATCAATTCTCTTAGGTACAATGCAATTGTCTGTACTGTGCATAGATAAGAAGCTAAGAGAAAATTTCTAGTGTGCTTTTGAGAAGATTTTGTACAACTTAAAAAATAACTCAGAAAAAGAAAATGGCCTGTTTTGAGAAAGTTTTCTAAGATATAGGAGTTTTTTCATCTACATCCTTTATTGTAGAAGAGTCTAATTTGTGTCTGTGCTTCATAGAATGAAATGAAAGAGGTAAAGGTGGAAAATATTGACCCCAGTCCTTCTATTTTTGTTGGTTGTGGGGCTTGAACTCAGGGTTTGGTTGTGGTCCCTAAGCTTTTTTGCTCAAGGATAGCACTCTATCATTTTGAGCCACAGTACCACTTATGAATTCTGGTGGTTAGCTGGAGATAAGAATCTCACGGACTCTCCTGCAAGTATGACTCACTCATACTTTGGGATGTCACAGACATTAATTAATAAATACATGTGTGTGTGTGTGTGTGTGTGTGTGTGTGTGTGTGTGTGTGTGTGTGTATGCACCATAGGGCTTGAGCTAAAGGTGCTGTCCCTGAGCCTTTTTTGCTTAAGGCTGTAATCACTTGCACCAGAACTCTATGTCTGGCTTTTTGCTGGTCAACTGGTAATAAAGAATCTCACAGATTTTCCTGCCTGGGCTGGCTCTGAGCCATGATCCTCAGATCTCAGCTTCCTGAGCATGAGCCACTGGCACCTGGATGACACTAGCTTTTCCTGCTTCTATGGGTGGAAGAGGTCTCCCCTAGGAGGTAGTAAGGGGAGAGAAGGACAGGGGGGTCCCCTCTGTGTGGACACCCAGAGCTATATGCTGCTAACATCACCTTCTTGTATGCTTCAATGTTATGAAAGTCTGAACAGTAAGGTAGTTTGCTGAATAACAACCCCCTTCTAGGGGTCTGAGTTATCCCCATCCCAGAAACCTGTGAGTAGTTTACCTGGAAATGGAGAATTTGCTCATGTGACTAAGTTAGGGACTTTGCAATGGAGTGATTATCTATGATTTTCTAATGAGCCCAGTGAGTCACAAAGTTTTTTTTTTTTTGTGGAACGTCAGTTTGTACTCAGGTCTTTATGGTTGCTAAGCAGGTGCTGTAGTTCTTGAGCCACATCCCTAGCCCTTTTGTGCTTTAGTTATTTTTCAGATCAAGTCTCACTTTTTGCCCAGGGTCTGCCTGGGCTGTGAAAAACCCTCCTACTTACATCTCTGCATAGCTGGCATTATACAGGTGAAACTGCCATACTCGGATTGTTTGCTGAGATCACACCTTGCTAATATTTTGTCAAGGCTAACCTCCAACTGTGAACCTTCTGATCTCTTAACTCCCAGGAAGCTGGGATTACAAGTATGAACTTCCACATCTGGTTTTATAAGGGTCTTTTATATGTAAAACAGATCTGAAAAGATGTGAAAACCAAGGAGGAATTGGAATGATATGCCCACAAATGCCAGTGACCTCTGGAAGTTGAACGTAGGAAGAAATGGATTTTTCTATGGAAACTCCAGAAAGAACTATACTTGCAGACACCTCACTTCTAATCTTGTAAACACATGCTTGACCTATCATCAGAGCTGTAAGAGAACCCATTTGTCTTGTTTTAATCCACTAAATTTGGGATCACTTGTTTTGGAAGCAATTATCAACAAGGTACAAGACTGGGAGTTTTTATTTGGTAAACGAACTGGATGTGTAAATGTAGATGTAGATATAGATTTTGGGGCTGATTAATGAGAGCAGAAGTCAGCAAACTGTGGCTTGTGGGTGAACTCCACCCTGCTCATAAGCTAAGGATGATTTTTTGATTTCTATTTTAGATTTTAAATGACTGAAAAAATGCAAAGATGAATAATATTTCATGACATGTGACATCATATGAAATTTAAATTTAGCATCTATAAGCTAAGCGTGGTTGGAACACAGCCAGGTCATTCATATGCTATTGTGCATGGCTCCTGCCCTGCCCCAGTATAGCAATGTAGCTAGCAACAGGTCTTGTGTTATCTTGGTCCATCCACCCCCACGCTGAGCCAATACCAAATAGTTTAATCACATCTGAGCTATCCTATTATTGTATCTACATATCTTTCAATATGTTATCTCTAAGTATTTTTTCTTAACTAAAGCCACAATACCATTGAGATATAATCATTTTTTAAAAGAAGGAGTTTGCAGAGTCAAGGAAAGTAAAAATAAGACAAGAAAGTAGATGAAATTAGATACAATCCCCAGAGATTGTTTCAAAAGAAGCCACTCCCAATAAACTCAGGCCCAAAGTTACAAGTACTGCATTCTATATATAAACATGGAAGAACGTTAGACTATGTGAAGAACAAACATAGAATGAAAATATTGTGAGAAATAACAGAGTAAGCCTCATGAGAGGAACTATCAGACCAAACCTTGAAGCCATGCCATAGACACGGTATTCCTGAAACTCTTCTGAATGAAGCAGTGAACCATGGGGCTGATTCAGTGTTGTGTTCCCAGGAAAAAAGAGATATGGTTACAGTTCTGTGCTACTATGTGACCATGGACTTGTTTACTGTGCAGAGGGTAGTGAACTCAATGTTGATACTTTTGTTCCCCTCTCTGGATATGGGCTAATGATAATGCCTGCCACCTTCCAGTATCGAAGGATGCAGCCAATGCATGGTAAAGATCAACAGCTATGAATTCATGTCCCATGAATGCAATCAATTTTGTTCCCTTTTTTTTGGTGGAATTGGGATTTGAACCTAGGACCTAACACTTGCTAAAAACATGCAAATCAACCACTTGAACCACTCCAGTAGTTCCTGTTTTGCATTTTTTTTGTTTTTTTTTTTGAGATCTGGTCTCACTTTATGTCTATGCTGGCTTGGACTGTAATCCTCCTATTTGTGTTTCCTTCCCTTTGTTGCTGAGCTAACAGGTAGATTCCATTGTACTTAGCCACTGTGTTTCCACTATAGATTGGGCTATATGACACTGCATCCATTAGTTGAGAAGGAGTCTTGAGAATTTTTGTGTTCAGGCTGGCTTTAACCCTCAATCCCTTCTACCTTTTGAGTAGGTAGGATTATAGACTTGAATCACAGTACCCAACTTCTATTTGTTTTTGACCCAATTATTTTATCTACCCTTCCTCACAGACTTTCTAATGGAAGCATGCATGGGAACATACTTCATAAGTCAGAAAAGTGTTATACCAATACAAGATTTGGTATTAAGTTATACTGAGCAGAATGTAATCTTATTTTCAACAAAATTTATTTTGTACTTCCCATGTTCTTAGCTCTGTTCTAGGGATTCCTAGGGGACTATTAAGAAGCATTGGCAGGTGCTACAAATTCTTTCTTTTTTTTATTAGCGCTTTTGTTTTTCTTGTATGGCAAGGAAATGATATTTTATGTCACTTTGACCTGACTCCTCTGTTGCCAACTATGTATGGTTCATACACTTCTGAAATGTAATCTAGCAAAAGGAAAAGCAGACATTTTTCATCTTGGAAAGTCATACGTGTTTGCCACATTGCTCTGAGCTATAGTGATGGGATTTCCAAATTCTTATCACTAAGAGAACAACATATACTTAGGGAGCAGAGAGGCCTGGCTGAAGAAAATAGAACAATGGGAAAGAATGCAAATCCTGTCTGTCTTTAACTACTTCCCTTCTTATCATCCCCAGGTGGAATATTAGAGGATTATGTATAGGGAGATTGCTTTAGTACACTGGCTTTCAATCCTAGCAAATAAGATCATCCTCTCAAAGCAGCAGTATCAGGTTTAATTCAGAAATTGAGACAGATAAAAATAGATATGGGAAAGTTTTAAAGAAGAAAACAGATATGGTTTGGAAATTGGAATAGCATTTGATCAATGATTTCTTATAATAGTGTGATGAAATCAGATGCTCTTGTGAGATACATGTATGTATGTAATATACATACATGTACTACTACTGAGGCGTGAACTCAGGGCCCTGTCCTCTTTGTTCAAGGTTAGTTCTCTAACCCCTTGAGCCATAGCTCCACTCATGGCCCTGTACTCTTGGTTGGATTTTTCACTCAAGAGTTGTGCTCTCCCACTTGAGCCATACCTCCACTGCTGCCATTCTGCTGGTTAACTGAAAACAAGAATCACAGGAACTTTTCTCCCCAGGCCAGCTTTGAACCATGATCCTTAGATCTCAGACTCCTGAATAAATGTTATTTACTCAAGTGAGCCACCAGTACTTGGTAAAAGATTTACTTTAAAAAAAAAGTATGACTCACAATAAGTAACATTGTTGTTTCACTCCCCCTGAGTATGGATTACTTTAGGAAAATCCAACACTTATATTCCCACAAATTTATGAACAAGTGAACTGGAGGATACATATTTCCATTATAAAAAATTTTAGTTATGGGGTTCTATTCTAGAGTATTTAAGCTATGACTTTGATGAACAAATATGGTTTATCCATGAGGGTTCAGGAAGGAAGAGTAAGAATGCAGACATGCGTATGCTCTACCGGATGTAGATTCTTTATAAAGGTAGCTAGGGGACACGTTGTGTCTCAGGGTAACTCTACCTGTCACAGGCTTGGTCTTATTGCAAATAGCTAACTTGCATAACAACCAAGGACTACTTATTGTTAGAAGTCCTGTTGAAATGCCCTGAGGATCCTTGTACTTCTTGTTGGGTGTGCTAAAGAGGCAGAGCTCTAGCCATTCATTACCTGCCCATTTTTCAGGATTGTGTTTACCATGAACACATTTGAGAGATGTGGTATTGTCCCTTCTTGGAAAAAAGAACAGGATTGCCTGCTGCTTACTATCCATCAGCATGTTCCTTAAACTCAATGCCTCTCACCTGTGCTGTAAACCCACTGTGTGTACAACATCAATCTGGGCTCACAGCATTGTTCCCATGGGATGTGGGAGTAATTGGAGCCAAAACGTGTGCTGATGCTCATGCTTCTTGCTGGCCCAGGAGTAATAGTATTTTTTGTCTTTGACCCCATGAGGGCATGTCTTCTGTCAGTACTCTTAATGCAGTAACCAGCTTACTTATTAGCTTCTATATAGGGTGAAATAAAATCCACACTCAGCTCTTTTTATGTGAGGGTCCTGGATCTACAGCTGTAGATTTTGAGTTATCTGAACGAGTATGTTGTTGAGTTGACATAAAAGCAATTTATTATTTTATTTTCCCATATTTTATTTGCTTAAGGATGCATGCTATAGTTGGAGTTACCACTTTATTGTCTTAGGGCTTAGCTACCCCAGCTGGTGTTTGTTTTAGCTTTCTGTTGCTGTCATTTTCTTTTATGTATAGAAGGAGAAAGTCATTGGGGCTATTAAATAAACATCATATTATCCATATAGAACTCCTGATTACATGTGTAAAGAAGAAATGATGACTTAATGAATGCATACTGTGAGGGAATGGAAATGGGGCTGAACCTATAAGTAGGATTTATGAACTAATGACATACATGTTTTCAAATTATCTTTAGAATACTGTTAGACTGTGTGTATGGAGTTCATGTTATTAGGATGGATCTACTGATACCACATAAAAGACAGTATTTTGTCTTCTAAGAATTAGAGTTTTCATCCAGGAATATGTTCCTTTGTTATTCTTCCTTGTTGAGACCATATGTCTCATCTCATTTCTTGAATAAATTTCTCTTCCACAAAATATGTGAGAAGTCAAAGACAAGTAGAATGTATATAGGTCATAGGTATGGATAACATATGTAGATCTAATTAGAATGCATATATTTATGAATGGACCTGGCCATGGGCTGAAATTATTTCATGAAAACAAATAGAAATAGAAATCATCCAAATGGATGTGGTCCCATTCACATTATCACCCTGGAAGTTTCTGTATTATTTCTCAAGTTCTTGTCAGTATTACAGCTAGTGCATTCTGTGACTGCTCTCACTGAGGTACATTCAGAATCTGAGGTTCTTTGGGCATTATTTTTTGTGTGTTTTCAAAAATCACATAGAACCAATTCTACAGTGAGGGATCAAATGACTAAACTAACCTCAAAACATACAAAATAAAAAAAAGATTTTTCTCAAGTGATTTTGCAAATAGAACATTGGAAGAACATTGCCATAGGATCTTCCAGAAATTCTATCACGGTAACGTCCCAGGATTTAAGTGTGTAGTAGTTTTCTTAAAGTGTCGTCTGTAAAGGGCTCAATGAATATGTCCATCCTATTACATTTTATTTCATGACTGAACCAAACTGGCATATCAGGATCGCCATGGGTCTGTGTGGGATGGTGGATGAGTATGTATTTCTTGGCTGACTGCACCATCTGATTAGAATTGGTCCCAGACAGTGATTCTTATTCTTTAGTGCATTGCTTCAATTTCTGTGAAAAGCTGATTTCTCTAATAACAGTGAAACAGGTTTAATGATTGGTGACATGTTGGTCTCAAAATTGTGCCATGTTTCTGGAGGCATGGCTTGTTTTCTCCTTTTCATGATTATAGAGCAGGTATAGGGAATTTGGATATCATCTGGTCTGAAGTGTTTTCCAATTTCAGTCATCTGTATATTGATTTTGATGTTTAGATGTACTGTGTTATTATTTACTTATTGTCTTGAAAATAACCTACTTAAAACAATCATAAATTTATTTAAAAAGAAGTTTGTATTATCATTATATATGAAAAACTACTTGGTATGAATACAAGATCAATATAAAATAAATACATCAAAAATATATCGAATTGTAACTAAATAGTGCTTTTCCAGACCTGAGATCTAGCTTTGGTTTGCTGATGAGGACGATTAACCAGAGCTGAGAGATGTTAATGACATAGTAGGCTGGTGGTAGATTATTGCCCTTGTATCTGTGAGTGCCTGTTTGTATCTGTGCCCTTTCACACTGAGTCTGGTCACGGGTATGTGACTTGCTTTGGAAAACAGCAAGTATCATGCTAGTAAAAACTTGAGAAGTGTTTGCAAATTTGGACTTTCCTTGCTGCTCTTGGAAACTTGGACTAGCATGTGACAGAGCTTAGGTTTGTCTGCTAGATGATGACAGGCACATGATCTGGGAACCTCATCAGTCCAGCCAACGGCTAATCAATGACCAGACAGGTGACTAACTTTTCCTAGTTAGTCTGTGAGCTATAGTAGTGAGCTTGTCTAAGATCAGCAGAGTCTGGCCCAGGTCAGCAGAGCTACTAGATTCACAGATCTAGAAAACAAATATGTTTCTGGTACCACTGAAATATTTCAGGTAGTTTTGTTCAGTAAAAGCTAACTTAGACCCTGAACTAAGTGCATGTGTAAGAATTTCTTCAGTGTTGGTTTTGAGCAAAACCATCACATCCAGAGCCATGATTCATATCTCATACTTCAAGAAACACGGATCCAGTCAAGCCCTCCCTGCCTTTTAGGTTTAACAACAGAAAGCTCAGAGAGTTAAGTAGACTTCATAAGTGGTGGGTGACAAATATGATATTAGACCTCAAGTCTTTTGTGTGTAATCTGAGTTTATTTCCTAAGCACACTACTGTGTTTTAGATGGGTATGCTTAATCATATTAAAGTGATGAGTAGGATCTTTGGGAGTTATTATGTCAGCTTATCCTGTCTTCAGACTTACATGGAGGGAGCAGGAGTCAAGTTAACCTGCAGAATTGAAAAAAATATTTTAAAAAACTTAGATTATCTTGTGTTATGGATTGAATTGTGCCCCTCTACCTGCACCCTCAAATCTGGCCTTCCAGAACCTGCCAGCATAGCCTCTTTGGAAACAGGACCTTTCCGGATGTAATCGAGTTAAGATGAGGCCAGGCTGGATTATGGTGAGCCTGAATCCATTGTGTCCCCACAGGAGCAAAGGATGAGATTTGGAAGCAGAGGGACACAGAGGGTAGGTGGCCACATGAAGATGGAGGCAGGGATTAGATGACCCTAGCCTCCATTTATAGGATGCCAACGATTGCTGGCAACTTCCAGCAGCTAGGAAGAGCCCAGAGAGGATTCTTTTGTAGAGCCATCAAGCAGAATTTTGGCTCGGCTTTGATTGCAGACTTCTAGTCTTTGGAAGTGTGGGAGAATAAATTCATTGTTTCAAACCACTCAGTGTGTGTGATTCTTTGTTATAGCAGCTCTCAGAATCAAATGCATCTTACCCGTTCACTTTTGTTTAGAATAATAATCTACCTATACTACACCTTAAATCATCTGGACAGTAGAGCACTGGCAAACGAAGCATGGAGGCCAGGGATTTAATAGCAAAACTCTACCTCCTTCATCCCCTAACAATAAGCCAGCAGATAGAAATGGATACTTAACAGCTGAGAGTGTATAGATAATTAAAGTACATCCTGGTTTGGGATTCCTTTCCAACAACACAGGCCACCATCCCCTTTGGGGTACTCTGTCTTGTGTATCAGAGTCAGTCTGTTAGGGAGGATCTTTCCTAGAGTTTATAAAAAAAATAGGGGAGTCCAAGTCCTGGCACTAGTGATTCACACCTATAATCATAGCTGGTCAGAAGGCTGAGATCTGAGGATCAAGGTTTGAAACCAGCCTGAATGAGAAAGACCATTAGTCATTTATCTCCAATTAATCAGCAAAAAGCCAGAAGTAGAAGTGGTAGAGCACCAACCTTGAGTGAAAAAGCTAATCCCTGAATTCACGCCCCAATACTGGCACATGCATGTGTCAGCACGCACATGTGCCCATGTGCAAACACACACACACAGAGTGGAAAGCCAATCTTTGTTGAGGACTTAACATTTACCAAAGATCTCTGTCTAAATGTGTTCATTCGAAGCATGACAAATACCTGTGTCTCTTGTTATGCAATCACCTCCGAGGAGTGATGAGAGATGCATCCAGAATTGACTCACCTCTCTCCTTCCTCCTAATTATATCGTAGTCTTAATATTGGTCTCTTTTACAGCAGTGAGCGCTGCTGGGCTCAGTGAATTACTGCCTTGTGCTCTCTCAGCAGTCAGCTCCTCCTTTTCTTGCTTGTGTTACTCATAATCCATTTACAGTAATTTGCATTTTGAAATCTTTATTCTGCTGCATCAAAGTATTAATGGAGGTTCAGGGCAGCTGCACTACAGCAATTTGCTTGGCTTCTGAAAAATCTCCTCTAGATAATCCAGAAAAGACTGCCACGATGGGGTCCCCAATTTGTCTGATTACCTTTCTCCAACAGATGCTTGGGTCACATCTTTACACTTTTATATTTGGTGCTCTTGTTTGGTTAATTCTATTAGTGGCTTACTCTAGACATGAAAGTCATTTGCTATTAAAATCAACTCTTGTGATCTCAAAAGGGAAAACTCCCAAGGCCTCCTTTCCTTCTGAACTTCAAACCAACCAGAGTCTGGATGTGCGAATCAAAAGCTCTGCTTTGCATTAATTGTCTTCTGTTGACCTGTGTTTCTTCAGGAAGGATCTGGACAATAATGCCTTTTCATGAAGAAGGAAATGAGGTCGCGGTTAACTGGGAGGTGGAATGAATTTGAAACTGTCTCTTGAGCTGATGCCATGACCAAGTCTAACACCAACCCTGACAATTTGCTGGGTGGTTTGTCAGTGGCTTCCAGATACCTCAGATGAACCTATCACCTCATCCTCTTCCAGTGCTAGGTTTTGGGGCTTCCAATATGTTTATCTGCAAAGCTACATTTCTAAGCTTCATTGCAGCTAAGTGGCCAGGTTCCTGTCAGTGATATACAATTGGAAATTATATTAGCAATCCTAGGACATTTTTTTTCTTTCATTGTATAGGCATCTTTTTCTCTTTCTGACCCCATTCTACTCCTTCCTGCCTGGGGTGACTATGAAATGTCTAGAGTAGGAGCAGTTATCTTGTGTCCATGTAGGGAAAAGCCAGGAGACCTTGTTCTATTGTTCTTAGCTACCAAACTACCATCCAGAACCTTTAACCGCAATGCTTCTTCCATGAGGAAGTACAGTGCTCATTCTGTGTGCACCGCAGTGAAATGAGATTTCTGTTCTGTGGGCTAAACTCAATTCCTGAGTGATAACAGAGGGCTTCCCAAGAGTCCAGTGCACTCTTAATGTCTTGTATCTGGAGCTGGGAGGATGTGAGCCAGGACAGGGACAGGAAGCCCAGAAGAGCAGAGCAGAGCAGAGCCTCGGTGTCCCTTGTGAGTGTCATACTGGGCCTCTTCTCATAGGCCTAGTCCCCCGGTAGCTTAAGGTTTATTGGTGCTCTGGATAACCTGCCAGATGTGTTTCCCGAGGCTTTCTGCTTTGGGGCGGGGTTGGGGGGATGATTGCACTCTGTTTTGTTCATTTTGACATTAGTTTTCCATTGCTTAAGAGAACAAGGAAGCTCTGAGACAGCCATGTCCTAGGGCCCGTTAGGAAAGAATTGTTTACTCCTAAGCAAATCAGGGCGAGGAGGACGCACTTTGGGGAACAGAAAAATGTCATTTCATGTATAAGAAGTTATCCTGATTAGACACTAACCTATAAAAACCTGACCCAAGGCTGGGGCAGATTATTCCTTTTCCCTACATAGTTAAAAAAATCATTCCAGAAACGTCAATCAATTATTTACCACCACAATCTGAAGATAGTTAAGCTGAGGTTTTGCCAAATAGTTCCGCTGGAGTCAGTCAGAGGTTTGTCATACTATTATATGGTGGGGAGTGCTATATTTGCTCCTGGATTTGAGGACTAATTTCTAACCCCTCTCCTGGCCTTTTACTGACACTTAAGAAAGCCGATGCGGACCACACTGGGCAGGGGAAAACTTCTTTACAGAGAGAGCAGGAATTCATTTCCAGACTCACCCTCAGCCTCTCTCTCTGGCCTGGCCCAGAGTCTGATGTTCACAATTGCTTCAGCTGCATGCATATATACATGTAATGGTTCTCTTTGATGCTCCTGCTACATATATTACAACACACTCCCATCCCTAGGTAGGTAGATGGGCCCTGGAGAACAATGCATGCCAACAGGCTGCGCACTGTTCAAGGCTTTGTTGGCATGATGAACCAGAGCTGCATTGCTTTGTCACCAACAAGTAGTAGACTCCCCTTTGATCTCAAACGGGCTCATGGAATCTACTGAAAACTTCAGGTCATTGTGATGCTCAGCTACTTCTGTATAACCAATCACTCATGCTACTCTCATTTGACCCTCATGAGCATCTTGTGATGTAGACTCAGAAAAGGTTGTCACTGCCATTTTAAAGAGAAAAGAATGATTTGGATTGACTCCTAGCTGAATCCAATCTTTGACCTTCTAGTCTAGAGCTTGGATGGAAAAATATTATTTTTCACGACAAGGGTATTAATGTTTATATGAATCAACTATCAATATTTAAAACTTCAATGTCCATCCATCGATCTGCCACTAACCCATTTACTCATTTAAGAAAGCAGACGTTTGTGGAGCTCCCATGTGATGTTCTGTTAGTTTGTGATGGCGAATACCTTAGATGTGTCCTAGAGATTGTGGACACACCTGGGCTTGGGCAGAGGCGTGATGCTGGTATGAGTGCTGGTCAGAGAGGCTGAGTATGCTTGTTGCTGTGTACAGTCTTCTCCCATATCTCCTTAGACCACCCACCAGATTCAACAATACAACTCCGTTAGTCTAATAATTACCCAGTGGTGATGTGAAAGTGAACTCCTATGTCAAGAGTCAGGAGCCTGAGCCACTGAGCTGGCCCCGTGGCTAAGCAGCTTGATGAACCGGCTGCCAGTGCTCCCTGCCCATTTGCCTCTCTCTGAAAGGAAACTTGTGCTATATTGGTTTGATTTCCTAGTTCCTTATTTTCTAGCCTTAGCTAAAAATCTTGAAACAATTAAAAGTAAGAGGCAGATAGAGACATTCCCTGTTTTACAGATGAAGACATGGGCTGTGACAGTTAAGTGACTTGTGGTTTCTAGTTTTGCCACAATCGCAGCTAGCCTTACAGCTCTATTCTAGACTTTAGATGCTGTGGTATTTAATTCCATGTACCATCTCTAGCTTCCCAGTACTCCATGGAAGGTAATGTGAAGAGGTCTGAAGGAGGAGGAAAAAGTGAGGAATGCTAGAATTTTCCCTTTTCTGTCCCAAGGAATCTCAATCCTCTATAACTCATAAGGCTCCCACTATACCCCCATAGCCCTGGATTTTGCTGGGGAAAGTAGACCATCAGGACCTAAGCCTTTGGGAGACATTGTGTCTTGGGTTGAAGTGGATTCACAGGGCGTGGCTGCTCTGTTGGGGTGGGGTGGGGGAGGGAATAGACGTTTACATATCCACCCATTTTGGTCCCTAGGACTTTGGGCCCCTTGGTTCTTCACTTGCTCTGGACCTACATCTCTTACTTGGTTCATCATTCTGCCACTTAACCTTCGCTGAAGGTCTTGACATCAGCACTTCAGAGCGATCTGAACTGTGTGGAGAATCTTTGCCCTCTCACGCCAGTACCCCACTGATAGCTTAGCATGATCTCGATTCTCATTTTCCTTTGATAGAAGTGATGTTCCTTTCATATGAACACAAAATTGAGAAACTGAGGAAGGCTATTAATCTTTCTCAGGATTTCATAGCTGGTCAACAAAGCTAACCATTTATATCAGTATCAGTCTATCTTATGAGGAATAATTGCTGACCCCAGTGAGGGACTTCTTATACTTCATCTTCAATCTTCCTAGCACTCTGCAGTTGAATATCCTTCATATATGGGTAACAGAACTGAGGTTCAGAGAAGATAAGTAACTAGCCCTACCTAGGTCACATAGCTATTGAGTTATAGTTAAGATGTTCAAGTCTAGGGCTGTCAGCCTCTCAAACTTCTTTTGTTCTCTCTGGTAACACTTGGACTTCCTCCCCAATGATTTCACCAAGTCCTTCTCAAATATCATGTATGGTAAAAGTCTGGCAAAAAAGAAAATACCATCAAGAACGGAGGCAAGAAGAAAAAAAAATCTCATTTTCAAGGCAGCCTGCGTGTGTATAGTGCATCAAGGGAGATGGTAGGGAATATCACTTTATCCTCAGTCTTGGTGGTTCCTGGATTGATTGTAAGAATGTGCGTCCCTCACATTTCCCTTTTTGGATTTCCTGTTGGCACTGTCTTTTTTTTTCTAGTCTTTGGATCCCCGAGTTTCTAGTTCATAGCTATTCCTTCCAGCATGGACTTTCCTGGCTGAGTCCTGACCTGCGTGCAATACCTCCAGGATTTCAGGTGTGTGTTTTAGTGTGGGAAGCCACCAGATGCTGGAGTCACCAGACACTGGAGTAGACCAGTATCTTTTCTGGACTCCAGTCCAATCCCAGGATATTCAGCCAAACGGTCATCACTGCAAAAGGGTATTAGCTCATGACAACCTTTAGCCTCATTTGCTGTGGTTTTCTCTTTGCTTTGGAAAAGCATTACCTATTATTATTATTTTTTCTGACAACATTTCAAATCTCTCAGATGCTCAGGACTAAAATCTATGAGGGCATAACACACCCAGCTTACCCCAGGCTGAGAGAACTGCTAGACTTTGTGCATCTTCTAATCTGATGATATTTTCAGTCCAAAATGCCTTCATTTCTCACCTCTTAATTGATTTCTTGGCTTCCACCCCGACAATTTATCCTTTTCTCAGTAGCTACCCTGATCAGTCTAAATGGTGAGTCTGATCATGTCAGTCTTCTGCTCAATGTCCCCTAGTGGCTTCTCATTGTTCTTCAGAGAAAAGGAAAAGTCTTTTGAGTGGCTTCTGATGATGGAGGGCAGGGTCCAGTTCGCTCTTCCTGTAAAAAGCCAGATGCTATTTCTGGCTTTGGGGGATGTCAGCGCCTGTTGTAACAGGAGAGCAGTTGCAGATGATAAGTACAGGCATGGGCATAGGCTGTGTCTTAGCAAGACATTGACAAAAGCAGGTGGTAGGTTGGATTTGGCTTATGAATAGCAACGTATTGGCCCTTGTAGGAGACTTGGCTTCTGGTACCTTTGGCCCATTTGCCTTCTGTTATTTCTCTTGGCTTCAGCCTCTGTGATCCCTACAAACATACCGAACTTGGTTCAGGCCCTGGCATTGACTGTTTAATTTAGCATATTCTCCCCTATATCGTTCACTTATTGTTGTTTTTTGTTTTTTGCCAGTCTTGGAGCTTGAACTTGGGGACTGGGCACTGTCCTTGAGCTTCTTTTGCTCAAGACTAGCACTCTACCATGTGAGCCACAGTGCCACTTCCAGCTTTTTTGTGTATGTGGTACTGAGGAATTGAACCCAGGGCTTCATGAATGCCAGACAAACACACTATTAATAAACTACATTACCAGCCCTTTGACTCACTCTTACATTTCCTCCTGAGTCCACCTGACCATCTTGTTGGAAATAGCCATGCCCCTCATTTTCACAGACCTGTGCCTCTTTACTATGTATGTTGGTTCTTGCTTGGTGGCCCTTACTACCTCCTGACAAAGCTATGCATTGAATGAATAAATGATTGCTTTGGTAAATGTTTCCAAACGCATCCTTCAAGGGAGTACAATTTGTGTAGAGAACAGAACCAAGGACCTGTTACCATTAACTGAAAAGAAAAGGGGAAACTTGGGTCACAAGAGGAGCTTAAGTAAACAGAAACATGGTAAGTAGAGATAAAGACTACAGGGAAAATTATACTGAGTAATGGGACAGGCTGTGAATGCTCACTTCTACATTCATTTCCCATTGTCTGCTGTCTAGCTTCGTTGGCTAAGGTTTCCTGACTTAACAGCAACCTTTGGTTTAGCTGCTGCTGCAGAGCTGGAGTTTAGAACAGAAATCCCAGCACCAACAGGGGGCGCCACAGACTGAGGAGAAGGGACTGTGTAAAGAGGTGTGATGGAGACAAGGGCAGCCAGCCTTCTGAGCGGGGTCAGAAGGGAGGCGAAGGCTGCAGCAAGTGATCCTGGGAAGCTGGATAAGTTGTGGGATGTAACAGGATCTGAAGGCAACTGCCGGACCGCAAGTGTTTTCTATGGAGCATTGCCTAAACTACAAGGAACACAGCACAATCCACTTCTAAGTTAGATGCTTAATGAATCAGCCAGGCACACATTATTATGCTGCAGCCGAGCCCTTGTTGTGTCTTAATGCTCAATTATCCAGCGCAGAATCTGGGTTGGGCTTTCTATCATTTTGGACATGTAGCAGGAAAGGACCCAGATCTAATTGCTCTACACAGGAGCAGATTCATTTGTGTCTTGGCACAGTGATGTGCTCCGATTAATATTTGGATTGAAGGGGCCCTACTTAGTATTTCAGGTTCAGAGAACTAGACCTTGAAACAGACTTTAGACCTAATCCTATTCCAAGCTTCTCATGCTGCAGATGAGGAAAAAAAACCCCACAAAAAACCAAAGCTCACAGAGAGGAAGTCACTTGCCTGAGACCACAAGTGGCACTTGTAGCTAGGAATCAGGCTGCAGAGTTGGAGTTAACATTGGCATTTGCCATTATAAGCAGATTCATGGGACACAGCATCAGATTTGGGGCAGTGACAGCCTCTTTCTGTCTGATTGTCGTGACGCTAATGACCATCGAAGAAACTGGTGTCTTATTTATTTGAACACAAATAGACAACCAGTAATGACACCGACTTTGTATTTTATGGACCTCCCCCCCCACCCCAGGGACTCCATGACTTCCTTCTCCCAGATTAAAGGGAAGAGGAACAACACCCCAAACTTGCCAAACTCTTGACAAACTCTGCTGCCTTCTGGCACCCCAGCACCCCAGCATTCTCTGGAATGGAGACAGCCCTGGATGACAGCTGGAGAGCATTAGTGCTTAAAGGTTTGCATTCTGCCTTTTATATTTGATTTACATAGATCTGCATACTGTATGCTCTGGGCATTGTTTTCAGCTTTATTCCATCTTTATAGCTGCCCTTCTCCCAAGGCACTTGGGATTTTGGTTTCCTCAGCTCTGCTGGGCGAGACTAGGGCTTGGCAGGAGTTTGATCCGGAGAAGCATCTGGAAGTCCTACTCCAGGGATGGAGGCTTTGGGGAAGAGTGGCTGAAGAGGCTAGCCATGCTTGTCAGAGTTCTAGAGTTCAAGGGCTGCATGGTATAAGTTTGTTAGGATCTTATTTGTTTATGGTAAAGGTGATGAACAGGAGGTTGCCATTACAGAAGTAAGGTAATGAGCACATTTTTAAAAAACCCTGCTATCCACTCCCTCATTTTCTCCCACTTCCCACTCCCTGCTCCCCGACCCACCAAGTTGTAAAGTTCATTTCCAACATAGTGTCTAGTGAGTATCAGTGTTACATTAGTTCATCCTTTGTCCTGCTGTTTCTGTGATTCTCTTTCCCTTCCATGGATCAGATAAGCTTATATACAAGACAAAGGGCGCATAAAACAAAAACAGAAAGAAAAACAATAGAAATAACTGCACACGGGACATAAAAATAAAACACCTCTTGTCTCTCATGTCCAAGGCTGAGCGTATCTGGAAATGTGGAAGGAGTGGCTCATGTGATCAGAATGTGTGTAAAGGGTTAAGTGGCAGCGTCAAGATGTCATGGAAGAGATGCTCAACTTTTCGCCACTTCACCTAGTCCCAGATGAGAAATAGTCCTAGATGAACAATGCAAATGGAAACCATAATGGGATTCTACTGCTACTTACTGAGATGGCCAAAAGGATAAAAGACTAAGATAATAAGAGTTGATGAGGACCAGGGTCACGTACAACTCTCACATACTGGTGGGAGTACAAATTGGCTGGATCTCTTTAGAGTGTCCTAGGCTGGACCATTCTAAAGGGAAACCTATTCCTCCCCTATGTTCCAGACATTCTACTCTGATATCTTTCACCAAAGGGAGGGAGAACACATCCACTAAACCCCCTGTACAGGATTGTAAGACATCCAAGGGGTTAAGAAGATTGGTTGCAATTTTGTAGTGGACTAGTGTACCATAAAACAAAGATGAGCAAATTTTTACATGGAGCAAGCTTCTCCAGTTATTTGAATGACATGTCCTAAGATGTGGCTTCGTTTTTGCTTTATGGACTCTGCTCATCAGTGTCTCTCGACATCAGTCCTAATGGCTTTTTTTTTTTTTGACATGTCCTAAGCCTGTTATCATTTTGTGATTGGTCCAACTTCAGATTGAACCGATGCTGTCTGAGTTTGCCTGCACCAAAATAGCTCTTCTGGCATCTCCCTTTATACTCCAGCCCCAGTAACCCAGTGCTTCATATGCAGGATAAGATGGGCACCAGAGCTCTTCATACCAACTCTTCCATCCGCTGCTCCCCTCTCCCCCCTGTACAAGGTAACCCTTGGAGTCAATGTACGCTGTTACTGACTGCATAATAATCCTTGGAGAGTCTCATGAGATAAATGGCCTAGAGCCATCTGTACTCCTTTGAGTTAAACTAGAGACTGACTTAAGGCCTAGAAGAAAAAACAAGCCTTCTTGTATCCCTTTCTTAGTCTCATGATGGCAACATTCCACATGGTTTAACCTCCTCCCCTAGTTTCTTCCTATGGTGACAATAATTGATGATAGCACTTCTTTAATAAACTTGAATGGAAAAGTACTCTGCAAAGACACAGACACAAAGTATGTGCTTAAGCTCTTGAAAGAGACCTACCTTGCCCTCTTCACACCTTGTCTAGGCAACATCTTTTCCCAAAGGGCACTGGGAAGTCTGTTGTGTGCCAGTTGCAAAGGGCATGAGAGAGACATGAGTTCCAGGACTGGTTCTCTAAAAGTCAACATGAAAAGGAAAAGTTGTCTGCATGGGATTTACTACGGAAGTACATCCTGGCCATGGAGAGGATTTAGGAGGACTACATGTACATTTTTGGATAAAAGGCTTCCAGGAATGACTTTACTCTGACAGCTAGGGGTGCAGTGGAATGTAAGTTGCTCTAGGAACCCCAGAGATATGCAAGCATATCTCTGCCTCTGTCCACCACTGGTCGCGGCCATCCTAGGAGAGACAAATTCCCAGGCACTTCTTGCTGACTGTGTGTGGGCACAGTGTTCCAGTGGCTCCAGGGCCTTATAAAGATGAGTCTCGAATATGGGTATGGGAGACAAAGACACCCCCAGCCCAGGGACACCCAGAAATAGTGAACCAACAGCACTCTGTTATTAAAGGCAATGAAAAAAGGCAAAGACCCAACAGAGTGGTCCTTAATCCTTCTGCTCTAGAGAGAAGGGATAGAGAAGAGTGTGTTTGACCTTCTTATGATCAAATGCTAGCCTGATTTCTCACTGTGATCATCCTTAAGAGATGGACAAGTGGGGGAGGGCTTACTGCCCATAGAAGTCACTATTAAACCAACCACAGGGACTTTCTGGGAAAGAGCTGCTCATCCTGAAGTGCTCAGATGATCTACCAGTATTGCATTCACTTTAGTTTCTACATCCCAGAGCCCTTTTGTGGGCACAACTATATCCTTACACCCTTGGGAGGTTAGCGAGGACTTTGAGTTTCATCCGTCATGTAGCACAAAGGGCCGATGGCTTTTTCTGGTTTCTCTCTTTGTTCTCCAATTAGTTGATGTATTTACCCAGAACTGACCTTGATTATACATATCCTCAGCTGAGCAAGTAAAGAGATTGTGCTAGTTTCCCATTTTTAAATAGTTCTTTCTTTAATAGAATGATTTTTCCCCCTTCTGTTCAAAAAGATGTAGAGTCTGGACACTGGGGCCACATGCCCATTCAGCCACCTGCTAACTGTTAAAATTCTTTAACCTTTCTGGGCATTCAGTTTTCTCATTTGTAGAATAAAGAGGTAGGCCTAGATTACAACTCCAGTCCTTGCTTAGAAATTTTGTGCACACGTGCCTTTGGGTTATAGGAATTGTGTTTCTTTGTTCATCAGGAACAAAGAGAAGCACACATTTTGTGCTTCAATGCCTTGGTTTTTAGGTAACATTTTTCTTTAAGAGGAGGGAGCTGACGGGTGGAAGGAGACCTGAATATTTTTTTTTATTTTTTCTTTTCTTTCTTCCTTTTTAAAATATTAAAGCCCCTGTCTTCAGGGAAGAAGAGGTTGTTGGATGTGTTTTGAATGTTTCAAATCAAAGCCTGCCAAGGGATGGAGAGCTACAGGTTTCAATAAGCACCTTCTTTCAGTAATTTTAAGAATTTCACTTATGAGGATAATGAAATCTTCAGAAACCCTAGGAGACATACCAGAAAAAAACTACAGTTCATCAGTGGAATTTTGCTAAATGCACTCCCCCTACCTCTGCCCCTTTGCCCACCAAGAGCATCTTCTGTGTACGTTCAGAAGATACTTGCAGTCTGATTGGATCTTTTGGGAGCTTGAGAATCTCAGGAGCTTGGTTCTTCACCCTCCAGCCCCATCTACCAGCGCCCAGGTTCGCTTCTGCCCATCCTCCACCCTGACTCTGCAGGCCTAAGCTGCCAGCAAGCACTGGTATAACAATGACGGTGGCAAATGCTTCCACCGGGTATACAGGCATCAATGGCCAATGCTGCTTCCCTTACTTCATTTACACAGAGTGGCTTTAACCTAAATGGAGGAACAATTGCACCCTTCTGGGAGGGGACATGTGTAGACTTCTTTAAGTATAGAATCTGAAGCCTGAGGTTTATATTCCTCAGCTGGCTGTTCACTTCCCCAAAGTCTTGTCTGTCAGCCTGACATGCAGAATATGCCCTGCTTCTACTTGGGAGGGAGGTGGCCTGAGCTGACTGCTTCCTTTGAGATGTCTCCAACATGCATTCCGAGCTATTTAAAGATTAAGAAACACATTTTTTTTGGAGAACTTGATTTGATGTAATTTCAGGAAAAGACAAAAACATTGAAAAAAAAAGACAATGTAAAAATCCTAAAAGACCCAGTTGAAAGAATGGGTTGATGTTTAATTAAAAGCAGTGGGCATGAATGGATTCTGTGCATTTTCCAGGATCAAGTTACCTGGAAAGAAAGGAAAATTGTGGGATGGGTATAATATAAACAAAAAAGGAGAGTTCAAATGAGGACTTTAAGAAATTAAAATCAAAAGAGACTCTTCAAAAAGAGTGTCCATCTTGGGTATTAACCTCCAGCATTGAAATGAAAACAATGTTGAAAAGCTTTTTTCTTTCTTTCTTTTTTTTTTTTTAAAAGCAACCCATATTTGGGCAAGCTTCAGAACTCTTGGCCTCCAGGTTTCTGTGGGAAGCTACAGTTTCCTGTCGCTTGCTTGCTGTGTCTAGCATTGATTCTCTGCAAAGTACATTTAGGATTCTTACCAGCTATGCAAAGCCATGTGGACTTGGAAGTCTGGGATATTTTGTACCTCTTCTATGTGAAGCTCCCATGGTTTTATACACTAAAGCAGTATCTAAGAGACTTATGTTCTTGAACGCTCATGTATCTGCTTTTTTGCGTATGGTGTGACGTGGGGAAAAGGACTATTTCTTGGAGATTCAATTCTCTCATTATAAAACAAGGCCCTTCTCAGAGCTGTCCAAGGGCACTCTCTACAGTGATGGAAAATGTTCTGTATCTCTGCCTTTTGGTATGGTTACTACTAGCCAATAGATACTGAATCCTGGAAAAGTATGTCTAATGTGACCGAGCCATATATTTTCAAGTTTATTAAATTTCATGTTTATATGTCCATAGATGGCTAATGGACATACATATGGACAAAAGCAGTTTTAAATGATGATGGATTCTGTTTTGTGCAGTTATGACAGAATACCTGAGGCTGAATACGTGATGAGTAAAAGAGGATTATTTGGCTCATATATCTGATGCTTGTAAAGTCCCAGAAGCATGAGCCTAGCAGCAGAAGCAGACCCCCCTTCTGCATTCTGTTATAGCAGACATATGTGCAAAGGCAACATGAGAGCAGAAGAAGAGAATGAGCCAAGGAAAATGAACTGGTTTTGGAACAATCCACCCTTATTCAGCCAGTTCAATCTACTAAGCAAGCCCTAACCCATTTCCTTGACATGGACGTTCATCTCTTAAGTCCCACCTCTTAAATTCTATTGCATGGCTCCAGCACATGAATCTTTGGGGGACAAACCACATCCACTCCATAGTAGATAGAATTCTGAAATTCTATGATTCCATTCTCTGTTGCTTAGGCTGACACTGCTAACACTTCGATATACAGCACTCACCACACCCCATCACAGACACAGATGACTGAGGCAGAGTCCTTGTTTCTCGAGAGCTTACCGCCTTGTGGGGAAGCATCATCATAAACTTACTGTTGCAAGCCATTCAGATTGGGATTCCTGAGGAAATAACAAGTAGAGCTAGCCTTTATCCATAGTCATCACCACCAGGCTCTTCCGTTCACTGCCCAGCGATGCACGGCTAGGCAATTTCTTCCACATAAGTCTGGCCCACTTTTCTTCCTTAACCTCGGATGCTAAAAGTAACCTGGATATTTGCCAGTTGCTGAGTCAAAAATCAGTTATTTTTAGCTTTGGGAGCCTTGAAACCTAGTTAAGATAAATGGCCACATGGAATAGGACCGAGGGATTCAAGAGTCTCTTTGGTGGCGATGTTCTCTGTGCGCTTGAGTGGCAGGCACTGGGTCAAGCCTTGGGGAATGGCCGCACCTGCAGCAGACAGCCTCTGCTGTGGCATTCGAGGGGGAGCATTGAACAGCACTAAGTACGTGGCGATCATTTCACAAAGCAGTAAGGGAAGGAGATGGCGGTCAGGGATACAAATAAGAATAATTTAAGAAAATAGGATCACCCTACCACATCCACTGGTCTCTGGCTTGTGGTCTGTGAGCAGCTGTTGGTATGGGGATGGTGCACTTGGGGTAAATAAAAAATGAGTCCCAGGCCTGGCTGTGCTGTGAACATGGAGGAGCACAAGCTTTACTGAGAGTGGTATAGAATTACCTGCGGGAAAGGGCTTCGCTTTCAGTTGAGTACTTGACATTCGTCAGGTTCTGTTATTATTGCCTAGGCTCCAAAAGTCTCCTTTGGGTTTAGGGAACCTTTTCTTTTTTTGGCAAGGGGAGTGGGGTGAAAGGCCATTTGTTGTGTGGTATTAAGTGATATTGATGCTTATGTTGTTATGCAAAGAAAACCACCTTGATTTGTTGAATTTTGAGTTCCTCCTTCATTTATGTTGGCACAACGAGACAAAAGATTTTTCAGGCCTTACATGACCCGAAGTCCAGACATTTCTCACCTCTGATAAAGGTAGCTAGTGATTGGCGAGTCAAGAGTTCTGGCAAAGCACCCAGAAAGGAAGGGAGACCTGGAGAGGAACTAAGAACACATGGAGAAAGATCTTAAGAATGGTGTGGATCAAGGCCTTTCAAATGTGTTCTCAGGAACCCCAGACTTCTCTGGAGAGGCTTTTGCTGCTGTAGGCTGTCAGTCCAGCCCCATGGGTCTGGTGTTCATTTAGCCAGAACAACCTGATCTTAACATTCTCCATATTGGAGTGTATGTGAAGTATTAGTATAATTGTATATAGGGATAGGGTTGTGGTACTTTGTTTCCTCTTAGTACATGGTGGGTATGAGCTCTGAGAGTGGTACCAACCCAGGGGGATAGTGAGAGGCTGTGTCAGCCATCTGAGCGACTACAGTTCCTACCATGTCGTCTCAGTCCACCAATTTATCTTGGGTCCAAGAACAAAAAAAAAAACTGGGACCAAGCCAGGCAGTGACTCATGCCTTAAATTCTAACTACTAAGGAGGCTGAGATCCGAGGAGTGCTCTTCAAAACCAGCCCAGGCAGGAAAGTCTATGAAGCTCTAATCTCCAAAATATTGAAAGTGGAATTGTGGTTCCAGTGCTAGGGCACCAGCCTTGAGCAAAAATGTTAAGGGACAGCACCAAGCCCTGAGTCCAAGTACTAATAGCAGTGCGTGTGAGTGCACGCACACACATACAATGGGACCAACTTGCTATAAATTACTCTTTGCTTTGGATATAAAAATTAGTTGGAGTCATGGAACATTCGTTTGGAAAAGTCCTAAACACATCTCACCAAAGGCCAGATGGAGAATAGACTTGCTCAAGGCCCCAGAGTTGGTGGTAGGTCCCTGATGATCAGATTCTCTATCCTACTGGAGAGGAAGAAGATTCAGAGCCAGGCACTGTTCAGCTCAGTGGCCCTTTATTAGCCTATACTTTCCACTCTGTAGGATATCTCACTTGAGCAGCACCAACAACTGGTAACATCTGAGACAGTGCTAATGCACACTGAACGTATGCTCTAGGCATCATGCTAAGAATACCACAGCACTGCAGTATTGATTCTTGGTGTACAGATCTCTAGTTTGCCCCCACAGAGCCATTGTCTGCTCTGTTCTACCTGCTTAGTGCCCCATGTGTGGAATATATGAAGGGACTCCTTTTTCTTCTGGGTTCTTTTGGTTTTCAACCAATGAGAAAGAAGTATGGAGATCTGAAGGGGGGGCAAGGTAAAGTCATTGGCTTTGTGCATGGGCTCCATTGCTTTTGGGATGCTACCATTAGGCTGCCTTCCTGAATGGCAAGTCATAGCTCCTTGGTGGAGTCCCAACCATTTTTTTTTTCTGGAGATGGAGACCCACATTTGTCCCGGTGTCTCTTCAGAAATAGGCATGATAGTAGCACCTACTGTTTCCAGCCATGGGGCACTGCACTCTGCGTTGTGGGTTTGCTACAGCCTCTGCATTCTTTGGTAATTAGTCTCTTTGTTAAACCCTCCTCGGAGTACCTGAATTCGAGCATGGTGGTTTCTTTCTTGCTGATGATTGTGTGGCCCAGCAACCCATAATGTAAACGTCTTTCTCGCCCCATCTTTCAGATAAGGAAATTGAGACCCAGAATGGTGCTAGTAGCTCATGCTTATAATCCTAGGAGTCTGAGAACTGAGGATTGTGGTTTGAGGCCAGCCTGGGAAGAAAAGTCCATGAAACTCTTATCTCTGATTAGTCCCCAAAGAATCAGAAGTAGAAGCATGGCTCAAGTGGTAGAGTACTATCTTTGAGAAAAAAAAAAAGCCGAATGGGAGTATGTGACGTTGAGTTCAAGACCCACTTCTAGCCAGAAATAAAATAAAAAAGAGTCTAGGTTGTGCTGGAAGTCACATAGTGGGTGAACCTTGGGGATTCCAGAAGCTTTGTCCTTGAGCAATCCATTATAATCCTTGTGAAAGCAAGCAAGTTAGACAGATAGACCAGGTCTTGACTTCTGCCATAGAGTTTCTTGCCCCTTGTGCAAAGCCTAGTAGAGATCTGGGCATCATTATTGTCCCATCTTGTCTACCAGCCCAATCAAGGCCATTAAGTATCTGACAAGCAGCTTGTAAGAAGAGGTGATAGTGTAGTAAGGCCCAGAGAAAATGGACAATAAAATTTGTTTCTGTGGCTAAAAGAGGGGAAAAAAGAGACAAACCCAAGACAAACCCTAATTAATTAAAGTAGCAGAAAATAGCCTTCTGGATGTGAGGGGCTGCTGGCTTTCCTTGGATGATTTCATTTAGTGGTGATGATTTGTCAATACGATGTGTTACCCGGAACCACACACAGTCTCTCAGTCTCTTCTCCTGTCTGGCAATCTCTCCCTCCCTTCACCCCTCCCCCCCACCCCTGCACAAGCTCAGGCTGCTAGTGACAGAAGCCAGCCTATAGCTTTGCTGACCTACTTCCGGGCGGGCTCTTCAGCCAGCAGCCCACGCGTCATCCATTTTAACCAGCTTTTCAAGGTCAGGACTTTTCCATGCAGAGGCTGGCTTTTGCTTGACACAAAGCCAGGGACCATCAATTGTCCTGTTTACTAAAACCCCAGTGTTCTCTTTCTTTAGCTGGGGAAAAAAGTATAGGTTGAGCTCCTGTTTAGGACAGATAACAAATGCAGTTACTTTGAGCTTAAATTGGCCACTTGGTCTGTACTTCAGGTGCTTAAAAAGCAGGTTTCCTACTCTTACAGAGTACCTGGGTAAGACTGTGTGTAAACAGTGAAAAATTTAGGTCTTCTAGTGGATGGTCACAATCTCCCCGCTTCTCCCTCCCAAACCCCTTTTTGTGATGCAGGAAATACAATGTCTTATTTTTTTTTCTTTTCTGAAAAGGATCACATGAAGCTAGCTCTTCACAGATAAAAAGCAACTGCTTTGTGTATCTATTACTGTAGCTTTCATCTCCACAGGCTTTGTGAGAAACTTCCAGCCGGAGCCACATTCTTCTCTGGTTTGATAAAGAGAAATTGTATTCAGTGTGAGAGAAAGAGGAAGAAAAATTTTTCTTGATTATTCTCTAAATAAAAAGTCAAAGGAAATGTGATTATTTGTTCCCCCAGTACTCAAAGAAGTTAGTTCTCCTTTCAAAACAAGCCTGAAATTTCTGTGGAGCACACCCAGGCTGTTTGATCATAAGAGAGGCTTGTTGTGTGTCAGGTTCATTAGAGAATAAAAACACCACAGAGTTTTCTGTCACAGCATCTGCTAAGGATTGGCAATCAGGTGTATTGAAGTAGGGTGACATTTTACAGCTCTGGAGTGGACCTCAGCTATTCTTTTTGCTAATTGCATGAAGGTTGACAAGTTGCTTACATTGCCCATGCCTCAGTTTCCCAACATGGAGCATAAAGATAATCAGAGTTTCCATTTAAGATGTGGGAGAGCTCAGTAGAAGGCATGTCAGACAGTCATCTCTTGTATTAGTCTGTTCAGGTTGCTATAACAAAAACAGCGTAGCTGGGTCCTTTATAAACAACAGAAATGTGTTACGAGCAGCGTCAGAGGCTGGGAACCCATAGACCATGTGCAGGTAGATTTGATGTCTGATGAGGACCTTCAAAGACGGGTGCCCTGTGGTTAATGGAAGGAGTGAATGAGCTCCCTCCTCAGGACACTATTTTCTGACTCAATTACATCTGACCTAATCACATTCTCAAGGCCATACCTGTGTGTGTGTGTGTGTGTGTGTACGTGTGTGTGCGTGTGCATGCCAATACTCAGGACCTGAGCACTGTCCCTTAGCTTTTCACTAAAAATTGGTGCTCTAGCACTTGAGTCATACCTCCTCTTCAGGCTTTTTGGTGGTTAATTGGAGATAAGAGTCTTAGGCACCTCCCTCCCCAGGCTAGAAACTTGAACCTCTGTTCTCAACCTCCTGAATATCTAGGATTACAGAAATGAACCACCGGTGCCTGGGAAGGACCTACTTCTTATTTCTATTGCATTGAAGATAACATTCCACATATGAATTCTTCAGGAGATGGGGCACAGACATTCAGTTGGCATCAATGTTTAAACAATGACAATTATTTATCATCAGTAAAGTTAGGAAAAGATCCATCTGTGGGTATATTACGTGGATGAATGCATGTATACACAAATGCATATGTATATGCATGAATGTGTTTTGTGTGTGTGTAAATATGTGTGTGTGCCCAAGTATAGAATGGAGTTGCTGTTTTCTAGCAGAGGGAAGCCTAGGGAAATAGAGCAGAGAAAGAGATACGGTGAGTATTACAAAAAGGGCTAAGTTACAAATATCACGAGGAATGATATGTTGATATCAACACAAGAAAAATGAGGAAAACTAGTACCTCTTGGGCTGCTGTTGACTGAGCATAGCTATCTGGTATTTTGGTTTTGGTTGGGCTCCTGTTTAGAGGCTCACAACCTCTTGATATATGCTGTATAAGGCATCTTTTGACCAGGCTTCAGTGGCCTTCTTTTCTACCATGCCAAGGTCAGTTGTAGCTGGGGAGGGAGTGAGGTTCAGGGATGCACCATGTAGGCTGCCAGTACCTGCTGCCTCATTATTTGAGTCCAGAATACTTTATCACTTTACTCTAAGTGCATTGTGAATATAAGAATTTCTGTAGCATTTTGCCCCTCTTAACTATATTTTTGGAAAATACTCATTTTTTAAACAATCCCAATAATTCACTTAAATTTTCTGATGAATATTGTGACTAGCATAGTAAATACGATTTCATTTTTCCATTATTAATGAAATTATTTTCATTTAATAAGAACCAGAAATAAAGTTGGAAAAGGAAAAAGAGAAACAGAGACAAAAAGTGGAAGGCAGAGAGAGAAGCAGCAGAGCAACATAAAGAAGGATGTACACAAACGCACGGATACAGACAGGAAGGCAGACCAGCGCAGACTCAGAAAGTGAAGGATTTGCTGTGGCACTCACAGAAAGAACAGAGTGAACAGAAACACACAGGAGAAGGAACATCACACAGAAGCCACAGATGTGGAGGAAGAGAGAAAGAGAAACAGAGACAGAGACAGAGAAACAGAGAGACACAGAGAGAGATAGACACATAGACACAGACACAGACACAGACACATAACAAGTTGACCACAGTTGTTCTGGTGGACTAACTACAAATTTCCTGATATAGCATTCAAATGCTATGGCGCCTGGGGGCTGGGGGAGGGGGTGTGGTCATATAATGTGATTGAACTACAGGACCATACAATGTGATTTGTTCTATAGGATCAAAATGGGAGGATTGAGGTCAAATACATAAAGTCCCTCACACAGTGCTTGATAAATGGAAGCTATTAATTTTAATAGAACCTTCTTTTAGCCCTGACACTGGCAGAAGGAACACCTTTCCTGGCTGAAGGACCATTTTCATCTGATTTCATAGATTTTTGTCTATACTGGCAGGGGTGCCTCCTGATTAAAATCCTTTTGATGAAGAACATATTCCTACTCTTTCCGTTTTTTTTTTTTTTTGTTCCTGAGCCTGATGATAGGCTGTAAGATGTAGCTACTGGTCTCTCTGCACTAGGAGGCTGGCAAAAACCTGCAAGGATCAGAAAGATGGGGCTGGTAGGACAAGAAATTTGGCACAACAGACAGAAACAAAATGTGTAAGACTAGACCAGTATGTACTATGAGACTCATACAAAACATATATATATATATATATATATATATATATATATATATATATATCTGTTTCAAAGATCTCAAAATCCTTATGGTTTTTTAAGTCCCAAGGAAATGGGCTAGAAGACACAGAGAATGTAAACTAGATCTTTGAAATTCCCTTTGGTTATTCTCTAGAAACTTATTTCTGCAGAAGTGCCTTCTGATTGACAAAAGCTCACTTTTATATTCACAATCTCACCCTGTCAAGGTCTAGTTTAAAATCACCCTCAGAGAATATTGTGCTGTAACTTTTAAAAAGCCTAAATCCTCTCGATTTATGCATTTAATTTATTGTTTTTCTCTGTCAGAGCTTTCCTTTGTACCTAACCAAATCCCAATTTTGAGTGCCTATTGCGTACTGCTAAGTTGGAAGGCATTTTTTAATTTAGAGCTTGAAATTCCCACAGTTTACTTTCAAGTCCCTTGTCCTTTAGGAAATTTATACAAAATTCCCCCCCTCCTCCCCAACCTCCTGCTTTCTGCTCCCTTTGGAAGCAGTTAATTAATTTCATTTCTCAAAGATGCTTTGTTTCCTTAAGTAGTTCAGTCTGGCTCGTCTTCCTCTGGGCATTACTTTTCACCGGTACTTTATGTAGACTTGTTCAGAAATAGCTCATTGTGGGCCAGTTGTCTCTGTTTGGTAGGACAATTGCTTATGAGGTCAAGGTCTCTCTGTATCACTCATGTGTGCCTGATTCAGGCCATACACTCAGAACAAAAAAGGTCAACCATGTCAAATCCCCACTCTCAGACCGAAGGCCGCAGGAGATGTGAAGTGAAGCTGGCAGAGTCCTCACAGGCATTTGGGAGACTTTACACAGAAGGTAAACATGAAATCTTGGTGAGCAAGGGTGAACCACTGCTTTTGGATTAGGGCATTGGGTGACCAGGAGAATGTACTGTCGAGAGAATGTACCTGTCAAGCCAACAGGACTATAAATGGGGGATACAACCAAGAGTCAGTTGCCAGAGAAATAGTAGATTAGGAGGGGATTAGGGTGAGTTGGTTTTAGGATGTGTGCTGTGCACTCTGTTAGGATGTTGACAGCTCAGATTTATGGTCTGGCAGGTATGCAGCATGTGGGACACAACAGGTATACAGTGGCTGGTTTCCATGTGTAGGATCTGGAAGGGTCTATCCACTAACCCCCATCCCTTAGGCCCTCCAAGCAATATGGGGTAGAATAGGATAGCCCCATTTTCCCCAGAGAAGGAGCAGAGACATATTCTGGAGCATACGCTCTCAAGGCCTGATTAGTTTTCTGTCTTCTGCATCATCTTTTCTGTGGGAATGGACCTTGGAAAAGAGTCTGTGACGATCCACTGTTTCTTTTATTGCCATAGGCAATTAAAGGCAGGATGTGGAGGTTATGGGGAGAATGCAGGTGCAGAGAGATGAGAAGAGTCAGGATGGGAGTCGTGAAGCGTCGATAGCATAGCAGGGAAAGTCTAAGACATATATGCCTGAGAGCTCTGGGCCGGGGTAGAAGGTCAAACTGAGACTGGAAGATGGCTACATCCATAGAAGCAAACAAAAGTTCAATGTAGGGGGAACTTCATCATTTTGGGGTGAGATTTTATTCTCCCATTTTATTATCAGAATTACAACTGTGGTCTTATAAGGGTGGTAGCTCCATTATAAAATGCAAAATAACAGGGGTTATACTGTGGGGGAGGGACATACAAAGCAACAAAGAAATCACCGTATAAATATGTTAGAAACAATCGTAAGAAAGAAAAAAACATTTGAATCCTTATCTTGGGGTTCATTCCCCTAACATCAACTTAATCTGACTGTTTCTGCTTGTCTCAGACATATACTAGTTATTGCAAATAAGGGAAACCATGGAACCTGTTTCTTTGGGCTTGGCTTACTTCACTTAATATAATTTTTTCCAAGTCTTTCCATTTCCTAACAAATGGGGCAGTGAGTATCACTGCTGAATTTGTTCATCCTTTGTAAGAATGGGAAATCTTTAGATTTTATTTTATGTCCAGACATTTAAAGTGTTAGCCAAATACAAAAGCCTTCAATACAGGTTTCATGAACATGTTGACTTCTTTGCATAAACCAGGGATTGTTATTACATCAAAGAGCTTTGCCCCGTTTTGAAGGGTTCACAGTCCAGCTCTTGTAAGAAAAGGGCGCCGTGTCTCCTTTTCCCCACACCATCACATTGAGTTTAATCAATGTGCCCTAAAAGAACTCTGGAGAATCAGCAGACTGTATGCCATGATTGTACATGACTACCCCACAACTTGAATTGTTTTTTTCCTAGTGGCAAAAGTAATAAACACACACACAAAATCATCAAAAAAACAATAATAATCTTCAGGGAGTTTAGCTCTGAGAGTAAGGGAGTCCTCTAGGCTATCCCTAAGTGTGGTATTTTGGTGAGCGTGGTACTGGATTCAATATGGTTTAGGGGCTCTAGAGACCTTCCCATCTCTGCTCACCCACTGTGCCCCTGGCTACTTCTGGGCCTTTTTGTGTCAAGCTTCCTTGTGGTACATGGAACAAGAAGTTGGGTAGAGCTGGATCTTTTGATGTCCACATGTCTCAAGCCATATCAAAGTGGTGGGGGGTAGGTGTGCCCTTCCTTTTGCACAAAATTAATTTTTATCTATGGCTGGATGGAGATAGGCTTTTTCTGAGCAGAGAAGTCTTCGGAATTCCCTGTTTCATGGTTACCTTGAGGACAAGAAGTGTTATAATTGCATATAAAACATAAAAAAAATTCACCTAATTGGATAGTTCTGTAGTAAGAGGGTCATTCTGACACAGGCAGCAGGGGGCATCGATGACAGACACGGTTCATAGGTGACAGATTAGGATAGTGAATTTTGCCAGTAGAAAATGGTAGAGGTGACGGTTCTGGGTCTCAGCTGTAGAGGGGTCAGGTGAAGAGAGGTGTGACAGTGGGGGCTTAGCTGCTCCAGTGTTCAGCGGAATCCAGCTCTCTTATCAACCATGATGACATGGAGGATAGATGAGCCCATGAAGCTGCATGTGCCTGAAGACACAGAAACATCACGTGGAGCAGAGTTATCAACCTTTGCACCCACTAGTATACAGAAGCACAAAAGAAAATAACATCGTTGTTTTAAGACATTAAATTTATGATGGTATGTTATAGAACAATAAACAACCATGAGAGACATACCCTTCATGGTTGAATTTATTACAGGGGTTTCAAAGTATGTCTCAGGGACAGATGCTTTCATAAATAAAGGTTTATTGAACATAGTTTTGTCTATTTGTCTAAGTGTTACCTAGGGCTGTATTTGCATGGTGAAGCAATTGCAACAGAGACTCTACAGCTTGCAAAATATTTACTGTCTGGTTCTTTGTAGGCAATGTTTGCTGATGCCCAATCCATTATACTAATCTACAAAAAGGTAAAAAATCAAGCTGATCTTAAAATACTGTGTAAAACCAGTGTATAAAACCTACTGGGTATATAAGAAATATTTTGTCTCAGTATGGAAATAGCATTAACAGATCTCTGAGCTGTAACAATGGTGGGCTTCTCCCACAGTGCGTTTTCCCTCTTATCATAGCATATTATACAGTGATTCTGTGGCAGGTTATGTTACATTTAGCAAGAGTCCATTCTCTCTTCTGTGACTTCGCAGGAAAAGTATCCTTTCCCATACTCCTGATGTGGTTGGTTATTAAGTTTGTTTGGGTTTGTGGAAAGTGAGACAGTGTGGCATGAGCCAAAGTTTCAAATGCATTTGTGAGGTTAGTTTTAATTTCTAGAACCCCTGTTGTCTGCATGAGAAAGTCATACTCCAGGTACCTGCAGCTGATGTAGCCTGGTCTCAGAGTGAGTGACCATGCAACAGAACTAAACCTAACTTGTTATCTCCCTGGCAAGCTGCTTCAGATCCAGCAGAGTCCAGTGGAGTACAACAGACCTGCAGGTCCATGAACAATAAATAATTGTCTTTCATTCTCTCTTAGTGACCAACAGTAGCAACCCTGTTGTTAGTAGTCACTGAAATATGTTGGAGTTGTTTTTTTACATAGCACTTTTGTAGCCATATCTAACAAATACATAGCTCTAGATGATGATATTTTCTACCTACAGGTACTATAGGTCCACACAGATTGCTTGTGAAAATTAGCAAACCTTGCTCTCTGTCAATATGTTTTATTTCTCTTCTGTCAGAAAATTATCATATGATTATATTAAGACAAGATACTGGATGGCTAGCATCAACCATAATTCTCAAAAAGATAAAGTTCAAAATTCATGATGCGAATGCTATCCGATCAGAGGTGTCACCCGTGTGTTTTGAGGGATGACTCGGTACTATGAAAGAATTCAGCAAGGTGAATTCTCCTTTGACTGTGGTAAACCAACAGGAAGATGAGCATCACTGAAAACATTAGCTACCTGAGAGATTGGTTGTTTATTTTGAATGGCAGAAAGTATAAACAATTTTACACCCATCTTCACATTTCTTCCCAGACATCTTTGAATCCTTTTTCTTACAGGTGAGAATCTGGTTGCAAAGATGGACTGGGGCCAAAGTAGTGTTCTCAGGAAGGCAGAAAAAAAAGAAAAGGTCACTTAAAATGTTAGATTATTATCTGATTCATTACTGGTGATAGTGAAAAGACTTGCTGCTTCTTTTATTGGGGCAGATGCATGAATAAAGCCCCTCTGCTTTGCTCTCAAGTTTTCCTTTCCTTTCTTCCCTTCTGGGATGAAGAAGGGTAAGAGAATCCCACTTAATGAGAGTCCTAACTGAACAGGGTGTGATTAGATTAGTTTTCCCTAGTGATTTATTTAAATTAGTTCAGGCTGAGATATGTAACTTTCCAAATTGCATCTGTTACCTACTTCACATCTGTAACTTTAAAGCTCCGTTGGGCACACATCATGTATGGAAATGAAGACGCTGGGCCATAGAATGAAAAGTGAAATAAAATAAATGCCATTTGGATTCTGAACCCTCAATTTATTGATGACTTGCATTTTAGTCTTAATTTATCAAATTAGAATCCTAGTTATGTTTCAGAGGGTTTTATTAATAAGGATTAAATGAGATCGTGTACCCGAATAATCTAGAAGAATGTGGAACCTAGTAGGCATTTGTGATTGGCATATTTCTACTTCTCTTCACACCAATGGAAAATCTGAAGCAGTGAAATCTTGATTGTCTTTTCATGTTTTTTCTCTCATTTGTGATATTGTTTCATCCACATTTTTCTATTGCCAATCTTCCCTATTGCTACCCTCTTGTGTGGTTTATAGTTTTGTTCATGCAAAGTTAGAAAAGTAAGTACAGTCTTGGTATGTGTTGATTGCTTACATGCAGCCAAGCACCTGGCATGACTCTATCTCCAACCAGGCTGAACATCAGCTCCTGGAAAATAAGCACCTGTGAGTTTTATTCATCCAGTGTGTCCAGGACTCAGCCAGTGCCAAGCACCTGAGCAAGTTGTAGTACCTACTGAATTCAGATTATATCACCCAGTAGTGAATAAAAGTGTACCCATAACACTGCACTAACTTTTATCTATCCATTTAATAAATATTGATTGCTTGCCTATCCTGTGTGTCTGAATTAAAGTTATGAACAAAATGGTGATATTATTGAGATTTTTTAACAGAAAGCAAATGCTTCCTAGTCCTTCTTTAAGCTTTTGAGTAAAGCGAAGTACAAACTGCTCATCAGAGCTGGTATGGAGCTGCATTAAGCCCCCAAAACTTACTTAAAATGTTACTGAAAACAACCATTCAAAAAAATAGAAAGGTTTGAGTTTCTGATAAGTAAATGCTGTACTAATTTGGATTTATAAATATAGTGTTAACAATATATAGCTATTTTATTGTTTTTCCAGTACTGGAGTTTGAACTCAGGTCCTTATACTTGCTAGGAAGACACTCTACCACTTGAACTACATCTCCATTTCTTTTGTTCTGGTTATTTTTGAGATAGTCTTGTTTTTGGTCTGCCTAGCTCATCTTCCATCCTCTTGTTTATGCTTACTGCATAGCTGTAATGTCAGCTATAATGTAATGACTATGCTCAGCTTCTTTTCTGTTAAGATAAGGGCTTGCAAACTTTTGCTCATGCTAGTCTTGAACCATGATACTCCATATCTCAGCTTCCCCAATAGCTAGAATTTTAGAATATTTAGCTTTCTAACTATTTGTATATTGAGGGCCTTGATAAGATTTAAACTGAGGAAATAGGTGTCATATACTTTAGATTGAACCTAAGTTATAAGAAGGTATCACTTTTGGCCTCATCAAAACTTCCCCTCTCGTGTGATTATTGGAGATATGGCTCACTTGTTCCTTATCTGATTGCTCCAAATAACACATCCCACAGTCGCTGACTATAAGAAAACTTCACAGTCAACTCTAGAGCAATGTAAACAAATTTCCCCTCTTCTAGTATGTTTTCTTTAAACTAGCCAGGTAAGCCCAATTAGGATAATAGCCAAAGACCTTAATAAAGGTATAGTCCCCTGGGTCTTCTTTATCTCTCTTGGTCTAAATTTAACCTCTTTACTCCTGTCCAGTTGTGGCTCCTGCACTAGGTGGCTGTCTTGGTTGATAATCTCTCAAGAGCAAATAACCTTAAGACCAAATTAAAAACAAACAAACACAACCAAACAGTAAAAATCACAACAAAAACACAACTGCTGAGAAAAAAACCACATTATAAACTTTTCCCAGATTGTAAGTACTTTTGGCTTCTCAAGCACATGGTCTCTACTGTAGTTACTCGGGCTATGGCAGCAGGAACACAGCCACTTATACGAAGTGAAAGGGTGGCGGTGGCTTTGTTCCAATAAGACTTTATTTACAAAAGCAGGTAGTGTGTCAGGTTTGGCCTAGGGACTGCAGTTGCTGATCTCTAGTCTGTAGGAGAGGGAAGGCAGTGTATCCTCCAGATCTTCCCAGCATTATCCTTTCTCATCTTGATGGGTCCTCATCTGTAGGAAGGTTAATGAACTATACCCAGACATGTGTTGGGAAGGTTAATCAGACAGCACAAAAAGCTCCTAGCCTTCCCATAGTTTTCTTTCTTTGATAGACCCTGTCTATTTCGGTCATCTTTCCCCCCAACCTTTTTTAGATCAGAATAGTTGCATTATGTACATTAGGGCAGTTAGTACTTGCTAGTACTTAACACTTTTTTCATAAAAGAGAAACAGCTAACTAGATGAAGTAAATGAATTAGTCCTCCAAGTGGCAAAGCATAAACCAGGCCACAGAGTCAGTACTATCATTCATCCTCTCCAGGGGAGGGATTTTGTACCAAAAGGCTCAGCAAAGGACAGTTTTGTTGTTTAGTTGGGAAAGGGCTTGAAATCGGCATACCTGGGCTTTTGGTAACAGACAGATTTGGAGTTTAATTCTGACTCTTGTCCTAATAAGTGATGTGTCGTGGGAAAAATAATGAACTTCTTCAAGTCTTTCTTTCCTCATAGAATAAAATGGTGATCACAATACTTCACTCACAGTAACATTTAATACATCCCTGTTTTATTGACATTTGCTACATCACTGTTTAATATATCACCGTGGAATACATGTAATTACAAGCTGGTTGCATGAGGACTCTGTATTTCTTGTCATTGCCCTTTTTTAAAAGTCAAAATTCTATCTTGGGCATCAGTAATGTCAAATCATTACCATCATTATTTTATTACATAGAAACTGAGATATTCATTATAAGTACCATTTGTGTTACTGCCTTAAACCTCTCCTCATGTTATTACCATCACTAGAATCAAGTCATGCAGAATTTTAAAAAATGCATTGCTATTTTGACTTCTAACAATAAACTTGATGTTTTTCAGACTAGCTGATGCTGAGGAACTTGTGAGTTGGTTAGCTGTGAGTTTAAACAGCTCTTTAGTTTCTAGGCTGGTGATGTGTGAGATGGGGTTAATAAAAGTTATTTTACAGAAAAAGTGGGAGGATTTAGTACCTCGTCTTGCCTTAATAAATGCTAATAATATTGGTAACCAGATCTCTTTCATTCCCTTCTAGGCAAAATATAGAAACTAGGTTAAGTCTGTGTTTGGTGTCTTGAGAAAATCCCTTGTCTTCCAAACCATATTTCTTTGGGGTCATCAGATTGTAGTCCCCAGGCTCATCCATGCTAGGGCAATTTGATGTGTGGTCACTCTAAGTGGCAAAGTAGAGTAGGTAGGGGTTGGTGGTCATTATAACATGTATTTAGGTCAATATTGTGAACTCAAGTGGTTTGTTAGTACAATTCGAATCAGTATAATGTAATACCTGAGACAAGCCAACTTTAAAAGAAAAGAGACTTGTTTATCTCATGGTTGTGGAGGCTGAGAGAACCAGCAGTATGATATAATCTTTTGGCTGCATTATCTCTTGGTGATGGCAATGCGGAAATGTGTCTAGAAGGAAGAGATTACATCTGGAAGCCGGAAACCAGAGAGTGATTTAGGGGTTGGGCTCATTCTCACCAAAACTCAGGATCCCAGGAGAGCTCTCCTAATTCTTTCCAAGGGAGGTACCCCAATGATATAAAGCTCTTTCCTTAGGCTCCACTCTCTAAAGGTGTCACCAACTCCCATGTTGCCATACTGAGGACTAATTGTCCAACACGTGAACCTTTGAAGGACATACTCAATGTTGTCTGAACTGTAAGTAATAGTTATGAAAAACCTGAGAGAGTTAATACAGGCAGGATTCTGTGTGACTTCTATATGTCACACTCTGAAAATATCTTTTATTTTCCTGCTTCTGACCAGAAATGGAGTTTCATGAAGAAACATGTCTCTAAATGGCATGTGTCAGCTGTGAAATGTAGGTGTACTGTGAGGGGTGGCTGAGACCTTTTCAAAAAGCCCATAAAGTCCAAACTGTTTTTTTACAATAATATCAGAATGTTTGATGGTACAAAAGCTAGTGTGTGTGTCGGGGTGGGGGAGTGGCATGAAACAGTTGGCTTTCCAACACAAATTGAGGTAAATGGTTCTAGTAGTTATGAAATGTTTCAGTCTTATACCCACTTTTAGAAAATATATCATTTTCATTTTTAAAAATTACCCTGGATAGGTACCTGTCCTTAAAAACATTCTGTAGGATCAAGTTCTAAGTAGAGTACATAGAAAGCACACTGAAATATGCTGGTTTTCTCCAGGAAAACACATGTGGAAGTGCTTGAGTTGCAATTTTTGGTCCCCTCATCCTTTCTCCCCTCAGACCCAGAACACTTGTACCTGCAAGAATAGTGACAGTCAAACTATGCTTATTCAAACTTGAGCATCTGGTAGATTTTTTTTTTTTGATGAATGCAGTTAGTTTGTCATTTCCAAGAAAACAATGGTCATGATTTTTTGCCAATGATGGAATTGAAGCTTTTGAACAATATAGAGATGTAGGAAAACTTATATCGACTACTGGGAGCTAGATAGCATCCTAATACTTGAAAGTCTTTTCTGATGAAATCACAGTGAAAACACTGGTGACTTTTTGATGTTAAACGATGCGATGTGTCATCAGTTGGAAAAACTGTAACTCAGCAAACCAATATTTTCCAATGGCAAAGGCACTGATCTTGACAATTTTCTTAGGTAGAAAAATCACATTCCAAAGTGTAAGACAGAACAGTAAAGGTAATTTTATAATAAATTCCTCCATACAGTTTTAGATTCCACATTGCAATGAACCTTTAGGAATTTACCACTCATTAAATTTTGGTGTAGTATCAGAGTCAGTCTTCATAATTACTTGAAGAGACTATTAGAACACTTCTCCATTTGTCTTATACTTTATACAACTGTGTGAGGCTTTCTCATGCTTTAATCCAAACAGTATTTCACAGCAGGATAAAGGCAGAAACAAGTGAGAAGTTAGCTGATTAGATTTAAGAGATCTTTAAAAATATAAAATGGCTGGTCTTAGCTACTCAAGAAGCTTGAGGATCAAGATTCCAGCAAGTCCAGGCAGACAAAACTGCATATGGATGAAACTCTTATCTCCAGTTAACCAGCAAAAGTCAGAAAGTGGAGGTGTGGCTCACTGGTAAGAGTGCCTGCGTAGCAAATGAGAAGCCCTGAGTTCAAACCATGTAAAATAAGACAAAAAGAGTTCAAGGTTAATCTGGGAGCTTGGCAAGAAAGAAAAGAAGCAAAAGAAAGAAAGGAAGAAAGAAAGAAAGGAAGGAAGGAAGGAAGGAAGGAAGCAAGAAAGCAAGAAAGCAAGCAAGCAAGGAAGGAAGGAAGGAAGAAAGAAAGAAAGAAAAAAGGAAAAAAGAAAGAGAGAGAAAGGAAGAAAAGAAAGAAAGAGCAAAAGGAAAGCAAAGAAAAAGAGAGGGAGAGAGTTGAGAATATAACTTGATGACATAGTAGTTGTCTAGTATACCTGAGGCCTTGGGTTTTATGTCCAGCACTGTAGGAAAATCTAAAACTTAAGTCAAAAGCTCAGACTGTTGGTAAGTTAGAGTGAATTGCTTGGTTCCTCTGGCAAGAAGTGGTGAGGCTGTGGGTAGTCTGTGGAATGCGGGCTTCTATTCATTGTTATGGGAAAAGGCAGGCTTACAATGCCAGATGTTCTAGTTTTTAAAGAAAAACCAAAAGTTTAGGTCTTCATGTGAAATTTCTCAAATTTTCATATTGGGCATACATTCAAAAACTTTTTATCACTCTGTGTGGGCCAAAAGAAACCAACTGGGTCAGGGTGCTACCACAAGATGCCACCTCTGGTCCAGGCTTGTAGGTTGATAAGTACAGAGCATTCTCTGTATTTAGAGGATCAATACGTGTCTAAGATGAAAATTTTTGTTATTAAGGGTTTAAGGAATTAGTAAGGATTTCCAAATTCTGTGTAGGTGATAGAAATTCTTTAAAAAAATCACAAACTAAAACACAAATGGTTGGAAGCATAGCAAGACTATTGTATTCTCATGGTAGATACTGTGTTGAATCCATTGAGAGCCTGAGGGAAAAGTAAGAGCTTTTCCTTTCTTCCTCTTAATTCCTTTTCCTTTCAGGGACTGTTGTTTTTTTTTTGTCCCTACCTCTCACTGTAAGGAAACTGGTTCCAGACAGCATAATAGCTCTTTGTTTTATCCAGCATAGTTGTATTCTTCTGTTCTCAAAGGTTCCCTCTTTATAAGTTGAACCCCCTCCCCCCTCCAATGAAACAATGTGGGATTCCTTAAAAGTTTAGCCGCATATAGGTCCATTTTATTCCAGAATGGAAAAAAACAACTCAAAAGTAGCACAATTGGAAAATAAATCAAGATTGTTGGAATGAAATGTTTTTTTGATGTAATGTAACACACTAATTTCAGGAACAAATCAACCCATAGAAAATGGGCTTTTATGTTTCTAAACCAATTGACTTGAGATTTGTAGAGTATGAAAAATCACATACACTTACATGTTTTAGCTTCATTTTTTTGATTTTCTGTTTATTCAAAACAAGCCTCTTCATGATCCAACTTTCAAGTATTACTTTCTTCAGAGCAATTTATGTCATTTTTTTTGTTCTTACACAATCCATCTTTTTTATTTGCAGGATGTGAGAGTAAAGTAAAATTTGGGGGTTTGTGGTGCAACAGAAACAGGTAAGGAGGAGCCAGAGCTTCATGATTTGAGTTTTCCTCTCTCATTATACCTGATGGGATAAGAGATTGAGTAAACATTTTTGAGACAAGGTCTTGCTGTGTAGCCTGGTCTGATTCTTCTGCCCCAGACTCCAGAGTAGATATGGAGTAAAATTTGAAGCTTCATAAAATTAACCTTTTTTGGGGGGAGGGGGTAACATTAGAATGATTAGGCTGCTTGTTAGAACTAAATGGGATGCTAGACCAGCAGGTGAGAATGGTAACTACAAGATAAGAAGAGCTAACCTTTATTGAGAGGGTATTATTATGTACAAGGCATTATAGATGTAAATACATTCTATGAGTGAATTCATTAAATACAATGATGTCTCCAGAGAGGTGCTATAATCATCCCCAGAGATTAAGTAATTCACACAAGATTACATAGTTAGAAAACTGAGCAGCCAGGATTTGAACCTTCACAGCAGAGTTTAGTAATTCCTCCCCTCCTCCTTTTCTTTCCCTTCTCTGTTTTAGATACTGCCTCCATGAGGCTACTGTGATACCTACGGGCAATCCCAGAAGGTTGGAAGGTAGAAATATCTATGATTTTACCTGCCAACATTGGCTGGAACAGACAACTACATTCCTACTTGAGCCTTCTTATAATTATCACATCTTACAGTTATCACAAAGCTTCTAATAGTCAATTTTTAGAGGACTACGTTAAGACAAAAACATTACAAATACAAAATTTGTTCAAAGATGAATAGTTATTTAAAATGATAAAGAAAAACATATTTTCAGGTTGGATACTGATGTCTCACACCTTTAATCCTAGCTACTCAGGAGGCTGAGATGGGAGGATCATAATTCCAGGCCAAACTAGCTTTTTTTATCCACCTCCCAATGTGTGAGACCCTATCTCAACAGAAAAACCTGGGCCTGATGGTATGTGCCAGCTGCAGCAGAAAGTATAAAACAGGAGGTTCTGGGACTGGGAAAGTGGCTCAGTGGTAGAGCGCTTGCCTCGCATGCATGAAGCTCTGGGTTTGATTCCTCAGCACCACATAAGCAGCAAAAACTGGAAGTGGCGCTGTGGCTCAACTGGTAGAGCGCTAGCCTTTAGCTGAAGAGCTGAGGGACAGAGCCCAGGCCCAGAGTTCAGGCCTCACGACTGACCAAAATAAAAAGAAAAGAAAAGAAAGAAAAAAGAAAAAGAAAAAGAAAATAGGAGGCTCTGCTTCAGGCCAATTTGGGCCAGAAGTGAGAAATTATCTTAAAAGAAGATATAGAGCAAAAAGGGCTATACACAGGGTTCAAGCGGTAGAGTTCCTGCTTAGCAAGTTAAAGCCCTAAGTTCCCCCTTCAGTATTTATGAACAAACAAACAAACAAAGCTAATAAGGGCTAATGCCTTTAATCTAAATTACTTGAGGGGCAGAGATGGGAAGATCATAGTTCTAGGTCAACCTGGAGAAAAATTACTAAGAACATATCTCAAAAGAACAAGTCAAGTGTGGAGATGTGTACAATCTCAGCTATATGGGAAGCAGAATAGAAGGATTCCAGTCTAAGAACCATCCTGGAACAAAACCAAGAGACTCCCTGATAAATAACAAAATTAAAAAGAGAAGGGGGGCATGACCCAAGCAGTCAAGTCCTTGCTTAGCAAGCATGAAGCCCTGAGTTAAACTCCAGTGTCACCCCCACAAAAGCTGATAAAGAACACAAACATGCTACAAATTCCAGAGAATATGTCTTCATATGACAATAATTTTCCTAATATCATTTTCCACAATGAGAATGTAAGACAATTCAGTTGGTTGGAACTTTAAAAAGATAATTTGGAAACATTCCTTTTGAACTTTATAACTTGTTCTTGGTAATGCCATTTACGTTCAGGTTCGCTGTCAGATTCGTGAAAACCGCTGGCGGGTTGCATTTGTAATTGAGCTGTTCCAGCTGATGTAGTCTGTTTGTGGTACTGCTGAGGGCTTCCCCCAGAAGATCCAGGAATTCTGATAAATTTATTTCACATGTTTCTCATCTGAAAGGGAAAAAAATCAATGGTGCATTTATAATTGTATATGCTACATTATTGCGTATATTTCCGCAATAAGAGAGAAACTTCTGTTCTCTTATTAGGCATTAATAAGAACCAAATCTTCTACTTACAATGTTCGTTTTCTGATGATTGGAAGAATTTTCCACAGACTGCCTTCTGGTTCCATACATTTCAAATTATGTTTCTTCTCCAGTACTCACATACTTCCATGCTGGGTACCACAAGATCCATGGGGATTTTCAATGTGACCTCTGGCTTTATCCTAGGCAGGATAGTTGGCAGAGTGAGTGGAAGGGGTGTTGCTAAACCAGCACCATTTATAGCAAGTTCACTGCGCACAGAAAATACTGTCAGCCACCAAAATGGTCCTCTAATTTTACCCTTCTGTGCCCCAGCTCAACCTCTGTCTAGCTCGATCTCTAAGCTGCTCATCTATGGCCAATCCAACAACACCTGCCACCAGGGAGCAGCTCAATAGAGAGTTAGAGCAGAAGGCTTACTGGTCTTAGCACATTTCATTTAACATGTTGACGTTTTGCACATCTTATACTTATGAAAGCAATTGACCGTATGAACACTGTTAAGAATCCTCAGCTGAACTTTGTGACAAACTCAGTGAGTAATTTCAGAGAGATCATGTCACTGATTGGCAGAAAGTAGTTAGAGAAAGATGTATTATCGTGAGATGATTTAGCCTAATGCTAACTAATCACTTAACAGCAGGCCCCCAAACAGGCAGAAGTCAACACAATTCAGTCATGAATCCTGAATTTATGGACTCAGTGTTAGAAGCATTGAGTGTCTCTATAATCAGCCTTTCAAAGACTGGTTAAATAAAGCCTTTGAAAATCTTGTCCTATAACTATGAGACTGGGCACTTGTGGTATGGAATAAAATTTCTAAAGCAAATTTTAATATTTCCTTCAGAAAACTGTGTAACACACATGCACATGCACACATACACACATAGTTCTCTGAATTTTTTATGCATGTTTTAACACAATTGCTTCATAAAATTTGTGAATAAAACAAAAGTATTGATGTATTGTTTTTTGATAGTATTGATGTTATATTTGTAGTCTTGATGATCTATTTTCATAATTAAATTAATACATTAAGTGCTATAACTGCTCTGATGGTTTCATCTATATGCTTGTATACACATGTATCCATAAACTCTCAATGGTATAACAAACAGGCACATATTTATCACTGTTGTGTGTTCAGGCTGCCTGCACTCAAGCTGAGCTAGCCTGGGCCCTAGGCTGTGGCTCTATATGAGCTTATGCTAGGCATTGTCATTCTCCTGAGTCCAACAAGCAACTTGGGTTATGCTTTTCCTGGAGAGTGGCAGAATCTTGGGAGATCAAGTTCAACTGTGCAAGTGCATTTCAAGCTTCCACTGGCATCATATCTTCCAATATGCCACATAAGTCATGTTGATGGAGCAAAACTGAAGGGCAGAGATGCCATTTCTATTTCCCTGGAGATGATATGACAGCTCGTGGCCAACCTCTGTGGTAGCGTAGCGGGACATGCTCCCTTTCCATTGATAGGAGGAGGAACAGCTAATTGAGTAATACTTAAATCAATATTAGATTCTGTCATCTGATGTAACTAATTAACATAAGCTTGGTGGCTTAAAACCATAGCAACTTTTCTACCTATGATTCTGGAGGCCAGGAGTCTGAAATCTGTAGCACTGGATTGACGTTGAGATATTTTAGAGCTGTCTTTGCTCCAGAGACTCCAACATTCCACGGCTTATGGCCGTCATTCTAATCTTTGCAGCTAGCGTCTGCAGATCACTCTCCATTTCATCTTTGTGTAACCTTCTCTCTCTGTGTCAGTTCTCCCCCAGCCTCCTTCTTGTAAGACACTTGTGATGGCATTTGGTGACCACCTGGGTAATACATCCCAGCCTATAGCATAGTCATCTCTGTAAGGTCTTTGCCATATAACGCAGCAGTTACTGTTTTCAGGGATTAGATCTGATATTCTTACTGGCCACTATTGAGAATTAAAACAAAATCTTTTAGCTATAAATAGTGGATTGCTTCAATACTGCCTTTGGTCTGGCAGTATTCTTGGTGATGTAGGTTTGAAAGTTGTGGAAATTAGGCCACACACTTACATTCAGGTCTAAAATCTATCCCTTCTAACAGCTCACTTACACAGATTCCCTATCCCATGCTCCAGCTGCCTTCAAGGTCTTGCTCTTCTGAACTTTGACATTGCCTTGCCTTCCTGGTAAGATAAAAGAAAATGGTTGATGGAGATTTATTTATTATAGTCACTTGGGAGTTGAGAAGTATAGAGCAAGAGACAATAAAATCTGTACTTTATTTGTGTTCAGATCCGAATCCTGCTAGGGCATCTTTCCTGTCTGATGGAGATGCTATTTCTTCCCCTTACCCATGGCTTTCTAAGATGAGAACCTAGACCTATAAGGTCCAGGTAAGAAGGCACGGAATTCCCCCAACGTGACAGGCCCTTGTGGACTGATTCCATCATGACTTTGCAGGCTTGCTTAGGAAGACAGGAAGCTGTAGCTTAGGGTTTTCCAAGTGCATGACAGCTTAAGGGAGTGTCTCTTACAAGAATGAACTTCTGTTTTTGATTAAATGTAGAAACTTAAGATGGAAAGAATCAGGTCAATGTAATCCAGTAGCTTAATTTTTATAAATGAAGTAACTGAAGTTGTGATTGATTAAGCTTTACCAAAGTCATAGAATTCACAACAGAGAGGGGGCCAAATGCAGTTTTGTGGGGCTCAGTGGTTTCTTACTGCAGTGACTGAGTAGACATTATAGTCGTGCATCATTAAGTGTATTTTGCAAGGTGCATTGCTGTTTCATATTTGCACGACACCAATGGCACGCACGTGAATCAGGATGGTGGAGGTCAATCACTTCATGTGGCTTCTTGATATAATCAAGAGATATATGAGGCTGTTGCTAGTGTAATATGCTATACTATTTTACAGTTCGTGTTTTTTCTATAATTAGGAGTACACTCTAAAACAATGAGAAAGGTATAGTACAGCAAATATAAAAACAAGTAACATAGTCTATTATCCTTATCAAGTATTATGTGCTGGTCATAATTCTGCATGCTATACTTTTGTATGACAGTAGACATGCCACAAACACAGATGCACAAATACTAATGCACTGAGCTATGTTATTATGATGACTCACACATCTTCCCGTGATAGGAATCTTTTAACTCCATTGTAGTTCTATTGGGATATTTATTTGTTTATGCTTGCAGTGGGGCTTGAACTCAGGGCCTGGATGCTATTGCTTTGCTCTTTTTTTTAAAATTGTGAAAATGCCATACAGAGGGGTTGCAATTACATGGGCAAGGTAATGAGTACATTTCTTATCAATCATTGTTGCCTCCTCCTTTGTTTCCCCTTCCCATCTTCCCCACCATCCCACCTTCTCCCCCCTCCCCACTGGCCAAAGTTGTAAAGTTCGTTTTTTGACATAACGACTTGTACATCTCATTGTTGCAATGGGTCCACCTGTATCCCTATTTAAATGATTTGTTTTTTCCCTTCCCCTCCACAAATTATACCAACATCAAATACAGTGAAAGCAGGGGTTATACCATGGGTCGCTTTGCTCTTTTGCTCAAGGCTGGTGCTCTACCTCTTGAGCCACAGATCCACCTCTAGCTTTTTGGTGGCTAACTGGCCATAAGAGTTACACAGACCTTCCCATCTGGGTTGGCTTAAAATGGCAATCCTTAGATCCCAGCTTCCCAAGTATCTAGGATTATGGGTATGAGCCATCAGCACCCAGCTCTGGACCCCTGTTTAACATGTGGTCTACTGATGACTGAAATGCCATTATGTTGTGGATACCTGTATTTGCGATACCAAAGTTTATGAAGATATTTTTTTCTCTGCAATCATCTTGTGATCCATGGAGATGATCTTTCTAGTTCATAGTTATATGCTATGGTCTTGTCTCTCCCATGAGGGAGTTTCCCTTTCATGAATCTGAAATCCGGAGTCTGAAATGGTGAAACATGGAAAATGACAGAGGAGGTACTTGTAAATGTGTGATCATACTTTGTAAAGAAGGCAGCATGCAATGGTAGCTTGGAAGCTTTGTTCTGCTCATTGCTCTGTAACTTTGGGCATGTTAGGTACCTACTCTCCCCTTTTGAAGTTCCTTGTCTTAAACATGGTGGAGATAGTGGTATTGCCCTCCTATGCTGTTTTAAAGAGTCAATGAGAAGACACCTTGAAACTGTGCAGAAAATCCAATCACACAGCAAAGACCAGGCATGTGGATCTCCTTCTTGCCATTGGCCAGAGGATACCTCTGGGTTCTGGGTTCTGCTTTTTCATCTTCCTTTTGATTCTGAGTAATAACCCTGGTTTCTTGCAATCCATATCCTTTTTGCCCCCCTTTGACTAAAGCAAGCAACACTCAGCTTCAGTTTTTTGAGACAAAGAATAACTTTGAAAAGTTTTAAAATGCCTAAAAGCTCCTACATTTTAGGGAAAGTTTTATGTAATATCATGACTCCCACCCGAAATGTGTATGTAGGTGTATTCTGGTAGCACAAAATGAGAGCACACATTCTGTTTGACAAAAAAATTAAAAATCAATATTTGAGGCAATAAGTACGAAAATGTAATGTGTGCTGATGGCACTTTACATCTGTGAATGGAAGTCGAGCCAGTTAGATCTATATAAAGAAGGAATAGACAAATTGATCCAGATAATGAGTGTAGGGAAATGGATCATCATTAATATATTCAAGAGCTGGTTATCAACGCTTAAATTACCAAAATATTGACTCAAGAAACTTTATCTGCTAATGCTTGTAGAGAAAATTGCTACATCCCACCATATTTATCAGCTCACACAGATCTAAATGTATGTAATATGCAACTATAAATAAAAATCAGCCGTTACATTTAGAGGTGAAAGATCATTTTGATAGTCTATATTCCATTGCATTAGGAGGAAGGAAACCTAATATTATGCACCAAATACACTTTTGTTTAGCAACTTGCTGTCTTTGTGCTTTACATAAATTAGATATATAGCAGCAGGTTCAATTAACTCTACAGAATAAAAATAGCAGTTTCTGAAAGCAACCTCAGAACATTTCTGTGTAACTCTACAAGATGCCTTCATGCCATTCAATGAATGTAATAAATATGCTGGTAAAAATAGCTTTTGCATTGAATTTGGAATAGAAAATAGAATCTGTGGGGATATTAATAAATACTAAATCTCCAAATGAATCTCCAAGTCCATTAAGAGTTTTAATGCTGCATTTGAAGCTCATAACTCCAGGCAATTCTCTGTCTAACATAGCTTTGGTAAATGTTTATTTTAAGAAATGCTCAGTCATCTGTTTTACAAGCTGATTCTCTTTCCACCTGGAACTTCTCACAAGAAAGTTGTTGGTGTCAAAATCAACTCCATTTTTTTAAAAAAAAATTTGAGCTCCTTGTCCACCATAGGGTTGGGGACATGACAAGAATGTTGACCATTTGAAATGGGAGGAATCACAGAGACATCACAGCTTATAGTTTGCTTACAGGTTGTAAGTTGAAGCCTGGAATAATGAAGTGCCAGAATTGACATAGCAATCTGACAGATCCAAGTTCATGGCCAATCATGGTCCAAGGCTCTTTTTTACCACTGTCTCTCATCTTATATATAGAGGAATCAGCCCTGGAGAAATTAAGTGACTTACTGAAAAGGTGAAATAGCTACTTACTAGCCGATGCCCAGCAAACCTTATTTTGGTTGTAAGTATATAAGGATTTGATCTGTGATCTGTGCAAAATGTCCTGTGATATAAGGATCACTTCTCTTCCCAATGAGAAACACATTACTTCCACTTATACCTAATTACACATTAGGTTGATCATGGAAAAACTACTGGGAAAAGTATGGGTTCAAATGTGTGCAGTGTATAGATTTTTGCCTATACCAGCTTATAGCTATTAACAAGATCCCAGTAATAGGAAACACGTCTTTCTGTATTAGATCCCAACTGGAAAAATGAAATAGACTAGGCCTACTAACTTAGGCTCTTCTGGACTATCAGGTCATACAAGGGTATAAATGACAAATAGGAACAGGAGGCAGAGGGACCATAATCAAACATTGCCTGTCAAAAATACCACTTTCCCTTTAGACAGTTCTACATATGCACAATGGAGTTTTGATATCCTATTACTCATTACTATTACTAAAGTTTCTTTATATATCAAATTTGCCTTTCCTCTTCTCTCCCCATTCATTCATTCCACAAATGTTTATTGTACTTTCACTTACTATATTTCAGGAAGTGAGGATACCAAAATGATACTGATACTTGTATGAATGGAATTTATGATTTGGAGGAAAACAGGCAATTAATAAGTAAACGTGTCAAAGATATACAGAGGTAAGCTCTAGGTAGGAAAGATGGTATCTATGGATAGTTGATTCTGTGGGGGCTCTTTCAAGATCCCCACCTCAGCCCTGGCCAAATGACCATTCACAGACATCCCTATTACTAGGAACTGCTCTCCTCCTGCACATAAAGAGAGCTACTCAAGGTTGTAATCTTCCCCCTTCTTCCAATAGCAGTCCAAAGACTGAATGATGCAGAGGTATAAGATACAGGGTCTTTGACTCAATGGTGAACCATTCCAGCTTTCTGTAGGATCAATTGCAAATGAGTTTTTGCTCTCTCAGGAACTTCCTGTATCCTCTACCCCCTCCTCCACCTTCTCCTGCATAAGTAGGGTTAGGTTTAATCATAACCACGGTGAAAAAATATCTGGACTTACTAAGGAAAGAGAGGGACTGTGCATCAAAGGAGCTACAATACCTAACAATATCTGTCACCTATCCCAACATATAGGTGGAACATTCAGATGGAGGAGCACTTCTCAATATGAAAAAGTGTGGTACACACTCTAAACACGAGCAAGGAGTCCAGGATACAGTGCTAATATGGTTGTAGAATTGATCATGGGAGCTCCTGAGGCGCGGAGGAGTTAAGGTCCACATACATGAAATAAAATACATCCCATATAAGGGATAATAATTATCGGTGGTCCATTTTTAAAGCTGAGATAAAAATGAGTAGAAGCTTGCTTGAACAGAAACAACTATAAAGTTTATGGGCCTGGAAAGCTCCCAAGCAAACAGGATGTCAGTAGGTGCCAACTAACAGGGGTGAACAAAGAGAATACCTTTGTCAACAAATAAAAACTTCATCTGGGAAGGGAGATAGAAGGGTACCTCCCAAGACAACAATGATACTTAGGCAACATCTGGGAAGATTGTACATCTCCATAGTACTCAGCCAATGAGCAGGATGTACTTGTGTATCAGGAGGTTAAAAGGCCTTCTATTACTGCCCTGGATATGCCTGACCACCAGATGCCTAATCTTGCAAGACTGCCATTAAAGTCTCCAAGTCCATTCTTTGGGTTTGGGTTGGTGAGTGGGTTGGTAAGGATCAAAAGACCGAGAAATGCAGGCATGTTAGAGTTAGATATGTTCTCTAAGTTGAAAACCTACCTTTTGACTAAATTCCAATGGACAGTCCACAAGGACATTAGATAAGAATGCCACTAGAGATTGGCTCCTGTATGCCAAGAAACAAAAATGCAAAGAGCTTGTAAAGAATGGGGCTCCTGGACAGCAAAGATGATGCTTACTCACTCATGGATGAGTGAGTTAAATGATCAGTTAAAGCTTAAAGAACAGCCAACAGGACTGGCCTATAGAAGGAGAAGGGGGTCTGTCTTGTCAACAGATTATATAAAGAGGTTGAAGTGGAGCCAACAAAGAGAGTGCTTACTTTACACACAACAAAGAAGATTGAGAATGAGCAAGTAAAAGGGTCATGGTCACCACCTCAATAAAAAGGTGTGATCTTGCCAGGTTTCTAATCTGAAAGAGCTCTCAGACATAGATTATGATAGAATTAGAAGCGGGGCCCCACAAAGGACCCTACTACATAGCAGCAGCTATGCATCCAAGAGAGGAAAATTATAAGCTCTTTTGTGGCTATTTAGACACAGCCTGAATTGATAGTAATATCAGGGACCTGAAGTGCCAGCACAGCCCTGCTTTTAAAGTAAGGAAGAATGAGCCTTCAGCAGGCAGCTTTCCATCTCAGGAGCTGTTTCTCAGGATCTCAACTTACCATACCATAGAAGTGGAAATGTAAACTCAAACCAGTTCTTTGGGACTTCTACATGGAGCTGAGGCCTAGAACTTTGATTGGATGGAATGTTTCTGTCCTCTTGGGAAAAGGGTATAAAATGGTTTTAACCATGTTGCTCAGAGCCATTTGCATCTGCAGCCCAGGCCTCTGTTGGGGGTTTCAACTCGTGAGCACTCATTATTATATGCCTAAAGGGAAATGCCTTGGTTTGGGGAACATGAGAGGCGAAGGAGGGGGATGCAGAGAGAACTTGAACATTGCCTTCGTGTAAAGGGAAGTAGGTTGCAATATGGGGCAGTGTGAGAAATCAGAGTGACAGGAAGGGAGACAGAAGAAGAGGGAGGATGCTATCAAAGGTAATATAGGCTGTCTTTATTTTTAGGTTTTTCCTTTACATTCATGTTGCTGAACATTTGTTGGAAAAATGTATCTGGGGCCAAGAGAAGACTTCCCATGTCTTAGAAAGCACACACTCTTTTCCTTTTGAGCTCTAAACTGTGGTTTCTCTGCCTTCTTCTAGCTCTGATGGGAGAGCCACTCTGATTAACTCACCAGACATTCTTGATTGTGGTCAGGTTGGATAAACAAAGCTACTGGGGTTGGTGAACATGGAGCAGTTCAGGGCAATCTTGTGTAACTCACTGGTGAGCTCTTGGTAGGGAAGGGTGGTTCGTGTGTGAAGAGCCCATAGTGTTGGCTTCATTTCTTGGTGGGCCATGGGTGGCCAGGTGCCTGTGGCTAAGGGCTGGAACTGCAGCTGGATACTTTCATGTGATTCATTCTATACCTCTTGGGTGGTATGCTGCCCCTAGGGCCAGGAGAACCGATCCGACTTGTGCCAGAAAAATGGGTTCCCTGTTCAGGTCCGTAGATGGCTTGCCAGGCTAAAAATGTGTTTTGCAGCAGGTCCTGCCAGCTGCAGTTTGTGGGTTAGGGGTGGGGTGGAGGAGGTCTGCTGGATAGGCAGGGGGTTGTCATTTTTAGACCATGACTAATAAGAAATCTGGATTTTCTCAATTGTAAAAGCTCTTCCCACTCTTTCCTTTCCCTCTCCACAAGGTAATTGCTGAAGTCTAGAGTTCTGGAGTTATTTTATGTTCCTTTTTGATGGCCTAAAGTGAATTAGAAGCTGGAAAACATTGTACATGGGAAACACTATATGTGTATTGTGTATTACATCTTAAGCTGAATGTTATATGAGAGCAAATGGTTTCAGGGAATTTGGGCACACAAAAGAGGTTGACAATCATCTTGCGCTCAACATTTGGCCCAAATTAGCAATTTTCAAATATTCATGTTTGTATTTGAATACAAAGATTTCTTATTTCAAACCAATTGCTGCTGATCAGTAGCATAACTTCAAATTTGTTACAGCCTACAGGAATGAAGAGATGGGGAGAGCCAGAGTGAAGCGGAAACTTTGAACTTAAGAGCTGGATGACCTGGGATTTTTTTTTCAATTCTTTCATTTGCTAGTGGACAACTTTTAATTTCTCTTCCCTTCAGTTTATTCATTGATTCAATGAAAGTAATGATTTTTTATCTCACCAGGATATAGAGAGGAAAATAATAAATTTTTATACAAATGTTCCTAAGTGGAAGTATGTGTGTGTGTGTGTGTGTGTGTGTGTGTGTGTGGTGGGGTTGTCACAACTTAAGAAGATTGAAATAATATCCTAGTACAAGTCAAGCCCAACTTCTGATTTTAAGATAAACTTGTAAGAAAAATTTGGGACCAAAAAAGGGTCACATACAAGTCACAGACAGGATTATATATAGCTATAGGAAACAGTTATTATTGAATCCAGTTCTCTATTGGATACTATTCAGGAGCCCTACATCCCAACAAATTAACATTCTTTCCTCTATATTTTATAATTTTTATGTAGTTGTTCACCATTAGCCTTCCAGCATTTAATAAGAAATACTTCTGTTACATCGTCTGCTCCCCTTGGAAATCACTGTACTTTCTAGCTTTATCTTGTAGGACCTTTTCAGACTGTGGAAATTTAAACTATGTCAAGTCTGCTTTAAAAAAAAGACTCTTAACCAGTTCTACAACAGACCAGTGACCCCAAATAGTCCACCAAAGGTATGCATCAAATCTGCAGTATAATTGTAATGTTAGGACTTTGATTCAAAATAAGCAGTTAATCTGCACATGATCCCATAACATAATGACAAGAGCTTGAAAGTCAATAGTGTAAATAGGACAAGGAAAGGAGAGAATCCTGCAACTGCCTTAAAACTGTTTTCTAAAACCTTTGCCAAACTTTTCTACTTGCTGAGGGAACTTTTATCTGTTGGGATATTTTGGGCTGTGATAGAACATTCCCTTTGCAATCTAGGCTTAATAAGATTTGTTACCTCACCTAAGAAAAGCCTAGATAGAGCTCAGGCAGGATCCAAGTTCAGTTCACCAGGGACTAATCTTCATGTCTCATTTTTAGTTCTACTGTCTGATTTCATCCCGTGTTGCTATGAGCAGGCTTCAGGGTCTCTAGGTACCAGAACAGGAAGTAGAAGTTCTCCGAAGAAGAAGAGGGCCCGCCTCTTCTAGCATCTTCTTAGAAGTAACAAAACTTTGAACACTTGAATAAATTTTCTTCTAAGTCTCTGGCTACAGTTGGGTCACTTTCCCTCTTCAATATTTGGTAAAGGAGAATAGATTACCATGGACAGATTAGGATGCCTTAGTGTTTACCCTTGGAGCTTTGGTAGGTTACCTTTTTCTGAATTATGTAGATACATTTTCTTCCTTCCCTCCCTCCCTCCCTCCCTCCCTTTCTCCCTCCCTCCCTCCCTCCCTCCCTCCTTCCCTCTCTTCCTTCCTTCCTTCCTTCCTTCCTTCCTTCCTTCCTTCCTTCCTTCCTCCTTTTTTGTTTGAGACTGGGACTTAATCTCAGTATCTATGCCTTTGTTCATTGACTGGCACTCTACCACCTGAGCCATGCCTCCAACCCCCATATTTGGACCTGATAGGGTAGAAATTGGTTGTGAGGTTATCACAATGTGTCCCATGCATCCATGTCTTACTGTGCAACTCAAAAAAGTTGAAAATGGATAATATTATTGAGAAAAATACTGTCCTATACCAGATGCTTTAAATAAGAGCTCAGATGGAGAAGACAACAAAATGGGTGAGGATGGATTAGAAGTGAAAGCAAGATGAGGTTGGAATGTGTTCTTCCCACTCTTTTTTTCCTGCTAGTACTTGGATTTGAACTCAGAACCTTGAGCTTGCAGGCTTGGCTGGTACTCTCATTTGAGCCACTCATTCACCCGGACTTTTTGCTGGTTATTTTGGAGATGGCACACCACAGGGACTTTTTCTGCCCAGGTTGGCTTCAAACCATGATCCTCTGGATCTCAGCCTCTTAAGTAAGACATGAGCTACTAGTACCTGGCTCCATTCCTTTTGAAGAGAAACACTGAAAAATATCCTTCATATAGAAAAATCCCCACAAAGGTTTGAAGACTTCTGACATAACATTCTTTTTTCCTTTCACTTAAATTATTCAGAAGGAGAGCTCTTGAGGGAACATTTCTGAAAGTTATGAGAAATAATTTCAGAATATAGCTGTAAAAGAGGAAAATCACGATTTCCTAGACCGAAGCAAGCACAGCTGGCAGTTGGGAAAAGCAATATAGGTTTTTTATTCTAAGATGACTTAAAATCCAGCTTAATCCCAAGGAGGCTTTGATTCTGAAGTAATTATAATTCTGTGTGATTTGGAAAGAATTCTAAACAAATCCTAAGAATAAAGCTAAGTTAGGTAACACAAGCTGCCACTGATGATAGATATTATTTATTCTTTTTATATGTACTTAAATATGCTTTATACAAAAGCATGCTCTGTAAAAAAAATGCATTGACTTTATCGATTGCTCTTGTTCAAGTTAAGAATCCACGTTATGCTCCTATAGTGTTTGGTAGAAGGATCTCAATTGTAATGACAGGAGGCGGAGTACCCATCCGTGTGATGCTTCCACTGCAGAAATATGAACAGGAAGTGGAGCAGGTATAGACTGTGGAGTGAGGAGTGCACAGAGTTCAGAACCTAGGGCACCAGCCTGGGGTCCTTGGCTGAGCTCAGTGCTGCCAGACGTTAATAAGGGAGTGAAAGAAGTTTGAATATGGCAACCTAATGGGAGCCTGGATGAATTTAAGTCCTACTTTTGACGACTTTCAGTACCATGCTGTGGGTATTTGCCTCTGTAGCTCTTCTGATGGCCATGCCGATGGAAGCTATATATATATATATATATATATATATATATATATATATATATATATATATATATATATTCACTGTCTTGTAGATTAGTTCATTTCCTGGTTCTGGAAAGGTGAGCAAAGAACTCAATTTAATGTGAGATTTTTGTAAGGTGAGGAAATCTCACAACCTGGCTCTGAAATAAAATCATTACCCCCACTAAATGAGGATGCTTTTGCTTTCAACAACAACAATAACAGCAATCACATTATTTACTAATTTTCTTCTATTTTGTAAAGGTTTTCTACATGCTTTCTTAGATCTTTTCACTAGCCTTGGGCTTGAACTCAGGGCCTGGGTGCTGTTCCTGAGCTTGAGGCCAGTGCTCTACCACTTGAGCCACAGCTCTGCCACCAGTTTTTTTTGCTGATTAATTGGAGATAAAAGTCTCTATAGACTTTCTACTCAGACTGTCTTTGAACCACAATCCTCAGATCTCAGCTTCTTCATGAGTAGTTAGAATTACAGACATGAGCCATAGGTACCTAGCATCTTTGATCTTTTGTAATTGTCACAAAAAATCCTAGAATGAATTATGATTCTCATAATGAAGTTGAGGCTCAGAGAAATGACTATGAAGAAGTGAACAGAGATCTTGATTCTCTAAAGCCCCAATCTATACAGAGTACCACACCATCCCTTGTGAGCCAGAATGTTAAGCCATCATTTCATTCGTTGCAGCCTTCTTCCAAGGTGATTTAAAGATGAGTGGATTATGGTTATGCAAATTGGTCTTACATAATTTAAGGATTCCCACATAACTCCGCAAATAGCTCATAATTTGATTTCTTTTCATGGAATACAGTAATGATTCTACCATTGTAAGACATCAGCATTTTTGTATAAGAAATAATTTTTTTGTCTTTGAACCTATTGGCTGAGAGGAAGTCAATTCAACATACCCTAAATTCTATTTTAAAAGTAGTGATTAGAGTCGACCCTGCATAGAACAAAAGGAAGTAAATTTAAAGCTAAGATTGATGGGTACCATATGGCCTAGAAAAAAGGGGGAAAAGTAGCTTTCAGCAGGAAAAGACTAAGCTGAGTATCATCCAAAGTTGTTACAAACCAAACTTCAGACTTGACCACTGCTCTAAGGCATATTCCTCTCCTCCTTTCATCCAGTAATTAATTAGAGTCTGGGCTAAGAGAATGAATGATGGGGAAATATCAATAGTATAGAACAGATGAATGTTGAGTGGAGCCCGCATTGAGGTTTAAGTGAAAATTTGGCTCCAAGTTTCTTCACTTTATTTGTGTTTTGTTTCAGACTTCACCATACTGGAGTTAAAAAATATGTATGTGTGTGGTGTTAATGTGTTCAACAGCATGATTGATTTAACAGATTCTCAGTGAGGCAGACCGGAGGACTGGTCTCACAATGACAGGACATCAAGCTTGGAGAATGTGTTTTACTCTGAGTAACCAGTGAGTAAGTCAACAACTTCCATGGGCTTGTTTCCACCCTTCCTTGGATTCGCTGATGAGCTGTGTGTGATGCCTGGCGGTGGCACCATTACGAGCGAGGGTGGCTGGGGAAACGGCAGCACCATTACCCATAGTATTCCAACTTGAAGTATTGGAAATATAAATAAAAGATTGTCATGGCTTTCTTGGTTTTGGAAGAAAAAAGCTTTTCAACAGCAATGTTATTCCGTTCAGCTCCTGCTTTCTTTGCCAGCAGTTCACTGAGGAGAATGAGACTTGAAAGGGGGTGGGATGGAAAGGAAAATCCAGTGGAGCCAGGCCTCATTAGTCAGTAACTGGATTCATGTGGGGTCAATATAGTGCTGTCCTCCACATCATGTCTCCACTGGATGAGGAGTCTTTGAGCCACCCTGCCCCCAACCCACTGACCCTCACGCATACCCAGAAGACTGATGTGAAAAGCCAAATTTCAGTGCACAGAAAAAGACTTTTCTCTCTTTTGGGGGCAAAGATCATACTCCTTTCACTCAGAGGGATGGACTGTTTGAGTTTCCACTCAGGAGTGAGACAGTCAACACCCTGAAGCTAAATCTCTTGAACTCCCTGATACATTTCATTTTAAAATTGTTAATATAAAGGTGCTATACAGAAGAATTACAGTTACATAAGTCAGGTAATGAGTACATTTCTTTTTGGGCAATGTCACCCCTTCCTTCACTCTCTCCCAGATTTTCCCTCATGTCTTTACCCCAAAAGTTGTATGTTGTGTCTAGTGAGTACCACTGCTGCATTTGTTCACCCTTTGTCCCTCCATTTCTGTGCCCCCTCTTTGTCTCCCAAAGACAGATAAACAAACCAGACAAAAAGAAAAAAAAAGACAAAAACAGCAATGAAGAAAAAAAGCCTGTTGTTTCTCCATTTCCTGGAGTTCATTTTGATAAAGATTGTTTTATATGATCTGATGCACTTAGGTGTTGTGCTCTCATACAGGCAGAAGAAGTTAGAGGGATCACTTCCCAAATCTTTCCAGCTTTCCTTAGCTTCTGCTCACAGCTGGTCTAGCAAGTCCTGGCCAGGGTAGTGGGAGCTGGACTATGGCGGTATCTAGAGTGAGATTGGATGCTGCAGAAGGGTTGAGAGCCCTGGGTATTACTAGCTGGCAGGAACCTGAGCTCATGGTTTTTGCTGTTGGCAGAACAGTGCTCACTAGTAAATCTTGGCATGGGAAAGCTGGAAAGGACATGAGTTTTAAATAATCCTTTCCATTTTTATTGCTGAGAAAGAAAGCTCTGAAAGGATGAGTGACCCATCTAAGATCACAGAGTCACTAGGTGCAGAATCAGAGCGTAAGTAATCTCTGGTTTCCTAGCCTCAGTTTCTCAGCTCCATCCATCATACCACTCATTCTGGGACTCCCTTGGGGTTCTTCCTGGAGAGCTTGCTGAGATAAGTCTCTAGACTAGTTTGGCAAATCCTAGTCATGCTGCAGTAGGGACTTGGTTGTAGGGCCTTCGAAAGCCCTTAGGAACAGCTGCTTTAGAAGGACCCCTGCTTTGAGCAAGACGAGCTTGTTTAGCACCTTGCGGGAAGCAAAAGAGAATGGAGCCAATTACGTGTCCGGAATACAGGAACCTCCTTTTCTACACTGTATTCTCTGCTCTCCCATGGTGTATGAGTTGCTTGTTAAATTAATGTTTGCCTGTCTGCTGTGCCAGAGGGATAGACATTATAGGCCAATTAGAGATAAAAATCAAACCAACCAGAGTTGTCCTTTTAAAAATTAAAAGTCCTTTTTATGTGCTGCAGAGGTGTCAGCATTATCATAAAGACTAATTAGGACATTTTACAACATCCTGGTAACGGGAGGAAACAATATTGTTGGTAACTTTAAAGATTGTTAAGCATCTTTGGCACTCGGGGTCAGATATTTAAGACTCTTTCTGTTCTCACCTGCTGTTGCTGCAGGAAGTGTTTTATTGTCTCATAAGAAGAAGTGAGCATTTTGAAGGCATAAATGCCCAGCTGTAATGGACGGGTCCTTCATTTTGCAAAGCCCTAAAATGGGGTCTCCAGGAAGAGTTGACTGAGCCGCTCCATGAAATGTGTAACGTGATGTCTATCAGATTGCACTCCTGGCTAATAGGAGAAAAGACAGCTCCGTTAAGGCAGACATTCCTAGGAGGGTTCATCCTAGAACTGGCAGCAGTATAGGACAATGGGCAGTACATATGCCTATTAAATAATGCTACCCTTCAAACTGGGAAGGGTGACACACACTTGAAATCTCATCCCTTGAGCAACAAAGGGAGGAGGATTGTGAGTTCAAGGCTAGCCTAGGCTACAAAGTGAGACCTTGTCTCAGAGACAATCATCTCTTTACAAGTGTTCACTTGTAAACAGCTGTTCTCTTGCATTCTAGAAGACACTTTGGAAAGTACCTCAGGAAGGAAGGATGGGGTGGGAGCGTCCGTGGAATGTTGTTGTTGTTGTTTCAATTTTTCCTAGAAATTGCTGTGAACTGGAGTAGGTCTTTGAAATTTGACAGATGACAAAAGGCTGATGTGGCTTGGTTGCTTGGATTGCATGTCACTGTCATTTCAAGTATTGTCTTGGAATTCAGGTGTCCTTTAACAAACAGGGAAATCAAGATTAGACAAAGAAGGGTAAATGTGTCGCAGGGGTATCTGGAACTCTGAAGGTCTATGCTGGGAGATTTCCAGAAAGCTAAGGAAATCTTGAGCAGTTCCCAATCCAAGGCTGTGCATTTAAAGCGTTATTTATTTGTGAGACTGTTAGAAAGCCTTTCACATTTTCAGCAATTTTAATTGAGACTAAAACTACATAATTAGGCTTCACTTAGTTATCAGTGAGAGCAGTAGCTATTTACTTTATGGTCTTAATGATAGAACAAGTGTAAAGAAAACACAAGGCAGAGGTAATACTTAATTCTCAGCTTCATGCTCTGGGATTTTGCTATGTGAACTATTGACTTTAATAAGAATTTTTAATAGCAAACTTTCAAAATATGGTCCTGAAACATTACCATGTCCTGTCTACTTATCAGCCCCACTCCAATGTTCAAAATATGATATCTCATTCTGCAAGGTTGTTTTAAAACATTGTGCATATAGTATGCAGTTTCTAAACAGAATCAGAAACAAAAGAATCAAGATCTACCATGAGTAAATTGTTTTGCGTATTTTTTTAACTTTTCCCCTTTAACAAATACATTTAAGTTTTATATAATCGTAACTATAGTATTCATGCAATTTTACATCCTGCCCTTTTAACCTAATATACTATAATGTTTATCCATATTATTTTATGGTATTTGTAAATACAACATTCAGTTGCTTCACGACTAAGTGACTATGTTATACTTTCTGTTATTCCAGGTGACAAATATGCAGTCTGTGAAAAAACGTGCTTCACTTCTTGCTGGCCTCTGTGTGTGTGTGTGTGTGTGTGTGTGTGTGTGTGTGTGTGTGTGTCTTTTCTCACAAATGAAAACCTTTTTCTAATGGACAGATCACAAGAAGTACTGGAGACTAACTTTCATTCCTTTGATTGCTACTCAGATTCTTTGTTTCTCATGGCAACTAGTTGTAATTCCTCCGTTATGCAAATATATTCCTCAATTTACCTCCTCCTTTCAGTTACTTTATCTCATTAGCTACAGGTTTACAGTTTTAATGCTGTTAAATCCATGTAGCTTTTCTTTTTGGCTCTTTCTAAGCTTCTAAGCTTAGGAATTTCTCTTCACTCCAGAGGTTTGATAAACATTCCATTCAATTTCCTTTTAGTGTCTTCTTATGACTTAATTCTTTTGTAGTTTACTCCTCAGTGTATCTGGCATAAAATCCTATAGGAGTGTCTGTTCTTTAGGTATGGTTTAAGGATGTACCACAAAGGTTCATGTGTTAGAAGGTAATAGTAAGTGTAATACTGATTAATAAGTAGGACCTTTAAAAAGTGGGACCTGTAGGCATAGAGGTACACATCTGAAATCTCAGTTACTTCTATCCTCCTGCTTATAGGTAGAGGAACACATTTGAGGCCAGACCAGGGAAATATGAGAGACCCCATCTGAAAATAACTAAAAACAAAAACAGCTGGACTTGTGGCTCAAATAGCAAGAGCAAAGTTCTGAGTTCAAACTTTTATTCCCCACCTCAAAAGAAAAAAAGAGGTGGTGTCTAATGGGAGGCTGTTAGATTATTGTGAAAACTGCTTTTGGAAGTGATTAAGCTAATTTTCATGGGGCCCCAGTTAGCTTTCAAAAGGGAGCTGTTCTAGAAGAGCAGGATTGACGTCCTCCTTGGTTTTCATGACTCCCTGTTTCTCCGTGTGATCTCTCATGCATGAATGCACTTCTACATGGTGCTCTCCCCCACGGTGTGATGCAACAAGGCATGCTCTCACCAGCACTAGCACCAGCACCAGCACCATGCTGCTATGATGCTTCTAGAGTTGGGAGCTAAGCAAACCTCTTTTGTTTATAAAGTATCTAGCCTCAGGTATAGACTAATGTAGAATTACCTATAGAACACACACACACTCTCTCTCTCTCTCTCTCTCTTTTTCTCTCTCTCTCCTCTCTCAATGTTGGGCTTTTATCACTAGTCTACTTTTTTGTCGGTCGTGGAGCCTGAACTCTGGGCCTGGGCACTGTCCCTCAGCTCTTCAGCTCAAGGCTAGTGCTCTACCACTTGAGCCATAGCACCACTTCCAGCTTTTTTGTGCTTATGTGGTGCTGAGGAATCGAGCCCAAGGTTTCATGCATGCAAGGCAAGCACTCTACCACGAAGCCACCTTTCCAGCCCCTCACTAGTCATTTTTATATCACAGATGTATAGCTAAAATAGCAGCCTTAATTCAAAAAAGTTTCACAGGTGTAGCAGATGTGCACCCCTAGTTGAGAAGTATCTTAAGCAGAGTCTACCAACTATAGAACACATGGGAAACATGATCCTGCTGCCTATTTGGGTATAGCTTTTGAGCTTAGTGTGTGAGAAACACACTCACTTGTCCAAGCTCCAAGGATGGACTTGCAGACAAGAAGTGCAGCAAAAGTGAGGCTTGGAGGGTGATCTTGCAAGAATGGGTATCTGATGGGCAGGCATACAGTGGGCAACTGCAACAAATAATTTATCCATAGTGTACAAGATCCCATCTGAGTTCTTCATCGGCTGAGTACTGTGAGATTTAAAGCCTCTCCTGGATGTCTAGCTTATATTATTATCTATTGGGTAATTCAACTACATTCACCTCCTAAGACCGGTTGAATTTCAGGACCAGGCTTTTGTCTGACTCTATTTCGCTTTGTTCTTTTGTGGTTGGGAAGACTTTTCTGGGTATGTTGGAAAGACTTTTCTAGCACATACATAATTTCTACCCATTTGAGTGTGGCCCATTCTTTCTCTTTCCAATCGGACCTATCTGTCTTTGTTTCCAATGCATGAATTTGTTCTAGCTGCATGTCACTATGCAAACAAGCTACTGGTAATGTTCCATTTAAATTTAAATGTGTTATCTTGAAAATAGGTGCCACTGACTGTATTTCTAACAGAATGTATTTATTTATTTATTTATGACATTCCTGGTGTTTGAACTGAGGGCCTCGGGGCTGTCTCTGAGATTTATTTTTTTTAACTCAAGGCTAGTGTTCTACCACGTGAGCCACATCTCCACTTGGGCCTTTTGGTGGCTAATTGGAGATAAGACTCTCATGAACTTTCTTGCCTGATCTGGCTTCAAACTGTCATCCTCAGAACTCAGTCTACTGAGTAGCTAGGATTATAGATGTGAGCACCAGTGACTGCAGCTTCATTTATTTTTTAAATTTATGACTTAATTAATTAATTGTGGTATTGGGAATTGAACTTAGGGCCTCACACAAAATGCTCTACCATTTTAGCTACATCCCTGGTCTGATTTTCTTATGTTTTTCACTGGTTGACAATTATATAAAATTCAAATTTCAGTGTAAAATAATAAAGTTTTATGGGAACACACCTGGGCTTATGTGTTTAAGCTGTAGCTACGGCTGTGTTTGCACTGAAGTGGCAGAGTTGAACAATTCCAACAGATTGTATAGGCTACAGAGTTGAAACAATTTAGTATCTGGAACTTTAAGGAAAAGTTTTTGACCCTTGTCTAAAGAATCTGAATCATCGGTGCAGTGGGCTTGCAGAAGAGCAGCCCAGAATATTTTGTGGCTTTCACTTCTGCAGGTTTTTGGGACAAGAATCAGTGCTGGAGATATTATAAATTGCAGGTCTTACGTTTTTGCAGTAATGTGAACTTGACAGACTGAAATCCTGCAGCAAAACAGCCAGAAAACACACCATAAAGTAGAAATAAACCACTGTTTAATGCACGGCTGAACTGGAAAGAAAGGAAAAACCATTTTCAGAGGTGTCAGACAAAATGGAAGGATGCACCCACAGCCAAGAGTGCACTGCAGCTGGCCGAAGGGGAGCCAATCTCAGGGAACATTTGGGGGAACCAGAGACAAAGCCCAGGGGGCCAAGGCAGATTTGATGGTAATCCCTCTTCATCCCAACAACCCCACATAACATCAAGACCTCTGGAGAACACCATCCCTACTGAAAGTATGACTGACTTAGGAAATACACAAAGGGAAAGTACAAGGGAATTTAGTATCTTAATCTTGGCTTCCAAATAAGGAAAACAAAGTCTTCCCTCAGAATACCCATAACATGATTGTACCTCCTACAGATTTGGTGCCTGCATTCATGCAAGGTGAAAGACCACAGGAAATTAAAGTAGTTCCGAGTTGCAACTGGAAGGAGCAAATATCTACCCTTTCGAGAGGAATAAACCACCCAACAGGTGTCATATGCAACTTGATCACAGGAAGTTCCTATGAATGTGAGCTCTCTCTCTCTCTCTCTCTCTCTCTCTCTCTCACACACACACACACACATATACACTGTGTGTTCAGAGACAGACATGTGAGGAACCACAAGTAAGCATCAGAACAAACAACCAATAGTGGAAGCACTTCTACAAGGCTCCACAGGAAGAATCTATCAGTGCAGAACCCCAAAGAGCCATCATCTATAAGTTTAAAGAAACAAAAGAGCATATCAAAAGTATGAGGGAAAAAACAAGAGACCATGCCAAATGATGAACAGATTTTGAAAAGAATGAAATGAGTCTACTAGAAAAAAAGTATATCATATGTAAAAATAGTACAAAGTTTAATGTATTCTTTGACATTTTGGGGAAAAAAACACTTGATTACCCTCTATGGGTGATATATCTGGAGAAAAAATACTTTTGGAATGATCTAGAGTGCTCTGAAAGATATGTGGAGGAGTTTGAAACTTTTTCTGGATGCCCGAGGAAATACTGACCTCTTTTGAGAAGTGGTGAAGGTGGACATGGCAGTATTGGGGTCTACTACCATTCCTTGGAGCACAGTATGTGTCTTCTTAAGAGGGTCAGGAACTCTGTAAATGCAGCTAAGTTTCAGGACTTAAAGTAGGGCAGGGTACTACAATTGGCCACTTCAATTCTATTATCAGTGGGACAGAACAGCATATTAAAATGTTATTATGCTGGAATAGCTACCAAGAGGCAGGAGAATGAAGATCAGAAGCCCCAAAGAGAAATATAATGGACTTAGAAAGAAAAAAATTACAGGCAAGTAGGGATTGTGACAGTGTTAATAGCCTGGCAAATGAATAGATAGAAATGAAGGTGGGGAGAAAGAGTTAAGAGTAAGTACAGAAAAGACTAAGTAGTTGCTGATTTGAGCTTCAGGACACATAATGCAAATTTTATTCTATCTGAAAACTGATGTCTTCCCAAGATTTTTCTGTTGAAACTTAATGCCCAATGTGACAATATTTATATCAGGACCTTTAGAAAGTGATCAGCCCACAGGAATAGGATTAGTGCTCTTATATGAGAGATGTTGGAGGAGGTTTGTTGCTGCTACTAGATAAGGAGAGGGCAAGAAGACACCATCTTTGATGAAGGCAGCAAAATCGCTGCTATCTTGAGTTGGATTTGCCAGCTTCCTGAACTGTAAGCAATAAAATTCTATTGTTTATGAATTACCCAGTTTAAGGCATTTTGTGATGGCACTGAGTGGATTAAGACATTGTTCCAGGGAGCTCCCAGCAGACTAATATTATCTGAGTCCGAGGATATATACAGGTGAGAGAAAGAGACAGAGAATTTTCTTTCAGACTCATCTGAGATTTGATTTTAAGATCATTCCTAAAATCCTTTCTTAGCATTATTTCCCCAATATCTTATTTGTCTAATTCACACATTTGCCTTTTAAAAAATAATTTACTGCTCTAATTAATGTTGCTACTCCTCTGACATTTCAGCTCCTCTGCTCCCAAACATTATACCCCCATCTTCTGAAGCCTAATTTTATAGGAAAATTTGCCCAGAAAGCTCCAAGGAGATGCTCTGATTCCACTTAGAACCTATGTTTTCTGTCTGATCTTTATAGGTTAATCTCGTTGTAAGACAGCATGCAATTAATGAGACTTATTATGTTAATGAACATGCAAGTTATTATTTAATAATTGTTAGTGATAAAAACAGTTATGGGTTAATAGTTACACTTTCTATTAAAGTAACAAGCTGAAGGATGAATTTATGTCTACAGTTTAATTAAAAATATATTTAAACAGAATTGTGAGCAAATGAGTAATATACAGGAATCGAAGAACATGGCTGATGCACAGGAAAGGTAACAGCTGCCAATCTCTTACAACATATGTGATGCAAGAGAGATTCTGGTATGCAGAAGCTGGGCAGAGTAGTCCTAGATAAGTTCTGAGCAAAGCAAAGCTACGAGAAAGACATCCCAATTTGAAAAGACACTGACTTATGAAATATTGGGACTGTATGATGGAATTTAGTGCTAAGATTAAGAAAGGGTGAACACAGAACACAAGACATAGGTCATATGATCTGTGACAATCACTAGTTATATTCTGCAACTCATTCACCAAATAACGTAATTTTCTTGTCTATCAAAAAAGCTTTAAAGCTGGGCACCAGTGGCTCACACCTGTAATCCTAATCTCAGGAGGCTGAGATCTGAGGATCATGGTTCAAAGCCAGCCCAGGCAGAAAAGTCCATGAGACGCTGATCTCCAATAAACCACTAGAAAACTAGAAGTGGCGCTGTGGCTCAAGAGGTAGAGCACTCGACTTGAGCTGAAGAGTGCAGGGACCGCACCCAGGCCCAAAGTTCCAGCCCCATGACTGACAAAAAAAAAAAAGAGCTTTAAATAAAGATATGAATATACCAATACTATTTATCTTCCTGTTATGAGAATTGAAGGTCATGGGCCTTTGTGTTTCTATATGTATGTATGTGCCTGTGAGTCCATACTGGCTTACATACAGATGCATATAGAGGGAAGATGCCTATAATTAGCACATTGACAGTTAGGATCCTTTGTGAATTACTTGTCTTGAAAGTTTCTGAAAACAATGCATTGAAGAACTATTTGTTGTTAATGGCAAAGCAGGCTATGAGGGCACATGTGGGTTTGGGGAAGGAGTGTCATGATCAATAAACCATGTCTGGCTTTTGCATTTATTATTATTATTTTAAAATCTATTTTTTAAACAAATCCGTTTTGCATTGATTAGTGTCTGTTTCTTTTTTTCACTTGGACTCAGTGGCTATTGAATTGAGAGGGAACTTAGAGCTGCTGCTATCCTAGCTGCTCATTTTATAGGTGTAGAAACTGAGGTCCAGAAAGGGAGCATTATTACCAAAACTAGTAGAGTAGATAGGTAGTGGACATAGAAATCTAGCCTGGCACTTTTTCTATCCTGTCCTTTCTGAGAGTAATCTCATGCTGTGTCATAAACAATAATATCATTTTATACTTGTAAAAGTTTTACAAATGAGACAGACTCAAGTATTTTGTGTGTATTATAAAAGATGGGAATACCAAGATTCTCTTTGCCTAGTCATGTGCTAAGTGAATGTTGGAAATACTCCCAGAAACCAGTTTGGTCAGTCGCGGCTTACAGTTTTTGCATTACATAGGAAAATATGGGTTGAGGCAGAGGTGACTTATTTCAAGAACTCCAAAGCTATTTTGTGTATACCTTGTAAATACTTTTTTTGTTTTTCGAATGCCATCCCATTTGAAGAATTTCCTCTCAGTGTACTTGGCTCTGACCCTGCACAGTCTATGAGGAAGTGAGCAGAACCAAGCATTTAGGATGTGAACTACTCGACTGTTTTAAAATCATTTTGAACACCAACCAGAGGGCACAAATCTCAGCCCAGTAATTCAAGCGGTGCTACTTAGGAAAGCAAAAGCTCTACAGCTCATGCAGATAGTATAGAAATAATGCAAAAAAAAAAAAAGAGTGTAAGGATTTAAGAAGAATGAGAATGGTGAATGATCTAGGAGACAGAAGTAAAAGGACCCAAAGGTGGAGATGAGTATTATGTCCCCTCCCCCACCATTTTCTTCAGGTTTCATGAAGTGTAGGGGGTAACCAGTATCAGAGGCTCAATGTGGACCTGGCGAGGTTTTCTTTTTCCACTTCTTTATTGATTTGTGCCTTTGCTCCATTTGGTCTGACCCAGAGTCCTAATGAGTCTTCCATTCAAGTCCTTACAGATCCTAGCAGACGTGAGAAAGACCAATAAAAACAGCTAACAGTTATCAAGATGAGCTTATCATGACAGAGCAAATATTTATTGGGTCTACTGAATGCCAGGAAGTGCCAGGAATCTTCTAGGTGTATGAACTTATTGATTTCTGACAACACTCTGAAGGAATTTCCTTGGATAGATGAGAAGATTGGTGCACAAAGAAATGAAATGTCTTCCTCAATGCCACGCCCTCAATGCCACCCCATGAGTAAGTAGCAGAGTTGGGGTTCAAACCAGAGTTATGGGGCTTGATCAGTGATTGGTCACTGAATAAATATTAAATGATACCAGCCAGGATTAATTCATTGGCCTCTGTGCCATCTTATTTTCTGGGTATGCTGTTTGGTTCTCTGCTTAAGGTCTAGACTGTGTGCTCACAGGGGTAGTAAGTACCAGCTCAACCACAGAGAGCTGACTGTGAGGAGAGGCATCCAACACCCAGTGTGTCAGTTTCCTTTGAGGTTAAGAAAACCACTGTCTGGAAACCAACTACACCACAGCTCATCAATGAGTGGTTCCTCCATATGAATTAGGACTTGCCAGTCTAGGGGAAATGTGCTTGGGAGGGTGAATGCAGCCTTTCCAAGCCCTTCTTTACCTCTAGGTTCTGGGGATGTAAGGCAGAGACTCAAGGTGGTGAGAAAGAATGCTTCTTAACAGGTATTGAGAATCAGGCCAATGTTTAGTGCAGAAGGAAAAAGCAATTGGGACCAAGAGAACTTCTCTATCTTCATTGACTTCAGTAACAGAAATGTAAGCATTCCAGCAACTCTAATCCTTTTCAACAACTTTCTCCTGGTGGGGAGAAAAGATTTGCCTAATGAAGTGAATTCCAAGTAGAGCTTGGAGTTGTCATAATTAGGATATGGTTCTGCCATGGAATCAGATATTCTCATCTGATCAGTAGTTATGGAGGGATCACAGCCACCTACAGGTCTACAGGCAAGATTTTTGTGGCAAGAAAAGAAGCACAGCCCTCCAAATGTTGTAGCTTTTGATCAGAGAGACAGCAGATAGTCTGTGCAGCCTTCCAGGATTGTCTCCTGAGTCCCTGGCCCTGAGTAAGGTTCAGTAGAATGAAAGATGCTTCTGTGTAGCTGCTGTGAGGATGTCTAGGAACCATGCATTCAATTAGACCAGAAAAGTAGTATTTTAAACTAGAAGAAGCCATCCATCTTTAGAATTGGAACCATCAACCTTTCCTTTGTTCTGTCAGGATGATTTGGCATTGTATAGATTATAGTCTGTGATGATGTTGGCTTATTATTTCTCTCTACCTAATTGCTTATCACTCTTAGGAGACAACCCAGGAGGAAATACCCTTTTTCTCAGTGAAAACCCAACCACCAGCAAACAAACATCATAAACATTTAAAGAATCTGAACGTATCTCTTAGAAAAAAAAGAAAAGAATCACAAGTTGTGGGAGTATTTAAGAACACCCCCCCAAAAAATTTTATAGGCAGAAGCTGTAAATTTAGGTTAATTTAGGGCATTGCTATTAGCTGATCAAATTAAAAACATTTAATAGGTTCACATTTCCCTTTGAGAAAAGCTTTACATAAGATCTCCATCAACTACCCCAACAGACTTCCCTCTAGGGTCCTGTTTATGAGCAATTACCTGCAAATGAGGAGCTGTTTGTTGTCAATGCCTTGTGGGCTACCAGAATGGCTCTTGCCTATAATCCTAGCTCCTCGAGAGACTGAGACCTGGAGGATAGAGGTTCAAAGCCAACCTGGGCAGAAAAGTTCATCTCCAAACAAGCAAAAAGAGCTGAACAAGAGCTGTGGCTGAAGTGCTAACATGTCATCCATGAGCAAGAAAATCTTAGTGAGAGCCTTAGTCCCTGAGTTCAAGGCCTGCTACTAACATTAAAAAAAAAGGAAACATAGACCATGTGCATAAGGACCAGTAGTCATTACTAACCTCTGGGACCCTAAACCTAAATGTGGGTGTCTGCTTTAATGAAGTTGTCTCCTCTCCAATAAAGGTTCACACCATCATTAAGAAGGGCCAGAAGTGACAGATCCAGAATCCACAGTAAAAGAGTGATGGAATCTAATGGAATGCTTCAGGTTCTTCTTTGGAGAGTGTCAGCACAGCTTTGTCTTTGCTGACAAGGGTAAAGCCTTGATGGAGGCTGAACTTGGTTTTAGAGCGCAGAGGACCTGAAGTCCCCAGGACTTCTCCAAACAGAAGTTTACAGGGTGTTGGTGTCATGGTGACACAAACCTGAGTAACATGGGCAAACATGGGCAGGAAGTCTGGCTGTCTCTTGACTCTTGCAGAGGGGAAAGCAGAAGCAGAATGTCTGCCCTTGGTCCTGGCCCAAGAATTCTCTGTGTAACCTCTCCTCTATTGTTGGCTAGAGTATAGAAACCTCAGATTGTGTGTATATCTGACCTCACCATTAAAAACATTTTTTGAGGCAGGGTCTCACTATGTTATATGATTCTGGAACTTGTACAAACTCCTATCTCAGTCTCCCACATGCTGAGATTACAGGTGTGAACTACCACACCTGGCTTTCACCTTTGTAATGGTCCAAATAATTTCTCCATTTTTATTATTTATTGCAAGTACTGGTAAAAAGGTGAGGGCTTCAACCGAATGTAGAAACTTAGACTACAAAAATTTCTGAACTGTGTTGGCTGCCAGTGGCTGATGCCTGGGATCCTAGCTTTTCAGGAGGCTGAGATTTGAGGATCCTGGTTTAAAGCCAGCCTGAGTAGGAAATTCTATGAGACTCTTATCTCCAATTAACTAACAAAAACCAGAAGTGGAGCTGTGGCTGAATTGGTAGAGTGCTAGCCTTTAGTAAAAAAAATCTCAGGGACAGTGCCCAGACCAGTTCAAGGCCCAGGACCAGCATATGCATGCATGCATGCATGCACATACACAAACATACACACACATACATACACACATACACACCCCTAACATTTGAGTTCAACTAAGGTTATATAATGACTACACTGTAAATGAACCACATTTGAAAGACTCTAATAAGTTAATTTGAGTCAGAAATAAGGTAGTCCTTTTTAACTTTTTATTTTGACATACGTTCAGACTTAACATTCAAAGGTGCAAGAATAGCACAAAAATCTTTTTCTGTACCCTCTGTCTAATTCTCTAAATGCTAACATTTTACCAGTTTTGTTCTGTATGTCTCTGTCTCTGTCTCTCTCTTTCTACTTGACTGTTTAAGACAAAAGTTGCAGACATTGGGCTGGGAAGGTGGCTCAGTGGTAGAGCACTTGCCTTGCATGCATGAGGCCCTGGGTTCCATTCCTCAGCACCACATAAGCAGAAAAAGCCAGAAGTGGTGCTGTGGCTCAAGTGGTAGAGTGCTAGCCTTGAGCTGAAGAGCTGAGGGACAGCGCCCAGGCCCAGAGTTCAGGCCCCACAACTGGACCCAAAAAAAAAAAGTTGCAGACATAATGGTTTTTGACTTGTACATTCTTCAGGGAATATTTTCTAAGATATAAGGACCTTTTATTATACACTCCTAGTATAAAGATAAAAATCAGAAAATTAATATTAATACAATGTAATTATTTGACCTATAAATCACATTCAGATTGTGTTGCTTGTCCAAACAAGAAAATAAAATCCTGGGTCATATGTGGCCTCTGAGTGTTCCAGCTCTTTATTCCACTTTACACCAACTCTGCTTCCTAATCTTTATTCAATGCAGCTATTGGTTTAAAAGCATAGAATAGGTTAAAGGAGAGGATGAAAATATTATCTTGACTACCTGTTTTCCTTTCATCTTTGTAATTAGGATTTCATTGGGAATCCAAGTTGTGTACCTGGTCACTCACTGAAGGGTTCCATTTCCCAGATTCCCTTTAGCTGTGACCATTTGGTTTAAATCTCGGGCAATGTGGTAAGAGTGGGTGCAGTTTCAGAAAATATCTGTACATTTTTTCCTTGTGATTTTAGTGTTTTACATGAGAAAAAAAAAGCTGTCTTGAATGAGTCACTATCACCTTCTGTCTTTTTTTTTGGGGGGGGAGGGATGTTGTTAGGAGAGAGGAGTCCTGGAACTTGAACTCAGGACCTGGGTGCTGTCCCTGAGATTTTTTTTTGTTCGAGGCTAACACTCTACCACTTGAGCCACAGCTCTACCTCTGCCATGTTTTGGTAGTCAATTGGAAATAAGAGTCTCATGGACTTTCTTGCCTGGGCTGGCTTTGAACTAAAATCCTCATGCCAGTGATGTGTGCCATAGGCACCCACCCAGCTTAGGTCTCTGTCTTATAGTGGCCTGTTCTAGTAACCTGACTAACATAATCATTGAGCTCATGGTTGGAGAATTTGCTTAAATATCTGGAAATATGTCTGCCAAAGCAGGAAAAAGAGCACAGCATTTTACACTGTAACAGAGTAACAATGAGGTGTACTGCGTGAAATTTTATATTGGAAATTTTATTAAGACTAGATTTGTGCCCTCTGTGCTTGTTTTAAAAAAAATCAATACATTTTCTCATTTGCATTAGTGTCAAAGGATATTCTTTGTGAAAGTATGAAGCCGTCTTTGTTATGCAAATCTAGTCTTGGAGGAATTTTTGACTTAAAAGACCTGCCCTGCAATTTCTGTATGTTGACCTCAGGTGGCAGTAGAGTTTTTTATGATTGGAGAGGGCCTTGCCTGACATATTATTTCTGGTGACCTTAGCATAAATCCCTAAGGGAAAGGTTGACCAAAAAGATGGTCTATTTACTTTAAAGACTACGATGCAAAATGAAGAAAGTAAAATTTCACAGAAAGTACACACAGAACTCTCATGTGTCCTGCATGTATCTTGTAGACTGTGACCTTGATATTAAACTTTAATAAAGGTAAACTTTTTTAATAAAAGACTTGATTATCTCCTCCTTTTTTTCCTTCCCTTCCTGCCCCTCCTTTGCTTTCCCTCTTTTTCCTCCTCCTCTTTCCCCCTTTCTCTCTCTCTTTCTCTCTTTGTCTCCTATTTTTCTCTGTCCCTATTCCTTCCCTTCACCCCTTTGGCTCTCCTTTACTGCTTAAATTTTTATTATTCCTAAAAACTCAGGTTGAGAGAAAAATGATATGATGAGGTGATAGCTTTTTAAGCTCATTAAAATTTCTGTTCATCATTGGTTCATGTACTTGTGGTATTTTGTCACTAAAACTTCTTTCCCAATTTTCTCTTCCTGTAAATTAACATCATTTGAACATACTACTAGCCTTGATCCGCACACAGTACTATGTCATTTAACACTCATCTTTTAAAGGAGACAGAAAATGGAAATAAAGTGAGCAAGATCTGCATCGGCGTTTCTTACTTGAATGTAGATAAAGTTATCCCATGTAATTTGTTCTTTGCCATTCAAGAGATAATAAGAAGGGAATTTTCTACATTGCCAAGGAAGAAGGAAAGCACCAGGGACTGTCTTGGTTATAAAACAGATGGTAAGCCTGGTGTAATAATGTATGGCTTCTTTCCTGTGGCTATGTCACTGGATGTGGGAAATAGATTAGAAGATGAATCTATAGCTCTTTGATCCACCCAGGGGAAACTATCTGCCTAGAAAGCTGCTTCTTATTACTGCTAGAACAGGTATAAAAGATTCTTGTCCAGCTCTGTTTACACCTCCGTGTGGTCTTTTGTGAACTTTTCCTTCTTGCTATATGGAATTCTATAAAACTATATGTGCACACATTATACATGTATCAATGTAATCTATAGATTTATTCACAGTGTCAAGAAAAGATGGAAAAGATACAACCCCAAATAGAACAACTTACTTATTTGTGAAATAGTTCTTGAACCCTTACTACATATCTGATGTTGTATGAAGTATCAAAAATTCTTCTAAAAGAATTCCCATCTCTGTAGTACATATTTTGCGGTCAGAGAGTAGTCTAATGACTGAGTTGAAATATGAAGCTGCCAATTTTCCTTTAAGTCTCATTTTTTAAAGATATGAATCACTAACGTGGTAACAAATGCTTCATCTTTATTAGAGTTTCTTTTTAATAATTGTGAAAATGAAGGGAGTATTTTTAAAGTATGAAACCGAGACTCAACTATGTTGTGACTCAGATCAAGGCTGGGGATGTAGCTCAGTGGTAGAAAGTCTCTCTAGTATGTGCAAGGCCCCAGGTTTGATCTCTTGCACCAAAGGAAGAAAATTAAACAGACAGCCTACCACCTTATTTGGCTGTGCGGAGAACTCAGTGGTAAGGTGCTACTTGTAGCATGTGCAAGGCCCTGGGTTCAATTCCCAGAAGTCCAGGGAAGGGAGGTGGGGGTGAAACCAATATAGCTCAGATTACAAAATGGCTAACGTTCTAAAAATAGCGAATCTACTTATAACAGGAGACAGCCTTTCAGCGCCATGTTTTACCTTAGGATAGGTCAAATTTCCTCACTTTTTTTAGTGTTTTTTTTTCTCCCATAAAGTAACATATTATACCTGACAACAATGTTAGGAAGTATTGCTTCTATCTTCATTTTATGCATGAGAAAACTTGGGCAGAGTAGATTCACAGCTCATCCTAAAGTCATAGGTTGGTGAGCGCCAACCAAGACCTAACCATACACAGCTGGGCTCTAGGATCTGTCCTTCCCGCTTCTCTGTCTACGGAAGGTCTTAACTGGGAGGGGATATGGAGGTAGCAATGGCAAACACACAGCCCTCCATTTTGAAATTTCATCTCTGTTCAACTAACATGAATTGAGAAGTCAACACAACCAGCAGCAAGTTGGGTACCAGGCACTCAGCATCTTCACAGAGTTAAACATGGAGTAGGGGAGGGATGTATCTAAAAAGCTATGATGAAAAACAGAAAGCAACCAGTGCTGTGAGAAACTGAGACCATTTTTCATCAGCACAAAAGAGGAAGAGAAAGGGAATTTGTCATGATTTTAGTGACTGGAAAAAAATCTCACCAGGACGTAATTGTTAGTGTTTTCTTTTGGCTCTGAACTTTTATTGTCTCTATCCATTTGAGATATGCACTTCTTAATTTTATTCTTGTTGGATAAACCATTTTTTCCCACTCTTCCATTATTTTGGAGTAAGGCACCGGTTGTTATTTCTGTTCCCAAACTAATAGGCAACTTTATACAACTGTTGTCATTCGGCTCAGAGTTTCAGGGCACAGAACTTAGTGTTGGTTAAGTTCAAACTGGTTTATCCCATTTACCCATTATACTCAAGATCTTTGAGAATGTGCATTTCAGCTGTCCCTAATCTTAGCTGAGGGCTAGGAACTCACATAATAGGTACTGTATTAGTCCGTTACTATTTTCATTTGCGATAGAAAAGTGCCTGATACTTGGTAATAGATAAAGAAAAAAGGTTTTATTTAGCTGACAAGTCTGGAGTCTAAGAACCAGGCTCCTGCATCTTCATGACTGTGGCCAGAGCCTCATGACATGACAACAAGGTAAAAGACATCATGACAGAGATGTGTGGGGCAGAGAGATATTATGGAGGAGATGATAAGAAGCTACAGAGATGTAGGTGCCAGACTTGCTCTTTTTATAACTACATTCATCATTCCTGAGGGCAATACCCCCTCCAGGAAATAATTACCTTCCACAAGGCTCCACTTTTAAAGGTTCCACTACCTGTCAATATCACCACACTGATGACTAGGCTTCTAGCACATGAATCTTTGAGAATGTATTTAAGCTTTATCTAAACTGTAGCTAGTAAGCACTAATAGATAAATGTTTACAGAATTAATGAATGAAATGTGAACAACTATGTCCACAAATGATGATTTCCCCTTCCCCCACACCTATTTATCGTACTTCCTAGTCTAATAAACTTTGTGTTTGTGTGTGTGTGTGTGTGTGTTCGTGTGTGCTGGGCACTGTCATCTTAAGAGACCTTTTTGTTCAAGGCTGGTGCTTTACTACTTGTACCAGAGCTCCACTTCTGTTTTCTTTGCTAGTTAATTAGAGATAATAGTCTTGAGATTTATCTGCCCAGGCTGGCTTCAAACTTGATCCCTGTATCTCAGCCTCCTGAGTAGTTATTATTATAGGCATGAACCACCTTGGCCTGGTCGGTCTAATACACTGTTGACATTCTTTTGATGAGGACACAGAAGCTGTTCATTAAATAAATTAACCATTAACTTGGGACCACGAGTGTCAATATAGACACAGGCTGTTAATTTGTCAGTCACTGATGCATTGATGAGCCAAAGGACCAGGGATCCTGCCTGGATTTAAACAGCACGAGATTGAAACATGGCTGCAAGGAACTGGGCCAGCTTGGAGCTCCCACAATTCACCGGAAGTGCCTCAAATGGGACTTCCTTCCTCTATTAAAAAAAATGGCTACTCTTGGCATCAAACATTGAAAATATCTGAAGTGACAAGACCTATGGGTTCCCTTTTGACTGTTTTGTTTCCATATTAAAATAAATTGTACTCTGTCTCTTATGTGTAATTTGGCCTAATGTTGTCTTAGAAATAAAGAGAGTGATAAAGAAAGAGAGAGAAAATTTTTGAGCATTTGTCATACTGTGGGAGAAAAAAATCTGACAGTGGTTTCAATTAATAGATGAGACCCCAGACAATTTCTCAGCCGGATCTTGCCCCAGTGCTCTGTCTAATTGAGTAGAGGAAAGCAGTCTTAGCAGGGACCTTGGATGGCTGCCCAATGAAGCCACTGCAGTTTCAGTGGAGCCAAAAGCTAACAAATCTCTGCCACACTCTGGGATTTTTTTTTTCTTTTCCCGTGTTACGTTTGCAGACTACTGAAGCACAGCAGCCCAAGGATGATGGCATTAGTGAGATGTGGTGAATAAAAGCACTGGGATGGAACCTGGCGCCAGAAGCTTTAGCAGGCCCCGCTGCAGAGCGGCCTCCATGGCTTGGAGGGGCTTCTTCCTGGCTTTGGGCCTCTATATCTGCGCATGTGCGAGCCAGAGGCCTAGTCTCTCAGTTCTCACATTTCCCAAATCTATTTGGTCACAGAAAAAAAGAGAAGGCAAGCCCGGCGCTGGTGTCTCAAGTTGGTAATCTTAGCTACTCAGGAAGCTGACCTCTGAGGATTGCAGTTTGAAGCCAACTCTGGCAGAAGGGACCATGTAACTTGTATCTCCAATAAATTATTTTAAAAAAGCCAGAAGTGGTGCTGTGGCTCAAGTGGTAGAGCACTAGCCTTGAGCACAAAGAAGCTCAGGGACAGAGCACAGGCATTGAGATCAAGCCCCAGGACTGTCAAACAACAACAACAAACCAAAAACAAAAACCTTCAAGAGGATAGACCTGGAAAAATCCTTACTTATTTGGCAGGGGCAAACATAATTGATATCCTTAAAATGTATTTTTTTCCCCGGTGGTAGGATTTGAACTCAGGGAGTTGTCCCTGAGTTCTTTTGCACAGCCCAGCGCTCCACCACTTTAAGCCACAGTGGCACTTCCCGTTTTTGAGTGGTTAATTGGAAATAAGAGTCTCAGGGGGACCCTTTCTACCCAGGTTGGCTGTGAACTGTGATCCTCAGATCTCAGCCTCTTGCATAGCTAGGATTACAGTGGAGCCACAGGTGCCCTGCTTCAAAATTGATTTTTTTAAAAATATTTTGTTTTCTTATTATTATCCTTAGTTGTCCAAAGGGGTATCGATTCAAAATATCCTTTTATGAATATGATACATCTTGATCAATGTCAGGAATGGACTTTCTACAATTATCTTTGGTAAATATAAAAGCAAGAGGAGCTGGTAAGGAGGATGGAAAACAAAGATGTCTTTGGAAATGCATTTTTGAAACCTTCTTCCTTCTCCCAGCCCTCCATGGCCCACATGACTGCTAAAGGTATCCACTCCAAGTACAAGCCCATCAGTGTGATTATTCTTTTGCATGGAATGACATGAGGTCTTTTTTCTCAGATGCATCTCTAGCATGGTGCCAGCATCAGGACTTGCTCCCTTAGGCGTGAGTGGATGCCCACTTAACTTTGCAATGATACATTTAACCTATGCTTTTTTTATTTCTATTTTTGGTGCCAGTATTGAGGCTTGAACTTAGGCCGTGGGCAATGTCCCTTAGTTTTTTTCACTCAAGGCTGTTGTTCTACCACTTGAGCTCTACGTTTGACTTTCTGAAGATTAATTGGAGATAGGAGTCTCATAGACTTTTCTGCCCTGGGCTATTTCAAACTGTGTTCCTCAGATGTCAGCCTCCTGAAGAGCTGAATGGCACAAACCACTGGTGCCAAGCCTTAATACTTTTATATACCAATGTGTTCTTTTCCCAAAATTAAACTTACCTTCATTTCTCCCTAGCCTGTCATGTCTTTTGGTTTTGTTTCTAGTTAACTATTTTCAGCAAACGAACTTTCTGTGAATATTCAACAATTCATGAATTCATGGGCTGTAGAAGAAAGCGATGAGTACTATGAACATGGGAGTAGCTCAATAGAGTGGTTCTGGTTTAAAGTGTCTCATGAGCCATTAAGATGTTGGCTAGGCCTTGGTTGAAGATTCCTCCAAGTATTGGCAGCCTTAGTTCTTTTCAGGCCCCTGACTCTTGGTTGGAGTCCTATCAGCTTCTCGCTGTATAGGCCTCTCCACAGGGCAACTAATAACAAGAAAACTCATCATTCACACATCAGTACTTCTGTCATATGCACACAGATCAAGCCCTGGGGCTATGTGGGAGGGACAGCGCCAAGGAATGAATGCCAGGAGGTGGAGGCCATTGTGAGTGTTTTCATAGAGAAGTAGAAAGAAGTGATGCTTCTGTCTCAAGTGGAAAATGGCACTTAAAATAATTTCCCAACTTGATGATATCTAATATGGATGTGGTGTACTAGAATTATTTTCTCTATGTATTTTGTTGTGGGGATCTGGTATTGGGTTTTAACTTAGAGCTTTACTCTTGCTAGGCAGGTGCTCTATTAGTTGAACTATGTCTAGAGCCCTTCTTGCTGTGATTCTTTCTGAGAGAGGGATTTGCTTTTTGCCCACACTGGCCTAGACTACAATCCTCCATGCTTCCTGCTGTAGTTGAAATATAGATATACATAACCTTGCCCAGTTATTGTTTGCATTGGAATCTCAAAAATTTTGTACCCACGCTGGCTTTGAACTCTGCTTTCCAAGAAGCCAGCATTACAGGTGTGAATCGCTGATACCTGGCTCTCTCTATGTTTTGTCATGGCCTTAAGTTTCATGGCCTCCTCAAATTCCTATATTGAAGCCCAGTCCCTAACTGTGATAGTTTAATGAGATGGGGTCTTTATGAATTGGGTCATGATTAAATCACAAAGACAGAGCCTATGGGAAAGAGATTAGTGCCTTTATAAAACAGCCCGAGGCTCTTGCTCACCTTGTTGGCTATGTGAGAATACAAGGAGATGCCAGCTGTGAGGAACAAGTTCTCTCCAGACAGCACATCTGCCAATGCCCACCTCTGGGCTTCCCAGCCTCTAGGAGTGTAAGAGATAAACAACTTACGTTGTTTACTCAACCTAAGATATTTTGTTAGAAAAGCCCTAATGGACTAAGACAAAGATTTCTTCATTGATGCTTTTTAAAATTTTAACTTAAACATTTGTTTTTTACAACTTTACATACATCATTTTTATCTAGTGTGGCTTCTGGCTATTTGGAAGAATGATAAGTACCCAATACAATTAGGAGTTTAGAATGAGATCTTGGCCTGAAGCCATCACATTTTCTAGACTCCAAGTGGCAAATGAGAATCAAAGTTTTTAATTTTTTGCTTTATAAGCATGGCATTATTTTCAGCACACTGAAGGTGGGTGCCAGGAAGGTAGAGAAGTGCCAGAGGCATGCTGACAATGATGGGTCTTTTTTTTTTTTAGTTACCTGTTCTATGGTAACTTCCACTGCTTATAAATTCTACTGACTTGTCGTTCACAGACATGATTTTCTAATTAGTTAGAAGTCATCAAGTAATGACTGTCAAGGCTATTGCTCTTCAGGACTTAGGTAAACTGAAATGAGAAATATTTCCAAGAGGTTACATTTTGGGGTCAAGGGTGAGGATAGGTTTGCCTTGAAGTGGATCAGTACACTAACACGTGTGTTCTCCCAATCAATCGTTCAACAGCTGGGCAGTGGGTTTCTAGGTAAAGTTTGTAGAGTATGAGGAGCCAACATGTGGTAAAGAAGGGTGGTGGTGGTGAAGGTTGTTCCTGAGCCAATAAGGCTTCAGCGCATCTTGTCTGCCCTTTCTGTAAGCAGAACACTCTATCATTTCTTGGTGACAGTTGTTCATCCTGAGCTCCGCATAACTGCAATTTCATTTTGAGAAAATATTTAGTCGCTTCCAAAAGTAAAATAAGTTTGGGAGACAGTGCAATTGGAACATCTCAGGGGAACATCCCCAAGACAGAATTTTTTCTTTTCTTTTCTTTTTTGGCAATCAATAGACCATGCAGAGAAACCAAATTAATGGTTCCATCTCAGTTTTCCTTTGGAGAAACCATTTTTGTTTTCCTAATGATGTTGTTTTTGTTCACAATGCTGCTAACAGATGAAATTGCTATCAAAAGCCTCAGGATATTCTCCCTTTCAACAGAGAATTGGCCATCCTGAAATCACCATGGAAGTTACTTGGTTATAGAGTTGGATTATTTTTGTCTGTGTTGTGGGGGGTGAACTGCCTTGGGCATTCTAAGATGCTCAGCCCCCGTGCATTTAATCATAGAAAGTACCTTGTTTGCCTACCTGACACTTCATATAAGCTCACATTCTTCCCTTCCACCTGACGCTAGGGCTGCACAACAACAAAACATCAGCACTAGTAAAAGGAAGGTTTCATTTGAAAAGACTATCCCTAATCTACGGCAGCTGTGACATATGACACTTTCAATTAAAAAGCCAGGGCTTTGACTGTTCCCAAATGAAGAGGCCACGTGCTGACCTTCTGAGCAGTCACTTTAGGGGCATGGAGGGTCCAGGCGCATCTGTTTGTCATTTCCTGTCACAGCAGTGCCATTTGCAGAAGTGGCCAGGAAGCATACAAGGGTGGTATAGGCGTCCTTTCTCAGATAACTCCTTTGATAGTTTCTTCTGGAGAAGTATTAGTGGTGCTGTGCAAGGGCACTAAAAATGCAGTCATAAAGTTTAATGCATAGTCTACTAAATTAAGAAAATTAAGGGAAGGGAGGTTGGGATCAATGGGAGAGAATGATGAGAGGGATGACATTGGTCAAGATGCACTGGATTCATATACTACTTTGCACAACTACTTTAAGGGTAAAAAGAAAAAAAAAGAAAAAGAAGGAAGACTCCACTGAATATGGTGATTCATCCTTTAATCCCAGTACCCCAGAGGCTGAGGCAGGAGGGCTGCAAGTTCAAAGCCAGTCTAGACTTATCTTGTCTCAAAAGAAAGGAATAAAGAGCATGCGATTCTATTGGCCAGGCTGTCCTTTGAGGAGAAGCCTGTGTGTTTTCTCAATGAAGACAAAAGGCAAGAGCATACATTTTAGTAGAAAAAAATGTGGTTTAGGAGGCCTACTGCCAGATGTGGCATTTCAGACCTGTAATCTCAGCTACTCAAGAGGCATACATGAAGAAGATGGAGGTCTGAGGCCAGCTCAGCCCAAAAGTTAGTGAGACCACCTCAACAACAAAAGAAAAGCCAGGCAGCCTAGCTATTTGGGAGGTGTAAGAGAAGACTGTGATCTACATTGATCAGGGAAAAACCATGAGACCCTATCTGGAAAATAACTGAAGCAAAAACAACAAGCAAAGAAAAAAAAACCTAAACATGTGGCATAAGTGATAGAGTGCCTACTTAGCAGACATGAGGCCCTGAGTTCAAACAGAGATAGAGAGAGGAGAAAGAGAGAGGGAGAGAAGGAAAAGACAGAGAAGAGAGAGGAAAGTGAGAGAAGAGAGAGAGAGACAGACAGACAGAGACAAAACAACTTATTGGAGATGCCCCCCCACTTGTTATAGTATGAGAAATAAATGGGCTAAGAACAGAATTTATGTGAGATAGTTCTGATTGGCAGTTTATAAACATTTAGAAGTGTTAGCTGGTTTTATTTTAAATTACCTTTTCATACCATCTAAAAGTCTTAAAGGGATGAGGTTGATAATAAGACTTGTCTGATAGGAAACAGACTGAGATAACTGAAGCCAATAGCCAGATCTCAGCACAAATAGATGGTGGATAATGTTAAAAAAGTAACACTCATTATTTTAATTAATAGCAGGCACATCCCTTGTATAGCCAAAGAAAAGGAGAAAACTAGGGTAAACAAGGAGCTAATGGCATCCTGGGTCAATTGACTAGATAATTCTTTCTGTTCTCCCATTGGCTCCCTGTGGGTGTTATCATAAATGAGATGGATTACACACCAGAAGTTGATTTTCTCCTGGATCTGGACATCCAAAGTCAAAATGTGGGTGAGGCTGAGCTTTGGCCTAAGCTGCCTGCACATTGTATCTTGTCTTAGTGGTCTGTGTCTACAGCACACTGGAATTGTGTGGGGAGATGGTGGATACTAGGGCTAGGGTGATGATACTGAAGCATCTGTCCTCCCTGCAGCATCACCTTCTCCTTGTTTAGACTAAACTCTCCAAATAATACACACAGCCACCTTTCCCTTGTGGGAGGGAAGGTGTGAATGGAGAGGCTTGAGTGGGGATGAGGGGCTTAGTCACAGACTGCATACACGTGAAGGGATTGATGATGATGGATTTCTTGTTTCAGAGAGTGGCAGAGTTACTGACAGATGTGCGGAAGTCAGGAAGGTGACCCATGCTGGCAGGGCAGCTGGTGAATTTGTTTAGAAAGCATGGCTCTTGACCGGGTGGAAGTGTGGAAAGCGCCTCCTTCACCCATACACTCTAGCTTCCTAGTTTTACATCTTGGCGTTTCTGTCACATCACGTGTGTAGGGGGAGGGAGGGAGGGAGAGGTGGGTGGTGGGTCAGTTTCGTATGTCTAGATGTCAGTAGTTGAAAAATTAATGCCCCTTGGAGCCTCTGTTTTTGATATGTCTACAAAGCAACTTCTATCAACTATTTGTAAATGATGTGTGTAGCTTCGAATGATTTATTATTTTCAAAGTTAGCAAAATATACAGCTCCTTATGCTTATTCAATAATTAGCGTCTAATAAACTCCACCAAAGAACTTCTGTAATTATTCAAGGACCAAATGTTTGACTTCTCAAATATCTGTTTTTCTCAGTCATTGACTGCTGTTCAACCATTTAACTGGTTAATATGGACACCGAGATAAATAAATGGAGACCTTTTAACCCGTAGACTTTGACTGACAGTCCGGACTAAACCATCGGTCTCCTACCAAAGGAAAACACAAAGGCAGTCCTTAACAAAGTTAGACAAAGACATGTTTTGAAGGTCAGGTAATTTATTTTTGTTTTTGAGGGAGAGAGTGGGTAAGACTTTACATTTTATTACTTACATACCTATTTTCAATCTCAGGAAGAAATATCCATTTAGATTTGGAATACTGAAAAACTTTTTTAGAATGACAAAGTATCCAAAATTACAGAAGAGGCCTAGATGGTACAAGGTTTTTCTAAATGAAAATTGTTTTGTTCTACCTCTCAAATCTTTGTGTTCTGTCATAAAAATGCTTTTTACTACAATGACTTTGTACAATGTCAGTATTGCTGATCAGATATGAACACCTGAAAAACTCTAGTTTTGTTTTCATTCTCTGATATGATTTAGCCTTGAAATGGAAACACTGTCATATAAAAATTCATGGTTTGCACCTTCCAGGAAAATGGAATACTGAAATATCCTATAGTGTTGAAACTACAGTCAAACACACAGACATAAGTCCATGCACACACACATACACAAGCATGTGTATGCACACATGCACACTACCTGGTATCAGAAAAAAAATGTTTAGCAAGAAGGTTGAAAAGTAGAAGAATTAAACTGTAGAAAGCTCTTGGAGGCAAGTTGCTTTCACAGTAAAACTCTTCCTTGTCAGTTTTTTAGCTCAATATTGAATTGTTCCAGTTTCCTCTTGAGGGTGTCTATTAATTTAATAGATACTTGGTTGGAAATATTTCTTCCCCAATCATGCAGATTTTATTTCTATCTGTCTCATTATTCCCCTTTTCCAAAGTGAGTCATTAGGAGTATAAGGTGGGATCACAGTCTTGGCTTTGTTGAAGTCAGCTATCGGTGGATATTAAAAGGAGATCTGTTTCCAGGTGTATAAGAGAGAGCTGGGGTAAATTAGGAGGGTGTATCTGATTTCCAAGTTTACTCCCCTGGCATTACCTCAAAAGAGACTATCACTCACAAGACTCCAATTAGGGGGCAGGCCCTCTGGGCAATTGCTCAGAAATGTTAAGACATCTCTGGAAAAATTGGAAAGTGTGTGCTAGTTAATTCAGGTTATTACAGGTAACCAGAGAAGTAGACAGTACCCCACCCCACCCCCAAATGGGACATCAAAAATAAAACCACCCACCCCCCCTTCTAATATGCTCTCTAACTCACTAAACAAATACTGGGCCTAAAGAATGTCAGTGAGAAGTGACTCCAGATTGCTGGGCTTCCTGGTGGGTCCACACACCTGTACAGACTATTTTGTGCCCAGGGCCACAAAATCTGGTCATTTACTTCTCTGAACACTGGCCTTGGCAGGCCATGGAGGCTCAAGTGTGTCCTGAATAGGAGATACGACAGGGAAATAACTTTCAGTTATGACCAAAATGAACTCTTGGCCCTAACCCTTGCCTCTCATCAATTTGGGTCCATTTTATTGTTGTTGTTGGTGGTGGTCATGGGGCTTGAACTCAAGGCCTGAGCCCTGTCCCTGAGCTCTGTTTGCTCAAGGCTAACTCGCTATCATTTTGAGCCATAGTGCCACTTCCGGTTTTCTTGGAGTTAATTGCAAAGAAGAGTCTTATGGACTTCCCTGCTTGGGCTGGCTTTGAATGTTGATCTTTTGATCTCAGCCTCATGAGTAGCTAGGATTACAAGAGTGAGCCATCAACACTGGTCCATTTTATCTGAAATTAATTACTAATAACAATGACTAACATCATTATGTTCCTCAAACCATTTCCTGCTTCTGCCCAAATAACTGTCTTACCAGCTTACCATACCACCTCCCATTCTTCCTAGTTCCAGCTTGACCTGGTCCATTTTTTCCACCCTCCATTTGTCCCGTTCCACCTTCCAGAGATCCCTACCTTTGGGTAGAATGAGCTCCACTGTGGAATGGAGCTGGGCTGGGAGATTTTTGCAGGGTTATATTTCACTAGAACTGTATCTAGACTTTGATAAAGGGCTTCTGGAGTAGAAATACTCCTTTTTAAATTTTGTCTACCTACTTGTGGAACTCTGGAATTTTATACAGACAATGAAAAATTATTGCTCGTATCAAAGAAGCTTAGAAAGAAATAGTTCCAAATTAGTCACAGTAAGAAAGGAAAGATGACTTCTGTGTGATTAGAGCATGCTTGGTAAGTCACAGGTAAGTTGAACCAGGAAATCTGGTAGGACTTCCATTCCCTGAGGAAAGTGAGCATCTTTGCTTCAGGACCTCTGCCTTCCTTGGGCTCTAGTTACATTTCAAGCCAAGCATCATACCCAAACCACCCAGGAATTTAAAGATATAAATGGTCAGAACTTCTTGAAGACACTGCTTGAAAATAAGCTTAAGAGGCTAGCTCCTATCTGTAGAATTAAACATTCCAAGACACCTTTTGCTCCAAAGGGAGAACAAACTTATTGGTGTATTTCAACATGGATAATGGGCCCAGAAAGGCAAGAGAGTTAACCATTATTGAGCTGCTATGACTCAAGAGTTATGTGTATGAATTGTACATGCACATCTAGATCCATGTACACACATTCAAGTTAGTTAATCTTTTTTTCAGAGATAACACTGTTATAATAAACTCCTCAGTCTCAGAGGTTTAACACAATGAATTATTATTTTTTTCTTTTACAAAACAGTTCAGTCTGTTTTAGGACTAGGCTCTCAAGGATGGGTTGAGTGAGTGATTATGTTCCATACAAGGGATTCACTGATGCAGACTGACTCTTATCTTCTATAACACGTGTTTTCCAAGTTAATACCGGAAGGGAGGGAGGGAAGAGTGACAAGAACACAGAGGAGTTGAGTGTCAGAGGTTTTTTTTATGGATCTGACTTGGCAGATTATTACATATTATTATTTTGTACTCATTTCACTGATGACACTTGGGAATCATGGAGGAGACTTGTGACCTTAAAGATGGCTTGCAATGTTGACTCACTGAATATTCAAGGCAAGAAAGTGGGCGTCTGATGGCTAGTTAATGCTCTTTGACACAGGCATTAGATGGCACAAATTCTCATTCTCAGTTCACAGTCAGGGAAACTTGTTTCAAGATAACTATGGAAGTAAGAGGAAGGCTTTTGAGCCACGGGGCATTCTAGCATTTCTAGGAATTCCTGATTGAAACCCTGCCATTTATTGACAACTCTTCTGCCTTTCACTTTACAGTGATAGGAAGGTGTAGATTTTGTTATCCCACAGATGCCAGCCCAGGAAGTTGAGGCTCACAGTTATTCTGTAACATGTCCAACAAGGAAAGAGTTAGACTGGGATAAAAAAAACAACCACTCACTTCTTTCAGACAACCTCTATAATGCTTCCCACAACTGCCTCCCCCGGGAATCAGCCCTAGATGCGTAATGACAACTGGATGGAGGTTGAGGGAGGATTGAGCCAACTGGGTTAGCTATAAACTTTCCTTGAGTACTTTTTGTCCTTTATTAAGCGCAACTTTCCTACTCCTTCTGTTTTAAAATCAATCCTCCCATCTATTCATGCCACTTGCCTGGAAGTCTTAGTGACAGAGTAAGCCTCTGGCTCGCATAATACATACGATATTACTCTCTCCCACAGATATTGTTCTGCCAAAAAATAGGCAGAATGGGTATTGTTATCATAAACAAATGTTTATTGAGTATCTTGTGACAGAGTTGCTCATGATGCTCAGAAATAGGAAAGTATGGCATTCTGGCCTTCCCAGGGTTATGGATGGGCTGGGGAGATGGAAAATGTATGTATAAAAGGATAAAGAACAACACAGTGAAGTTTTCTGAGAGCCTAAGGACCATTGCCAATAATAAGCTCAAGAGGGAAGCTGGGAGATAGTTTCTGAGCAGTTGCTAATGTGCTGGCCGCAGTCCTGGTTGATAGCCTATGTTATCCCATTTATCCTCCCAGAATTCACTGGTGGGAGCCATTGCTGAGGGCTGGGATAGCCACAGAGTCTTGAAGGAGGAGGTAAGACTCAAGCTGGGTTGAATTATATTGGTGCTATTTCTCAACAGTAATGAAAGCTGGCTGAGCTGAAACCTGGAGCATAATTTCTCACTGGCTGGCTGCTGCAGATAGCAATGGCTTCGGTGCCCTTCAGAATGGAATTTTTCTCAGCCTGTGAAGATGTATGAGGTACACCTTCCAGGTAAGCATCCTACCATTTGCCTTCCACCCATTGCTTTAATTAAACACATTTTGCGTCTCTTGGCTAGTCCTTCCAAGCCCTCACACGTTCTGGAACATTACGGTAGCAAACTAAATGACAGTTCATTGAGTGGAAATTATGCAGAGAGGGAAAGGAGATCTTTAAGTCCTTTTTCACGTTGGTGATGAGTCCAGAAATAAGGAGAGATTTCTTCTTTCTGAGTCCCTTTCCTGACACCATTACTGTAGCACTCTCTCTTTCTAGCTGGATTTATGGTCGGAGGCTCCCAGATTGACATTCTTCCTCTAGGAGTTAGGAAATACTTGGAAACAAAATAACTAGTATTTATTGAAGGCTTATCATAAAGTTAATCCCTCCCTATGGACTATTTTATTTATTCTTTAAAATAATGCATGTGTCTTTTACTAATGAGTCCTGCAAAGGTTAAACAAGTTGGTTAAGCATGTACTGTTAGTATAAAGAAAGATTGGGTCCAGGTGCTGGTGGCTCACATCTGTTATCCTAGCTACTGAGATCTGAGGACTGAGGTTTGTAGCATGCCTGGGCAGGAAAGCCCATGAGACTCTTACCTCCAAGTAACCACAAAAACTGGAAGTGGAGCTGTAGTTCAAGTGGTAGAGCACCAGTCTTGACCAAAACAGCTAAGTCCCTAAGTCAAACCCCAGTACTGGCAGGCACACACACACACACACACACACACACACACTATATCACATATCCAAACAAATACACAAAAGACTGGGGTCTTTTAAAAACATTTTTTGTTAAATATTTTATTGATCTATAATTCATGCACCTCACAATTCACTTATTTAAAACATGAAGTTCAATGGACTTTGGTATATTCATGTATACAGTGATCACAATTTTAGAACATTTTCACTTCTCAGGAAAACTTTCAATCCTAGCTCTTGTTTGGAAGTAAAGAAAGTGAGTATCTTACCTTGAGGCCAGTCTGGGGAAAAAGTTTCTGAGACTCCTCAACTCAAACATGAAAGAGCTGGATGTGGTGGCAAGCACCTATCATTCCAGCTATGCTGGAAACATAAATAGGAGGATCACAGTTCCAGCTGGTTTGGGTAGAAATGTGAAAACCCACTAGAAACAAAACTACAAAACAAACAATCAATGGAGGCATAGCTGAAGTGGTAAAGCACCTTCCTCACAAGCACTGTGCCCTGAGTTCAAGTTCCATCAAAACAAAACAAAACAAAGCAGCTCTGTACCTAGAAAACCCATACATCTACTTCCTGCCTGTGGAGATTTGCCTATTTCCTGGGGATGAAGTATACAATAGGCATCTTCTGTGACTGGCTTCTTTTGCTTCTTGTAATGTTACTAAGCATCACTGGCATCAGTGCTTTATTCCTTTCAATGGCTAGGTGTTGCATTTTATAGATATACCACATTTAATTGATCCATTCATCAGCTGATAGACATCTCTTTGTCACTTTTTCACCAGTATGAGTACTCCTGCCATGAGTATTTATGTCGCTTTAGTATATGGACATAGGTTTTTTATTTCTCTTGGCAAGGTACTTAGGAGTAGAATTGCTGTCCTAGGGTGACTCAGTGTCCCCAAGTATCTATACCATTATACATTTTAACCAGTACGGAGTCCTCAGGGTTAACCTTTAATGAGATAATTTATCATTGGCTACTTATTTGCATACACACGTGAAAAATCCATAGTAAAACTCCAATAAAACCAATTAGTAACTGGAAGGTCTTCTTGAGAGACACCTGAAAGCTTACCTTCAGGTTCATAGGCCTTTTGATTTGAAGATCTCAACTGAGCTAAGTGCTGAGGAGCTAAATGAGAGCTGCCATATTTGAATGCCCCTTTGTTCCCCTAGGCATTAGAAGGATTTTCTGCCTATTTCAAGGGTTAAGTGGTTTCTATTCTAGCCATCTATGTGCAGGTACGGCAATAGGCTGGGATTGACTGTTATTCTGAAAAGCCATTGACATTTGCTGAAAGACAGCACACAAAAGAAGACATGCATAATATCTATGCATATGTCATGCTGATCTCTTGAAATGTTAGGTATTCTGCACATCAAGTTTACTGCCACTTGATTGTAAGTGACATCAACCTCAAGGCCAGTCTTTAAAAATGAAATAAGGAAGGAGAAACATTGAAAGTAATTCTTTCCCCACACCCATTGCCAGAGGTTTCTGAAAGGGGCCTCAAAGGTGATTTTCAACAAGGTGCACTTGACTGAGCCTAGAGGATTTCTGTCTGGGATGGAAGAGCATTTGCTGTAGGCTTATTCTGAAGGCACTGGGCGGATATGAAAAGAACATAAGCTTTGGTCTCTGCCCTCTGGGAAAGTCTATCCTGTGTTGTTAAAGAATAACTCAGTGCTAACCCATGACCATATGTGCTACAAGGGTCAAGAGATACAGAAGTGGAGTATGTTGGAATGTGGCCAAGTAAGCTTACACAAGAAGTGGAACCAGCCTTCAAGGAAATCAAACCTAGGACTGAGTGAAGCTGGAGGAAATGGCATTGCTATTCCAGACAGGGACAGTGACAAGGACGTCGTGAGAGCCAGTATGTATTTTAAGGTTCAGAAACTAAGGGGCCTTGCTATAGATGATGGGCAGAGGTATATACAAAGGTTAGGCTGAGGAAAAATTGGAAAGAAGGATACCATCATGGAAAGAGTTTGGGATATGGTATCTGCCCATCTGGATTGAGATTGCTTTTAGTTCTAGTGTGAATGTGTTTTGGAAAGAACAACTTGGGCTTCTCTTTCTTCTTCTGCAGGCTATGGAGGTTGAGTGAATCCTTGTTCCCAAGTCAGGTTCCCATTACAAATCCCCTGGAGTGTTTTTTTAAACTCCTTGGGTCCTGTTCCAGTGCCTGAAGGGTATATGTTTGTAGATATGAGGTAAGGTCCAGAGGACATGGTTCTTTTTGCTACACACTGGAATGATCTAGAGAGGTTTTTCAAATTAATGGTGACTTGAGTTCCAATCTCAGAGCTTCTGATTCTGTGGGTCATGGGTGTGACCCAGGTTTTGGGAGTTTTCACGGCTTCCCAAGGAATCTTAATGGTCATCCTGGTTGAGAACCACTAATCCTTGGTGGATTTGGTGCCTCAGGTTGATTATGAAGTACTGAAGGGCAGGTTAGAGACTCCAGTGGAATTCAAAGGTTGTGAGTAAAATTGTAGCTTTGCAGGACTTTGATTCAGTGAATGAGTAGGTTGGGATAAGATGGTGGAGGGTTTTCATGATGGTCTGAAAGTTTTATATTTTGATTTATAGACAGCAGGAGACAAGTAAGATGTTTGAGCTGAGGAACATGTCACCTGGGTACATGTTATTACTTTAGACCATGATCGCCACCACCAGGGAAAGAAAGGAAAAGTGAAAACTATGTCTTTATTCTTACTGTCATCTGGAAGTAGTGTCCACTGCCAATTCTGCTGTGTGACAGAACAAACATAAACCATCAAGAGGGACAGGTTGCCAGAGTGGAAAACATGGCTTGAAGTCACAGAGACTTCAAGCCCTTTCCTAGTGTAGGCATCTGCAGTTCAGGGCCCTGCAGTTCAGGCGAAAGGTAGGGTGGACTTTAAATTATATGCTAAATCACATCTCAGTGAATCTCAGATGACCAGAAGCATAGGGTTCTACCTGGTCTCTAACATTTGCAAATCTCCCTTTTGATGAAGAGCCAGGAGGCTCCAGACTTAGCATACCCCAGTAGGTACTGCATTCCAGGCCTCACATTGAACAATAAGCTACTTTACCTCATCTATAACCAAAGGGTCCCTAAGTTCCACAGGATAATACAGGAAAAGTTGAGACGTCTGTTTCCCGCAACTGGCCTTCTGCTTATAGTATTGCTTCAGAGTTGCTTCCTCAGTAAATTTGAGCAAAGTGCAAGTCAATTTAAAGGGAATTATTAATAAAATCCCAGATGGCAAGTGTGGGGGGGCAGAAAGGAAATAAAATTGTGGAAGCATACAGACAAACAGCCCTCAGGAAACACTGGCAACTCTTTTTCGGTGTCCTCATCTGTATTTAGCAGGCCCAGTCTGGGTTAATGGAGTCCGCAAACTTTTCTGTCTCTCGTCGGTAACAGCTTGGGGTCTCCACTGGATTATCTTTTAAAACTCTTTCCAGGTCTGAAATTCTGTGCTTTTCCACAATAACATTTCGGAAGCCCACCCCCTTCCCAAGAGCTTGATCCTATCTGGTCACTTGGCCGTGGCCATGCCACCACCCTCGTTTGCATTGGCGGTTGAGAGCTTGTGGGCAGCTCCTCGCTCACCTGGCACCATTCCCGAGGGACCACCGGTCCCACATTTGCATGCCAAGAACATTTTAAAGAATGTGAGCCCTGGAGGCTAAAACATCAAAATCTTTCAAGGGGGAAGGAAAAAAAAAGACTCAAACCAAACCAAAACAAAACTCATGAAGGCCAAAACAAACTAAGTAGCTTTGTAGTTAACTAAATTATCCACACTTTCATTGTTTTTTTTTTTTATTTGAAGGTAGAGGGAGGTGTAGTTTCTTTTCCTTTCCTATAAACATTTTGTTAAGGAATAGATGATGTGTCCTATTTGAAGTATATTGGTCGCTGCTGTATGTGCTTCATAGAACCAACATGGAAAAATACCTTCAGAATTATCACTCCACTGTCCAAAACTAGACAAACAAACAAACAATACCCCAAATGTCAAGCAAGCAAGCAAACAAATGAAAGGAGCCCTGCACCAGTAGTTCATGCCTGTGATCCTAGTTACTCAGGAGACTGAGATCTGAGGCTCACAATTTGACAGCCTAGGTAAGAAAGCTCATGAAACTCTTATCTCCATTAATCAGCAAAAAGCTAGAAATGGAGCTATGGCTCAAGTGGTGGAGCACTAACCTTGAAGAATAACGTTAAGGGACAACATCTAGGACCCGAGCTCAAGCCCAAATACTGGCACAAAAAAGAAAAGAAAGAAAAAGAAACCCTATTCCATGGGTCATTTTGGAATAAATATTACTGCTTTAATATCTGTGGTTCTTAGATATTAGTGTGTAGGAATCACCTGGAGAACTTGGTAAAAACACAGATTTCCCTCTGTAACCTGAGCTGAACAAATGGATTGAGCAGGTATGGGATAGAGGCCAGGAGCATAGCTCTCTAGCAAGCTTTCTGGTTTGAATGCCAATGGTCTGCTGACTATCTACCCAGAATTCCTGTGTTAAAGAAGATGTGTGATGCAGGTTCTGCTGGGGCCACTCTTCCTGACAGGGCATGAACTTACACCCCTTCATCCCCACAGTTTCATTCAGGTGTCAAATGATTATCAAGAGCAGCCATGATGCAGCTTATATCTCAACAACCGGATAATGGCATCATTAAAGGGCGGTGGTGATGGCTGGAGACATAGCTCAGTGGTAGAGTGCTTGTTTAGCATGCAGACACCCTCTGTTTAATCTCCAGCATAATAGGAATAAAGGTATGAGTTCAGAAAGCTTAAAAACCTGACTGTAAGTCTTAATTTTCTGGCAGTTGTGAAGTTGGGCTGGTTGCTAATTAATTGTCTAGTGTCAATTTCCTCATCACTCAATTGGGGACCACAACAAGGTTAACGGAGTTCATTCACATAATGTCCCCTGGGTTGAGATAAGCATTTGGTGAAGGTTAGTGGTCATTAGCGTGGTAGGTGTTAGGGCCAAACAAAAGGAAAGAAAGCGGAGATAGGAGGTGTTATTCAAGCAAACCTTGGAAAATAAAAATAACAAGTGTTGGTGAGAATGTCAAGGTATTGGACTGCTTTCAGGAATGTAAAGAGGTGTCACTGGTATGGAAAAACAGGAAAATAAAAAAAGCAGATGCTGGATCTCATGGGTGGTGGATGGCAGGGAGACAGATCTCTTCCCCTGTCCCATGCCAGCCTCTGTTCCCCGGGGCCATGCGTGGCCGTGTATGTCAGATGTTACAAGGAATTGTATCCAAAGCTTGGAACCTGTGCTGGGCCTCACACCAGAGATGAGTCAGTGTTGAGCTTCTGGATGGACTTGTTGCCACCATGGGCCTCCCAGCTGCGCTTCATCCTCAGGTCTACCTTGACCATGTCCTGCTCTTCTCCACACATCATTCCCTGGGTAGCCTCCAAGCTCTGGGGCGTTGGCTGCTACCTCCTGGAAATGGTTTTTATGGGAAATGATTCAATACACAAGGGGCTGTTGGACCCAGAAAGCTAGCCAGGCCTTTGTGAGCACTTCGCTCCGGGCTCTGACATATCCGCACTTGCTTTTTATGAGGAACCTACTATAAAGTTGTGTGCAAATAACACATGAGGTATGTGTCTTCTTTTCATAAGATAGAGAGGGGCAATGTTCCTCTCCAGAGGTTACTCTGTATCTTACTCATGGTGTGAACTGTGTCCTCTTCAGCTCTTAGAATGTTTTGTTCCAGTAGAAAACTTCACTTAGGGGTTAAAGTTACTAAAACAAGAGAGGACTTCCCTTCACTGAAGACAGAAAAATGAAGATAGCCAGGCTAGCAGTTGTCAGAGTACCAGGGAAGAAGAAGGTGGCTGTACATTTTCCTAGTCATCCCAATCCTTAAGTCCTCCCTCCCACCCCCACCTGCCCTGACCCATCCCTCATTTATCCAATCTCTTCCTTTCAGGAGAAGATGAGAAAGAAGGAAACAAACACAAGCACAGCGTAAACAATTGTCTTTTAAAAAATATACTCCTGGGCTGGGAAGGTAGCTCAGTGGTAGAGCACTTGCCTTGCATGCTCGAGGCCCTGGGTTCGATTCCTCAGCACCACATAAGAAAAAAGCTGGAAGTGGCGCTATGGCTCAAGTGGTAGAGTGCTAGCCTTGAGCTGAAGAACTGAGGGACAGCACCCAGGCCCAGAGTTCAGGCCCCATGACCGGACCTAAAAAAAAATATATATATATATATATATATATATATATATATATATATATATATATACTCCTCTGATGGGGTGCTGGTGGCTCACATCTGAAATACCAGCTACTCAGGATCATGGTTTGAAGCCAGCTAGGGCAGGAAAGTTTGTGAGAGTCTTATCTTCAATTAACCACCAAAAAGCTAGAAGTAGAGTTGTGGCTCAAGTGATCGTGAGCTAGCCTTGAGCAATATAGTGCAGAAAGAGTGCCCGGGTCCTGAGTGCAAGCCCCAGGACTGACACACAGATATTTGTATGTGTCTGTATTTGTGTATATCTCCTTATATATTATATATTTATATTTTTATCATTTATAATATTTATATTATATTTATATCATATACTATATAGAAATATAGAAACATATATCTTCTGGATTAAAAAAAATCACATTCAGCTTTCCTAAAGTTACCTTTCTGTTTTGGAATGACTTTATTTAAAAGTTTCCTAAATTTAAAGAAATAACTAGTTTGATCTCCAAAGTGAGCTGCTAAGATTTGTTGAGGCTATACATTATTAAAAATGCATAGACTGGGGCTGGGAAGGTGGCTCAGTGGTAGAGTGCTTGCCTTGCATGCATGAGCCCTGGGTGCGATTCCTCAGCACCACGTAAGCAGAAAAAGCCAGAAGTGGTGCTGTGACTCAAGTAGTAGAGTGCTAGCTTTGAGCTGAAGAGCTGAGAGACAGTGTCCAGGCCCAGAGTTCAGGCCCCAGGACAAACAAAAAATAGACTAAGCCAGGTGCCAGTGGCTTACACCTGTAATCCTAGCTACTAAAGAGGCTGAGATCTGAAGATCATGGTTCAAAGCCAGCCAGGCAGGAGCATCCATGAAACTCTTATCTGCAATTATCCACCAGAAAACCAGAACTGGCACTGTGGCCCAATGTGGTAAAGTGCTAGTCTTGAGCAAAAGAGTGCAGGAACAGCACCAAGCTCTGAGTTCAAACCCCACAACTTCCCTCCCCTCCTCAAATGCATAGACAAGCCCTATCTTCTAAGAGAGGTCCCTCTCTTCTAAAATAGAGAGCCACCCCCTTCTCCCTTTGATGCTTTGTCCTCTGGCTACCAGGAAACTCTGCTCCCTGTAACTCCAGCCTTTCAGCCCACTGACAAGGAAATAGGAATCCAATCCCAGGCCTCCCTCAGCATTGCCAAACAACCCTCCTACTTCTGATGAAGGGGAAAGCTGACAAGCTCTGACCCCAGCCAATAACAACAATGTTGTAACATGTTCTAGATTTGCTTCTTAGGCCCTTGGCTTGCTTTCCTCACCTGTCTTTAATTTTTACCCTTACCGCAAGCAGATACAGATACGTATCAAAGACTTATCAGATGAGTGTGCCCAATAGAACTGAAATGTTCAGGGCATCCAATTTAGCAAATTTTAAATAGCTACCTTCAACTAAGTTCAAAGAATATCATTGTTCCTATGTTCCTTCTCTTAAAAAAAAAAGAAAAAGAAAGAAAGAAAAAAAGCTCCATCATTTAACTGAGTCAAGTCAGCTACTCAGATGAGACTGTAACTAGCTTTTTTTTTTCAACGATGGAAAATGCTAGAAAATTGAAAGTTAACAGAACATTTTCAAGCAGTAATTTAAGTTTTCACAAAGGCTTAGGGTTGGACCTTATTCTGATGTCATTGAAATATCCCTGGTTTAAATATAAGTACTTTAATAAGTAGTTAGGGAAAGAAAAACTTTCTTTCCCAGGCAAGCAGCAATAGAAAGCTTTGTCGGATTCCTTTGATTACAATAGTCCTTTGTTAACAGATTGTAACTTTGCCCCGGGACTGGTGATAAACTCTTAAAAGGTGAGAAGACTTGTCCTTCTCAGCAAGGGAAGCTGTTTCACCTCCAAGATGGATTGAAAAGAAAATAAATGTCTGGCATTTCAACTTTATTCTTATTTGACTTTCTGTGTCTCTTTGCCTGAGAAGTCTGACCAAAAAAAAAAAAAAACCCAAAACAAAAAAAACAACCTTTCGTGTGGAAATCATGTAAAGTCCAGCAGTGCTGAATTTCCACCTCAGTGGAAAAGATTATTCACCCTTGTTGCTTGGAAACCCTTTGCAAGGGAGAAAATATTATTATCTTTAGGTATGTCAGTGCCTGCTCAAAGCAAAAATTAGATAATTGTGGGATTCACTTGATTAAGTGGAATATCAAAAGAAAATAATTTCTACTTTGGAAGATCTAAATGACTTACCCTTACTTTGCAGTTAAACAAGTAGCCAAATCAGTTACTCAGGTGGAAGAGATAACTGATAATGTTTGGGGCTCACCCAGGGGTCAGTCCATAAGAAAGTAAAACTCAAATATAAAGCTGGCACCGGTGGCTCAAGCCTGTAATATTACCAATTCAGGAGGCAGAGATCCAGAGGATCCAAGCAGAAAAGTCTGTCCCTGAGACGCCATCTCCAAAATAACCATTAAAAAGCTGGGCTGCAGGCATGGCTCAAATGGCAAAGTGCCAGTTCAAGCCAGTGTGAAGGCCTTGATTTCAAATTCCATGCCACTAGAAAGAGCAAAAATACAATGTAAAATTGCCCTATGTTAATATTTCAGTCATCAATATTTCAGCTAGTGAGATTCTAGAGACCAAAACTGTAAAGGAAACTGAAAGACAATTCTGTTTCCTCCGTCTTACAGCTAACGAAGTTAAAGCTCAGCATCACATACCCAGTGCAACAGTATTAGAATCCGGAGTGCTTTCTACACTGTGGGCTTTCTGTCCCTGGTGATTGCCTTGTTATTTGACGAGGAGAGACATAACTAGATTGAGATACGTCAGAAATCATCTTGATCTTTTGAATGGTATTCTCCCTTCTCTGGGTACCCTGTTATCTGTATTCTCCTCAAATTCATTATCACAATTCACAAGGGAAAAGAGCACATGAAGACAGAGTAGAAAGTGAAGGATTAAGAAGGATTTGGACCAAAAAGCTAGAGAAGGGCTCCAATGGGATGGATTTCATTTATCTAAAACAGGAAAAGCAAAGCCCAGCCACGCTTCCTCTGTCCCTCACCCAGCCAGCTCTGCTTGCTAAGCATTTCTTCCCTGCTTCATCTCCATTTTCTCCTGCAGTGGATCAGTATTTTCATTTCTGTTATGCCTGAAAAGGTTCCAAAAATACAGAGAGAAAGTCTGGTTATATGGTATTTAGAATTGGCCCCAGAACAGAAACTACTCTGACAAGGAGCTTGTTTTCTTTGTGTTTGCCAGAACCCAGCCTCGTTGTGGAGACTTGGAATTCAAAATAAGCACTTGCATATTTGTGCTTTGTTTCAGCCAATCTCAAACATTTTGAGTCTTTCTCATTGGTTGGTCCAATGTAAATGATAAACCTTTAATCATAAAGTTAGACACCAGGACTTTTAATCAGGCAAATAGGAAGGAGCTGAATCCTGGCTGGATTGCTGTTTTACCAGGAGCAAATTTCTTAATCACTCCTGGCTCCATTTTTTTCTCACCTGCCATGGGAATAATAATAATAAGGTATACCTCCAGATGTTAATGAGGAGTAAATAAGATAATGATGATGATGGGATTGCCATCAGAACCAGAGCTCAGTAAGTGGTAATTGGCATCATCATGGAGTTGTAGCTGTGTGCATGGGCTGGCCAGGTATCTGTGGTAACAAAATGTTAATTGGAATTAGGGGCTTTCATTGAGTAATCTAGAAGCTGCCCTTCATTTTGCTGAGGGCATACCTGTAAGTGTTGATTTAATGTCTTTTAGTTACTTTTTTTTTTGAAGGATCTAGGCAGAAGTAGAGTGCAGGGAATGTTTGGGCTTGTTGCTGCTGGCTGTACTGGTGTCAGGAATCATATGCAAATCTGAGAGGTAGGACAGTATGACAGCCTGGATGTACAGAGGGAGGCTGGTCACTCATTCACACAGAGAATCTAAGATCCATTCTGGGTAAAGCCAGAAGGTGGAGGCTTTTCATGGAAACTGGCCCTCATCCCCTTCCAAAGACACCATTCTAAATGTGAAGCTACCTCTGACCCTGACCATGATAAGGTTCATGTGATTTTTTAAAATTGAGAATTCCTGACTTGAATACAATATACATGCAGAAAGTGACTTCCCAGTGATGGAGTTCTGGGAATCCCCAAATCTCACTTTACCATGCCTATAATACCTAGGATTATTTTGGCTTTAAATTCAGATGCTACTCCTAGACTATGGCACATTACCCAATCTTCTTCAGCTCCATTGCGAATGTATCAGTGGGGTCCATGGGAAGGCTGGTGGAAGAGGTGTGTCAGGGGCGCGGGGCACTTCAATAGACACGGAAGCTATTGCCATTAACCCTGGTAGTCAACAGGAGATGGGCACTGTTAGGAGGCTTTGCATATTGAGTTCCAAGAATTTCTAGGATTTTCTTATTTTGCAAGAAAGCTAGAGCCAGGCAGGTCTTCCGGTGGCTTTTTAGAAAAGTGAGAGAGAGGACCTAAATATAGGTTGTGTCACATATGCACGTTTGGGTTTGCAAGTCTCCACAATATGGGATGAATTCCTTGAATGTCTTAATCCTCAGTTTCCTTGTGTATAAAACAGGGACAAAAGCAGCATCCATGCCAACTTGGCAGTGTGTGGTGAGGCTCAGATCATGTATGCACAAGGGCTTTGTAAAGTGAAATGCATTCATGATTTTTAACCTTATTTTTGTTTAAACATTTTAAAATCATCTTTAAGTAGTTGTACAAAAGGTTTTCAGTCCCACAGGCCAGTTTATGAGGACAAAACGTCTTGATCAATGTTACCCTTTTCATCATCTCCCATCTCTCCCAACCCCACCCATCCCCTAATTTCCCTATTATGACTGTATTCTCCCACTCTTTTTCTCTTCATTTGCTACCCTCTCTTCTTGACCTTACTCCCTCAACCCCAGCACCTCCACTTACAACTTCTTGGTATTCACTATTTTTAGGCTTCAAGTTCGTTGTTCAAAGGAGTTCCATCATGTGAATTCTTCCATGCATATAACATGCATTCATACTTTCTCTTAATAAAGAAGACAATGGAGTAAAACACATCTTACTTCCTTCTGTTCTCCTTTTCACTGCTTCTCCATTATTCTCCTTATCAGAGCTTAAGGTATTGTGTTCTGTATTGCAGTATAATAAAACCAGTTGAAGTGCTGTGATATTTAGAGAACTTATCAATATGAGAGGAAAAAAATGTTTGTTTGATTTTTTTTTTTAAATATCACTATCAGTGTTTTTTTGTTTTTTGGTTTTTTTGGGTCTGGTCGTGGGGCCCGAACTCTGGGCCTGGGCACTGTCCCTCAGCTCTTCAGCTCAAGGCTAGCACTCTACCACTTGAGCCACAGCGCCACTTTCCGGCTTTTTTCGTTTTTGCTTATGTGGTGCTGAGGAATCGAACCCAGGGCCTCAGGCATGCAAGGCAAGCGCTTCTACCACTGAGCCAACTTCCCAGCCCTGTTTGTTTGATTTTTAAACAAAAGGTAGGTAAATGGTTAAGTTGAATTTGAGATTTGCAATCAGAAGGCTTTATTTATTCTTAATAATAGTAAAGCAAAAACAAAAAAGACTTGAACAACCTAGTTGATTGGATAAGTTATAGAACAGATTTTGGGTTAGGGTAGGGGGCTGGTGATGGAGGTTTGGCAATTGAAAAATCATCCAGATAAGATTACAGTCTGGAAAATGCCTATAGAATCTGTTCAGTTCCACAGGAGAAATTTCCATATCAGAATAGGCCACTTGACCATATGCATTAGAGCTCTGTGTGACCCTGGTTTTAACTTTTATTAGGTTATTCCACCTGGTTTCTGGTCACAATTAGAAAGTATTATACATGAGGAATCTGCAATCTGAGCTTTTAGTTCACAGAGAATTTTGATTTTTCCACTTATCTTTATTGAGCTGCTTATAAAAAGAGTGAAGCTCTTTAACCAAACAGCCTCCACGTCCATCTGGAGAAATGATGATGGGTAAGTGATTAAGTTGTTAAAATGAAGAAAATGTAAGATTTGTTAGTGGGCAGAGCAAAGACATTGGGTGGTGTTTGGCTATTTGGCTCTTAGTCTGGATTGCTTAATGAGTGATAGATCGTGTGTGTGTGTGTGTGTGTGTGTGTGTGTGTGTGTGTATTGCTACATGTGTGTTTGTGCACATGCCCACACCATATCTACACAAGGTAAAATTGAGATGGAGACTTTTCTACTCATTCTCCCTCTTTTTCTCTCTCCTTTTCACTGTTTCTCTGTCCCTGTCTCTGTGTCTCTGCGTCTGCCTCTGTCTATTTTTCTCCCTCCTTCCTCCCTTCCCTCTCTTTCATTTACTCTTGCTGCTCTCCCCTGCTAGCCCTACACTTTCTTCCCTTTCCCCTTCTCTTTAACCTTTCTCTTCAAAGACTGCTTCAGGGCTTTCCTTTCCTGCATACCAAGGGTAATTGATCATTAACAGCTTAGAGAGGTATTACTAGGGATAAGAGAAGCATTGCTTTTTCAAGTTTTTGCTTCAAAGAGACTCTCCAGTTTAAAAAGGCTGGAAATGTTGACCAGGATATTGGGGTAGTACTTGCAAGAATCACTTCAGTCAAGGACTCTAGGAGGTTTTGCCTAGAGAAGGCTTGCAGAAAAAGGAAGGCGATTTCTTAAAAAAATCAGTACTAGAGATGAAGGAGGTCACCTTGGTATGAGCTCACTGTGGTGAGTAGAAGGAAGGGCACCGGATGTGAACTTGATGGAGAGAGATTTCTTCTCAGCTCCAGAGAGGTGAGGGCCTGGCATGCCCCTGAAGAGCATTATTATACTTGGTGAGCTGCAGGGAAGGACAGCAAAAGATACCCTAACTCTAAATATTGGTTGGCAAGGGGTGGTGGTAGTGGAAGGTCAGCTCCAGAGTTAAAATCAACTTGTTTTCTATAGAATATGAATTTTTTCAGCAGGGCATTCATTGGTGGTTGTGCTTGTAATCCTAATCATTTAGGAGGTTGAAATCTGAGGCAGCTTGGTCAGGAAAGTTCATGAGACTCTTATCTCCAGTTAAGCAGCAAAAAGCTGGAAGTGGAGCTAGGGCTTGAGTGGTAGAGCACCAGCTTTAAGGGACAGTGTACAGCCTTGAGTTCAAGCTCCAGTACTGGCATGAGAGAAAAAGAGAGACAGAGATAGAGAGATAGAGAGAGAAACAGAGACAGAGACACAGAAAGAATAGAGAGAGGTGAGAAAGACAGAAAGATAGAGTATGCCGCTTACATTTTGTTCTTTGTGTTATAAAAGCAATATCAGGCTTTTAAGAAAGTTGTCAGCTGTGTCCCTTCTCCTGCCAAATGCTATTTTTGCGTCTTCCTTAGTGCTTCTTTGTTCTATATTTTTCAAGTGGGGGTCGGGTAGTTTTGAATTTGCTAATTTAGACTTTCACCAGTTTCTGGAGACTACATAAATTCTTGCCTGGCAGCTTTCAAGTCCAAGGTCATTCAGATGACAGGAGGTACAGTGGAATATGGCTTCCTTCTCATTTTCAACAAACATCTCCTATTAGAATTCATTTGAGATGTTAAGTGTGTGGGTAGTAAATACCAAGGTTTATCCCCTCATTTAGATGGCATTAACTCAACATATTTCCTTCTGTTTTGTTTTTTTTTTGTTTTTGGTCATGATTCATAAATTTCTAGCCTATAAAAATAAAAGGCTGAGAATATTTGGTTACCTGTGGCGATGGTGGACTTTCTATCAGTGACATTTGCTTTGCTGCTCTGAGTTCTTTGTAAAGATTGGAGCCTTTCTCCTTTCCCCTTTGACCTGAACTTCCTGTTCCAGCATAAACATCTCCTGTCTTTTATTCCAACAGATGCCTGGAGAAGAGCAGTTCAGCATTACCAGACACTTGGGATTGTTTGTATTTATTTGGTTTCCTCTACAAAGTGGTCTGGCGGAATGTAATCAATGTTGTCCCTCTGCTTTGTAGAATAAGCTTTGTGTAATGATGTGCAGATGCCAGTTGTGATGTGTTTGGGCACCAGGTAGTTTGATCCTTATCTCATTTGCACAGATGACTCCATGTCCTTAGGTGCTTTGTCTCTAAGAAGCCAGCTGACAGAAAAACAGCCACAGCTCAGCAAGGAAGCCCTGGCGTACTATGAAAATGCTGAAGGAAGCATTCACTTGGCTATTGGTTCCAAGTCAGAACTGAGCTCATCACTGTAGCCTTTATTTCCCTTCTTCTCTCCCTCCCTCCTTCCTTCTTTCCCTTCTAGTTTTCAGTATTCTTTTACTTCAAATAGCTTTAGATGTCTACCACTGGAAATAAATTCTGATGGAATCATTTTGTCACAATTATCTTTAAAATTCTAGAAATGGCTAATTTAGTTCCTGGTAAAACCTACTTACCATAATTTCGACTCTATTTAAGTGTATGGCTCTGTGGCATTAAGCACATTGGCATTGATCTGTCAGCCTCTCCACCCATTCCCTAGAACTTGATCATCATCTCTAAGAAAAACTCTGTGTGTGTTCATGCAACACAGACACCCCGTTTCTCCTCCATGTAGATCCTAGTTACCACTCCTCCTCCTTCTTTCTCCATGAACTTGTCTGTTCTATATATCTCATATTTCTAAGGATGATGATCATACTCCCCTTTTGCTTCCTATAATCCCCCTTCTCTCCTTAGTGATGTCTACTACCAATGCTATGGTGTGTCTTTCCAATTCCTTTTCTGTGTGACATGCTTATAGAAAACTATCCTTAAAAAAGAGAGAGAATGATCAATTAGCACATAAGTGTTCTAATCATTCTGTAATTTACTTATTTTGTATATTATGTCTCAGAAGTCATTTAGCTTTGCTTTTATTTTATTTTTTTTACTGGCTTCATAGTACTTCATAGTATGGATATGCCAAGCTTTATTTAAATCACTCTCTAGTGGATGGTCATTTGTTCTAGTTTTGTTCTGACATCCTTCCTTGTACATGTGGACAAGTACTTTGTCAGTAGGATTTCTGGAAATGGAATCACCCGGTCAAAAAGCCAGATACTTAACATTTTGGCTGATGTTGCCAAATTGCTTTTTTAAAAAGGCATCATCACTAAGTTGCACATTCCTTAAGTGAATGATAATATTGCACTTCCTGGCATCTACTCCAGTAGGTGATATTATTAGTCTTTTAAACTTCTGCCAGTCTAATAAGAAAATTTTCATACTGCCTGATTATGTCTCTACTATTAGGAGAATCTGAGGTAGAAAAAGAAAGAGGAGCAGATCTTCAATAGAGAGGACACAAATAGTTTTCTGTGTGTCTGTTCTACTGGTTCTCCTCCTTTCCCCCACCCCGTACCCCACTTTCTCTGGATGACTGTAGTAGCCTTTGAGGCTGGCTCTCTCTCCTTCTTCCAACCCCGTCTTGAATCTGGTTTCTACAGCAGCAAGAATAATGGTGTGAAGCTGAAAAATCAAATCTTATATCTGCATGTTGCCAACTCTAATCTTTGCTCTGCAAAGAACCTTTAAGACAGCATTCAAGGTTTGTTTGCACATGAACTGGATCCTGTCCTCCATCTGCTTCTCATCCTTTCTTAGTCCCATTCATTTCCAATCATTCTGGGACAAGATCAGCTTCGGCACTCAGGTTTCCCCATACCAATCCTAGTGTGAACCTCACTTTTGCTCTGCTGTGTATCTTCAAGTTAATAGGAATGCCATTTCCTATTAATGGTGGTGAATACCACCATTACGTCTCTTTTCCTCTGATGTTTGTGCGATGTTTGTCACTGATTGTCCTCAATGTTTGCCTCGTCCTCTACAGCATACATTCAATGAATGTAGGAAACAACTATATTATGATGACCATTGTCCATGTGGTAGACACTCAATAAATACATATTGAAAAGGAAAGCCAAGCAGTTCCCAGTTTAGAGTTACTTATTACTCTTACTTTAGAAATGAGATATGGTGGCATGCTCCGTAATCACAGCACTCCTGAGGATAAAGCCAGCAGACAGACAGTTTGAGGCTGGTGTGGACTGCCTAGCTAGACTATGTCTTAAATAAACCAATTTAGAAAAATAAAGAAGGAAAAGAAATAGGCTAACTAAGGTCTAGAGAGTTTAAAGCCTTCCGCTTAGTAATGTTGAGGACGCAACATTCTCTCCTTAGCAGGCTAAACAGGCTGGTGCTTGTTTGCTGGACTCATTTTTACATCACCCCCATTTTACAGACAGGACCATCAAAGTGCGATCTCTTATTGAGAATACAATGAGGAAAAATCCATTTGCCTAATCTCTAGTTAAGGTTCTCCTCTCTGACAACTTTATCAGAAAGTTCCACCTTGAATTTGCTTGTCTTGGTCTGTGTCCTTTAAGGACTTCTAGGTGACTGGCTCACAGCTTTCAAATAAACCAAATGAGCTTAGGAATTAAAGACTTAATGATCTTGTTAGGGTCTTGTGTATTTGAAAGGAGAGTTCCTTGTGGGGGAGGGGGGAGACATCTTAACCAAGAAAGCAAACTCTCTCCCAGGTGGAGTGTGTAGCAGGCAGAGGTGGGTGGGGGTCGGGGGTCGGCTTTGCTGTGTGAGTTCACCTTCCTGATATCCCATTTAAGAGGTATCAGTCCCCAGCTCTCCTAAGTGAAGACATGGGGCCTTGCATAATTCTAAATTTGTACCACTCCCTAAGCTAAAATAATGTCTCCTGCAGGGGAGATTGTCTGAATTACTTCATAGGGATGGATGAAAGGCCGCAAGGACTTTTGCTTTCTCTCTCTGGGCTTCAGAAGGCAGTTAGGAATTGCATTCAGAGTCTCAAAATAGAGACACAAAGCTACTTTAATTCATTTAATTTACTTATTTTTATCTCAGACTCTCTACCAAGAGAGTCAGCCAGAACCTTTCTAGCCAGCTTGGAGGCAGGGAGGGAGGGTGAGGGCGGGGGAGGAATAATATCAAGTGAGGCTCTCTGAGGTCAGGCTGGCTGAGTGTGAGTCTGAGCTTTGCTGTGTATCAACTGTGTTTAAAACTCTCTGGTTTAAAAGTCTACCTTCTGTAAAATGAGACAATGACTTTTACTCTGTTTAATGACAGAGTATTTATGCAACATCTGTAAAACTCCTATCAGGAAGCCTGGTGGATCTCAGGTAGACATCATAGAATAGCTACAATTTTCAAACTTAAAAGAATTTACTCTGCCCATATTCAATTTATTAGTTTTTGCAAGACTATTAGAAGCATTGGTGTGTTTATCATATAAAGTGTTCTACTTCTCCTTAACACATTTTATATCAAATGTTATTTTAAAACGTGTGGTTTATCTCAGCCACTCACATTAATTCTGAAGAATGATTCTTAGAATGAGTATTTGTGTAGCTATCTTTCAGTTAGCTTTATATTTAAAAGTTTTTACCTGTATTGTATGTTCTCCCTTTGGCTACCATAAAAGTATAAAGAGTTTTATTGATAGCCATTTTCCTGTGATCATAATCTGAGAGCCGATATAGTGATGTAGAATGATTTTCATTTCTAATGTTAAGATTTTCAGGTAATAGATGTACAATGATAGATGTACAAAGTAAAAGGAAATAGGAAGCATGGTATAATGAGACAAATGTATGCAGAGGGGTTGGTTTTACACATGTCTGTCTTACTTATTCTTGTGTTCTTTGGACTTAAGGGAGGAGGTGCTGAATAAATGCTATTACATGGATACATAAATAGGATTCTTTTTTATTGTATCTCCAGATCACGTTGATCTGTGTGGTTATAGTAAATCTCAAGCGTTTGGCTAATCTTTTCTACAAACTATGATGAGGTGCCTACTATGTGCTAAGTATTAAGGTTGGGGATAAACTGCTGAGAAAAAAACACAACTTATGTAATTCTTCCCTACTGTCTTGGAGCCTATTTCTTATGTGGATATCCCCTAGACAGGAGTAACCCCACAAGCGCTCTTAAAGAGACTGATGTAGTTCAAGAAGGGTCACAAAACAGAGTAGCTGGAGTAGGAGAGTAAGGGCTGGTTAATGGCACACAAAGGGTCTGGAGAAGTGGACAGAGGTCAGGCCAATCAAGGCTGCTGCACATATACCTTGCATCTTTCCATTCAGACCTTGAAGCCCCAGTACCCAATATGGTTCTATGTGGAGATGGGGCCTTTGAGGAGAAAACTGAGATAAAATGAGATCATAAAGATAGAGTCCTGGTGTCCTTATAAGAAGAAAGAGAGATGGAGAGGGGGAAGGAGAGGAAAAGGAAGAAGGTGAGAAAAGAAGAGTGGGAGGGGAAGGAAGAGAAAGAGGGAGGAGAAAGAGAGAAGAGAGGAGAGGAGAGGTGAGGAGGGGAGAGGAGAGCACAGGAGAGGAGAGCAGAACAAAGCAGAACAGAGGAGAGATACCAGGGATGCACATGCACAGGAGGAAAAGCCATGTAGGACACAGTGAGAAGTCCGCCATCCATAAGCAAAGGAGAGAGCCCCACTAGACACTACAATAACTCTGCCAGCTCCTTGATCATGGACTTCCAGCCTCCAGGACTGTGAGAAAGTAAGTTTCTATTGGTTAAGCCACAGTCGGTGGCTTTTTCTTATGACTGGAGCGAGAGAACACCATGGAAGGCTTTGTAAGTGAGGTTAGCATGCTCAGGTTCACGTTTTGGAAAGATTATTCTAGTGGAAGTGTGGAGAACAAGCTCTGGGTGGCTAAGAATAGACATGCATCCCTTGGCAGGGGGAGAGGGTAAAAAACCCAATTTAGTCTAAGCCTTGTTCTATTGTATTGTTTAGAGTTGGGTTGGAGAAACATGATCAGTTTTCTCAGCAACAGTGAGTATTACTGTAGATGGGAATCTCTGGATTTCTCTAAGAATCAAACTATCAGAAAACAAACATCCTACAGGAGGCTGGCAAACATTGCAGGCATGTGATTGCAAAGATCTCTCGGACGGTATCTTTGCTGGGAGATACCCTCCTTGTCCACCTCTCCTCACTCCTTCCAAATGATCTGTGCTTTGTTACATCCCAGCCTAACATTTCTGAGACACTTAAAAAAATTCTTGGTTGCAATGCATCCCTAAGTATTTACAAAACTATTGTAAGCACAAAGGCAAAACAAACAGGAAATGGATGGGAAAGTTTAAGTGGTCATTCACTTTTATTTATTTATTTTGAAGTTTATGATTCTGCAGCTGGGCAGTTTGGGCTGGGCTCCGCTGGGTGGCTCTGCTGGTCTGGACATTGGGAAGGCTCGCCTGGTCTGGGGTGAAAGTCGTGGGTCTGCAGTCAGCAGCTGGTCAGCTGATTACCAGCTGCTGGCCTCAGTTCTGCTCATGTGCTCTCTCTCCTGTTTCAGCAGGTCAGACTGGACAAGAGGGCAGCTCTAACGAGCAAGCACTTTTCAAGCGGCTGCTGACTGCAGACTTCCTAATTCGGCCAAATCAAATCCCAAGGTCAGCCTGAATTAAGGGGTGAAAAAAAGTAGACCCTACCTCTTGATGGGAGCTGCCGCAAGGTCACAGTGTAAAGGACACGGAGCCGGGGAGGAGACTCATTTGTGCTCAGCTTTATGACCATTCTCTCTCCCCAGCTCCCGCCATCCGTTCTAAGCTGTTGACAAATACTGCCATCTCCTCATGCTGTCCTTATTCAATTTACAGAACTCTGCTTCAACTTAACAGCAAGACTCCAAACCTATTCTGATGTCATCATAAGGAATCATATCTGTGAAATCAAACCTCAATGTGTTACTTACTTTGGGCATAATAGTGCCCTTTTAATGTTAAATTCCTGAGTAAGTCGGAACTGGGTCTTATTTAGAAGGAAGGTCATTAAGATGTAATTAGTGAGGATGGGGTGGGCCTCTAATCTAATCTAATCCATGATCTTTGTGTGTGTGTGTGTGTGTGTGAGTGAAAATACTGTACAGAAGGGTTACAATTACATGGGCAAGGTAATGAGTACATTTCTTATCAAGCATTGTTGCCTCCTCCTTTGTTTCCCTTCCCATCCCTTCCAATCTCCCTCCTACTCCCCCCTCCCCCCTCAGCCACCACAGTTGTAAAGTTCGTATTTCCACATAACGTCTTGTACATCTCATTGTTGCAATGGGTCCACCTGTATCCCTATTTAAATGATTTGTTTTTTCCCTTCCCCTCCACAAATTATACCAATGTCAGTTATACCGTGGGGGAGGGACATACAAAGCAACAAAGAAATCATCTTATAAATATGTTAGAAACAATTGCAAGAAAGAAAAAACATTTGAATCCTTATCTTGGGGTTCATTTTGCCTAACATCAACTTACCTGACCATTTCTGCTTGTCTCAGACATATACTAGTTATTGCAAATAAGGAAAACCATGGAACCTATGTTTCTTTGGGCCTGGCTTACTTCACTTAATATAATTTTTTTCCAAGTCTTTCCATTTCCTAACAAATGGGGCAATGCCATTCTTTCTGATGGAGACATAGAATTCCATTTTGTATATATACCACATTTTCTCGATCCATTCATCTACTGAGGGGCATCTGGGTTGGTTCCATATCTTAGCTATGGTAAATAATGCTGCAATAAACATAGTAACAACAGATGCTGGAGGGGATGTGGCCAGAAGGGAACCTTACTGCATTGTTGGTGGGAGTGTAAACTTGTTCAACCACTTTGGAAAGTAGTATGGAGGTTCCTCAAAAGACTCCACATAGAGCTCCCCTATGACCCAGCAATCCCACTTTTGGGCATTTACCCAAATGATCATAATCCATGGTCTTTTATTTTTAATTTCTGAAGTAAACAGAATAAGCTTATTTGAAAGTGAAAGGAAAGCCTTAAAAGAAAGAGGGAGAGGTACAAAGAGGAATTTAATCTAGTCTGTGTCTCCATCAGGAAAGAGGCCCAAACAGATCTCCATGGAGTCCTCTTGGAGGGTGGTTTCCCATCACTGATCTCCTTCCAAAATTCCTCTCCTTGGCTTTGTGCTGATTGGTTGATGGCTTATGCCTGAATCCCCACTGGCTCTTTTCATTGGCCAGGCAGACACCCAGGGCATTATGGGAAAAAAGAGGCGGGGCGGGAGGAGGTTTGCTGAGGCACTGTGGAAACAAGAAACACCCTAATGGGACACAGGTACTCTGCCAAGTGTTATGTTGTTACTTTTGATCTGCTATCTACCTAGCAGTTCCCTTTACTCTCTCATTCCCCACCGTTTTGGATAGAAACCCTCCCTATCACAAGGGAACAGGGAGGGATGACTGCTTGGGGCTGCTTCCTGCGGAGAGAGGGTAGAGTGGGATCCGCCATTCTGGGAATCCCCCAGGAAGGGTCTTTGAGGTAGAAAGGATGTAGCTTGTGTGCTATGTCAATGGACCACAGTAAAATTCCAGTGTGTATAGAGGCTTCCTTTTTTTTTTTTTAATGGTCATTTGTAGCTTGATAGACTTCAATCTAGAAGAAACAAACTTAAGAAGCGTTTTGAGAATACAGGGGTCAAATAATAATGGAATTATTACATTAGATAAGGAGTCCCAGGAAAAGTAGCAGTCAAAACAACCAGGGCTGGCTTAGTTGAGAGACTTTGTAGATTAATCTGTGGCTGTAAGTTTGGACGTGTCCTAATCTGTTAACTCAAACCAGCAGTCTTCCTTTAGCATGGTACAAGACCTCCTCCTGTCCTTGATCATATCTGAAGTTTTGTAAAATCATAGCTGCTAGGGATCTGTCTCTGTCCAAACAAGGGTTTGGACTGTGTTATCTAAATCATTGGCTATCCCTGGTGACAGATTTTAGCAGGCTAGAACAGAAGACATCATTTCTTTTCTGACTCTATGCCTGATGTAATTTTAAGATCTACCAGCAGGGGTATAAATTGGAGAGCCTTCTTATTTCCAAGATGCTGGGCATGTCTGTATGTGGGCATCTGGGCTTATTTTTGGAGCTGTGGAAATAGCGGGTGACAGAAAGGTAAGGATGCAAGATCCCATCCAGTTGGCTATTCTTATGAGAGATGGCCATGTGAGAATAGACATAAATTGGCCATGTGATGACAAAGGCAGAGGTTGGACCTGTGCAGCAAGTGGCAGGCCCAGGAATGCTGATGAGCCCTGGCAGACAGAGGAAGCAAAACGTGTTCACTTCAGATCTCTGAGGGAGTGTGGAGCAGATGATGCCTCAATTTCAAACTTGTAGCATCCATCACTGTGAGACCATACACTTCTATTCTTTAAGCCACTCTATGGTCATTTGTTATGGCAGCCTAGAAAAATAAAAGGAATACAGTTTTTTAAACATAAGAGTTGGAGTTTAGTTCAGTGCTTCACATGTACAAGCACAGAAAGGGAGGGAGAGAAGAAGTGAGGAGAGGGGAGGGAAGGGGAGGGGAAGTGAGGGAGAGATAGGGAGGAAAGGCAGGGAAATGGTCACCATATATTCTTTTAAAGGTAAAGAGGATTGGATAATAGATAACCATGTGACACTAAAATAAATACCTGGTAATTAACAAGTAGGCAATCTAAGATTATCTTGTATATTACAACTGCCACATCACTACACTTCAGAAAATATTTGATTTAACATGCTTTATTCAACTATAAGTCATTTGAATTTCCTAGGAAGGTCAGACTCCAATTGATGTTTTTTCCTACAATATATTCCCCTGGTTTTGAGAAAACATGAGAATGAAAAGCTTTAGAATTCATTTGCAATTCTCTAAGCCTGACTAAAAATGTTTCTTAACACCAAATCTGACTTTTTTTTTTTAAAGATCAGAACTTTGTCTTTGACCTTGGGGTATTAGAAAATCAGGAGCAGATTTTCTAGACTAGATAAAATGAGCCATTTGGCTTCCAAATAAGATGTGTGGATCAAATCAAATTTCCTTCACCGAGGCAGTTCAAATTAACTTGTAACTACTTCAGTAGAATTAAATTCTAGTTAATTTTTTTGGCATGGAAATAGTAAAAAGAAGGTAATGAAATCTAACATATTTGAATCTAGCTAATCAAAAGGCTTTATCTGTCATGATTATTTTGAGCAACTGATCATTTCCATCAATCAGCTAAGCAACCCTGATAAGCCAATCACTTTTTAATCGATGTTGAGCCTCTGAAAAGTTGCCATAGATACCAAGTTCTACAGCCATCACAACAGAAAGCAAGGTTAGAATTGGAAGTGACAGGTGTATTCATCACGTAGTTAACAAGCCTTTGAAGGGAAAGAGAGAGTTTGTCAGAGTCCTTAGGCTGGGTATAAAAGATTGCAAAGAACACTCAAACAATTCCCAAAGAACACTTCAAAAGCAGGGAGAAGGATCCGTTTTTCATTAGAAATGCAGGAAAATGTTTGTCTGAAATTCAAGTGGGAAGTCACAAGTTTCTTGAAGTCTTTTTAGGCTGTCACTTACTAGGGGGTTACCAACAAGTAGTCTTCGGAGTTTCCTTTTCCTCCTTTTCTTTCTGCAACAGCAATAATGAAGATGGTTTAGTTTAGGGACAACAATGATTAGAATAGGCATTCCTGGTTGCACTGTATATACATGCACCAAGTTGAGTATAGGTTGCATATGTTTATGTGTATATGTATATATTTACATACACACATATATTTACCCATTGTTAATGCTTTCATAATAATAATAAGTAGAACCAAGAAGCACATCTTGGGTGTCACTGCACAAACATAAGGCAGTAGAAAAGACTAGTCAAGATGTTGGACACTCTACACTTTAGAAGAGCAGTTGGGGGAAAATAAAAAGGAAAAGGATTCACTTCAGGTAAAAGTAAAATGAAGATATATGGAAAGTATTGCAGAGGCCTTACTATTCTTGAAGAAGCTGAGGTAAGCCTGGCTTCTCTCTGTGATAGCACAGGGCAGCAGCTGGACAGGGGGTGACCTCTTCAGGCCCTAGAAAAGGGCCCTAGAGCTGGAGTAATGGAGAACAGATGTACTGACACTGGCCCTGTCCTTTCCTCTGTGTGGAAGTACTTTCCTCCGGACTGTGCAGACCCAGTGAGGAAAGTCTGTCTAAAAGTTTCATCTTATTCTCAAGTTCCTTGAGTCTACAGTGATTTGTGTCTGAATTGCACAGCCGGATGTGGGTGATGGGGACCCATGTTCATGTCTGCTTATGCAACCTGTGCAATTGTCAGCTGCCTGTAACTGTCTGCTTCTTTATAGAGGTGCCAGGAATCCCTGAGCACCATTTTGGTTTCATGTTCCTAAATTGCCCTCTTGAATCTGGGAACCATAGAAGCAAATGGATTGAAACAGATTGAAAAGTAAGGGAAAGTCCACATGAACAAGTTCCCCAAGGGCGTTCAGTGAACCCCATGTGGAACTCTGGGTGATGTGGAGCTAAATCAGGAAAAGACTATCGGTCTTATAAGAAGGATGAGGGTCCCTCATCTGTTGAATATAATGGCATTTTGGTCAATATTAGGTCACATGTGTAATAACATTGGTCCCCTAAGATTATAATGGCGTTGAAAAATTCCCATTGCTTAGTGGCAGTGTAGCTATTACAGTGTCACACAGAGTGTGTTACTCATGAGTTTGTGGTGATGTTGGTATAAGCATACCTGCTGTGCTGTCAGTCATAGACAAGGGCTGCAATACAGTTATATGCAGCACATAATGCTTTATAATCAATGGCTATGTTTCAGGCTTATGTTTCATCATTATGTCAGAATGTACTCCTCTACTCTCAAAGCCAATGCATCCTGTAAGAATGAGCATTGTGTTAGTCTGGCAGCAGCCTGTTGTCTGCCAGCACGTCTGGATGGCACCAAGAGGCCACCATGGTGCCAGAGAGTGATTAGGAATCCTCTTAGCAGAAGGGGCCAAGGATGCTCTGATGATACACTTGCTCTTTTTTCCAATCCAAGCTGAAGGTGCGTGTAGTCTGACAGCATATGCATGAGACAGAGTTCCTGAGGACCCAAGTGCTCTTCCTTGGCCAGAAGGATGTCATACCCTCTCCTGGGAGAGCCTGGTTATCCCTGATAGGGCAGGTACTGTGCTAAGCACCAGGAGCACTGTCCAGAGAGTACCATCCATCGCCCTCACAGGGCTTACCTTCTAAGCATTTTATTCATTGAGGTGCACCTTAGGATGTCTTATTTCCTTAATCTCCTCTCAAAAGTTTCTTAGCAGTGACAGAAAAGAGATCCCCCTTCTCTGTGTTCCCCATGGGGAAATTCATGTCCTACACTGCCTTCTCTCTTTCTGGCCCTTGGTCATGGTTTTCAGACTGCCAAAAGTTATTCAAAAGAACTTTATGTCATTTCTTTGTACTAGAGCAATCACAAAGGCATACATGAATACATTTCTATTTGCTAAAAACCAAAATTTAAAAATCGAGCTGAGATTCACATTATGATGTGCTGATCATATTTTTGGAAAAGCTATGTTTGGTGTTTTGTTGACCCAGAGGAGGTAACCTGATCAATGTCAGCAGTGTCCAGTCAAAAGACAGCTTGTGTGACAGATAGGGATGTTTGGAAGGTTGGATGCTTTCCCATGGACATAGGGTTCCTATGAAGCCAAGTCTCTATCATTAACCAGAAATCACTGGCTAAGGTTTCCTTGATACATTATGTAAGTTGGCCACTTGAACTGTTTATAACCTAACTAACAGTACCCAAAGGCGTTCTCACAGCCTCTTTCCCTCAAGCTATCATGCTGACTCATAATCTCTTTTTCTCTTGATTTACCCAATAAGACCTCAGGTCGTTTCCCTGTGTTCCATGTACATCACCTGCATTATGACCACCTAGGATGAGACATCTCATCACAGCTCCTCTCTATAACATAGAATTGGTCCCTTGCTCCCAAACAGGGCTTCGAGGGTCTTGTGGAGGACCCTTTGGAAGACTTCTTTTCTGCAGCTCCCTCCCTGATGCTTCCTTTCAACCTCTGTCCCATCTGTTCTGTAGCTTCTCTGAAGGAAAGACCTTTTCCCTATCTGCCTGGGAATCACTTCTTTTTCAGGATCTACCTTTCCACTCCTGGGAGTCACGTGTCTTTTCCACAGTGCGTCAGCACAAGTATTGTCATCTTTTACTTTTGGTGTGTGTGCTGGTTCTGGGGCTTGAACTCAGGATTTATGTGCTGTCCTCTTAGCTTTGTTGCTCAAGCCTTCCACACTATCATTTGAGCCATAGCTCCAAATCCAGATTTACTCTGGCTCATTGGAAATATGCGCCTCACAGTCCTTCCTGCCTAGGCTGGCACTGAGCTGCAATTCTCAGATCTCAGCCTCCTCCAGTAACTAGGGTTACAGGCATGAGCTATCAGTACCCAGCTGCCCTGTAATCATTGGTTTACATGTTTCTCTCTCCATCTAGACGCCAACTTCTTTGGCATAAGGAACTCTGTCTTCTTCATTTGTAAAGTTAGGTCCACAGCAAGAGTGGCCAACAAATATTTATGTAGATGAGTGTACTCATAGGTATGATGCTGGGCTTGGAAGTCAGTCTAAGAATAGGGACCTACATGTTCATCTCAGGGGTCAAGCCCTGAGACAACCTCTAGCTTGAGAAGTGTGGGCTGTGGGTTGGTCTCTTAAGTGGTTAATAGTGTGTGTGTGTGTGTGTGTGTGTGTGTGTGTGTGTGTGTGTGTGTGTGCATGTATTATTTTTTATGGGCTGTGCCTTAGGGGGTTTGTAGAGGAATTAAGGGAAATAAGCCTGGAAAGTCAGGTTAAGGTTTCAAATGCCAGACTAAGGCATTTAAACGACTTTCTTTGTCATGGGGAATGCCAAGTGTTATTTGAACTTGGAAATGACCTAATCCTGAAGGTACTCACTTGGGATTGACACGATCCAAAAGGCACTTTGGAACACTAATTGGCCCACTGTGGCTGGGCCAGTATGGAAGAGAGCTCAGGAAGGGAGCCTAGTAAGGTGTATGCAAGATGACTGACAGCAAGTATCAGAAGGACAGGAAGACAAGGCCCTGCAAAGCTGGTCCTGATTACCAGGCAGTGTCTAACACTGACTCTATTAAAACTGGACATGCCTTGAAATACTTCATCAGTGCTCAGGACTTTGGGCAGCTTTAGGGTTCTTTTGGGATGAGTCTATGGATTCTGGCTCTTTCTAAAGGAGTCAGGAGTGAAAGGATTGAGCTAAGGCTCACAGCACACAACCCTGAACCACCCTGAGGGAGGATGGCTGTCCCTCCTTTTTGAAATGGATGTCTGTTTTAATTATTGGGGCTAACAAGAAATTCATGATCAGCAAGGTTGTCCTACCCAAAGCCATTATATTGGGCATAAGAACAAAAGCTCTCATGAGGCTTGATGGATAGTCTTCAGCTGTCCTATTGCATACAGTGCTACCTTCTCATGAGACCCTGATGTATCATCCTTCCCAGAGGCTCTTGGATCTCTTCCTTGGCAACTACAAATGTTTGAGGATACTCACCTCAAATCTATACCCACAGGCTGAGCAGGGGAAGACCCAGATGCCTGATATTAGGAACTCTGAGGTGCCTTTGAATTGCTACCAATATCCAGGACCTAATTGTTGATGGATAAATGGCATCAAGAATAAAAAAGCAAAAGCAACATATTGGGTCGCCATTTCCAGAGAGGTATGAAGGATGGTATCACACACACACATGCCCTCAACCATCCTCTTGGTCTTTGTACTGCTCTGACACCACCTTCATGCAGGTGTGTTCTGATGGTGTCTTGCCCAGATACACTGTGTATTCAGGTTTGCTTCTCTAATAGAAATGCGTGAGACAGACATGCTAGTATTGCCTGGAAGTGTGCGTGAGTTACTATATGGTTGGAGAGATTCTTACCAAGAGAGACAGGAGTCAGAGGATGAATATTGTCTTCCCCTGTCCCTCAGGACAGTTCTGTCAGATTTTCTGCAAAGAGTGTCTTGTTTCTGCGAGGGGGCCCAACTTAAGGTTCTATCCTTCTATTTACCTTACTCTCTTCCTAGCTATTTTTCAATCCCTTTTTGTTGTTCCCTGAGATCTCTTTTTAAAGTCAAACCACTGGGGTGTGAGCTCATGGCTCAGGTTTTCTTTGCTGGCATTGGGGAACCAGCCGTCTGTTTCTGCAAGTGATTAGTTAGAAGTGGGAGGTACAAAGACAGCATAGCACTGAGTCTAACGATACTTCTGTGCCATGTCATGGGTGTGGCCATGATCACAACATACTTCATGATGTGTATAGAAGAACCTGAGCAAGACTACGTGCCTTTCCATTCCTTACGGACAGAGCAGTTCAATTGAGCTGGGCTATCACTCCTGCTGTAGCCCTGGCTGGAGATCAATCACATCACATGGTTGACTTATGACCACAGTCAGTGATGAAGGTGTGAGTTGGAGAGACATTGGCTTTGATTTGTAGGTCAGAGGGCTGTTCATTTTTGATGTTTACTTTTATTATGCAGTTGACATATTACACTTAATTATGAATACATCTTCATATGAAGAAACTATTTGGCTTTATTGGACACATACATACACACACATATATATATATATATTTAATTTTCATATTTCTTCTTCTCTTCTCCTTTTTGGCTTCTCATCCATTCTTCTCATCCTTCTCTTTTCGCTTCTCTCCTATTTCTCATCCTTCCTATGCTTAGGACCTCAGGGCCCTGAGCATTTCTAATCCTCTGAGAGTCAGTACCTGACCCGATTCCATGGATTTGTGATGCCAGCCAGATACATCCTCCCTCTCTCTATCTCCTACTACTCACTCACATGTACTTTATTCTCTGTCACTCCCTCCTGTCTTCTCTGTCCTGAGAACCTCAGGACACCTCCAGTCTCCAGTGGAATAGGAAAAAACAGATGTAAAATTCTGTAGGCCCTCGACTACATACAACATACCTATTTGTTTCCTACTTTCCCATCTGTGATCCTGGCTTACAGGACGCCAACTGTTTAGGAGGAAAATTTTCAAACATTTCCAATTGGAGTGTAAAAAGGAATATGAATCCTAGATAGAGTTAAAACATAATCTTTGAGGCCTAGTCTCAGAGAAGACTTTTTGTTTTGGCTGGTCTGGGAGCTAGGCTTAGGGCCTGGGCACTGTCCTTGTACATCCTTGTGCTTAATACTAGTGCTCTAACACTTGAACCACAGCACCACTTCCAGCTTTTTCTGAGTAGTTTATGGAAATAAGAGTCTCAAGGCCTTTCCTGCCTGGGCTAGCTTTGAACCACGATCCCTATGCCTCTTTGTGCTCAAAGCTAGCACTCTACAACTTGAGCCACAGCACCACTTCCAGCATTTTCTGAGTAGTATATTGGAGATAAGAGTCTCATGGACTTTCCTGCCTGGGCTGGCTTTGAACCATGATCCTCAGATCTCAGCCCCTTGAGTAGCTCTATTACAGGTATGAGTCATGGCACCTGGTAAGATATGTATATCTATACTAAACTGTCATTTTTATCAGCTCCTCCTTTTCCCCAAATCTTCTCTGGAGGATCAGTACTTAGGAGTGATGATCCTTATAAGCTCATGGAAAGGTTCTACTTCCGGCCTCTCATTCTCTTTTCTGAATCACAGGTCCATTCTGGTACTTTAGGATAAGGACTCATTCAGACAATGAGGGTGAGGCTCTATTAGCTGTGATCCTATTTCTTAGGTGACATTCCTATGCTTGTGGCTGCTCCATTTTCCCTGGGTCAGGTTGTTGAATGGATGAAGAAGTCCATTGGGGGGTAGGGCAAGCGTAAAGAAGAACTTAAATATCAAGCTCTCATTTTTGCCTCCAGTAATGCTTTTAAGATGGTATTAAAACTAAAGGGTTTCCCCACCCACCACTGAACTTGCTCTGACATAGGTAGACATGGAATCATGGAATACTGATTTATAAGAGGTCAGACATTCTGTTCACTATAGGAGAAAGCATCACTAAGGAGGTGAGCATAGATCTCTGATGATTAGGATGAAGAGAAGGGCCAATGGATGGACTATTTTTAGGATTTAAACAGAAGTTAACATGGGCTGTGGAAGAAGACAGGGCTTGTCATCCTTTGTGATCTGGCATGCAAAGCTTCCACTACCCAAGGCCTCCTCACTAACTACCTAAGGGTTATGCTTCTGGCACCAGGATTTCCTTCTATGCAGTCTCCTGTTTTCCTTACTTACAGTATTGTGCAATGTTTACTGAACAAGGGGCTCTAGAGGGTGTAGCTCTTTTCTTGGTTCATATAAGAGTAAAGAAAGCAGCAACAGAAGCCAACCCAGTGATTATTCTGTGAATCTCTGGTCATACCTGGGTCCAGCTTCCTGACTGGTTGCCTGTGGCAACGGGCCATTGTTGAGTGGATTGGAGGAAGATCAAGGGTAGAGAAAATGAATTTTATGAGAAGAGTTCCCATCATTCTGGACCCAAAATGACAGGTTAGCACACTCAGTCTGAAGGCTCTGGTCTCCAGACCATCAGCCTGGACATCGGTGTTACCTGGGGTCAGGTTCAAACTGCAGTTTTGGATTTCATTTGCAGAACCAGAAAATCTTCTGGTGGCATCTAGCAACTATGTTCAAATAAATCCTCCAGGTGATTTATGATAGAATTTGCAGGCCATTGGAGTTGAATAAGTAGACCAGGAATTCTCAAAGTTGACTGCCCAGCTGAGTTCTCTGGGGAGCTTGTAGGAGGGACGACATGCAGGTGATACACCAGAACAACTGAAATATGGGTGACAAGGAACAAGATGCATTTGATTCATAAACTGATAGGACAAATTGAAATGACTCTGTTTAACTACTTAGAGACTAAAAGGGGCGAGAGAGAGAGAGAGAGAGAGACAGACAGACAGCCAGACAGAGACAGAGAGACAGAGAGACAGAGGCAGAGAGAGAGAGAAAGAGAGACAGAGACACACAGACACACAGAGACAGAGACACACAGAGAGAAAGAGACACAGAAAGACACCATTAAGTGTGAGAGCTAGGCCTCAATGCATTTTTAATTCAGGTTTCGTACTCTTGCCTAGTTTTTAAAATTAATTTTCATTTATAGTAGTTTTTTATTTTATTTATTTTATTGTTATCTCGAGGCAGTTGAACGAGAGAGTTGCCATTCACCAGTCGGTCAGTATCACCCCTTTCGTCATTCGCCCCCTAGTCCTCCCAACCCCAGCTTTTCCCTTACTTGTCTTAACTTTGGAGAATATGCAGTGAATATTATGGCTGCATCTTCCCTCCCCTCGGCCTCCACCACCTTCTTTTCTTTTGCTTAGCTTTTTTTTTTTTTTGGGTCCAGTCATGGGGCCTGAACTCTGGGCCTGGGCGCTGTCCCTCAGCTCTTCAGCTCAAGGCTAATGCTCTACCACTTGAGCCACAGCGCCACTTCCGGTTCTTTTCTTTTTGCTTATGTGGTGCTGAGGAATCGAACCCAGGGCCTCTGGCATGCAAGGCATGCGCTCTACCACTGAGCCACCTTCCCAGCCCCTTTTGCTTAGCTTTTTAACTCATAGCTGATGCTCTACCATTTTAGAGAATCTGCTACTTCTGACATTTTGCTGGTTAATTGGAAATAAGTCTCACAGACTTTTCTGCTCAGGCTGACTTTGAGTCATAATCTGCATATTTCATCATCTTGGGTAGCTGGATTATAGGCATGAGCCCCCAGCACCCTACCTCAATTCATTCTTAAAGCTCCTTGTGTGATCTCAATGTACTTTCAAATCTGAAAATCGCTGGGCTAAGTCCTAGGAGAACATTAATGAGTTGAACACATTTACACCTGACCCCATCATTTCCTCTTCCCCTTCCTCTTCCATTTTTCCAAATTTAGGTAGCTCACTGCTTGGGGTGGGGAGGATAGGGTAGAGGGGGCAGGGGGGATGTGAAGGGATGGGAAGGGGAAACAAAGGAGGAGGCAACAATGCTTGATAAGAAATGTACTCATTATCTTACCCATGTAATTGTAACCTCTCTGTACTGTATTTTCACAACAAAAGAAAAGAACTTTTAAAATGTTATCACTGTTGAATAATCATGTATTTCTTATAAATATCTGTGTGTGTATGTGTGTGTGCATGTATGCATGTGCTGTGCTGGTTCCAGGGCTTGCAGTCAGGGCCTGGGTGCTGTTCCTGAACGTCTTTGCTCACCTCTATCATTTGAGCCACACCTTCACTCCTGTTTCTTTGGTAATTAATTGGAGTTAAGAGTCTCACGGGCTTTCTTGCCTGGGCTGGTTTTGAACCTCAATCTTCAGATCTTAGCCTCCTGAATAGCTAGGATTATAGGCATGAACCACTAGGGCCCAGTTTAAATAATTGTTTTTATTTTATTTTTAAATATATTTTATTGTTACTATGGAGGTGATGTACAGAGGGGTTACATTTACACAAGTCAGGTATTGAGTACATTTCTTTTTGAACCATGTCAGCCCTTCCCTATGCATATGTTAGTCACTTGTCATTTTTCCTCTTCTGAAGCCCTTGTACCTGGAGAAGTTGTTGACTGGTTTGCACAGTTGCACCTGGCTCTGGAAAGGCCCTTAGAATCTGGGAGTCCTTGGATTAGGATCTCCATTGGTAAACCAAGCAGGTCCCTAAGTCCTCTCCAAGGAAGCTTTTCTGAAAGTACTTTTAGCCTTTGCTTGAGATAGTTGGGGAGTTTCTTTATAAAATAGGTTCTACCCTAAAGAAATCATATATATACATATGTGTATATATACATATATAGTGAATATATACATATATAGTCATATATATGTATATATACATATATAGTGATATATACATATGTATATATACATATATAGTGATATATATATACACATATGATATATATGTATATATATGTAAACGTATATATATATAGAAATCACTATATACATATATGTATACAAATATGTATATATAGTGATTTCTGCATATATATAGTGATATGTGTGTGTATATATATATGTGTGTGTATATATATATATATATTTATATATATATGGTTCTCTTTTGAATTGGCTCTCCATCCTGTAACTAGGACTAGAGAACAAGAAACAGGAAGAAGTTTTCAATGTTTTAGTCTATACATTGGAAAATGACTAGGTTGTGGAGGAGATGATCTAAGGCGATTGATCTTCTCTTGGGAAGCTTTCAAAATCACAGCCTGTCAGCTCAGGAAAGGGGCCACAAGCATCCTTTCCAAAGCCCTCATTTTAGAGTGCTTGCAACCAAGGCCCAGGGAGGGTTAATATTAAGCCCAAATCACACAGCAAATTAGTGGCAGAATCAATACCAGAAACCAAATCTCTTAATGCCCACTGGGTGTCCAAACTTGTAATATGCTGCCTCTGATATTTTACATTTTTTTTGTGCTAACACAAGCTTTATTCCATTCTCCCCTTGCCTCAGGGTTTGTATTAAGGAAATGTCTGTTTTATTTTTAAGTGGCTGATAGCCTTCATCAATTAGGTAATCGAGATGGTTCTGAAGATGCATTAAGTCATTTTATATATGCTGGAAAATGAGTCTGTAAAAGTATAATGCAGTGTAATGAGATGTCAAGAGTCATGGAATGAGAGGATGGTGTATAATCGTAGAGACTGCAACAGGCTTTGGAATGTTCCAGGATCTTTTGGAGCACTTTCATTGTTTATGTTTTATTGCTTGTGTAATACTTGACATATAAAACCCAAATAGCCACATTTTTCCATGTGGGTGCATGACTAAGAACATGGAGGATTTTAAACATTTGCCACACCTTTTAATGAGGAAAAAAAAGAAAGAGAAAAAAAAAACTTCCAAAAATTCCTTTATTTACTTGTTCACATGTTTTATATTTTCTGGATTTCTTAGTGGCAGCTGTAAAAAGAGCTTTTCGTGTGATCATTTCATTCAGTAATTTGTCTAAACCGAGGCCTTTTCCCTTTTTCCTAATGCCTACCCAGCTGTCACTGTTGCCTGCTAAAGTGATTTTTCTCTATTATGTTGTCACTTTACACTCCCAGAGGGTCCAATCCTATAGGCCTTACATACGTGGAACACACATTAAAGTCACTGGAAGCTTTAAGATGTAAGAATGTGGGTTTGGGGGCCCAGTGAAAGGGGTCTGACTATTTTCAAACCTCAGGCTCCACAGGGAAGACTGGCTTTCTGACTACAGTGCTAGGATTCTGCCTAATCTCTTGTCTCCTAAACATCCTTGGGCACAGATATACTCATTGGCTAGAAGACTTTGGGGACAACTTTACATCCATCTGAAGGGAGATTTCCTAAGGTTTCGCATTCCAAAGCATCTTACCCCTTCCTGATGCTATCATTCAAAGTTAGCAGTAAATAGGGGGTGATGAGGGAAGATAAGAACACACTTGTTAGATTTAATGTTTTCGTTCATGATTTCTAAGGACAATGGTTGCTCAGATGGAAAATACACCCAGTGAATATTAAGGAAAATGAATTGTACTTGGAAAATTCTCTGGTTGGTCAGTGTGGAGATGACCTACATTTTCCAGTTTGAGGTCTTTTTAAGCCAGTGCTGGTGGCTCACACCTGTAATCCTAGCTATTCAGGAGGCTGACATCGAAGGATCACAGTTCGAAGCCAATCCTGGGCAGGAAAGTCCCTGAGACTCTTATCTCCAATTAGCCACCAGAAAAGTGGAAGTGGTGCTGTGGCTCAAGTGGTAGAGTGCTTGACTTTAACTGAAGGGCTCAGGGACAGCGCCCAGGCCCAGAGTTCAAGCCTCATGACCACCAACAACAACAAAAAGCCAGAAGTAGTGCTGTGGCTCAAGAAGGTAGAGTGTTAGCCTTGAGCAAAAAAGAGCTCAGGGACAGTGCCCAGGCCAACGGGATGAGCCCCATGACTGGTAAAACAATTTAATTTTATTATTATTTTTTTGATGCCTTAGTCTGTTGGTCCATCTATGGTTTCAGGGTGTGGGTTAACTGATCTTCTGTGAACCAAGCAAGGACCAGGTGTTTTTTTGGTCATCACATGTTTTCGTTTATCTATTTGTCTGAATGTTACATCTCTTTTAAAGAAGCAAAAATACTTTCTCTACAGGGCAGCCCACCAGGAATACCCCAGCCCTCCCTCCTTCACATGAAGGCCTGGAGTATCAGCGACCCTGTGTCACTGATGTGAGTTACTATAGGGATGATGGGTGTTGAGAGCAATTAGATAGCTGACTTTCTTCTCTCTTCAGCTGAAGTCTAGGGCTAGAAAAGTTGCTTCCTGATGACTTCCTGAGATTATGTGCATGCATGCAGGGTCAGTGAAGCGCCTTCTTTCCAAATCCTCACAGTTCTTTACATAGCTCTAGTACCGGGGTCCCCCAGGAGGTGCCAGGGAGCGTCTGAGGAGGCAGCAGAACTCAGCAGGACCTTAATGAGACAATTATCTGAACAGACCAAGGTCTTGGCCTGGCACAGACTTGTTCCTGCCCTGGGGATACCATTGGGCCTCCCTATTGTCGCCACTTGGGAAAGGCTGGTGCACTATGAGAACAGATGTGCTCCCAGAGTCCAACCAACTTGGGGACATTAATTCAAAGGCAGACCTCATTGGTACTCAGGGTCCTTTTGAGAGAGCTGCAGGAGAGATCTGAATGGAGACAAGGGAAGACACAGAGGTGGATGAGAGTCGCTGCAGCACCACCCCCAGCCCTGCACCTAGGCTGCCTGTGTAGGATGCCCTGCCGTGAGTCTGGGCTGCCATCTGTGCACTCCTGTAGGCTTCCTACCACTTTGGAAGCTTTGCGCCTTCCCAGAGGGTACATTCCTCTGTTGGTTTAAATATTTATCCATGTTTCTGGAGCTATTGACCCTGAACTTCCTGCTCCTGAGGGCTCTATATCCATCTAGGGTTCATTTACAGGCTGGTTTATGATAGCCATTTTCTGCTACACTTTCCAGTGTCACTCTGGAACACCAGTGCTGCTGTTATAGGAGAGTTTCTGACATCTTTTTAATATCCTTTATTCTAATGTATATGAAAAATGTGGATGAAGGAGCATTAGTCTTAAAGTCAGAAAGGCCAAGAGGAATAGTTGTGACAAGCTTTGTGTCTTGATGTAAATCACTCCCGTGGTTAATCTTAGGTTCCTTCAGAGTTATGTGAGAGTCGACTACAACGTATTTGTTATATATATAGACGCATATAATATTGAGGTATATAATCATGTCTATGTTAAATGTTTATACATTGCATATAGGTATATTAAAAATCTTGTCCATATACATGTTAAAAACTCTACAGCTCTGAACTACCTAGTTACTTGGGATTCTTGTTTTTGAGCTAATGTAGTTAGAGCTGCTGCTACATGGTTCCAATGATGTTTGAATTTTATTTATTTGTTTATTTTGTGTGTGCTGGCACTGAGTCTTAAACTCAGGGCCTTATAATCTTCCATAGCATTTTTATTCAAGACTGGTGATCTCCCATTTGAGCCATACCTCTACTTCCAGCCTTTTGCTGGTTAACTGGAGATAAGAGTCTCATGGACTTTTCTGCCAAGACTGGCTTTGAAATAATGATCATCAGATGTTAGTATCCTGAGTAGCTACCGGCACCCCACTGACATTTGAATTTTAAGCAAGAAGTATGCTGATATGATAGCTCAGTTAAAAAAATAGACTATCCCTTCTCCTTTTGGAAAAAAAATAACAAAAGTAAATCTTCTAATGTGCCTTTTTGATTTTAGCTAGAATTTACCATTTTGGTATAGGAGTTAAGAGAAAGATTAAGTCAGTTGGCTGCAAAGGGACTGGTAGCTTTCATTTTTTTCTCTTTCTCTTTCTCCCTCTCTCACACATACATGCACCCTTTTCTTTTGTGACTGAGGAATGATAATAATAAATTCTCTTCCCCTGCTTATTTCAAGACAGAGAGATTTTAAGTGTGTTTTATGACTTCAGCTTGTCCTGGGCCAATCCTCTCCACTGGTTATGATGAATGAACCCTTGATGCCCATTAGCATAAGTGAATGTTATTGTGTCAGCTGATGGGGTCCTAATCAGGGCTGATTCTCCCTTTGGCACTGCATTTTGGAGGGTGTAGCCAGGTGCTTTCCCAGATGTGCAAGGAGGAGAGCTTTCTCCCTTCCCCCCACCTTCAGCTGCAGACTGGTTCATGCCTGACTGGGAACCACTCAAGTGTTCCCTGAGCTGTGCACCCTGCTGCATCTAATAAAATATCTCCCCCCCCCCCGCCTCACAGTTCTACTCTAAGGAAACAGACACAAGTGTAAGCGAGGAGAGCCTTATGCAGAGGCCATGTGCAGAAAGAGGCTGGTGATTGTGTCCTGGCATCTCTGTCAAGAGAGACAGCAGATCCTGTAGCCTGGGTTTATCTTCATTAACAAAGCTCCCTCCCAAACACAGTGGGCTCATCTTCTTCTGTTTTTCCCTACAGAAGGGGTCCTTGCGCTGTGTAGGTTAGCTCCTTAATCCTCAACAGAGGGTAGGCTGGTGAAGGAGTGTGCTTGGAGGCATGCCTGTGAATTTGGATGGAAAGAGGAAGGAGGAGAAACAAAGACTCCAGATGCTAACCACTGGGAAAGCAGCCTTCAGGATTCAAAGGACCCAGGCTTCAATTTTGGCAATAACTTCATGTTTCTGTGGCTCAGAGTCCTGATCTGCAGGAAGGAAGGTGGTGCTTGGCCTACTTCCATTCCGGAGGTAGCTCTCCTTTGTAGACAGGTGCACCATGGTTTATGTAATGCACCCGGAAGTAGCTACGTGTGTTGTAGTAATATTCATGGTGTGGGCTACAGATCCTCTGAGGACAAACCTGTGACCAGAATTAACCAAGAGGCTTCTTTAGATGGTCATCTTAGAGACTCTCAAGCATGGACACCCCACCCAAAGTTAGCCACCCAGACATCCAGTCCTGGAAATTTGTATCTGATGAAGAGGTGTATGTGGACAGACTGCAGCGAGAACTCTGCCACCCCCCTGGAACTGCACAGATTGTCTTCAAGCCCTTCTGCTGGGTTCCCAAAATCTTCTGGCTCCTCATCTTGCTGAGATCTAGGGTTCCCTCTCTTTAGGTCTGCAAGCTTCTCAATGTTCTTTTGATAAATCTTTTTATGTCTTAAGGGAGTACCAAATCCTAAGTTCTAGAACTCCTAAACTTTCTCAGTTAGATTCAGCTTGGCACCCCCTGCGATTGTGCCTGATGAGAGAAGTTCCCCATATCATTCTGGGCTTGGTTTGTCCTTGGGCTTAATAGGGGTCATACTTGCCATAAGAGACCCAGCAGGGCTCTGTGGGAGAGTCTCTCTTGTCAGGGTGTCACTCCTTCTGGGTGGAGGGAAAATAGTCAAGAAATATATAGGGTACCATCTCAGAGCCTCTGGACTGGCAGTGAGAGGCAGAGATTGAGGTTGTGGTTTTGTGAGTCAGTTCACCTGGCTTCATACCCTGCCTCTGCTGCTTATGAGTTAGGTCACCTTTGAGGCCATTCTGTGCCTGTTTTTTCCCCCTCTGTTAAGTGGGACTAAATGAGTGAAGACAAATATTATGCTCAAACTGGTCCTTGGCCTGTTAGATGCTCAGTAAGGGTTAGCTAATATGATGATCCTGATGCAGAACATACCCAAGATAGTAAATCTATAGAAGAAAATATAAAGTGTGCTTACAGGGAGGCAAAAGCATTTTTAAAGATTGAAGAAGGAAAAGCATGAACTGCTCTGTACTGGTGCCTATAGAGACAATACTAATGGCAGAGTTCTCTGCAGGAGGAAATATTTCTTCCTAATATTGACTTCAAACTAGACTGTTCCATCTAACAGAGGAGAGGTTTCTAGGCAAGCTTTACCCTAGATGTACAGCCAGCAACTGCAAGGGAGCTAATGGGAATAAGTGCAGAAATTGCATCCTGAACTTTTTTTTAAATGCACTTGATATTAAGCAAATTTAAGGTTTGCAGCGAAACTGAGCATGAAGCAGGGATTTCTCATATATTCTTGAACCTAGGCCTCTGCAGAGACCGCCTGCCTCACTACTATCAACATCCACATTAGAGTGGTACACTCAGTGTGTGTGTGTGTGTGTGTGTGTGTGTGTGTATGCATGTATGCATGAGTACTGGGTCTTAAACTCAAGACCTTATAATCTCACTTGGTTTTTTCCACCTAAGCCTGGTGCTCTACCACTTGATCCATACATCTACTTTCAGCCTTTTGGTTGTTAATTGGTGATTAGTCTCATGGACTTTCTTGCTTTGAGCTAGCTTCAAACTGTGATTCTCATATCTCAGCTTCCTGAGTAGCTAGAGTTACAGGCAAGAGGCATGGGGAGCTGGTTGGAATAACACATCTGTAACAACAGATGAACATACAAATGACACATCATCATCACCCCCAAGTCCATATCTTACTTTGAGAGTCATTCCAGGTATACATTTTTAGGGGCTTGAACAAATTTACAATAGGTATGTAGCATTACCGTTCCATACAAAGTAGTTTCACTGCCCTAGCCTAGGGAGATTTTTGCTCACCTGGGGCCTGTGGAATAGCTTTGAGCACACAGCTTGTGAGCTTCTGTTTGTGAGAGAAACTGGCAGGCTCTGAGGGCCTCAGGACATGTTGGAGGGTATAGGGATTGATGACAAACAGCGTGTGTGTGTGCCACAGCATCTATGTAAAACATGCCTGCTTGCCCAGAGATGAAAAACTACTCACCTTGGCAAAACAGGCATGATATTCATTTGGAGGCTGGCTTCTAAGAAAGATAAATCCCTCTGTCACTGCACAAAGAGATAAGAACGCCCGCATGACAGTTTTTTCATTGATAAAAGATTCTGTCTGTATTTTAAAAGAATTTGTTTTCTTCCCCTGTACTGATACCCCCATGAGTTAAGGCAGAGATACACTATCTTTCATGTTGTTGTCAGAAAGTGTTATTAAGACAGTGCAGTGACTCAATTGCTTCATTTAGTGAGCTGACTAAAGTGGGATTCAGCCGACACACAGCTATGCTTCTTTCCCCAAAGGAACATCAGCTTCCTGTGTTATGAAGCAAGAAGACCTGGAAGCATTTGTGGCTGGGAGGGAAACTGAGTTAAGCTCAGAGTAGGTTAACTGTATGTGAAAAGCTACCTCAAAATGAATCGCCCCTGATAGAAGTTTTGAAAACTTGCTACTGAGTCGAATGTTTCTGCAACTCTCACTGGAGAGAGAGGAGAGTACAACAATGAATAGAAGATAAGCAGTCATCCAATTAAGCCACACGAGGAGATTTTACAACAAGGTTGAAAAAAGAGAGGTGGTGTCACTATTTGTCAACATCCTACTTCCAGAATACGGGGCCCAGGATGAACAGCCTAGACCCGGAGCTGTGGCTCAGGAGCCACAGCTGCTTCACTCAAGAGCCAGCTTTGTAGCCAGGTACCCATGGCTCACTCCTGTAATCCTAGCTACTCAGAAGGCTTAGATCTGAAGATAGTGGTTCAAAGCCGACCTGGGCAGGAAATTTTGTGAGACCCTTATCTCCAATTAACCACCAGAAAAACAGAAGTGGGCTTAATAGCAGTTCCTATCCCATGACTGGTTGTGAAGATTTAATCATGCACAGTACCCAGCATGCTCATGGTAAATGGTAGCTCATATTTACATACTTCCAATTATTGCTCTAAGGACTTTGTGTCAGCTGACTTCACTGTAACAACCTAATGGTATGGGTACTTTAATAGCTAGATCCTGGTGGCTCACTTCTATCTCAGACTAAGTATCTAGGCTCAAAGTCAGCTGAGGCAGACAAATCTGAGAGACTCTTATCTCTAATTTAAAGGAAAAGGAAAAAGCCAGAAGTGTAGCTATGGCTTAAGTAGAAAAGCATCATCCCTGAATGAAAAAGCTAAGCAAGAATATGAGGCCCTGAGTTCAAACCCAGTCATCTCACACACACACACACACACACACACACACACACACACACACAGACACACACACACACACACACAGCACATAGCACACAGCACACAGCACACAACACACACACATATTATGGGAATGAAATGAACGTGATATGGGCTAACAATTTTGAAGTGCACAATTGAGTTGTATTTAGCACACAGATATTGCTGTGCTATGCAACCAAAACATGTTTTGCTTCCCCTCAAAGAAACATAAGAATGACTTTTGATCTAGTTTTTAGGTGAAGAAACTCAGGCAGGACAGGTTTACAGATACCACACCTGGACTCCAGGGGCTGTGGTCTTTGCTACTGCTCTAACTGCATATACTCATGAGTAGAGTCCCTGATTAGGTAAAACACCAAACCCATCCAATTATCAGGTGGCCGAAGTCAGATTTCTCTGTTCTCATAACTTGTATTTTTTCTACGGAGATGAAACTTACATTGAGTTTATCAACCCAATTCTGATAGAGTTGCCCATGGGTATCTTGGGTCAAATCCAGATTGTGATCATCCCATATATTCCCATCCTGAGGGTGAGATTTGGAGCCTTTCTAAACAAACCCAAAGGTGTAGGGTAAGTCACACTGAAATGGCCAGCTTGGCTCAATATCTGAATGGCTCTATTGATCCATCTGGAGTGGAAAATAAGCACTACCCACTTGATGGTAAACTGGTCACTTGGCAGAACAAAGTATCTCTGGTCCAATATGCATAACTCTTCTGCTGTGTGGCCACCAATTATTTGGGTAATGGCTTTTGCGAGAGCCATCCTGTCTCAGGCTTTCTGACTCTCAGCATGTCTGTGGCTGCAGGCATTGGGCATGTAGAGAGATTTACAACTCTTGGCCTTGGAAACAGAAGTGAATACTTCCCTCAAAGAATTGAGTTTTGAACCCTACGGACTCCATGTGGACCGAGTTGATTGCTTTGCCGTGTGTTCACTGTGTTCCAATCTTCACAAGTTCAGAATTCTGCACATGAGTTGAAGTTTAAGTCCAAGGCAGATTCAAGACACCACCAATGCTGTAGGTGAGGATCCAGGTCCAGTGGAAGACAGAGATGCATTTGTTATTGAACAGCTCCAAGTGATCTAAATGGGGAAGAGACTTCTTCTGCCTCTAAAGGTAAAATGCCAAGGATTGGAGGCAAGTGTCAGGCAAGTGAGAGGCAGGGGATGGTCCTGAGCTGTGGGTAGAAGCTTTGTCTCTTGTTGCTTTGGGTCTTATATGTGGACCAAGTGTACCACGCATGACAATGAAAAGGCCGCCTGGGGTCCTCAGGACAGACACTCAAAGCATTAAGAATAACCATGATGTATGTTCCGCAGGGAGGCACCACTTTTCATCCATCACCAGTAAAACATGTGCTGTAAATGTTTTTGATTTTTCTAGCAGTCAGGGATTTGCAACAGCCACTTGTAGAAGAGAAAGGAGTAGAGATTCTGGATTCCGTCAGATTTTGTTTGAGTCCAGCGATGCTATTTAATTAGCTGTGTCATGAGAGCATTGTCTTTCTGGGTTTTAGTTTCCCTAGATGAATCATGATATTATGTATCATGATTTTTATTTTTGGTGCCAGTACTGGGGCTTGAATTCAGAGTCTTCTGCTCTCATCGGTTCTTTTGCTCAAGACTAATGCTCTTCCACTTGAGCCACACCTCCACTTCCTGATTTTGGCTGGCTAATTGGAGATAGGTTCTCTCAGCTTTGTCTGTCTAGATCGGCTTTGAACTAGAATTTTCAGATATCAGGCTACTGAGTAGCTAGCATTACAGGTGTAAGTCATTAGCACCCAGCTATCATATTTTTTTAAACTAATACATAGAATGCTTATCACATGCATTGCATACAGTAGGCACTGAACATGGGTCAGCATGGCATGCTAGTGTGAGAGAGGAGAGACCACCTGACCATAAACTCAGCAAATTAATTAGGCCACATACTGAGCTTTTAAAATCTTGGCCTTTACAGAATCCTACCCTAACCAGCTGAACGGGGCATGTATTTCTTTACAGTACTCAGTTTTTACAAACATTTGAATCAACATTAGTGTTTTATTCTGGTGGCAATTAGCAATTCCTCAGCCACTTTATAAATCCAGCTTGCATGTGCCACTTGGAGACAGGGCTGCCATTACAAGGCTTCATTCTGGCAGGTAACTGTTGTAGTCGCCCAGTGGAGCTGCAATCTAGTAATGGAAAAGTGTTTCATTTTAACTATGAAATTTAACACAAAGAATACAGCTGCTCAACTGCGCAGTGACAGTGTATGTTAATTTGATTTATATACGTGCAATGTACCGTGCCTAATGTTAAATGCTGCAGGACTCCAGCAAGCCTGATACTAGCATCATAAATGAGAGATGACCATACTTTCTCAGAGGAAATATAACAGTGCCTGTCAGACTGGGCAAGAGAAACAAAAAGGAGTACTCTCCTGTATGGGTAGGTGGGCTGGGCTTTTCCAGACAAAGGAGGCAGGCCTCAGGATTCTTACTGCATGGGATTTTTGTTGTGAATCTGAGCGCTGGTGGCTCATGACTGTAATCCTAGCTACTCAGGAGCCTGAAATCTGAACACCTCAGTTCAAAGCCAGCCCAGGCAGGAATGTCTGTGAGACCTTTATCTTCAATTAAACGTAACAACAAAAATAGCAAAAAAAACTAAAGTGAAGCTGTGGTTCAAGTGGTAGTGTTAGCCTTGAGCAAAAAAGTTCAGGGCCAGCACCCGATCCTAAGTTCAAGCCCCAGGACAGTAGGACAGGTACACACACACACACACACACACACACACACGTGCGCACAAGTACATACACACAGACTCTGTGGGTCTGTATGGTGGGGACTGATTTAGGGGTTCCCTTTTGGCTCATGGATTCCTTCCATGGAGATCAAGCTTCAGCTTCCTGTGAAGGCAAAAAGGAGACAAATGCCTTATTCACTGTTTAATAGGAGTCTCCAGGAGCAGAGCGTTACCTAAGCTGAAACTCATGTCCAGTGCATGTTGGGGAAAAAACCCACATGACTGCACAAGTGCAGGTTATGTGATGTGTGTGCAAGAAATAGAGATATGTGTGCTCTGGGTGCATATGTGGTTTGTGTGGCAATGTTGGGGGCAGGGTGGGATCTGGAAGTCATACTCACTTTGGGCCAACCCTGTGAAGGGAGTTACATTGACCTTGGCAATTGAGCACACAGACAATTTACCTTGTCTTCACTTTTCTACATTCTAGTAATAATCATTTATACCCAGATAGAAAATATTTAAAAATAACCCATAGTCTTAAACAACCTACCCTCTTATTAGAAGAGCTGCTATTCCAAGATATATTTTTTCTAGTGTTTATCTGAATGGATGGCAGTGGATGGCATATCTTATGACATATCTTAGCATTGCTACTCACTCTCTCATCCTTTATGATTGTATAATCTTCCATCTAGTGTTGTGTCATGACTTAGATACATATTGTTCTAATTAAGTGGCTTTTAATATAATAAATAGTATCATTATGAATATTCAATCAGGCTTGGACCTTATTGCCTTCCTTAACTCTGAGATAACAAGAAGCAATAGTGGCTAATAACTAGAGATGTCCCTGTAAAACAACATGTCTTGTTGGCATGTCTGGTATCTCTGCCTCCTGGGTAAAGGGCCTTGTATTAAAGCTGGAGTGGTCAGAGCCATGGGGGCTGAAGTCAGTTGCTAACTCCACCAGCCTATTGTTTAACCCTGCTTCTCCAGGATGCTGCTATACTCAGAGGCATCTTCTACTTCATGTCTTGTCTCTGTCTTCAATCTCTCTGATATCCTTGACTCTGGACTGGCATCTGATCACCTGTTCCTCCCTCTGTTACTTTTCCCATCTTTATTCTAAAACTGTTGGTATCTAAAGTCATCTGATTGTGTGGGGATTACATTTTCTCTCGCACATAAATCACTTGTCATTGATCAGCTCATGGCTTCCATCTTGGTGTATTTACAGTGAAGCATCTTGAGGAGGAGAAGCTGGAATGATTATTGTTCAGGAGGCCAATGGTTAGGTAAGCAAACTAGAAAAGAAGAAAAAAAAGTGATCAGCTGGACCTTACCAGCATTTCTGCTCTGCCTTGTGTCACTTTGGACCTATGACAATCTTTACAATATAAAGTCAGATTCTTTTACCTTTGTCACCCAGATTTTGTGCAGTATCACTTTCTGCCTCCTCTAAACTAGACCAATAAAGGAGAGGACACTGTGAAATTCCATCCCCAGATTAACCAAGCTGAGAGGGTGGAGTGATCCAGTCTAGCAAGGTTAGCCTCTGAGGGAGTGAGAGCTAGGAGGTCAAGGGCTATGTGTACACTCTGTTCATTACAGACACACAATGCACAAAAGCACACTGCTACAACAATATATGCATGTGGTGCTTTTCTATGTAAAACAGAGATAAAAAAAAGTAAAACCAAAGGCACTTGACTCCTTTGCAAACTCTTAGTAGGCTTCCTATAGAACTCCTGCCTGCTGCCCCCATGATAGAATTATTTTCCTCCAGGAAATTGCTAATGACTTCACCAACAGAAAGGAGCATCCATGTGCAAGCGTTCTGTACCACCACATGTGTGAGCGTACGTGTGTATATGCATGCGTGTGCATGTGAGTTTTGGATATAGGCCAACTCCTCCCTTTCTGGTTTATTCTGGACCCTTTCCCTTTAATGATGGTCCTTTAACCTGTGCCAAAGACACCCAGGGGGCAGGAGAGCTCAGAAGGAGGGCTCGGTGAGAGAAGGATGGAAACTAAGCTCCCTGGGAGATAAAACTCATGCAGCACACAGGGGGGGTTTTGTTCCATTAATTTTTATTGGGAGAGGCACGTCCCCCACTGCTTGTGCCTGCCTTGCCCTCAGGCACAAAGCCAACTGTGTGTTCTCATGCTAGCATCTCTTTGCTAATAACTGGAGAGAGAAGAGGAAAGGCTGAGATAGCTCTATGCAGTATGGAAGCCACAGCCCAAGGCCTTCAGCTTGGTAAGCTCCTAGAAGGCTTAGGAGTGAGAGGGGAGAAGAGCCAGAGGGGTGAGCTGCTAGTACCTTAACAGCAAGAGAACAGCCCGTGTTAGCGTCGGGGGAGAGGTGGGATTGTGAGTGGACTAGCATCCCAAAGGTGAATTTGGTGTTGGTGCCTCTTGTTTTATACAGTAGCTTTCAGTATTCTCTCTCTTTTAAAAATCAGAGGCGGCCATGGGCTAAGAAATGTCCAATACATGGACACTTCACCATGCTCTGAGGGTGGTGGTGGTGTTGAGGGGATAGAGAGCAATCTGTAGGTGTTTGGATACAGACCACTGTCCCCTCCATCCCTTAGAAACTGGTCTCCTCTAAGGCCGCAGCTGGAAAATTTAGTCCAGATCTCTGGAGGCCCCATGGTCCCTCTCCTCCTTTGGTAGCCTAACTTCTCTGCTTTCTTCTCCTGTGGTCTGCCAGATCTCCCAGTGCCTTAAACATTGGCTGGCACTTAGGGCTCCTTCATTTACCCAGTGATCCCAATGTAATCCCGTCTCCCACCTCTCTTCTCTGAGATTACCCAGCTCCAGTCACTGGGATTCCATTCTTTTGTATGTTTGGGCAAATCAGCCCTTCATACTGGCTGTTTCTTGTGTCTGCAGTGGTGTTCCTCAGGGCTAAGGCCCTGCCCAAGTCATTCATTTAGAGTATAAGCTGATGCCACATGCTGGTGGCTCATGCCTATAATTCTAGCTACTCTGGAGGCTGAGATCTGAGGGTCTCAGCTGGTTTGAAGCCAGCCTTGGCACACATTTTTATGTGACAGTCTTACCTCCAACTAACTAGCAAAAAATGAGTAATGGAGGTGTGGCTCAAGTGGTAGTGTAGCACCTTTGATTAAGAAGCTAAGGGACAGTGTGTAAGCCCTGAGTTTAAACCCAGTACTGGCACAAAAATCAAAACAAATGAACAAACAACAACAAACACAACTAAGCTCTTTTTAAAAAATTGTTTTGAGACGAAGTCTCACCATGTCACCTAGGCTGCCTTGGAACTTTGTGATTTTTCCTGATTTTCCTGCCTCACACTTCCAAGCACTGGGAGTTATAGGCGTATCCAAACACCTCCAGCAAAGTTAAACCTTTTGCAGGCAGGCAGCCTGACTAGTTCGGTTAAACTATGTAACCTAAAGAGGCACCGAGGTTTTAAACCGATACCTATTAACATTTATTGGAATTGATGGACAATCTTTCATGAAGAAATTGCTTGGAAATATGTCATATTTTTTGGACATCAAGCAGAGAGGACTTCAGCCAAGTGCTAGCATTAAATTAAGAGAAGGCTAGTATTTCAGAATTTCCTCCAATTCCAGCAGTGGCATTCCTGGACTGTTCATTCAGAGATGGGAAGCCGTGATAACATCAGCGCTCCCAGATTGCAGTAAGGACCAATTCCTGCCATTGCACCCTGTTCTACAGGTGTTCATATCCTTGAGTGTCAGTAATGCTTTTCAAAAGAGCAAAAAGATGGCATTGCTCCCATTTAGCAGATGTGGTAAATGGCTTCAGAAGGCTCACATAATGAGCTGGTGGTCATGTAGCAGGTAAAGGATACAGATGAATCTCAGGTACCTCAATTCCTAGTGCATCCTTTCTTCTCTTTGGCAAGGACATCCTTCCATGCAGAAGCCATCCTTGAAATTCACATAGAGGAAGTTCAAGACAGAATGGCTGGGAGGAGGCCCAGAGGCTGGACACATGAAGCTATTCAGATGTTCATCTTGGCTAGAGCAAGGGCATGAGCTGGATCTTTCCATATTGAGATGTAGAGTTTCAGAATGAGCAGAGCACAGCTGTCTGTAGTGGTGTTCTTTATTTTTAATTGCCTAAATGGCATGGATTCATGCAGAGAGCATTGGCTGAAGTTCCCAGGGTAGAGAATAGGAATACTGTCTTCCACCAGCTGGGTTCATCCAGCCCTTTTGTGGGGCACATTCCTTTACAGTTGTGATTCTTAATTTTTTTTGGGGGGAGGTGGGATTTGAAGATCATTTGGTAATGTTACTTGGCCATCCTAACTGGGGAAGGGGATGATACTGGTATATGTGAGTAGAGATCAGGATGCTTCTGTTTAACATCCATTCTACAATGCATAGCGCAATCCTACAACGAAGAGTGACCCAGCCCAAACTACTGATGGTGTTGAGCTCACACCTGTAATCATCACTACTCAGGAGACTGAGATGGTTTGAAGCCATCCCAGGTAGGAAAGTCCTTGAGACTCTTATCCTCAATAACCACCCAAAAAACCAAAAAGTGGAGATGCAGAGGTGCAGCTCAAGTGGTAAAACTCTATCCTTGAGCAAAAGAAGCTCAGGGACAGCACCTAGGCCCCGAGTTCAAGCCCCAGGACTTGCAAAACAATAAAACAAAGCAAGACAATAACAACAACAAAAACCCCTTGCTACTGTACGTGACGGAAGTGACCGTTCAGCATCTCCATTTTCACCTTGTTTTTCTGAGTCTCTTGGCCCTCCCTCTCTGCTGTAGGAGTAGAGAAATGGCTCAAAGTCTCTCTTTAGAATGATTCCTTCTTGGGAATTAATTGGCAAGGGAACAAGGAGTTACAACCTCCCACGGCCATCAGCTCGCCACCTGCTGCAGCATCAATCAAGTCCCTGCCCACGCCAAGCCCGCAGGTGGAGAGCTGCGATGCTGTGCTGCTGGGGTGGGTCTTCAGTCTTCAGATGGCCTCCCTGAACCAGCGACGAGCCAGGGAACAACAGAGTGGGAGGCCCAGCGATCCCTCCCTCGTGTCAGCTTCCCACAAGCCCAGGGCATTGTATAACCCAAATGAACTCCTGGGTCTAATCTCTGGCTCAGAGAGTTCTCTGGTACTGCAAGAATGCCAGGGGATATTTGTTCTAACTCATCCAATTGGTATTGAAATACCTTCCAAGTGAAGGATAACCCTGTCAACCGCTACTCTGAAAATTAGCATATGCCTGCCGGTGTTTGCTTCCTTTACCAATGAAGTCAAGTCATAAGCTTTCCATTTCTCACAGTGTAATAATGAATCATTAACACACACACACACACACACGCACGCACGCACGCATGCACACACACACACGCACGCACGCACACATACACACACACTGCCCATATACTTCATACATAATTTTGGATTATTATTAGAAAAAAACCCCACAAAACCTTTGAGGATTACTTATTCCTCTGCTATTGGTATTCCTTAGTAGAAGAAGAAACAGATTTTTTTTATGTATGTCTGTGGGCCCTGTCCTGAGGCTTGAACTCAGGGCCTGGGTGCTGTCCCTAAGCTTTTTGGCTCCAGACTAGTCCTCTACCATTTGAGCCACAGCTCCACTTCCAGCTTTTTGGTAGTTAATTTGGGATGAGTCTCATAGACTTTCCTGCCTGGGCTGGCTTTGAACCATGGTCCTCAGATCTCAGCCTCCTGAGTGGGTAGAATACAGGTGTGAGCCAGTTGTGCCTGGCAAAACAGAGATTCTTAAATGATTTAAATTCTTTCCTATGCTCCAAGATTAGTATTAGAGCAGGACTAGAACCATAGTCTAGCACACTCCTGGCCAGTGTCCATTCTGTTAGTCAAATCTGAAATAAACTATCAGTTACTAGGTTGGATGTTTCCCTTGTCTAAATGAAACTCATTTTATATAATGCCCAGGGCAGAGGTCTGAGACAGAGATTATTAGTTCACGTTACGGAGACCACCTTGTTTGTTGGAGAGTATCATGCCTTTGTCTTCAAGAGTTCTATATGATCTGGATTTTCTTTAGCTTCCATGTATCTGTTCTGTCTTTTATTTTGTTTTGACACCACAACAACATGATCTTCCTCTGAAATTCCTTAAATTCTGGGCTTCTTTAGGTTATGCATTCTCCCTGGGTGTCCTCAGCCATATTTTCTTGATGACATGTGCCTTCTCTATATTCAGCCCAGGGTGTATATGTGAAGCATGTTGGATGGTGAGAAAAGACTGGGATGAGGGTAAGATGCTGACACGAGGCTTTGTGGGTTATGTCTCATTGGGTGAGTCTGATCTTCCTTCTCTGATCCTTAGTTCTGCTCAGCTCTGAATTCTCTCAGGAGCTAGCCTAGTGCCCAGCAACTTAATACATCATTAGTAAATGAATAAACGAAGAAGGTGATTTCCTAGCAGCTGCACAGATGTGAAATGCTTTCAGCACTAGTGGCCTGTGGATTGGCCTAGATTTCTTATTCATTTACCACACAGTGAAGTGGTTCTGAGGCTTGGCTGCACAGCAGAATCATCTTGAGATGTCTTTAACAGTCAATGATGCCAAGCCTTTCTGCCAGGCCTCCTAGCTCAGGGTACTGTAGGAAGCTCTGCTGGTGGCTTTGTTGTCTGCCTGGCTGATGACCCAGCACTCAAGTCATCTACTGGTTGATTGGCTTTTCTGAGAGAACATGTCCTTTGTCAGGAGGAAGAACACCCTCGTGGTTATTATTCCAGTCCCACATCAATGACAGGTGTCTACTTTATGACTGAGTCTACTCATCATTACTCTTACTACTTAAGCAAGTGTCCTTATGTATCAGAATGTCACACATTTTGCTAATCCATTCATTTAGGAATATCCTGGATACCTACCACATTCATGATTAAAAGGAAAAGAGTAATTCAGTTAGTTGGTTTTGGCAGAGGTATCACGATAATAAACAAAATAGACAAATATCCTTTCCCGCACAGAAGTTATAATCCTTGGAGGTGGGGGGGGCAGTCAATAAACAGGATAATTAGTTAAGCTACATGGTATTTCTCCAGGGCAGGGTGTGGGGAGGGCTGTATTAGCTATCTATTGCTATGTAACAAATTCAGTAGAGGCTTAAAACAATACCAGTGTATTTTCTCCATGCTTTTGTGGGTTGGGAATCTGGGATTAACTTGGTTAGATGTTTCTGGTTCAGGATCTTTCATGAACATAGTGTGTCAAATGTTGACTAGGGCTGTAGTAAACTGGTAGCTTAAGTTGATGGGTATTGAAGGATCCTTTTTCATGATGTTTGTTCGGAGGCCTCAGTTTCTCTCCATGGGGAGCTCTGTAGAGACTTGTGTGGGTGTCCTCTGATGTAACAGCTGGCTTCTCAGTGTGAGCGAGAATAAGAAGCAAGTCACACACCTTCCTAGGACTAGCTATTTCTGCCACATGCTGTTTGTTATAAGGGAGTCACCAAGGAAGGCCTGTACTCATGAAGGCAGGAGTTAGGTCCCAGCACTGGAAGGGAGACATATCAAGAGTTCGTTGATACAGTTCAGAACCACATATAATGAAATGAGAAGAGCAGAGGAATGATATGTAAAGAATGGGAGTCATTGTGGCTAGGATAACTAGTAGTGACATCCCTGAGAGGAAGAGACTTGAATGAATATGGAGAAGGCCATTGGGTAGGAGCAAAGTGTTCAGAACCAAAAATCAAGCCAGGAAGTAATGAGGACCTGTGGTGCAGAAGGGGAAGGACTCTTGGACAATTGAAAGGACTTTTGACGTCAAATGAAAGGGGGAATTGGTGGGCATTGTTAAGGTGATGATCTTCTTTGTAGAATTTAAGACATAGGGAAGCAAAGATAAAAACAGGAAGTCTACAAAACTAAGAAGAGTGAGGAAGGGGGGTGGGTAGGGGAGAGATGGGTAAGAATGTTGAAAGGGCTGACACAGATCAAGATGTATTGATAGGTTGTGTTCATACACTGCTTTGTTAAATGGCAACTCCTTTGTACAACTAGTTAAAGATAATTTTAAAAAAGAAAGGGAACAACCCCTCCCCCTGAAAAAACCAGGAGTCCAGAGTGGTTCCAACAACCGAGGGAAAGGATTATGGTTTGGCTTTGGGCGTGTGTGAAGGTGAGTAACAGAAGACATGGTGAGTGTTGGCTGCATTCCAGATGCACGTAGGTGGTACTTCAAGATTTTCTGATAAGATTTTCTGAGAACAAAATAAGGAAAAAATTATTATTGTAAAGGTTTTGGCTCCCACCATTGAAACAATGAAGCTGGCCTCTGTTACAGGCTAAGGGATTATTATGTGTCTCAACAAGTTTTATGAACAAAACAGCTTACAGCTTCTTCAGTAAAGATGGACCTTTCTCCTTGAATGCTTTTAAACCAACATAAAGATTTAAATCAAATAATTGTTCATGGATCCCTGGGATCCATGGATTCCAAGTCATATAAAAATGTTTAGGGAACAAGGTAGGCTTTGTTATTTTTATTAAGCATTATTGTTGACAATCTAAAAGAGTGAGAAAGATGATGATTGACCATGTCTACAAATGATTAACATCTAAGACACTATTGAGCACAACTAAGGAGACACCTTGATTGAATACTCCTGGGTAGAGACACAAAAGAAAACGAACTCTGTGAAAGACTGTTCTGTATTCAAAGAAAACCAGAAAATTCTTGCTCATTCAGCTGGACGTTTTCATTTAGATACTTGAAAATTCACTTAGTCACTCCTCCAACAAATATTTATTGATGGCTCCATGTGTTCTAGGTGCTGTTCAAGATACTGATTTAAGGCAGAAGTATTAGGTTGAACCACACGAAATTGCTGGTCTACCAAAATGGTTATTTCATATTTGTTTTTCAAGAGACTGTCTTATAATACCACTTGCTCCAATAATCAGCATTTTGATACGTGTATTTACCTTGACAGTCAGTCACTTAAAGTCTATTCTTGTTATACTCTTTTAATATTGTTGTCCTTATTTAACAGCTTGTCCTTATTCCTGTCTTTTAATACCTGCCACACCCACCTGTTGTAATTTAAACTTCCTTCCTGGTTTTCCTGTCCTCTGTATAAGTAGAACACAGCCGTTTCCTGTCTCCTGTGAGTACAGGGTCCTTTTATGTACTTGAACCTATCAGTAAGGCCATATTATGAGATATTACTAGGCCTGAGGATGTGTTTTACAATGAAGTATATCACTTTTCAGTTGCTTTTGCTATCAATTTGGCTTATAAAAGACCAGTCTGAACAAGTCACAGACTGATTCTGGGTCCCAGCTGCATGGATCTTGCAAGGATAGGCTGTCCTGTGCACATTTATGACAACCTTCAGCGATTAGTTTCTCAGCCTTGAGAACAGGTTTAGTCAAGCCAGATTATGGTGATGATCATCATTTGATAATGCACTTCCATTTCTTATTCCAAAGCTAGATGTCTGTGAACCAAACCAGACCTGTCTCTAGTCGTTCACAGGCAATTTCATTTAAGATTGCAGTAAGAAGTCGTGTGTTTCTTCCTCCCCTTGGATCCACCTGCATGTTTTATTCCAATATAACATATGCTCAGCTCTGCACATCTCAGAAACTTAACATCTTATTGCCCTGCTGGGAAGTGACTCTCTTCCTATTATATAGCCTCCCCCATGCTCTACAACTTCATTTTGTGTGATCATTTTCTAGAAAACAACATTCTCAGAAGCTTTCCTGAGTTAAGTAACACAATTATATTGGGATGGCTGCAGGACGTGTCCAGACTGGAATGCGATGATTGTACTATGGGAAACAAGGCTGCCATTATTTTTGCCCGTCTTACTTAATTAGTATTACATACACCGCACCACTTGGGTCTGATCCATACCCAGTTTATTGGGGAGTAACACCATGAGGTAGAAAGCATGTCGGCAGATATTGAGAGAAGGATTTATATGTGTGTGGTACGTTGCAGCTAGATGAACCCAACACCTGCCTTCGCAGAGACTCATCAGATTGCCTTGAAATCCATCATACTGATCCCCAATGCCTCCCCCCTTTCTTGATCACATTTGGCTTCCAGTGCTGTGGCTCTCTTAAGGCATCTATTGTTTGATTGCATCCGTTGCTCTCAAATATCCAGGTCCGTGAGCCCAGTTCCTACTTCAGATGGAATTGGTGCAAAGGGATGGTGAGTGGGGACAGCCGAGCCTTGCCAGGCGTGGAGTAATGACTCCGTCGCAATTCCATTTCCCTTTAATGAGGATCCTGATGCGGCTCTCGTTCCCCGGCAAGCGTCAAGCTGCATCCGGTGTGATGGCTGTACTTGATAGATAATTTATGCAAACAGAACACAAACAAGAAGTCATTAAGCCACCCAATGAGAGTCCTTGACTTTTGCAAAACCAAACAGTTATTCTCATCCTGATGAGTTTAATTTTACTTTTGGTTGAGTACTGATGAATATATTATATTTAAAATAAATATAATATTATTAATATTCATGCTCAGACTGAATGTCATTTCATAGTTCATGTTTTCTTTTCCCCCAAAGAGTGATCACAAAGTGTTCATATTTAAACCTTTAATCCTGTATTTCATTTGAATAGGCCTTGTTTTATATATATATATGAATATATATATATGAATATATATACATAGATAGATAGATAGATAGATGTGAATTTGAGTGACACAAACTACAAACTCCTGGACTACATAAAGGAAATTGATACTGAATATGATTTGGCTTACCTAGTGATTACAATCTACTTATAAGGAAATTAAAATATTTGAAATAAGGCTTTAGCATGCATAATGCCTTTGTTGCATCTCAAGGGCCACGTAGGTGCACAATATTTGGATGTCACTTTACATAATATGTTGTGCTCTCGGTGCTTTCCAGATGCCTGGCAATTTATTTTAGTAATTTTAATTTTATTAGAACAGCATCCTATGACTCGGTGGCTGTACAGAGCCTCTGGAAGCGCTCACGTGAAAATCATTAAAGCCTAAATGGTTCTGGCAGGTAATCTCACCGTCTTTTCATCTTCCATCCTGGGAAGGTGTCCCTTGTTGATTGTTTAAAGGAAAAGAAACATTGTTATACCAGGCACAAACAGCAATGCTGAATGGGGAGCCTTTTTCTATGGAGGGGAAGACCCGGCTTTTGTCAATCTGTGGTGTGGAGGTTTCCCTCTGAGGGAAACCTGGAAAGAAAAAAAAATTGCTCCCCAAGATCAGGTGTAACATAGCACCAACTTCAGTCAACCCCAGAGGGGCCATAGTGCTCCCCGCCCCCACCTGTGAAGGGCAAGCCTCCCAGACCCACAGCTGGAACAGCTGTATCTACTACACTTCCTCTGTTGCTTCAGAGAAACACGGGAAAGGGGGAGCTGGCAGCTCAGGGCAGCCCCCCAGCTTTGGAGTCATGGGGAGTTCAATGTGAGGCAGTGGAGGGGAGTTCTGGGAAGGACTGCATAGAAGGGGAAGCAAGCTTTCTAGATTAACAGCCTAGACATCTTCCTTAGGGAATGGGAGAAAGACAAGAACACCTGAAGATACACTGACTGGTGGGTGATCTGCTACACCCTTGGCCAACTACCGATGGCATGAATCACAAAAAGTGGATGCTAACTTCTCTTGGAATGAACGATAGTAGCCACACCCTGTATTTCTGGTTCCTACCAAGGAATTTTCTTGTTCAGACATCTTATTCCCAATGTAGCTTAGTGACTCTACCCAAAATAACAATCCTCAAGTTCTATGTCTAGATTTGCTAAACCTATTGAATTTAAGCATTTAACACAAGTGTTCAAGAGGGTCTGATATAGATAGCCAGTAGCATGTTTTGAGAGTTATTATCTTCTAAGATCCATTGACTCTGAAATCACAGATCTTACAGTGTCATAACTCTCCAAGCTATTGATTTAAAGACTTTGTCCTTGGACTTCTGTATCTCTGAGGAGTGTTCTTTCCTAGGCCTGTCTCTTTCTCTGCTAATTTGCCCTTTCTCTTCATGTCTTAAACCTTCATATAAAAAATTTGAGTGAGTGATCTTGACAGAAGATTGTTTTTAGTTTGACTGTACAACAAAATGTCCTCATATCTTCTGTATACCAATCTGCCCCCTTGGCCTTGAAACTATAGACAAGAGTTTCAGACAGAAAGAAAAGACCTTTTCCTGTTTCATTTGAGAGAGTATGAACATATATTACTAGGAGAAAAGCAAGAAGAAATTGGGCCTACCCAGCTACTAAGGAGGTGGAGGCCTGGAAGATTAGTCTGAGGCCAGCCTAGACCAAAAAGTTAACAAGACCAGATACAACCCACAAGCCAAGTATAGTGGCTCCTGCCTGTCATCTGAGCTACCTGGGAGGCATGAGAAGGAGGATCTCTGTTTGACACCACCACTGGGTAAAAATGTGAGACTTCATCCAAAAAGTCACTCAAATGAAAAAGGACTTGGGAGCATGGTTCAAGGACCTTCCTAGCAAACACAAGGCCCTGAGTTCAAAGCCCCAGTACAACCAAAAAAGAAAGGGGATGGGGATTTGAAAAAAAATTGGTCCTATTCAAATATATATATATGTAGCCTCATGGCCTGAAATCCTACCCTATGTCTATCTACTTATCTTGTGATACATGATTCTGTCTGTGACTGTCATTGCTTACAGCTATGCAGATATATTTCTAAGGCTTTGTTCTTTGAGTCTGGTCTAAGGGAGTCCTTACAAAAGACTGGAAGTAGGGAACAGGGAGAAGCAGGTATTTCTCATATTCTCTTCCGTAGTTCTAGCTCCCTCCCACCTCTCCATTTATAGTTCCCATCCTCACCAGGTAGTTTTTGAAATGGCTTTGGGAGAGATCCATCACCTTCTCTTCAAATCCTTTCAGCCTAAGGATGATAGCAAGTTTCTACTGCTACCAATCCTTGGATTGCTTCATCTGTTTTGTGTCTTAGTCCTTCAGTTACCTATGTAATGAATTCCCTAATTAAATTTGTTCTGTTTAAAATATTCATAGATGATCTTGCCTGACTGGCAGACAGGAGCCATTTTCTTTCGCAGGGCTTGGTGGGATTGAGGGAAGGCGATGTGGCCAAGTAACAGGGGAGCTGGGCTCAGAAGGTTTGGGTTCAAGTATTGACCACAGGCAAATTATTCAATCTCTCTGGATGCTGTCACTTTGGTGGTGAAAGCCCAAAGTGTGCAACTCGAAACTTCTCTCTTGTGCCTGCAATCATGCCCCACAAAGGGGACTAGGGTTTAGACTTTAATAGGCTTATTGAGAGCAATAGAAATATCATGTATGATCTGCCTCATGTTATGACTTATTTTAATTACTCATTATAAATGCTCCCTATATATAAATACTCATTATATATACTCATTATAAATATAAGTAGTCTTTTATGCTGAGCCCAGGCACAGCTTCACCGATGCTTTTCAACATAATGATCCTGGCAAAGGATTAAGTTTGGCAAGCAAGTTGAAACCTATTTTCCACCCATGATTCCAAGTTTTTTTTTAGAGTCAGAGAAACCAAGAGGCTAAGCATGCACATTGGATGTGTGGGAAAATGCATTTTTACTTAAAAAATTCTGTTGATATGTCATCATACTCTCTGAACACACACATGCATGTATTACACATGTAGACCTACACCTACACATATGCACAGGTCTACTTTTAGATATTGTATATACATATATATATATGTATATATATGTATGTATGTATGACCAGTATATCAATCTATGTAATGACTATCACTATTATGCATCTATCTATCTATCTCAATGCACACATTCATTATACTTAAGATTATAGAATTTGGAGAGGAGTTCAACTGGCAGTTCAATTAAATCTAATACTTTCGTTTATGGATGAGAAAAAAACAAAGCCCACTTTCTGAAAACAAGGATGCAGATATACATTCGTTAGAGAAGTTCAAGAAAGATGATTATAATTGAAGGATTTTTAAAGTTATTTTTTGTTTTAAGGTTTTAAGAGTCTTTTCCTTCCTTCTTCCCTTTTTTTCTTTCTTTTCTTTTCCTTTATTTTCTTTTCATTCTCCCAATATATCTTGTTGGAAAATGGCCCATCACCACTAAGTACACTACAGTTTTTAAACCTCTATTTTGGCAGTGAACATTCCTACCCATTTTCCCTTTTGGAATTTGGGGAGTGGAAAAATTAGTCTGCCAATTGTCAGGGAAGATAGAGGCAGCGAAAACCCCACAAATAGCCTCTCAATCATCTTAGAATTTGCCATCTCTTACGTCTGGGGAAAGCACTGAAGTTTTCCCTCCTTCACAGTTCTGCAGAGGGGCAAGAAAAGAAAAGGTGGCAAATGTCAAGCTTCTGGGATTTATGTTAGCAGCTCATGTTTTTGGCAGAGGTGATGTGATTGCAGAGTGTATGAAACCCCTGTTTCAACGTTCCATAATCTATCTACCTGCTGAGTTTTTAATCATGAATGCTGTAACGGTGATGACCATAGATTTTGTGCTCATGTAAAAATGAGTGTTTGAAATGAAGAGCAGAGCAGTGGATTTGTTTGGTTACATTTTGCAGGGACAGTCTATTGCCAATGTGTGTGCTCCAGATGTCTGAGCGCATTAAGGCAGAGATTTTCGGAAACCTGAGGTGGAGATTTTTTTCCCTGTAGTTTTTGTCCAGCTCATTATTTGTATGCCATATGTTCTTTCAAATTCACCCCTCTGCTATATCAATTAAAACCTTTCCTTTTCCCTTTTTGGTTGTTGTCAGTTGTTAAAATTTGATTGTCTCTCTCTTGAAGCATTTTCATTTAAATGTTTATTGTTGGAAAGGCAGAACTCCCGAGCCAGGTCCACAGGAGGGCTGCGGAAGGAGAAACAGGACATCAATCTTACCAGCTTCATTGTCTGGTCTGGTTTTATGAGAAGAAAGTGCATGGTGGTGGGAGAGAGAAACTGCTAGGGGGTAAACGTGTCCTTTGAAACACCACTCTTGGCTTTGTGACAAAGTAGAAAGGAAAAGCCAATGATGGTGGATTTATTCAAGTACTATATGTATGACGGAAAAGAAGCCAGCGCTGCTTTTTTGGCAGGTGGCTGAAGTGCCCCCTTCTCACACAGAGGCTAATTTTCAACAAGGGCACACCCTTCCACAGGAGCTCTCAGGACCCTCGTTATGCATCTGCTCAGCTACACAGACTGTTTGATTGCTAGTGGCTTCACAGCAGAGAGAACCAGCCAGACTCCTGGTAAAGCCGGAGACTCGGGGACCTCTGCAGAATCTCAGTGGCCAAGCAGCTTGATTCACCATTAACTCTGAATCGTGAATATTTCCCCCTAATTCTAAGTATCTCCTTGCTTGGGACTGGAGGCTTATGTTTGCAATCCTAGCTATTCAGGAGGCTGAGATCTGAGGACTGAAGTTCAAAGCCAGCCAGGGCAGGAAAGTCCATGAGATTCTCATCTCCAATTAAACACCAGAAAACTGAAAGGTGGAGCTGTGGCCCAAAGTGGTAGAGGGTTAGCCTTGAACACAAAAACTCAGGGATGGCTCCCAGGCCCTGAGTTCATGCCCCATAACTGGGAAAGAAAAATATGCCTCCTGAATTTGGGTAGCTGGTGTTCAAATGTATTGTTTTGTTCATTTTATTATTTACTTTTTTTATTTACTATTTTAGTTATTTATTGTTGGCTCTTTACCAGCTATGTGAATTGAACAACTTATATCATTTTTTCAAATGTTGTTGGCTACATCTAATTAGTTCATTTAAGACATACTTGGCATGCATATGGTATGTGTGTGGAAATGTAGCCAGCATTGGCGCGTGCAGAATGGTACCAGACAGACATGGGCCTTGTTCTTACTGACCACGGGCAAGGGCAGAGTGGGTGCTTGTCTCCAAGATGGCCATCATCGATTCCCTCCCTGGTTGTATTTTATGCAAAGATTTTGGACTGGCTCTACCGGATCTGAGTTCCTAAGAAACCACAGAATATCAGAATCAGCTGAGCCTTCTTCACATGCGGTTCTGGCAGGTTTTATCACTGTGGGCTGGGAGTATCTTGGCTCCATCCAAGGCATGAGTCTTCATATGGAGACATGCCTCATTCTTCAAGCCACCCTTACAGAACCCTTTTGGCCTCATCCTTAGCCTTGAACTTGACTGATTCTCAACTCTGTCTTTTCCAATGATTTTCATATACCATGCTAAGCCAGTTGACACTGCGCTTCCTTTAAGTGAGCTTTCCTTGGGTTCCGAGGCTCCCTCCTGTTCTGTTCATCCATGAATCCACTGCAGCTTCCCAAAGCAAGGCTTCTGTTTTTGCATACAGGAATCAATTCAGTGGCTCTGGCCTTGTTCTGCAAGTGCTCCTGTTCCTCCCCATGGGTGGCACTTTTCTGTCACCCTTTTCCTAGGGCACCAGCAGTGAGCTCATGGTCACTGGTTAGATACAACTATTTACTTTGCCTGCCAAAATAACTAAGTGGCTACTCTGTTAAACTCATGATATCTGAGGTGTTAACAGTTGATAAGAGCTTGCTACAGTTCACCTTCTAGATGATAGTTACATTTTAATAGACCTTGTTACTTTTACCACAAGGGAATCTCTCTCTCTCTCTCTCCCTCTCTCTCTCTCTCTCTCCCTCATACACACACACATGCACTCACAAACATTTTAAGACAGTACAGTTACAATGCATGGATGGAATTTTTTGAGGGCTTTTTCTAGGGAACATAAATAATTACAAGACTTCTTTATACCTGTGGTAGAGCTGAGTTGTGTGGGGGCATTTATATACTGAACACTTGTTTTCTGTCTTTGGTTGATTCCAATAAGCACCCCAGTATTCCAGGTAAGTTGTGCAACAAGATGCAGAGTGGATCTGTATGACACCTTGAAGGTGGATAGTTTTTCTGATCTGTCATGTCTTTGGATGCTCGTTGTCAAACAAACGGCTATTTTGGTTTTGGTCAATGCCAGGGATGTTTTCCCACATTATTCAAGTCTTCTTCCACAGGTCTTCTGGAGCAATCCCATTTTTCACACAAAGAAAAGATGATATAAAAGCAATGATCTTGTTCTAGGTCACAGGGCAATGATGTGGAATTTAAACCTTTAAATACTGCATGAACACCTGAAGGGAGCTTAGAATTCTTCCTTTGAATTCCTTCCTTCTGGTTTCCAGAAACAAACCTGAAGCTCAGAGCGGGTTTCTGACTTCCCCAAGGTCACACAGCCCTAATACAACAGAAGACAAAGAATGTGGTACTCTCCTGCCTAACCATGCCACCAAGCCTGCCTCTTGTTCTTCCCTCCTTTCTCTCGGTCTCCATATCTGTCCCTCTCATTTGGTCTCTGTTTTTTCACGAATTTGATTTCTCTAAGTTTTTGCACTCTTTTTTTTTTCTTCTCTTGGTTGTAAAACCTAGTGAGAAAGTATGGGTTTCAAACTTCTGGATCTGCCTCCAGTCTTCCATGTTCAGACTCTGAGCAATGCTGCCACTCTTCCGGTTGACTGCATGACGTACGCCCTTTGCCATGGGCACGCTCCCTCCCGTCCGCATGGCCCCGAGATGTGCCCAGGGGCTTCTTGCTTACATGTCTGGCTCATGCCTTGCCCTCCTTTTGGAAGTACCTTTCTGCGACTCCCTGCTTGTTTAAAGCCATCCCATCCTGAGTGTAGATTCCCTGCAGTCGCATGAAGCAGTTTGGATCATTTCTCCCTGTGACATCTGTTGAGTTCGGATGGCTCTCATCCTTCTCTGTATTGTGGTTTGGTAAGAGGCTTTACGTCAGACAGTAACTATGCGAGACTTTCTTCAAAAAAAACAAAAAGTCTCACCTACTGGGGAAGCAGTAGGGGTACATTTGGACATATCGTTGCCCTTTGAGGAATCTTCCGATGACAAGCACTGATTCTGAGGGTTACCATGTGCCAGGCTCTGGATTAAGCCATCTAGTATATTATTTTATTTAATCCTAACCATGGTCTTGTGGAGAAAATTATTAAGGTTCCAATTGTACAGATTAGAAAACTGGGGTAGAGGGGGCTGGGAAGGTGGCTCAGTGGTAGAGCGCTTGCCTTGCATGCCTGAGGCCCTGGGTTCAATTCCTCAATACCACATAAGCAAAAAGAAAGAAGCTGGAAAGTGGCGCTGTGGCTCAAGTGGTAGAGCACTAGCCTTGAGCTGAAGAGCTGAGGGACAGCACCCAGGCCCAGAGTTCAGGCCCCATGACCGGACCCCCCCCCAAAAAAAAGAAAACTGGGGTGAAGGGAAATTATGTAATTTTTCTGAGACCACTAGTTATGAATGTGGTAGGTTGACAGAGTGATATGACAGAGTGTGACATTTAGTCAATAACTATAACACATGCTGACTACATATGTAAAAAACCCAATTCATATTGTGGTATCCTGTTACTATTTGCAGACTACTTTGAGACACAGAATTTTATGTAATTGACTCAACACCTTTATGAAGAATTACAACCTTCTAATTTTATCCTCAGCCTTTCAGGAGTTCATCTCAGGGCCTAATGCTTGCTTGTTCAGCTGGCACTCTACCACTTGAACCATGCTACCACCTTGGCTTTTTAGTGGTTATTTTCAAAGATGAAAGTCTTGCAGATTTTTCTGCCCAGGCTGGCTTTGAGCCACAGTTCTCCAGATCATAGATTCCTGACTGGCTAGAATTGCAGGCATAAGACCATTGGTCCCTGGCTCTTTATTCCTATCATTTATATTTTCAATGTCCTTCTTCTGTAATACTAGGCATTTTATACTACAATAGCTCCTCTTCTCTCTTGTAAAAACCAATGTTTATAGCTGGCTTTACCTGGCATATGACGATAGGCATTTGTGTTCATTGGGAATGCATTTAATTGTTAGTGAAAAAAAAATCCATGACTAACAGCAGGTTAAACTAATAGATATTTATATTTCTTAATAAAGCGGGAATTTGGAGGCAGCTGCTAATACCGGGTTAGTGGGTAAACAACACGTGACAAGGCCTTTCTGCAATTCTCTTGGCCTCTTCCTCACCTAACATTGGCAAAGTAGCTGCTATAGCTCCTGGGAGCTTAATCCTTTAAGGCAGGAGTTAGAGGTGGCCCCACCTTCTCATGTCATACAGACCATCATCTGGCTCTTTGGACCAACGAAAGAGGCAGGGAAAGCAAATGTTCACCTTGTGACATCACATCCCTGAAGAGCAGTGTCACACGAGCAAGAGAGAAAAGAGGAAGAAATATCAGGAGGAAGGAATATGGAAGGAGGAAGTAACTTTGTGTTATGACACTAAATGAATCTTAACTCAAGAAATAAGCGAATCAAGTTAGTGTCTTTATTTTCAAGTTATGCATGTAATACTTAATGTATTTTCTACCACTAAGCCACATTCCCAGCCCTACTTAATGTATTTTCATTGTAAAAAAAAATCTGGAGTGTTAAGGAACACTAGATGAAGAAAATAAAATTATCTCCTGAATTATCTCAGTCATAAGCCCTTTTCTGTTATAATCTCAGCTCCATCAGTATGGTGAGGAAGTACACTTTCACTTGTATATCTAAACATGTATGCTACACACATGTGTTCATGTTTATGTATCCATAAACATAGAGCAATTTATAGACCATTTTCCCAACTGGAATTTGCCTTTATATCTGAGAGCACAGCTCTTCAGTTTTGGTTCTGTTGGTCTTTTTTCATTTTCAGTGGACAGTGTGTTTTGGAAATTTTTCCCTGTCAGCACCCAGAGATCTCCTTCATTCTCTACCCAACTTCAGAGTAATCCCTAATTGGATATTCCTCAGTGGCTCACTTAGTCACTTCTTCCCTGACTTTGAATAGCTAATTTGTCTTTCTTGGATTAATGGCATCACTTTCAAATGAATGAAGTTCAGGGTCACTGAAAGAGGATCACTGTTTTCATACTTCACAAGATTACAGCAGCCTGGCCAGGCATCAGAATTCACCTGCACTTACCCATTTCCCACAGCTGCCCATAGCTGAGGAAGGCTGTGATTGAAGCCACATTGTAAAATCCCACAAGGAAGCCCAAGTCAGTTGAAGCAATTCCTCTGGCAAAAACTAAATGGTACGTCAGAAGACTGCTCACGAAATATCTGTTAGAGACCTAGACATAGTTTTATCAAATAAACTAACAGTGCAGAACAACAACAGAACACTGAGAGACTTACCACTGAAATTTTGCTTCCCCCAATGATGCATTACCAGCACCCGTGATTACTTAGAAGCAAATGATTTTGATTTTGTTCTGCAGTCTGTTTGCTAGAGAAAGTAGATGGCAAAGACCAGTCCTTTGGTCCTTATACTCTTCTAAAGATCACAGTGGACATTATTATGCTGCATTAGGTTGGTTCCAAAGAACCATCAAAGTGTTTTTTCACCTTATCTCAGAGGGTGGAGGCTCCTATTGGAAAGTGCATCACATACATTATCATGAGGTAAAAGACAACATGATTACATAATGCTGCATTGAAGGCTGCAGCAGATCAAATAAAAGCTCAGTGTATGTGGGTTTCCTGGGGCTTGGCAGGAAAGGTTCACCTGCTGTTGTAACTGTGTGGTGGCTGTTCTTCTGTGCCTTTCTTAAAATGAATGTGGACGCTATGTTGCATTGTGAGAAATAATGTCTGATTTCCTTTAGGTATAGAGTAAAACTTGGAGATTCAAAGCATAACTTTGTCAGCTGTTTCAGATATTAACCAAGGTTGATTCAAGGTGAATGTTGCCAGGCAGTAGAAGATTTTTCCCTTGACCTTAGCTGGTACATAGAAACCAGAAGGAGAAAATTCTGTTGCAAGGGGAAAAAATCATTCCCCTTCTGTTTCTTTCAAAGACAAAGATTATTTACATAGACTAAAATGTTAATTTTCTCAGAAATCAAAGCCACTGGCAGACTGTTAAGTAAAATTCATGCATCTGATTAATATTGGATGCCCTTTTGTTCTGGTAGGATCTTACTCTTTCAAAAAAACATATGGAACCCATTCATGCTTGTATTACACGTTATCTATGTGTTCATATAGATGTTTGACTTTGTGTTCGGTGAAATGTCATAATTTTCTTTTATAACAGATTTGGAAGAGAAAATACTGCTTGGAACAGAACATTACAAATAGGAAAGGAAATGAAAGCTTGTATTGCTGAATCAAGGATCAGGAAAGTGACCTGTCTATGAGGGAAGCTATGTCTATATCAGATAGGAAACGTTCAATAAAAGCTGGAAGGCAAAGAGAAAAAGATTAGAAATGGGATTGTACTCTTGATGTCAGGATATTCTCAAGGCTGTGCTGCAAATTAAGAGTTCTGCTGATGTTTGTTTGGGCAAAGGGATAGATTCTAAGAGAACAGATATAGGTCTTCAACATTCTGACTTCAGTTTCTTAGGCAGGTGGGAATCTTGGATTAGATGGTAGTTCTATTTTAATTTTTTTAGGAAAAATCCTTTTTTTCCCCAAATAGCTGAATTAATTTATAGTATTACCAATAATATATATATATATGTTTTGCTTTCTTCACATTCTCACTAACACATTTCCCCAGTTTTTATAATTCCAATCTAACAGGTATGAGGTGATATCTCACTGCAGATTCAATCCACATTTCTCTTATAATTAGAAATGTTTAGATTATTTTTCTTATATCTTCTGGCCATTTCTGTGTCATCTTTTGAGAAATGTCTATTCAAGTCTTTGATCATTTTAAAATATGGTCATTTATTTTTATTATTATTGAGTAGTTTGCATTCCTTCTGTATATTGAATATTAGCCCCCAATTAATGTATAATCTACAGATGTTTTATTCCACTCTCTGAGCTATCTCTTCACTTTTTCATGTGCTTCCTTTGCTGTAAGGAACTGTGTTAGTTTGCTAAATTCCATTTGTCTGTATTTTTGTTGAGTGTACTTTTGGGTTTGTATCTGACCTATTTCATGGAGATATCTTATATTTTCTTTCTGTAGTTTTGTAGTTTCAAATCTGATGTTTAAGTTGTTAGTTCATTTAAAATTGATTATTTTATAAGAAGTGATATGAGCATCCATTTGAATTCTTTTGTCTCTAAGTTTTTCTGATAGGACACTTTTTTCTGGTCAGTTGTGGAGCTTGAACTCTGGGCCTGGGATCTGTCCCTCAGCTCAAGGCTAACGCTCTACCACTTGAGCCACAGTACCACTTCCAGCTGTTCTTGTTTATGTGGTGCTGAGGAATCAAACACAGGGTCCCCATGCATGTGAGGTGAGCACTCTACCATTGAAACACCTTCCCAACCCTCTGATAGCAGACTTTTAATAACTGATCCATTCTCTTTTTTTATTATTGGTCTTTTTAGATTTCCAAATTTCTTTGTGGTTGATTGTATGTTTTATGTTTCTAGAATTTTATTCATTCCTTCTAGGTTGTCTAATTTGTTGACATGTCATTATGCAGAACAGTCTCTGAGGATCTTTTGTATTTATGTGTTATCAGTTGTCATGTCTCTCATTTCTGATTTTGTCTTTTGCTTAGTATAGCAAGAGTTTGTCAGTTTTGTTCAGCTTTTCAAGAAAAGCAAGCTCTTAGTCTTGTTGGTCTTTTCTATTATTTTTGTAGTCCATCTTTCATTTTTTTCTGCGGTGAACTTTAAGGCCTCTCCTCTGCTAACTTTAGGATTAGGTTGCTTACCTCTTTCTTATTCCTGGAGGTTTAACAATAGGTTGTTAATTTGAGATTTTTCTTGTTTTGAGTTAACATTTATTGTTACATCTATTATTTTTCTATATGTTATCATTATAAGCTTATTGTTCTATAAGCTTTCTTCATAGAACTCTTTTTGCTGCAGCCCATAGGTTTTGCTATATTATGTTGTCTTTGTTATTGGTTTCAAGATAGTTTTTACTATTTATCTTTTAATTTTTTCTTTCACCCAATGGTTCTTGAAAGAACAAAAAAAACCTGGACAGAACTTTCAGAACTTTCACCCCAACCCTCAACACATCTTGATGCTCCCTTCCCCTCAAATGTCTCCAGCCTGGTCCAGACCCTCTCTGACTCCTTCACTCTTGTTGTTTGCCCCTCAGCAGTCTATTCTCCACTCTGTAATCAGCATGGGTGTGCTGAAACACATGTTGAAGCATAGCTTTCCATTTCATTCAGAGTATAAGACCCAGTCTCTAGTGGATATAAAGCTTGACATGCTCTTATACTGCATTCTATCTTATCCATTATCTTCTACCTCTCGCTTCCTTGCCTGTCCCTCTCGTCCAGCTACACTGGCCTCCTTGGTTACTGGAACATAACTGGGCATGCCTTACTCAAGGGAATTTTCACTTCCTCCCTCCTCTTCCCATAACATTCTTCTCTAGGTAACTCCATGGTTCACACTCACTTCCTTTCTGTCTTCTGGTCTCTTATTTGAAATATAACCCTTCTTCTGACATTGCTCATCAGACTCTTTGGTTGAATCTTTGATTCACTTAGTAGCTATGTGCGACTGGGTAAGAAACGAGATACTTCAGTTTCCCTATCTCTTTAAAAGTATTGGTAATAGCTACATTAGATTGGACCATGCGATTTCTATGTCTGTAAGACAGAAGGTAGAATGCTGGTAAATTTGCATGGTTCAACATAACATTCTGCTCATGGGGATAAGGCCCAGAAGATGTAATTACAGATATAGTGCAATTCAGGACCTGCTCCACTGTAAATGTTAGAAGTTGTAAAGTATTGATTTTGCTAAGTAAAGTCCGTGGTGGGCCATACTTTGCACTCCTCTTGTTGGTCTGTCTTTATGTGGCTTTGTGCTTCCCACTTCACATCCTGAACTTTGATTACAACAATTCACTACCCCTTCTCTTCTTGCTCTGTGTAGTTGTCCTGATTCTACCCCAGCCTGCCTCACCTCCGTCTGTACTATTTCTAAACTTTGAAGAAACTTATTGCATGTATTATAATGCTTTACATATCTGCCTCATTTATTTGCCCTTTACATCCTCACCTAAAATGGTGGTGGTTTCTTTCTTTCTTTCTTTTTTTCTTTTTTGTTGGTCATGGTGCCTGAACTCTGGGCCTGGGCACTGTCCCTCAGCTCTTCAGCTCAAGGCGAGTGCTCTACCACTTGAGCCACAGTGCCACTTTTGGCTTTTTTTTCCTGCTTAGATGGTGCTGAAGAATCGAATCCAAGGCCTCATGCATGCAAGGCAAGCACTCTACCACTGAGCCACCTTCCCAGCCCCAAAGGTGGTGTTTCTATCTTCAACAACTTATTGCACACTCAGTCATCTAATAGCTCCCAACAATTATTTGGTGAATGAATGAATGAAAGAATGAATGAACTGAGAACATGGAGACTTGGTGTTAAGATACATCTCATATGCTAGTGGGCCAGGAGAAATATTAAGAATACAAACTGAGGCATGGTACACCATGTAGAAATCAAGTTAAATAGGACATAGGAATCTAACAGGGTCAGGAGCGGGCGCAGCAAGGGGAAGAAGCAGAGAAAGGAATTTGATCTGAGAGGATGGCTGCTTGCCTTTTGGCCCCTTTATCATTCCTGATGGTGCGGCTGGCTTTTGGCCATGGATGAGTGTAGGAAGCAATTTTCTGCCAGAGGGTGAGCTAGAGGCTGGTGGGGCTCTACCCTGAGATTCTGAGTGACATGTGGCACAAGCCCTAAGATGGTCAGCAGATTCTAACAGCTGTCATTTTAGAGGCCCCAGGCCATGTTGGCTGAGGGACAGCATCTCAAATGATTTTCTAATTCAAATGAAATAATGGAGGAAAATTCCCCTGCACAATGCTGCCTTCTGGCCTGGCATCAGTGCCTTCAGACCTCCAGGCGCACCAGCATTATCGGCCAAGCAGAGGCTGATGGTTCAGTGCTGAGGATGAATTTGAGAAGGGCCTGCTGGGGCTCCTTGAAATGAATACAACTTGGGTCCTTTCTCCATAGATCATTGACCTTCTATCTAGATAGGAAAAGTGGAGGTCTGGAAAGAAACCAGCATGTCTGATAGCTGCATTTTCTTCTAGTCCCCAAGAAGGAAATGAAATGATAATTAGAGGGAAGCTAAGTTCAGTGGTGCTAAATTCTGCTCAGTTAGACATTTTTTTTCCCTGCAGGGATGTTTTATGACCAGAGCACATAGATTTAAATCCTAACTAGACTATCTTATGTGTCCCATTTTTTTTTCTGGGGCCTAGCACAGTGCCTGGCAAATTGGCAGTGTGCAATGAAGCCCAATCTTTACAACTACAACAATACTGTCCAGTGAAGGAGAAATTCACCTGGCCCTCTTTGTTGAGATACATCTTGGATAGCCAGATGGAAAGATCATAGCTTGGCTATGGAACTCAAGACTATTGAAGGTTTTCTAGCCTGATCTGATTCCACGGTCCTTAAAACATGTCCACCCTCAGTGGAGAATAACCTCACAGTATAAGAGAAGCTAAAGGAATTGGTGAGGAGTGTGGATTTATGGAGTCAGAATCTGTGTTTACAAATCTTGCCTCAGATATGTGTTAAACAAACAATGCAGAAATCTCCGTCTTCGTTCCTCGTCTGCAAGATGAGAATAACAGTGGTGCCTGTGACTTCTGATTAAATAGTTAAATGTGTTTGACAAAACCCTTAGCCATGAATTAAGTGGAATGAATACTGCTGGTCTTGGTTTTGGTAGAACACAGAGCATGGACTGATGGCGTGAGACCACTTCCTCTGTATTAGCTCCTATGAAGCCGCAATGCATCAGCCCCTGCTCAAAGAAAATAAAAGTCTGTGCAGGGATGAAGGCTTCCAAGAGGAAGAATAAGCTGGGAATCTATTTTTTTAGGCTGAACTCAGGATAATCTGAGATGGGCACTGTGAATAGAAAGTCTACTAGGCTTTGGGAAGACATTCCTGATCTTTGAGTGATGGTCCATAGAACACTTGGAAAGTTTCTAACTAGCCGTGGCTTCTCATTGTTTAGGAAGAAGGGGGACTTTCACTCAGCTGAGAAGAAATGGCAATGGGTACTAGGAGTTTAGGAGACACCGAGAGGGTGATACCCCTGGGGTTTAAATCTGAGGTCTAGCTTGATCACTTTTGGGGTTATCCACTGAAAGTATCCTCAGGCAACCTGCCTGCAGCTGAGGCTATTTCTCAAGAGAAACAAGAGTCTGTAAGGAACCAACAAAGCATCATGACTTGCTATGGGATTAGTGATGTGTAGCCCTTGGCTTCTGACATAGAAAGTCCCTGTGACTGAAGCTTGATGTTTCTGAATCTGCACATTGGATCTGTATATGAACTAGCTTTTCTGTTGTGGCCCTCAGATATCAGGACACTAAGGAGGAGGGGATAGGATGAGGGAAGTTTAGGCCATCCTACTTAATCATTTCCTAGGGACACTACAGTGAAGAAAGAAGGGCTTAACCTGCAGCTTTGCTGAGCTTGCTCACGGCTGCAGCTAACGTGTGCTGTCAATAGTTCAGAAGGAGTAGTAGCTGGGAAAAGTGTCTGTTTTAACTCTCAATCCCCATGAAAAAGAGCCTGGGGTATCAATAGGCTCAAAAAGATATTATTTGTTGGAATGACCTTTGTTGCTAAGTAACAACATGATATTTTCAGGCTGTATTAAAAAATTATAATTGGCATGAGCTTAGAATAATATAAGCCAGCATTGGAGACATTAAGCCACATGGCGGGGATGTAAATTAGCCAGAAAGGTTCATGGGGGGGTCAGTGCAATTGTCAGATAATGCTGAACCAAGTCAAATTAATTTCCAATAATTTGTAAAAGGTAGGCCGCAGAGTACAAGCAAGCTCTTGGAAACTGTAGGAGCTGCAAAGCCTGGGTGTCAGGCTAGAAATATGGATCCTCACTTGTGCCAAAAAGCATTAAAACCAGGAGTTGGAATTCCGGGAGTGACATTTGCTAAGTTCAGACTTAGTCTCATTACAAGCCCTATTTTCTTGACTTTGCTGGGCAGAGAACTAAATAATGACAGAGGGCCAGAGAGAATCTCCTAACCTCAGGCTGCCTAGCTAAATGTGGTCCCTGAATTTTAACCGGGGTTAGAATACATTCAAGTGTCAGCAACAGGTTAAGTCTTGAGCTAATCATTAAGAAAACCCAATTCCTTCACAGCATGCTGAAAATCTAAATAAGCCAGGTAGGCAGAACACCAGGTAAATTAAGATACATCTTCTCCTCTCGCCCTACTGTGAAATGGAATCTTAATGTACAACAGCCCTGGCAGGGAGAAGAAGAAATTCTGGCTATGAACTTGGAGTGGAATGGGTGAGATTGGGACACAGCCCGGCTATCATTCTCCAGGGGAGACATATTAAGGACAGGAAAAACACATCACTAGTTAATTCTTGAAATGCTGAAAGACAAAACTGGGATCTTAGGGGCTTGAGCTTTTTTGAGAATTTTTTTTCTCTCTTTTAGTTTTGTTTGGGTCTTGCTGTACAGCCTCACTTGCCCTGAATTCTTGATTTGTCTGTCTCATCATTCTTGGGAGGCTGGGATTATAGGAGTAAACCATCACACTTTGATATAAAAAGTTTTCATTCCGTGCTGGCCATGACAACTGGAGACTGCTTCCTGTTGGGGGTTATTCTCTAATTGTGTGAAGAGAAGAATAGAGTATTTGAGTGGAGGCTCATCTAAATCCATTGCTGGGCCATTCTAGGAATCTCCAATCCTTCTCCTTTCCACAGGTGAACCCGAGGATGGAAGGCACAGGAAGAACAAAACCTGTGAATGCGCTCCAATATCTGTGACCTTCTCTTACGTCGGTGCAGAGCATGCTTGCAGTATCACATTGAGGAGGGACACCTGTCACATGAGGAAAGCAGCTACCCAGCAGAACAATGTCCTTGCAATGGACAATGGTGGGAGACACTATTATTAAGTACTAATACTGCTGATTTATTATGCTGTAACTTCCTCAACTAAGTGTGGCCTGGCTTCCTATCGAATTATTAAGCACCAAGAGCCTAAATTTTGTGGTCAGACAAATCTGCATTCACATCCAAGTCTGGCACTTACTTAGCTGTTTGATCTTGGGGCAAGTTCCTTAAATTCTCTGGTACTTGATGTCTTTGTGTTTAAGACCGGAATAGTAATAGGCTTGCCCCAGAAGGCTGGGAGGATGAAATGAGATGAGTATAAAAGCATGTAGCTTAGTGCCTTCATGTAGTCAGCACTCAATAAATCTTTCCGTGTAACATGGAACTCAGCAAACTTCTTTCGGTGGATTTTATGAAAGGAACACACAGCCAAGACTTACTGTTTTATACCTCTTGGTGTGTCTGGAGCTTTATTCATAGCTCAGGATGCCTAAGAAGCACTTCAGAAATGTCTGCGGGACTGTAGTTCTTCAAAATCCTGATGGTCCAGGAGAGGTTATTTCTGTAGGCCATAGCACCTAAAAGTACAGAACCATGACAAGGAAAATGGCCAACACACTGACAATAGCTGGGTTCATTATCTGCCATTTGCTCTTCCATATCATTTACTGTTCCTTTTCTGCTTTCTGCTCTAAAAGGAATCAGCTATATATTTCGCCTCTACAGCTATTTTGTTTTTCTTTTTCTTTCTTTCTTTTCTTTTTTTGGGTCGGTTGTCGGGGCTAAACTCTGGGCCTGGGCGCTGTCCCTCAGCATTTCAGCTCAAGGCTAGCGCCCTACCACTTGAGCCACAGCGCCACTTCCAGCTTTTTTTCTGCTTATGTGGTGGTGAGGAGTTGAACCCAGGGCCTTATGCATGCAAGGCAAGCACTCTACCACTGAGCCACCTTCCCAGCCATTTTGTTTTTCTGTTTCCTGGTTTTGGTCAGTTTTCTCTGGATGTGACATAGAGGCTTGGTCCCCCAGATGGCTATCTTGGAGGTGGTGGAATCTTTTCAGGGTAGCACCTTGTGGGGGTCTTTAGGCCACTGGGGCATGACCTTGAAGGGAACTGTGAGATCCTGGTCTTTTCCTCTCCTCATCTTTGCTTTCAGATGAGGAGTTTGTCCTAGCATGGGTTTTGGCCATAATGTGCTGCCTCTCCATAGGTCTAAAACCATGGGCATTTTTATCATGGACTGAAACCTGGCAAACTGTGAACCACTTCCCTTTACAAATTGATCACCTTAGGTATTTGTTATAGTAACAGAAAGATGACTTATACAGGGCCCTAAGGAATTGGTTTATCTATTTTCTTTGTTTTTCTCCCAATCTGTGGGCTTTCTTTCTTTTTTTCTTTCTATTGTGAAAATACCATACGGAGGGGTTACAAATAGATGGGCAAGATAATGAGTACATTTCTCATCAAGCATTGTTGCCTCCTCCTTTGTTTCCCCTTCCCAACTCACCCCCCCAACAACTCCCCAAAGTTGTAATGTTTGTTTTTTGACATAATGACTTGTACATCTCATTGTTGCAATGGGTCCACCTGTATCCCTATTTAAATGATTTGTTTTTCCCTTCCCCTCCACAAATTATACCAACATCAAATACAGTGAGAGCAGGGTTTATACCATGGGGGAGGGACATACAAAGTAACAAAGAAATCATCTTGTATATAGAAACAATTGCATGAAAGAAAAAAAATGAATCCTTATCTTGGGGTTCATTTCACCTAACATCAACTTATCTGACCTTTTCTGCTTGTCTCAGACATATACTAGATATTGCAAATAAGGGAAACCATGGAACCTATGTTTCTTTGGGCCTGGCTTACTTCACTTAATTTTTTCCAAGTCTTTCCATTTCCTAACAAATGGGGCAATGTCATTCTTTCTGATGGAGGAATAGAAGTCCATTGTGTATATATACCACATTTTCTTGATCCATTCATCTACTGAGGGGCATCTGGGTTGGTTCCATATCTTAGCTATGGTAAATAATGATGCAATAAACATAGTTGTGCTGGTAGCTTTAGTATGGTCTTGTTTGTGATCATTTAGGTAAATGCCCAAAAGTGGGATTGCTGGGTCATAGGGGAGCTCTATGTGGAGTCTTTTGAGGAACCTCCATACTACTTTCCAAAGTGGTTGAACAAGTTTACACAAACAATGCAGTAAGGTTCCCTTCTGCCCACATCCCCTCCAGGATCTGTTGTTATTAGAGTTCTTGATTATAGCCATTCTAACTTGGGTGAGGTGGTATCTCAATGTTGTTTTGATTTGTATTTCTTTTATGGCTAGAGAGGTTGAGCATTTCTTCATGTGTCTATTGGCCATCCTTCTTTCCTCTTCAGAGAAGTTTCTCTTTAAGTCTTTAGCCCACTTATTTATTGGGCAGTTGTTTCTTTGAAGATTTGTTGTTGGGGGATTTAAATTTTTGAATTCCAGTATATTTTAGATATGAGACCCTTATCCGTTGTATGGCTAGTGAAGATCTCCCAACCCATGGACTTTCTATTAATCTTGCTAGCTATGTCCTATGTCATGCAGAAGCTCTGCAATTTCATGCAATCCCATTTGTCCAACCTTTCTTTGATTTGTTGTGATTCTGAGTCTCTATTAAGAAAATTTCAGCCTGTGCCAAGGAGACCTAGGGTTTCTCTTATTCCATCCTGTAATGTTTTCAGGGTGTCTGCTTTGACTCCAAGGTCTTTGATCCATTTGGAGTTGATTCTGGTGCAGGGTGATATATAAGGATCTAGCTTTAGTTTTCTACAAGTAGCTAACCAATTTTGCCAGCAGGATTTACTGAAGAGGCTGTCTTTCTTCCATTCTCTTTTTTAGCTCCCTGATTGAAGATTAGATGGCTATAGGTCTTTAGGTTCATTTCTGGGTTTTCAATTCTATTCCATTGGTCCTGAGGTCTGTTCTTGTGCCAGTACCAAGCTGTTTTGATTACTATGGCTTTGTAGTACAGTTTGCAATTTGGTATTGATACTCCTCCAGCACTGTTCTTTCTGTTAAGAATTGTTTTTGCTATTTAGGGTCTTTTATTGTTCCATATGAATTTTTGGATTGCCTCTTCTATTTCCTTGAAGAATGAGGTTGGAATATTGATAGGTATCATATTGAATTTGGAGATAGCCTTGGGAAGTATTGCCATTTTTACGATGTTGATCCTTTGGATCCAGGAGCATGGGAGTTTTTGCCATTTTTAAGTTCTGTTTTGATTTCCTTTTCCAGGTTTTTAAAGTTTTCATCATAGAGGTCCTTCACTTCTTTGGTTAAGCTAATTCCTAGGTATTTTATTTTATGTGGGGCTATTACATATGGAGTTGCTTTCCTGATTTCAGCCACACTTTTCTCATTGTTGGCATACAGAAAAGCCATTGATTTTTGAGGGTTAATTTTATACCCTGCTACTTTGCCAAAGTTTTGAATCAGCTTGAGTAATTTGGGAATGGAGTCTGTGGGCTTCTTTAAATACAAGATCATGTCATCTGCAAAGAGGGAGAGTTTTATTTCATCTTTCCCTATTTGGATCCCTTTTATATTTGCATCTTGTCTTATTGCTGGAGCTAGGCACTCTAATACTAGATTGAAGAGAAGTGGAGAGAGTGGACATCCTTGTCTCGTTCCTGAGTTAATAGGAAATGGCTTTAGTTTTTCACCATTAGGTATAATGCTGGCTGTAGGTTTGTCATATACAGCTTTTATTGTATTGAGGAATGTTCCATGGATTCCTAATATTTCCAGAACCTTCACCATAAAGGGGTGTTGTATCTTGTCAAGTGCTTTATCTATTTTCATAGCCCAGTGCCTGTTTGGATCTTCTTAAGGTTTTCTTTGTCTTCTGGCTCTTTCTCTCCAGGTTCTGGTGTTTACTAACTCTTCCATTCTTTCAAGTCTAGGAACAGAACAGCCAAATTACTAGTCTTGGACTATCAGTCTGCCTTCTGTGAACTTTTTTTTTCAACTTTGCTTTTTTTTTTACATTGTGAAAATACTGTACAGAGGGGTTACAATTACATGGGCAAGGTAATGAGTACATTTCTTATCAAGCATTGTTCCTTCTCCTTTGTTTCCCCTTACCATCCTGTCCCACCCTTCCTCACCACTTCCCCCCCCCCCCCCCCCCCCCCCCCAGCACCAAAGTTGTAAAGTTCGTTTTTCCACATAATGTCTAGTACATCTCATTGTTGCAATGGGTGCATCTGTATTCCTATTTAAACACTTTGTTTTTTCTCTTCCCCTCCCCAAATTATACCAACATCGAAAACAGGGGTTATACTGTGGTTAAACCTGTCACTCACGTTCATAAATTGTTCCTTGTAAAATCTTGTTAAAATTGTTTGACTTTGAGTCTGTCATCCCATTCTTTGCTAAACACTTAGCTTCATGTAATCTAAGAACTACTTGTATGTTAAGCCATCTTTGATATACACGTCTGATCATTCCTTCGAGTGCATTTCTGTAAGCAAGTTTAAATCATGTGATGTTTCCTTAGTGTCCTCAGCAGAAAAGTAAGATTAATAATAATACTCAACTCTCAGGTTAGTTTAGAAGATAAATGCAGTGTATGAACACTCCTTATAACCAGACTCCAGTGGCTCACACCTGTAATCCTTGGTACATAGGAGACTGATATGTAAAAATTGAGGTTTGAAGTCAGACCAGGCAGGGCAGTCTGTGAGATTCTTGTCTTCAATTAACCACCAAAGAGCCAGAAGTGGGACTGTGGCTCAAGTGCAGAGAGCCAACCTTGAGCAAAAAAACTCAGGAAAGGTGCACAGACCCTGATTCCAAACCCTAGTACCAGCACACACACACACACACACACACACACACACACACACACACACACACACACACAAAGAAAAGAAAAAGAAAACTCTTTATAATATACAAATTTCTGTGGACAAATAAGATTCAGATTATTATCATCATTTATTTAACCCTAGTTATTGTTCTAGGATGAGGTTTTGTAGTATCAACATTTGAAAGTGTTTTGTTGTTTTGGTGCTAATCCTGGGGCTTGATCTCAGTGCCCAGGCATCGTGCTTCAGCTACTTTGTTCTAGGTTGACCCTCTACCATTTGAGCCATACCTCCCTTTCTGGCTTTTTGCTGGTTACTTGTAGTTTTATGGACTTCCCCGCCCAGTCTGGCTTTGAATCACTATCCTTAGGTTCAAGTCTGCAGAGTTGCTAAGATTATAGGCTTGAGCCACTGGTACTACATTTTTATTTTATTTCATTCTATTTTTTTGAGGCAGGTTCTTGATAGGTATCACAAGCTGGACTAGAACTCAAGATCTTCCTGCCATAATCCTTGAGTGCTGGGATTTTAGATGTGTGTTACCATACTCATCTTAACCTATGTTAACAGGGCTCATGGGTTCCTTTGTCCTGTTAGTGCAGTCTTTGCATTTTCTAAGATGATGTGGTATTAGGAAACCTCGGAGTTGTCCACACACTGGGTAAGCTGTTCTTTCTTCATTTGATTTGTCAATGAGATGCAGGCTGTGGTGTCTCTTGGGTGGCTTGAAGTACAATTGATCTAGGAGAATTTACTCTTCAAACCAAAATGAACAGTCTCTTTCATGCTCCTGGGCTGATCTAGTCCAATGCATTCTGCATAGATCTGTTTAAAAGGGGGAAAAAATCCATTCAAGCACGTAAGGTAAAAATTGCCTTATTGGCTTTTTGTCTGAAATTTTGGCAGAGCATAGACAGATTTCAGCATTTATTGCCCTTTGAGTGATTTCCAGCTTTGTTCCAGGAAAAATACAATGAATCTTGTAGCAGCCATGGTACCAATCCATAGGAGAGGCAGTTGTTCTACAGGTCACATGGGGTCTCTAATTCCTTCGTCTGCACCCATCTTTTTGGCTGAAGGGGAAGCATCATGCAAGCCCAGGGAAGCCCCTGGCTTCTACTTATGCAAGTGTCTGCACAGCCCAAGGTTTTCATGGAGTGGGGGTGGGGACTTGGTGCATCCAGCTGTGCTTCATCAGCCTGGGGAACACATCTGGGAAAGTAGGTGTGAGAGGCCCTCCCAGTGGAAGGGGGACAGGGTGTGGGAAGTGTCATGAAGAAGTGTTAGCGAGATCTGGTTAACTTGCTTTTGTCCTGGACACAGTGTTGATGGACTCAGACTGGGGAAATGGGGAAGGGCCAATTGCTTCCAGTTCTGAAGTACAGCCTTTGGCTACCTTCTTTGCATAATCTTTGTTTATGTACAAGAGTACTACAGCAAGAAGTTTCACTAGGTCCCAGACAGCTGGGAACCCTAGAGCCATTGAACCTATCTTTTCTTTCCCCCCATCTCCAACAGTTTTGCTGAGCCTTGTTTTAGCCTGGTTTTGAATCTGACCTTGGTATTTCTCCATCTTGATTCTCACTCACACTGATTCTTTGGTGATAGGCACAGAGAGTAATCTAATGTTTGTTCCGTAATCAAAGGAACCTGAGATCTACATTAAACAAGTTGCCAATGGCTTTGAGTTTGCACTTCTTTATTTAAATTCAGTTGTGGATTTGGAGGAAGGATGGGTGAGAATGTTGAAAGGGGTGACACTGATCAAGATGCACAGTATTCATAAACTGCTTTGTGGAGCAACTCCTTTATACAACTACATAAAGATAACATAATTAATAATAATAGTAATAATAACAATACTAATAATGAAAAAGCATGAATTTAAAGTCACAATGCAAAAATTGTCAGATTACATCATGATGTATCTAACCTCCTACTGCCAGGGCACCTCTGTCCTACCCCAGCCAGTGCCCCGCTTTCCTGCTAAATAGAGTATATTGAAGCTATTTTATCCCTTAATAAAATATCTAATGCACCCCTTATTAGTTACATACATCAAGACGGCCCACCTTCCCCCATCCTTACAGCTGCTTCAATCAACTCAACATATGACTGACTTCATAATCCAAAACCTCTCTGGGTTCCCGCCCTATAGCCCAGTGCTCTGGCTAATTCTCCTGTCTGTGTTGCATAACACCCTTTGATGCTTTCCCATGGCTTGTGTGATAAAGTCTAAAGTGTTAAGGCTTTGATCTGCCTCTTGGGTGCCACCCCATATCATTTATTCCTCCCTCCTTCTCTGGGATGACATTCTGGCTTTAGTCCAATAGGATTTCAGTCTAAACCATTTCTCTATCCAGAGAAAACAGTCGGTTAACTTACTTAGTCAGCTAACTGACCTTTCTGGTCAATTCTTTCTATTCTTTTTATCTCATGGGCAGTTTTCCTGTCCAGGTAAGATTCCTCTATTCTGTTATGAGCTCTGTAGCTGAGAACCTGTCTTGGCTTATGGCGTTGTTTGGAAGGTCATCATTCAGGTTTGGTCCTACCAGGCCCAGCATGATACCCTTAGAGTTTAGCACAGATCCTGGCACCTAGTAAAGTTAAAGGATAAAGGGAAGGAAGGAGAGTGAGGCAAAGAACTAAGGGATACGTTTCAGTGTCCACGTAAGTATTTTAAATCATGGAGAAAATATGTCCCTTTGTGTGTCATTGTTTTCATTCCTGCCGTGGTGGAATGAGGTGATGCTGGTGCCAGTGATGATGTATTATGTATACCTTCTGATTGACAGGTCTAGGTAGGAGTGGGAGAGGAATAATGCAGAGTGGAATTGGATAGAGAAATCATTAGTTCTGGTTGCATACATTAATGAAGATGATCACACAGACAATTGGTTTTCTCCTGTTACACAGGACTTTAAAAATCATCTGACCCAGAATTTCCTCCTCATTAGAATGTCCTCACTCATTAGAATTTCCTGAGATGTTTCTTGAAGTATAGACTCCCAGGTCCAATGACCATGTTTCTGTGGAAATTCTGACTCAGTATGCTTACAGTAGGGTTTATAACTCCATTGTTTACTAATAGGATTTTCAAGAATCAGAGGCTTAGTTGGATTTAGTGACCACTGACCTAGAGGCCAAGTCCCTTCTTTTACTGTATGTTCATTGTAATCATTACCTGCCTTACAGCCTTGGATGTTGTTCAAACATGGAACAACATTGGGTTTCTCTGTTTTGTTTACTCTCTTTAGCAAAAGGTTATGTCTTTTCCTTTCCAATCACATTTAGTGTTTCCATGTGCTCGCACACCATTTATCTCATCGATTCTTGTAAGGGCTCTTCAAGGCAAGTGGGACTGTGCCCTGTCTTGCTGATTTAGCAGATGTGGGTGCTGAGAGGCAAGTGGGTCAAGGGGGAATTATTGAGAGTCCCATAACACATCGGTAACACTGCTGATGTTTGAATGCCTGGCTGGGAGACACTCACACTTACCTCTAGTATGCCACACACCTTATTTTATATTTTATAATATTTAATTTCTGTACTAAGCATTTGCAATTAGCCTTAAAAGAAATGATTGATGGGCTCTCCTCATTTTTTAAAAGGGTGCTTTACAGATACATAAAGGTAAGAAGCTGTTAGGGGAGATTTTATGGCAGATGGTTTTTGGCAGCAATTGCTTTTCTTTTATGGCAGTCTGGAAATTTTCCTGGGTAATAACTTTCTTTTCTTTTTTTTTAACAGGCATAAAATAAAGAGGTTCTAGATAGCTGGATCATTATCAAATGTTTTTCCAAAGACAACCATAAATTGTCAATACCATTTAGGTAAAAATAAGACTTGTTCACATCTGGAAATCCAATGCATAAATAAACGTTTGAATTTTCCTTTTGTGTCAGTCATGCTATCTGGCTACTCAAATGGTTATTCCTTAAGAGGCCATCAGAAAGGAGTTTTGAGAAAAGGTATTCATGCAACTTCCACAAATGGTAATATTTCTCTTGTGATCACAGGAATTTACATTAGGTCTTTTTCTTTTCAGATACTGAGAATAAAAAGAGCTTCAGTGTAAGCTTGAAGAGGCAGGAAACTTTAACTGTAAACACAGAGAAGAAGCTAGGTGAGATTGGAGATTGTTACTTGCATTTATGAGTTTACTCAACCAATGTTCAATTCTCTGTAATATGATTGTATGCTCGACTTTGTGCTAAACACTGAAGATTACAGGGTTAACCAAGTGAATCCACATTGATGCAGCCTACTAGAATACCCTTGGATAGAACCTCGCACTGTACTGTGGAAAGAAATCAGTACCAGGAGATAGTGGCTCACACCTGTAGTCCTGGCTACTCAGGAGGTTGAGATCCAGAAGATTTCAGTTTGAAGCCACCTGGGCAGAATAGATTCATAAGATTTCATCTTCAAAATAACCAGCAAAAATAAGGGCTGGAGTATGACTCAAGTGGTTGAGAACCAGCTGAGTAAGCAAGCTTAGTGAGGTCCTGAGTGCAAACCCTAGTAACATCCCATCCCCAAATAAGAAAAGAAAGAAAGATCACTTACATCATAATTGTTATGCACAGGCACTGTGTTTTCATCAATATTAATAACTCATGTAACCTTACATTAATTTCATTTCTTCATGGAGGAGGGAGAGGCCAGTTGAGGTTAAGTAGTTTGTCCAAAGTCATATAGGAAGGGAAACAGTGGCACAAGGTCTTAAATCCATCAGCTGAGTTCCTACGTCCTTCCGTAACTAATTCTTGCTGCAAGGATGGACAATTGCAGCAAGTGTGTGATGACACTTTCCAGAGTGTACGTCCACTATGATAAAGACATTTAAAACAATCTGGAAGAATGTGGCATTGGTGCTGAGTTCCAGGGTGGACCTAGGGATGGGAGTGGCCGAACTTTCCAGAATGTGAAAGTCAGGAAAGAAAGCAGAGATCTTGAGCCGGAAGACACCTTAATAAAGCATTCATTTCCTTTTCCAGAGGAGCAGATAAGATAGGTGAAATGAAAGCACAGGAAGCCAGGATGGACAATCAGATTCCTGGCTTTAGAAAGGCCCTACTGTATACTGCAGTAAAAATACAGTTTTATAAAATGACCACTTACTCTGATACACAACTAGTGTACAGCATGGCGCGCATAAAAATCCACAGCATTGGAAGGGCGAAAGTAGGTTAAATAGAGGCAGTGGTTTTTGGCTAGTGGTAGCCACAGGATTTTGGGTGCTCCAAGCTTCTGATGGCTGGGCAGATTAGTGTGGATTTCTAGTCTTTATCATTGGGAAGACCTGAGCCCTAAGGTCCGCCACAGAGGCCCTGTGAATGGCTGTCCTTGGTGCCACGTATTCCATGGATAGCTCCCAGATTTTGCTGCTTCCTTCCTCTTGGCCCTGGGTTGTGCACAGTACATGAACAGGCCCAGTTGGATACCCCTGAAAGTTTGGAGTTCATCGTTCACACACAGAAATCCCCTCTCATCTCCACATCAACCAAATATTCATTCTTCAACCATCAGCTGTTTTTTTCCTGTCCAACAGAAACAATCTAGTTACACTCACATTAAGTTGCTGGAGACTGGTGTATCCTCTCTTCTAAGAAAACAAGAAAAGTTATATGTCAAAGGAATAATTAGTTAAGTAAGGGAAACAAGACTTGTAAATCCAAGAGACTCAGTGCCATTGCTGGGTGAAGAGGTAGCTATTCTCTCTCAACCACATAAGGATAAATGAAAAGCAGGGATCTTTTCTTCAGCAGCACTGGCGACACATTGGCTGTCCTCTCCGCTTTAATATGCAGTTCTGAAAATCTTGATAATGTCAACTTTTTAGGGTTATGATTTTTATTAGCCTATTTGGGAATCTGAGAGCTCTGAATGGCAACTATGTTTTCTGAATTGTTGGATGGGCACAAAAGGAGTGCCCAGGTTGGTTGTGCCTAGGATAGGTGCATAAAGAAAAGTCACTGACAGCTGGACATACATGTTATACCTTGGCTCTACAAATAATCAGTCAAAGGCTGGGAAAAATATTAGCGATTACCTACCGTGTAGATGGGAGTGAAGACATGTTCTAAGAGTGAAGTTGAAGTTGAAGTTGAAGTTGACTTTGGCAGGTAGTGAGTTCACTGGTAGACCATATGGAGAGATTGCCTACGAGGCTTGTAAACTGTGTGTGTATGTGTGTGTGCATGACAACATGTCTAATGGTAATCCCAACCCTCAGATTTCATCTCTGGTAATGCTTTTCATGTGCTGATACCCTACAATCTTATTATTTCTCTCTTTCCCACTCTGTCTCTGTCTTTCTGTTTCTCATTTTTTGATCTGTCACAGCATAATGCTTTGTGTTCAGTTGTGTCACTTTCCTGAACAAATCTAGTGGATATTTGATCCTTGTGATACCCAGAGGAAGGGTGCAGCTCACATTAGCTTTCAAGTATAAATGGAACAGCAAAACTAACAGGGAAATGTCTTCTCCATCACTGAAAATGGTAGGCTCACAGCTCTTATTTGTCAAATTTTTGAGCAAATCTAGTATATAGCTTATTTCTGTGTGGTAATCCATCCTAAAACTCAGAGACCTAAAACAATGGTTATTATCAAATATTTACCCTAGCTATTAGATTATTTAACATAATATAGTTATCACATTCTTCTTGTTGTTAATATTATTGTAGATATTATTATAGCTCAAGACTGGTGGGTTGGCTGGTGCTGGCAGGACTTGTTTAAGGGTCTCTGCTGACTTCGCTGGCCTGCACAATTGCTCTAGGACGGACTTGATCTCTTTCACTCTCTTTCTTCTGGTCTTCCTGGTTTAGCAGGTTTGCCCTAGAAGTTCCTCAGCATGGAAGTAGCAAAGAGATGGGGGGGGGTGGAGAGGGGGAAAACAAGCAGAAACTTGCAAACCATCTTAAAGAACAGGTTTGGGCAAGGCACACTCTTACATGTGCTCCCTTGGCCAAAATGAGTGAAGTTACTAAATGTTCATGAAAATGTAAGGACAAGAAGAGAGTGTGCTTACCCCCCCTCCCACACACAACTAAAGGGCAACCTCACAAACTGCAGTAGATTGTTTGGTTTTACAAGACTGCTAAGGAAGGGGTTTGCATAGCATGGAGATAGAGTTATCACAGAGGTGATCCTAAGGTCAACACTGCAGTGTGCTTGTGTGTGCATGTGTGCACACAAATACCCCAGGAGATACACACGCTTGAAAAAACAGCCAAAGAAATTTCCTTACTGCTTTACTGAAACAACCCCATCCCCCACTCTCCCACACATTGTATTTTTTATGCTTTAATGTATACTTTAATTCTCACCTTAGCTTATTTACTCAATTAAAAAAGAGATTCAACCGTAGAAAACTCCATCACTCATCATCCAGTAGGATTTGTTCTGGAAAGAGGTGCATATGATTTTTCAGACTCATTAGCTATTCAGTTTTTTAATTGCATATTCTAGATGCTGTTGGTTTATGTAAATGTTTCTGTGGTGTTAAAAGTGACCTTGTTTATCACCTCCTAGTCTAAAAGAAACTATTGCTTATTAAAGAATGAGAAGAGAAGTCAGCCTCTTATGGTTTTTGGAGAGGTTTGTCACTGGATAGACTATAAATGTTTGGTGCAATACCAACTGGTTCTTTCAGCTCACAGAAAGAACATTCATATAAATAACAGTTTGTAGGGGCTATTTCTTGCCCTAAGCAAAATGATGCAAGTATCAGTTTACAGGAAATCTTTTTTACTTTTTTGGGGAAAAAAAAATCTACCAAGAGAAAAGGATTAACTGAAATTCCTTAAGCAGGTTTCTTAAACTGCTGTGAATTCTTTTTGTTTGTCTTGAGCAAGTGTGTTACTCTTTAATGAGATTATTTTGATCTTTTCTCCAGGTTTGAGTGCAATATATAACAAAGATTTCTTTCTATTGCCCTTTTCTTCCAAGGAAATGTCTTTCCGTTAGGCTAACCGTTGATAGCTGAATTATTATACCCAATTGTTCTGATTTATATATTCCAGGTCTGCCTAGCATTTTATATTTTTCCTGCCCTGGGCTTTGTCTATATGAGGTATCCAGATCAACCACCTTTTTTCTTTCTAATGTGTATGTGGCATTAACTCTGCTGTGACCTTCTCCTGCTCCCACTGCTCTTCCTCCTCCTCTTCCTCCTCCTCCTTCTCCTCTCCTCCTTCTTCTTCTCCCCCTCCTCCTCAACTTTGTCTTCTGTGCTGGTCCTGGGACCTATGGCCTTGGCACTGTCTCCAAGCATTTTTGCTCAAGCCTAGCACTTTTCCACTTGAGCCACAGCTCCACTCCAACTTTTTGTTGGTTAATTGGAGATAGGAGGCTCATAAACTTTTCTGCCTGGGCTGGCTTTGGGCTGGGATCCTTAGAGCTCAACCTCCTGAGTAGCCAGGATTCCAGGGCATGAGGCACTGACTCATGGCCTGTGATCTACTTCTTTATCTTCTCATCAGCCATTCTCTGGCTCCATCACTGTGCTGTAGTCAAAGTCCAGTATGTTCCAAACCTCTTCCTAGGTTGCTCTCTCCCAGAGTAGCCTGTTATACTGGGAGAAGCAGGCCTGTAATTCCTACAGTCTCAGCTTTCTTGTTGCAAATCAAGATCAGGCTAAATAAATCATTTCGAACTCTAATATTCTTTGATTCTGAGTGCTTTCCAGTCTCTGATTCTTTGATGCTGGTTGAATTTTGAAGAGGTTAGGAGACTCAAGTACCCAGAGCTTGTATAAATACAGAGATGGTACCTCTTCAGTCCAGAGTCCTTCCTAACCTCTCAGACTATTTCCCTTCTCCCCAGCCCTGTTGTCAATAGACCCTTAGTGTGCAGAATATCTACAGTACAGTTTGGCACAAGTGTGTACAATGTTAGTTAGCTGACTGTTATCTTAGCTTTAGTCAACATTTCTGCTCCACTTTCTCTCTCTGTCCTCTTTTATCCATTTTCCTTTCCTGTCTTTTGCAGTGCTATGAGATCAAACCCAGGGCAATGCACATGCTACACAGTTGTTCTGTTGTTCTACCAGAGTTTTATTTCATCTTTTTTTTTTTAGACCCAGTCTTGTAGTATAGGCCCAAGTGTGGCCTTGAACTCACTAGCCTGACTGATTACAGGCATGTGGCACCATACCAGGCTTATTAGTATCATTTCTTGATGTTCATGAGATCCTTTCCTTTCTTATTTCCATCTATCAGTATCTGTTCAGCATTGAATGCCTACCACATGCCACATGTAACACTACTTATTGGGGGTGCCTGGTGGTAAAGAAAGGCACAGATCTATGTTAGGGTAGAAATGGGTTGAATTTCATGGGTGAGAAATACCTTGCCTTGGACTAGTACTGTATTGAGATGTATTCAGAGTCTGGTTGTCCTGACATTGCTTGTGGCAGGAGAGTCTTTGCATTTTATAAATCTAGTTAGGTTAGTATCTACACATGAATATGTACACACACATTTGCTGTGTATGTATGTGTATATATATATATATGCACAAATCTGAATATTCACGTACATATGTTTATATATGTATATTTGTATACATGTGTGTATATACATACATATGTATCACAATAATTTTAACACTCATTAAGGCATGTGGTCCAAATCTGATTTGTATTGTCCAATCTGTCCCTGTCTCTTTCTCCTTCTCTCCCTCCCCTGCATCTCTCTTCCTGTCCTTTTCTTCTTCCTACCTCCTTCTTTCCCTCCCTTCCTTCTTTCCCCTTCTCTCTACTTAAATTCAAGACCAAAGGCTTTAAAATTTTACATCTTCCAAAAATCTTTCAATGACTCTTTTCTATGATCTTGGAGTTCATGTTCTCTACAACGGTTTTAGAGTGTTAATTTATAATGACCACATGTACAGCCCTTAGTATACTGTATTAACCAGTATAAGTTTGGATTTAGAATATCTCCTGAAGTCACATTTGTGTTAAAACTTGTTTATTATTGTGCTGATATTGAAAGGCAGAAATCTTTAAGTAGTGGGGCCTACATGGAGGATTTGGGTCATGGGCAGGGGACATGTCCTTGAAGGGGAATATAGACTTTTGTCTCTTCCTTTTTCTATTTTTCATTTCTCTGCAACCATGTTATTGGGATTCTTCCTGCTCTATCTCCTCTTGTCCCAATATATTGTACTGCCACAATAGAGTCATGGACTAAAACTCCAAAATACATTAGCCAAACAAAACCTTTCCTCTTTATAAGTTGATTTACCTTAGGCATTTGTTACAGTAACATGAAACTGATGGATACAAGCCATTTTTGGCTTTTTAATGACCTGAAAGGTTCAAAGAGATAAAAAAGTCTCTTTCAGATAATGTGCTCGCTGCTTCATTTTATGCTATGAAAATGTCTCCTAATTTGGTCACACTGTAGTCAGTAAAAGGCAGGCATCTTTGCCGTATCATCTCTTTTCTTCCCACTGGGGGCTTTGCTTTGTTAACTTATGGAAGCTTTTAGGATTACTGTCTTAACGTTTATATTGGAGGCTTTTATAATGGATCAGATAACATCACTCATTTTCAACATCTAAAATAAAGATAGCAATCTCAGTGGCATTAGATCCTTGAGAACATCTAATGAAATGATGCTTGTAAAAGCATTTAGCTCTATACGGGAGACCTAATGGAGGCTCCATGTTAGTCACGACTGATTTAAAGATCTGAGAGGACCGATTAAATTGGGGAAATTCTATAGTTTCACTCTCCCTAACGTGACTAGTATTTTCATGATAATGTCTGTAGTTGTAAAGACTGGAAAGTTAAAACACTTAAGTTATATCATTTGTGGATCTCCTTGTGGCTTCGTTTCCTCATCTGTCAAATGGAGCCTATATTTCTTTACCTAATGTGGTTGTATGGAGACATCAGCTCCTATAAAATGCCCAGAACAGTCTCAGTGCACTATGGGATGGGCATGGGTGTTAGCTATTATCCCTATTTTTCTAAACTTCCTCTCCTTCCCTATACATGCTATTTTATTGTAATCTTAACATCTACACCATTATCCTGAGGTCTGCATTTCAGCAAATTTGCACAGACATTTAATTTTTACTGGATTCAATTCCTTCATAAGAGCTAATCAAACTCTGTACTATCAGCTACTATTGGACATGTAAGCGCCTCTCCATTTTCAGAGAGAGTATTACAGATCTACCTAAAGGAACAGGTTAGTTTTCTGTCTTGAATGATGATAGCCTTACAATAAGGCACACAAGTAGCTTATGGACCATTATCTTTGTCTATATTGCTTTCCAAATGGATTACATCAGTCGTCGTGAATGTTTTAAGCATGTGACAACACGGAGATGGGTTTGGGCAATCCAGCCACAGGGTCTGGTCTTTTACACAGTCACCTTGAGGAGGTAGTGAGTCAGGAAATTAGAGTGATGTCGCTTTGTCACCGTCCTTAAGGGCTGCTCCCCTGTCACCGTCAGACTCCAGAAATCAGAGATGAGGCAGCTGTTGGTGGCCAACTATTCCGGTCTCAGGTACTGATCCCAACTGCCTTTCCAGGGGCCAATCTGTAGCTCCCATTATGAGCACCCTTTCAATTGATTCTTCACTATCAAGCTGTTCTCAGATCTTAGTGGCCTGTTTTTGGATTCTGCGTCCTGGTTTCCTGGCCTTTGTGGTCTTATCTCTGATCAAATCCTCATTAATGTGACCCCAGGAGGCAACAGTGAGGGCACACTGTATTCTTAGTTCAAAGGAATACCCACCAGGTTTCCAGGGGACCTGCATTAGCTCTAGATTTAGTGGTCAGATTTTATCTTTGCCCATGGGTAATAGAAACAGTTTCCTTTGGGCACAAAGAATAAACACAAACTCTCCAATTCTTGCTTTGGCTGACCTCAAACCACAATATTCCTATCTCTGCCACTTAAGTAATTGGAGCTACAGGCATGCACCCCTGTGTCTGGTCCAGTGCTTTATTTCTTGCTTTGCGTGCTGGTTGTCAAGATTCTTTGAGCTCTTCATTCACTGATAGAGCGTTGTCTAGAACAATGCAATGTCTAGAGCAATGTCTTTAGTATTTCATTGTTTAGAGTTATTTTTTGGCTACTCCTGTCCTCGCTGTTCGCTGTTTAAAATGAAAGGTGATGGGCAGCAATGGCGTCTCTGCTTGTGAGTCTTGTGGTGGTTTTGAGAATGCAGGTTGGTATCCTGTGTGCCTCAGAGCTTGGTGCTCACACAGTGATCAATGTGTTTACATAAACTATTTGCTGAGGAGGGAAAAGTGCATTTCCTGTGCTTAAGCAACTAAAGATTCATCCAAATAATTACAGAAAAAAAACCCATATAGAAACCAAATCAAAACTTACTAAGCAATCTGGTGAATGAGTGTTGAGTGTCCCCAGAAATGAGTTTCCTGAGTAGGCACACTGTTCTCACAAATGTCTAATGAAGGCAAGAAGTTCCAGGTCTTTTGGCCCTGACTAGTAGGCTGCAGGGAAGAGTAAGCTGAGAGATGTTTAGGCTTGAGCTTGCTGACCTACAAGGAGGAAACCTAGTTTGATGGGGGCTGAGACAGACTAAAGGGATACTGGGAGTGGAGGCTATAGGCAGAGGTGGGGAGTCACAAGTATGAGATGCCAAGCTAGAGTGTGGCAAAGTCTTGAAGGTTGATATAAGCAGAGGATTGGAGCCCAAAGAGCGTCATGTAACAAGAAATGTGTACTAAAGTTACCAGCACAACTATGTTTATTGCAGCATTATTTACCATAGCTAAGATATGGAACCAACCCAGATGCCCTTCAGTAGATGAATGGATCAAGAAAATGTGGTATATATACACAATGGAATTGTATGCCTCCATCAGAAAGAATGACATTGCCCCATTTGTTAGGAAATGGAAAGACTTGGAAAAAAATTAAGTGAAGTAAGCCAGGCACAAAGAAACATAGATTTCATGGTTTCCCTTATTTGCAATAACTAGTATATGTCTGAGACAAGCAGAAATGGTGAGATAAGTTGATCTTAGGCAAAATGAACCCCAAGATAAGGATTCAAAAGTTTTTTCTTTCTTGCGATTGTTTCTAACATATTTATAAGATGATTTCTTTGTTGCTTTGTATGTCCCTCCCCCACGGTATAACCCCTGCTCTCACTGTATTTGACATTGGTATAATTTGTGGAGGGGAAGGGAAAAAACAAATCATTTAAATAGGGATACAGGTGGACCCATTGCAACAATGAGATGTACAAGATGTTATGTCGAAAAATGAACTTTACAACTTTGGCTGGGGGGCAGGGTGTGGGGTGGGAGGGAGATGGGAAGGGATGGGAAGGGGAAACAAAGGAGGAGGCAACAATGCTTGATAAGAAATGCACCTTGCCCATGTAATTATAACCCCTCTGTACGATATTTTCACAATAAAGAAAAGAAATGTATTAAATTTGGAGGCATGAATATGCAAAGGTGTATTATTGATAATTTTTACTATCTGTAGACACTCTGCTATAATAAAATATGTAATGTCATTTAATTCTCTGCAGCATAATGATATACTCAGATCTATATCTACATCTTCATCTATCTACCTATCTACCTATCTACCTACCTATCTATCTATCTATCTATCTATCTATCTATCTATCTATCTATCTATCTATCTATCTATCTATCTATCTATCTATCTATCTGTCTGTCTGTCTGTCTGTCTACCTATTTATCTATTGTACCAGTTTTGTAGATCATTAGCTATAGTTCTGCAAGGTAAAATTCACTAAAAATTTACATGGGTTCAAAAGTGTTGCTTTGTAGCCTTTTAGTTGTATACCCCAGAGTCAAATGTAGTTTCTAACTTTTAGAGTAGAAGTAAGGAGAGAGGTTAGTTCTGAGACTAGAAGGCAGAATTCTAGTTTGGTAGGGATTAGAATGTGTGGAAAATGCAGAGAAAGAAGACAAGACCTTTTGCTGAGCATGTATCAAGCACCAATGGTTCTTAAATACTAGAATTACTATAGTTACTAGAGCAACTAGAGTTATCAAGATGATAGATGTGTGATTCCTGGGACTCAGGTCCTCAGCAACAAAAGTAGAACCAAATCTTAGCTATGATGAATAATATTGTAATAAACATAGTTGTGCTGGTAGCTTTAGTATGGCCTTGTTTGTGATCATTGGGGTAAATGCCCAGAAGTGAGATTGCTGGGTCTTGGGGAGCTCTATGTGGAGTCTTTTGAGAAACCTCTATACTGCTTTCCAGAGTGGTTGAACAAGTTTACACTCCCACCAACAGTGCAGTAGGGTTACCTTTTGGCCATATCTCCTCCAGCATTTGTTGTTATTAGATTTCTTGATTATAGCAATTCTAACTGGGATGAGGTGGAATCTCAATGTTGTCTTGATTTGCATTTCTTTTATAGCCAGAGAAGTTGAGAATTTCTTCATGTGTCTATTGGCCATTCTTATTTCCTCTTCAGAGAAGTTTCTCTTTAAGTCTTTAGCCCACTTATTAATCTGGTGTTTGTTTCTTTGAGGATTTGTTTTTGGGGGATTTATTTTTTTGAGTTTTAAGTTTATTTTAGATATCAGTTCCTTGTCTGTTGTATGGCTAGTGAAGATCTTCTCCCAATCCATGAACTTTCTATTGCTCTTGCTAGCTATGTCCTTTGCCATGCAGAAGCTCTGCAGTTTAATGCAATCAGTAGAAGAATGGATTCAAGAAAGTGTGGTATATATACACAGTGAAATTCTATGCTTCCATCAGAAAAAGTGACACTGCCCCATTTGTTAGGAAATGGAGAGACTTGGGAAAAAATTACATTAAGTGAAGCAAGCCAGACCCAAAGAAATATAGGTCCCATGTTTTCCTTTATTTGTCAGATGAGCAGAAAAGGTCAAAAGCTATGTACATATGACCATATAAGATGATGCTAAACTAAATGAACCCCAAGATATAGACACAGGAGGATTTCCTTTGTTATTGTTTTTAATGTACTATATTTTTTCTGTCTTTCTTTCTTCTTTCTTTCCTCTCTCTCTCTCTCTTTCTTTTTCTCTTTGTCAGTTGTGGTACTTGAACTCTGGGCCTGGCTGCTGTTCCTTAGCTCTTTAGCTAAAGGCTAGCGCTCTACCACTTGAGTCACAGTGCTACTTCTGGTTTTCTGAGTGGTTTATTGGAGATGAGAGTCTCACAGAGTTCCCTGCCTGTGCTGGCTTTGAACCATGATCCTCAGATCTCAGCCTCCTGAGTAGGATTACAGGTGTGAGCTACCGGTGCCCAGCTTTTTTCATTCATTTATTTGTTTGTTTATGTATTTATTTATTCCCCTATGGTATATCCCCTGTATTGTCACTGTATTTGATTTTGGTGCCCTGCATCTTGTATATACATTTATCTACTTTGGGGAGGGGAAGGGGAATAACAAAATGTTGAAACAAGGACACAGGATGACCCATTGTAACAGTGATACTCACAAGACACTATTTTGGAAATGAACTTTACCACTTTAGGGGATGGGCGGGGGAGTGGGGGAGGTGGGGGAGGGAAGGGATAGAAGAAAAACAAAGAAGGAGGTAACAATGCTCAATAGGAAATGTACTCATTACCTTATTTATGTAACTGTAACCCATTTGTTCAGCATCTTTACAATAAAATAAAATTTAAGAAAAGTAGAACCAAGTTATTAGGGTCCTGTATAAGCTTGAGAGATAATTGAGGCAGTAATGAACAAATACTGATTTCTTGAGCTGGTGAACTGTATCACTGTTCAAGTCTGGGGTGAGATTAAGCCTTTGGATGGGAGAAAATTATGTTGGGGTACAGGAGGGTAAAGGACTAAGACAAGGCTATTCTGCTTATCCAAGTTCTTCTTTTGAGACAATCTTTTTTTTTTTTTTTGTGAAATTACCGTACAGAGGGGTTACAATTACATGGGCAAGGTAATGAGTACATTTCTTATCCAGCATTGTTGCCTCCTCCTTTTTTTCCCCTTCCCATCTTGATGAGTATGTCAAGAGAAGAATCATTACATGATAGACTGTAAGCTAATTAAAACCCATACATGACATCACAAGGACTGAAAACAGCCAGCAACCTAAAACTTGTATTTTTTTTCAATCACCTAAAAGCCTATAAGGGATCTAACTTCAGTCCTTTGAGAGACCTTGGTTTTTGCTTTGTCAACTGTTCCTCATCCTTCAAAAGATTTCTGTATTTGGAAATTAGTTAGAGAAGGCTTCTTCTGTTGCTTTTAACTCTAAAATCTGGCTAATAGAGCCAAAGGAAGTATATAGAGAGGGCAGAAAAGAAAATAGATTGAATCACTGATAAGGTGAAATATTTTTCTTTATCTTTGAATGTAAAGGTTCTGGTTCAATGTGTTGTTCCTGATAGATGCTCAATAAATATTTGTTGAACAAAATAAGAAATGAATAAACAGAAAGATTACCTTCAATTAGTCAGATCACTTTGGTTATGTCAATGCAGTTTAGAACAGGTTTAGAACAGCCCATACCAATCCTTTAAATCTGGCCAGGAATATTTTCTGTTTTGCAAGTAAGACGAAGCACATCTTCATTTTTGTGGCAGCCACTATTTCTCCTGGGGGAAATGGGGGTTATTGTAATTCCAGCTTAACTGAAATATGTAAGGCTTACTCATCTTATGCATAAAATTGATAACCTGTGCATCAGGGACTGTCTATTTCTTTCTTATTAATCCATTTTAGACTTTATAAGTCAACTGAGCATTCAGCTTTTGAAAAATGATTCTGGAAAATTATTTTACATAAGTACTAGTAAATACTAGTATGTATTCCTGGAAGGGGATGGAAATATTCCATTCAGTCTCTGGTGGCCTGAAGAGCACAAATAATGGGCTGGAAGACAGGGCTGAGTTTAGATAACAGCAATGCATGGGCTGGTCAGTTCTACTTTTCATTTAATGAGGATGATTTATTTTAAAACTTTGTAAGGGGGGTGGGAAATCATAAGGCAGATGAGAGAAATACATGCACAGATCAATAGCCAGCATGACTCGTAGTAGGAAAATTGTGAGTTTTCATCTTTTAGGTTCATGCATGTGGGCAGTTGGAAGATTTTAATGATGTCATTAAGTTTATGTTTGTAGACTGTAAGCATGGCCAGGCTGTTAATCTTTTTATAAATTGTGAGCAAAGGGATGCTTCACAGTTTTAAGAGGACATGGATATGGGCAAATTCAGTCTGTTTAATTCTGCAGTTGGCCATCTTTGTGCTGAAGGAATGAAAATTGTGGCTTCCTAAAAAGGCCTCACTTTTTACAGACCCGAGAGATTTTTATGTCTTTCTGAGATGACCAGGAACTATTGTTTAGAAAGGGTGGTGGGCTTGGGGGCTATCTGTAGTGGCTCCTCTGTGTGAATTTGACTTACAACCAAGCCAACAGAAGCAAAGTAAATGGAGGATAAATCTAATTAATCCTATGATTAAAGTAAAAGCAAAATTTGCCATCAAATATTTTATGGTTAAAATTTATTATATTGTCATCCAAAAATTTGAAAAACTGCTGTAGCTTTCCATTTGCATTTTTTTGTTACTGTAAACTTGAACCGATTTAATTATTTGATTTTTGATGAAATTATTTCTCCTAATTGGCCCCTGTGCGAGCATAAATTATTTACCATGATGCTTAAAATTAAGTGATTTTTTCCCCCTGCATATCAAAATCAGTTTGAGGAAATGGGATAAATACCAATGTTTAAAGCAGTATAAGAATTATAATAAAGTACAAATCTTGGGGTTATCTTTTTGGCATCATGAACATGATCTTTATTTAAAATGCCTAAAAAGTAAAAGAGGGAAATTTGGTTTTGGAAAACAAATGTGCTAGTTGGACTGAGCCAGGCCTGGCTAGTAGTAGAAGACCAAGTATGGATTGAGTAAAGAGGAGACTGAGGGGGTATGTAGTGCATCTGGGCCAGGGGAGTGCTGGGTCTGGGGATAGGGCAGAAACATTGGCAGTGGCAGAAAAGGGACCTGGTGCTTGGGACCAGTCTGGAGTCATTCTCTGAAACCACATGGCTCAGTGTCCACATCAAGGCAGGCAAAGAAATACCAAAGGATCAGTAGGTTTTTCAGGTGGCGCCAGTAAAAAGAAGCTTGACTGAGTAGCCAAGAATAACAAACACACACAGAAAGGGGGCAGAGGAGCAGTATGAGACTCTTGGCAAAGCGTTTTGGAAACTGCAAGCAAAAATCAAAGCAAAGTGTCTGGACCCCAGATGAGGCAAGCCTTTGAGGTTAGAGTTTTATTTTGGTCAGAATTGCGTCTTCAGAAATGTATGCTGAAGCCGGGGTGGTGCCCCATACCTGTAATTCTACCTCCTCAGGAGACTGAGATCTGAGAATTGTGGTTCAAAGCCAACCTGGGCAGGAAAGTCCATGAGACTTCTATCTCCAGTTAAATACCAACAAGCTGGAAGTGGAGCTGTGTCTCAAATAGTAGAGCACTAGCTTTGAGCACAAAAACTCAGGGATAATGCCCTGGACCTGAGTTTAAGGCCAGGGACTGGCACAAAAATAAAACAAATCAATAACAACAGCAACAACAAAACAAAAACAAACATATGTTGAAGTCCTAACTTTGAGACCTGTAAATGTGACTTTTTGTGGAAATCGGGACTATGTGATATAATCAGATTAGATGAGAATATTGCTTTTGGTCCTAATGAAATATGACTGCTCTTCTCCTCCTCGCCCTCCTCCTTTTCTTCTTTCTCCTCTACTTCCTCTTCCTCCTTCTCCTCCATTTTCTTCTTCTTCCAGCATGTGCAAGGCACATGGTCTACCACTGGAGCCACATCTTTTTGTTTTGGTTATTTTTCAAATAGGGTCTTGTGTTCATGCCTGGGCATGCATGGACTTTATTCCTCCTATTTATACTTCCTTTTAAGGTGAGATGACAAGAAGGCACCATTTTGCCTTGCTTTGTATTTGTTGACATGAAATCATCTGAACTTTTTCCCCCAAGGTAACCATGAGGCATAAGTCCTTTGATCTTGACTTCCCAAGTTGCTGGGATTACAGGAGTGAGTCACTGTTGCCTGGCTATGACTAGTGTTCTTTTTTAAAAAAATTAAATTGTTTTTTTATAAAAGTGATGTACAGAAGGCTTACATTTATATAAGTCAGGTAAAGAGTACATGTCTTTTCGGATAATGTCTGACTGGTGTTCTTTTTAGAAGGAAGTGCCTCATGAGGACAGAGAATGCTATATAATGACTGAGGCAGTGATGGAATGACAACACTGCCAGCTAAAGAGATGCCAAATATCAACAGCTATTAGCAGAAGCCAGGAAGAAGCAAAGGTGGATTCTACCTAGAGTCTCAGGAGATGAAGGTCCTGTTGATACCTTGGTTGTGTACTTGCAGCCTCCAGGACGGTGAGGAAATACATTTCTGCTATTTTAAGTCAATTGGTTTATGGTAAGCTGTTATGTCAGCCCTAGCCCACTGCATCTCCCTATGTGTATCTATTGTACTGGGCGTAAGCCCTGCTCATTTCCCAGAGCCCTGACAGAGATGGAGATTAGGAAGAAGGGTGATAAGCAAGGTGGTTTCTGTTCACCTGAACTGAAGATTATCTGATCTTTCTTCTTTTTTTAATTTTAATTTTTTTATTGTAAAAATACTGTACAGAGGGGTTACAATTACATGGGCAAGATAATGAGTACATTTCTTATCAAGCATTGTAGCCTCCTCCTTTGTTTCCCCTTCCCATCCCTTCCCATCCTCCCCCCACCCCCCCCACCCAATCCTCCCTGCCCTCCCCCCAATCAAAGTTGTAAAGTTTGTTTTTGACATAACGACTTGTACTTCTCATTGTTGCAATGGGTCCACCTGTATGATCTTTCTTCTTATAATGTTGACCTGGGGTGAGCAATTCATTTCTATCTACCCTCAAAGCATGTGTAGGAGAAGCATGGTGTACGAATGATGGTGTACACTAAGCACTGTTTTCTCTAGAAAAAAAATGCCCTCATCACCTTATGCTACAAGCAGAGAGAGGGAGAGAGGGAGGGAGAGAGAGAGAGAGAGAGAGAGAGAGAGAGAGAGGGAGAGAGAGGCACAAAGGGGGTCAATTGTTGAAGATAGAAGCAAAACAGAACATTCTTGAAAAACAACCTCAAGGCTTCAAGCAGTCTCCCAAGGTGATCCTTCTCAACTGCCCACATTGATGAGGTACTGTGAGGATGGAATATGACTGGACACCAAGCATTTAGACTGACAGACAATATTAAATTAGAGAGCATTCAAACACGGTATTTTTCTTTAACCAGGACTCTGTCCTCTGTCACCTCCTCCCGACACACATACATATGTACTTAAGCATACACACACACACACACACACACACACCCCTCTGCAGACTGAATTCTATGGGACTATCTCCACAGGGTCTCTGGGACTAGGACCATCTCTCAGTTGCTACCCTTTATCCTGATTGCTCCCATAGCCTTGGCTTTGCTGACCAGAGCATTAGAGCTTGGAGCTGACTATAGGCTGATGGAGCCACGTAGCAGTCCCCTCCAAGGGGCCTTACCTTCAGTCCTGGGCATCCTCTCCCTGCTTCCTCTTCAGTGGCCTCACCACTAGCCTCATCCTCATCAAGCCTCATCCTCACCACTGAGCACTGCCACCATTAGATTCTCCTTCTGGGGCTCTGGTTCACCTTGATGGGATGCATAGCTACTTTGAAAGCATGTGTGGGAAGTTTTCTCCTTTACCTCACTATCCCTCTTTTCCCTCCTGAACCATCTGGGTTCAGAGATACAGAGATACAGAGATAGAAATCATGAAGAGCATAACAGTAGCTTACCAAAAAGCTATAGCAATAAAAAATTATTATTACTTTTTGGTTCTTTCCCATGTTGAATCTCTGTGACTGCAGTTCTCAGCATTCCAGGCAGCTCTTTATCTTCCATCCTTGCTGGAGGGAGAGTGTTGACTTAAGATGCCTCCAGGGTTTTTGCTTTTCCTTTTTGAATGAAGGAAAGAGTAAATGATATGCTCTTAACCATTATTTTGATAAAATAGTTCAGACTTTTGGCATTATTAATATGGAATATATAAACCCAGTATTTAAAAGCAAACAAATCAAATCACAAAAACAAAACAAAACAAAGCCCCCCAAACCATTACCTTTTCAAAGGGCCTGGTCTTTGAATAAATTCATGGTTGATATTAAGGAATAGCTTCCCTTTTTTTTTTGAGGAGTTCACATTTGTTTTAAATGTTTACTTTATTGTAAGAGTGATGTACAGAGGGGTTAAGGTAATGAATAAGTAAGGTAATGAATACATTTCTGTCAAGCATTGTTTCCCCTCCCTTTTCTCCCATTTTCCTCTCCCCTGACTACCCTCACCCCCAAGTTATAAAGTTCACTTCCAACATATTGTCTTGTTAGTATCAATGTTTCATTGGTTCACCCTTTCATTTGTCTTAGCATTTTGTTATTTCCTTTCCCTTCCCCAAATCAGATAAACGTATACACAAGACACAGAGTACCAAAATCAAGAACAGTGACAACAGGGGATAAACCAAGGAAAGAAATAAAGGTCAAGAATGTGGAATGATAATGAAAATTACTATATGATTTCATTTATGTGAGATGCCCTACCAAATTTATACAGAGGCAGATGGAAAATTAGGGTTTAATGGGAACAGAGTCACAGTTTAGGAAGATGAAAATATTCTAAAGGTAGACTAGGGTGATGGTCACATAACAACGTGAATATACTTAGTGACAAAGAACTAGGCACTTAAAAACAGTGAAATGGAAAATTCCATGTTGTGTATATTTTATCCCATCCCCTCTGAATATGGACTTGCATGGCTAAAGGTCAAACTCAAAGGCTGAAGAGAGTTGCACACAGACAGTTCGGTAAAGCTAAGGGTTTGGGGATCACCATCTTTTCTCATAGAGGTCATCTTGAGAACAGATAACACTAGGTAATATAGCTTAGTGAAAATAACATTCTTAGCAGGTGTTCTTTAGCTGTGAATCTATACCCTGAAATCTGTGTGCTTCTCATATTGAATGGGGGAAAAGGTGCTATAATTCTCCTCACCAAATAATGCAAAAGGAACATTCTTGTTTCCGCTGACTTCTCATAGCCACAGCCAAAAAAAAAAAGTCCTTTACTTTTAATGAAAATTCAGAAAACCATAGAATATTCTTCAATCCCTTTTGAAATCTCCTTTTGAAACCAGCGTTTTCCTAGAGAGACTTATTACGTTCTTAGAAACTGCCAACAGCTACTTTTCATATAATAGAATTTGCCTCAATGAAGATTCTTAAACACTTTGGCTTTCAAGAATTATCAGTGGAAAAATATGAATACTCTTTCTCCTATTAATATTGGGATCCATGTGACAAGAGAGTACTTCCTGAGAATATTAACATTATAATATCATCTTGAAATTTTTCATTAAGAAAAAGTCACTCTTCATATACCTACAGCAATTAATTATTAAACGCTACAATAAGCTATTCCAATCTTATTCAAATAAGCCCTGAAAATACCAGCTTAATGTTAACCTATTCCGGAAAGACATCCTCAGCGTTTCAGAAAATAGCCTTTTTGGGGGATTTTGGTTTGGAAAGGGCTTTAGGGTTCGATGGAGTTGATGATTTGTGACCTTGTCCCGAGTCTTATGAGTTTATGTAACCTTGAAAGAGTCCTTCAATTTTCTTCAGTCTCACTGTCTTAATATGTAAAAAGAGACTGATGTTAATTCATATCCAATAGAGTTTGTAAGAGAATAAAATAAGACTGTAAGAGATCTGACGATCCCAGAGAGGCTGGAACCTATCACTGCTCCCTTGGTTTTTCTGTTTGTTTCATTTTCTGGGTCATGCAGCTCATTTCCCAGGAGGCTTTGCCTAGATAAAAATTTTATGTTTGGAAAATCATTGTGCTAATATATAAAAAATGCTTAATAGAGTACCTTTCATATATAAGAGAACCAGGAGCTGTGGATGGGATGGACAAGAGTTCTGTCCCTCCTGGAGCTCACATTCTACTCATGAAGAAAGACAACAAGATGGAAACTTCAGGGTGCTATTAGCACTGGGAGGCACAACACAGACAAGAGAGGCTTGCTCTTCAGAGCTTACTTGGTGTGGCTAGGGAACTCCATTTTGAGGACTCAACATGTGGGTGGAGGCCGGAGCATGAAGTCAGGGCTGGGAAGACTTAGGAAAATGGTGTCCAAATACTTCAAAGTCCATTTAGAAATATACAATTTTAGAGAAAATTTTTATTTATTGTTTTCACTTTTTATTGTGAAAATACCGTACAGAAGGGTTACAATTACTCAGCAAAAATTTCTGCTCACTATTTCTTTAGTCCTTTAGGGTACCAAGCCTGGCTTCAAAGGCCTTATGCTTGTAGGTGGTGCAGCAGGCTGTGTGGTCATGGATCCATCTCTCCCTAAGTATTTTTAAATCCACAGTTCCTGGCAGTTTTTACGGTGCTAGCTCAGAGGTCACATATAGATGTGTCTCTCTCTTTCTGTCTCTGTCTCTGTCTCTGTCTGTCTCTGTCTGTCTGTCTGTCTGTCTATCTGTCTGTCTGTCTGTCTGTCTGTCTGTCTGTCAGTCTGTCTGTCTGTCTGTCTGTCTCTCTCTTACTTCCTATAGCCAATAAGATGTCAGAGATTTGCCACTAGAGACAGCAAGGATCTAAATCAGTAAGTGATAGAGTAGCATTGGTGAAACCAAATAGGACAATTTCTGTACTAGGTCAAAAGCAGGAAGAATATGCGACAGAGGAGATTCCGAAATGAAGTAGAGAGATGAATTCTCTGAGTCCTAGTAATACAGCTACACATCCTCTAGATGGAGTGTTTGCCACCTTAGTATTGGATGGGGAAGGTGAAGGTTCAGCCATTGAATAGAGCCGCTGTGAGGGAAGTCTGGCTTTCTACCAAGTACTCTGAGAAATTGGTAATGGAAGGAGGAAGGAAGACGCGGTGACTTTAGTTGTTGGGTGTGAAGAATTTTTGAAATAGTCTAAGGAATTCAGAGAGTATTTGTTCAATATGTACTGCTTAGTTTAAACTAAACAGTGTGTGTGTGTGTGTGTGTGTGTATGTGTGTGTATGGACACATTTTAGGATACGCGAAGGAGGTTACAGAATTCCACAATTTCAGAGATTCAGGAAATCATGTGGTCTAACAAGTGGCTAGGAATCTCTATGTAGAAGGATTCTAGCTTAAGTTCCACCACTTACTTGTAAGCCGTGGTGACTCACATATGGCTTTTCCTTTGTGAAGGATGAATAAGCCCAATTATACAATGGGTGTGAGATAGCTTCTAAACAGCAGAAGCTTTCCAAAGGCAAGGCTTTGTTCATTACAGTGAGGAGAAAACAAAGGCACCAGGGAAATAATAGGTGGTTGTGGACTGGCTGGTGTGAATGTACCCTCTTGGGCAGGGTCTGCACCTAGGGCAGGACTTCCAGGAGGATTGGTTTGCCATAGTTGGAATACATAAGTCCTCAGAGTTGGAGGTCTTCAAATTGCCCTTTATGTTTGAGTTCAGAATCATCAAGCCCTTGGGGATTGATCTATGACACTCTAATGGTATATACCAGACCACCCATGGTTTAGTCAACTACCCATCCACAATTGACACTCTAAGGCTCAATTCTCTGATAATCTTCATTTTGCCATCTAGTATGTTGTACCTACGGTTTACTTTTAAATTAAAGCACACAACTCACTTTTAGTTGTTTTCTAGCCTTGGAGATGTAAGGTCAGCTCCTCTTTCTGATTATGGAGGAATGAGAGGTTAACGAACTCTCCACAGATTACGTAAGGTTCAGAGGAGAACAAGGTGAGGACCTCCTATGTGCTTCCTTTGACTACATCTTGGGGGAGGTTTGGTTTAAGAAACTAATTTTAGACCTCTTTTACTAGACATTGTTCTCCCATTAAGTGGCTTTCAAAAAAAATGCCCTGACACAGCCTTGATTCAGACTTTTATAAGGTGTTGATACATTTTTTTCCAGAATACAATTGGAGAAATAAATTCAGCTTGCCTGTTAATACTAATATTAGACTCTTGGCATACCAATTTGTATAAACTCCCTCATCTACCCTGGCTGCCACTTGGATGCCTACCTGCCTACCACACTCACATTTCTCCATGGATTAAGAGGGAAAAATAAAATCTAAAGTATTTACCAATTACCTCTTTACTACAGAAAATGTGCCTATGATTCCCTAGAGGTAAAAAAAAATGAACTACTAAAAATGTTAAAATTATGGAACTAGACTTTTCTTAATTTGCCCCCAAGTTACACAAGGGACTCCTTCATGCGCTAATCTAATAATTATGGCAGACGTCTGCATCTCCATGCATGTTCAAAGACTCAGTGTACTTTTAGAGGGAATCTCCTGCTCAGCTGTTTTTTGGTAAGACACTTAGGGAACTGATCTTCAGTCCTTTGCTTAAACGGAGAATGTTATTCATTGTGGTAGTTCAAGTCAGGTAGCAGGTCCAGAGTTTGCTTTGATGACCACTCAGTCTATTCTCTTTCAATTGTAATTATTATTAATAACAAGTGTATTTCATGGTACTAAGAGTCTACAGTAGTCTGTAAACATGCTCACGTTAAGATTTATTTTAAAAAATTCTGAAAATACAAATGTTGCTCACTCTCCTTTCATGTTTCTCCCCTTCTTCCTCCTCCTCCCTCTCCTCTTCCTCCTCCCCACTCCTTCCCCCTTCTCCCCCTTCTCCTCCCCACTCCTTCTCTTCCCTCTTCTACCCCCTTCTTTCCCTCCCTCTTCCTCCACCTACTCCTCTTCTTTTTACTCTACTACCTCCTCCCCCTCTTTTCCCTCCCCCTCCTCCTCCTGCTCCTCCTCCTCCTCCTTCCATTTTAAGAATATTGAAACATACTTTCTAGGTATATTTACTTAAGGGAAAAATTCACAGAAAACCCAACACACAACTTTTTGGTTTTTACAAAGAAGAATCACAATGAAGTTCTTCAAACTAAGGGCATCTCCAGTGTTCTTAAAATATGAATAATTTACAAGGCACCAGTCATATCAATTTAGGAATACAACTATCCCAAGAAGACTTATTCACACAAGCTGGGTACTGGATGCTCATGACTGTAATAGTTACTCAGGAGGCTGGGATCTGAAGATCGGAGCTCAAAGCCAACCTGGGAAGAAGAAAAGTCTGTAAGACTCTTAACCTCCAGTTAACTAGCAAAAAGCCAGAAGGGGACGTGTGACTCAAGTGGTAGAGTGCCAGCCTTGAGTGAAAAAGATAAGTGAGAGTGTGAGGCCCTAAGTTCAAGCCCCCCTCCACACGCAGAATGACTTGTTCACACAAGAAGGTTGAAGGGAAGGAAGCCATTTTTGTTCTCTTTAATGGCTAAAAGAGGGACAGAACTCAAAATAACTTTGGGTGGGGCCATTTGACAAATCTCCTTCTTGTGTGGGTGTGGTCTATGTTAAAAAGAATATGCCATTATCCAGATATTGAAAACTTAAATTCTCCAGGAATGATGGGAAGAATCAGTAAGGATTTGAACCTTTTGATTATTGTTGCTAATGTTGCCTCTTGAATGCTGACGAAATGAAGCATTTCAATTGCTCATTCAAGTTGGATTGAAACAGAGAAGGCATTTTGAAAGAAATTAGGAAAGATCATTCTATTAACAAGATTAGTCCAGAGGTTGATGACTAAAGAAAACAGAGTACAACTAACAGGAAAGGCCAAAAGAACTTTGAATAGAGTAAGCTCATCCTATTAAAAGCTCAACCTTGTGGTCTGGCTTCTACCATCCCATCACTGAAATTGGCTGTTTGCAAGATGTGGCCAAAGCTATGAAGCTATGTCTATCGAATAGCAAAGTGCTAGATTGAAAAAGCGGAAGATTCAATTAATAAGCTGCTTTTTTTCCCTTACAGGATGTTGAGCAGCTAGCTTTATAGTAGTTTCTTCGTTAAGAACTCACTGATTGGTTACTCAAGGATCTCTATGTTCCCCACAAAACCTGTCTGAAAGTTTCTTCTCTTTGCTTTTTAAAATTTTTTTCCCTTTGCTTGTTTAATGCCCACTTGTAATTTGTATTTTCTTCTTGGTCTCTACCTGGAATTCTGTAACAATCCCTAGCCTTTTGAAAAACATCATCCAAAAGTTTCTCTAGGTTACAAGGCAGCTTAATGAAAACATACCCCTCGTGTCCTGAAATAAATAGCTTTATTCAATGATTATCACAATTCCTTCCTTCCCCAAGTTTTGCTTAAACCGAACCCATCTGGGCGTTCCAGGATCAATGTGGGTGGGAAATCCAATTACATCAATATTTTATTCTCAGAAAAATAGCAGGCAGGAGGGTCCACTGAGACCCATTACCTTTCAGAGCTCAGTACAATTGAGTGCTGTTAAATAAACCATTGGCATATAATCAACTGCCATTTATTTTAGTGCAAAATGATCTGTTAACAGTAGATAGAAACCATTCAATATCATTGACAAACAGATAGTTCATAGCCTTAAATTAGTTAGCCTATTTTTGTAATGAATAGAGACTTAATTTGAGTTCCTTATCCTGGGAACATGAAACAAAATTATATCATACAGTGAGTAACGGTTTGAAAAATTTTAATTTAGTTTGGCACCATGGGTTCTTCTAATTATTGCTGACTCTTCACACAGCAGAGACAGTGACCCTGAGCCCAGGGGCAAAACAGCTGTTTCTCACCTGCAGACTCATTATCAAACTAATTATTCTTCAAATAATTTTATAATATTCACATGGAACCTAATTCTGGACCTATAAATAAAGGTGTAAGTCATTTATATAGTAAGTCATCATTCTCTTGCTGATTCCCTGAAAACCTATATTGGAGAACTTACAATGTTCCTACTACCCAAAGGGAAATTTCTTACATTTTTCTATCTTGGGTATAAATTAGTGCTGTGCACTTGAGTTTCCAAACCCAATATGACCCAGTTTTGCTTGTGGGTCTAAAGATTGTTAAAACCTTGGATCAGTTGTCAACATTTAGAAATTAGAAAATTTCCATAAGAATCTAGGCTTCAGCCTTTTCTTAGAGACTGGACTATCTGGAAATGATAAAACATTTTGCCAGGAGATGGGAATGATCTAGAATAACAAGTGTTGGACTGACCATGGTGAGCATGGGAGCTGGATGGCAGCAGCTGACCAGTTTTACACCTTTTCTCGATTGTTTTATTTCCCTCCTGTTTCTCAGAATGTCAATGGGCTTTAGGTACTCTTACTTTAAAAAGTCCCATTATGCATCCCACCAAATATATTTAATCCACATACCATATTACATATGGAATCTGTTGGCTATTAAAGGCTTAAAGAAAAGATCTTATAATTTTACTGTGGAAATTGAACTCAGGGCCTGAGTGCTGTCCCTGTGACTCTTTGTTCTCAAGGGTAGTGCTCTACCACTTGAGCCACAGTGCCACTTCTGGCTTTGTCTGAGTAGTTTGTTGGAGATAAGAGTATTCTTGACTTTTCTGTTCATGGTGACTTTGAATTGATATCCTCAGATTTCAGCCTCCTCAATAGCCAGGGTGACAGGCATGAGCCACTGATGCCCAGCTAATTTCAATTTTTTTAAAAAAAATCATGTTTTTAAAAATGTTGTGGAATATGTGAGTATGGAGTAGAGATGGGAGTGTGTGCCATAGTCAACCCGCTATATAGCAAGATTCCACATCCCTGGTTTCAATCAACTAAGATTGAAAATATTTGGACAGAATAATAAATCTGCACTGAATATGTGCAGGTCCTGTTTGTCTTACCCTCATTCCTTAAAGGTAGAGTTAACAACTGTTTATATATTGTTCACCTATAAGTAATCTAGAGATTAAAGTGCATTGAGGCTATATGGAAGTTATATAAAAGCACATTTGGTGTCATTATATAGGAAGCTTGATCAGCTACAGATTTTGGTATCTGAGAGGGACTCAACACACTGACACCTATGGTGGGCTTACATAGATTAATTCCTTTTTTTTTCTTTTAGATTTTCAGACATTGTCCGTAGACAAAAAGCATATAGGAGCTGAGCAAGGAGCTGTAAACAAAGGAGACTAAGGACCTGAAAATTTTAAAAATAAAAATGAAGTTTAGAGAAGTGAAAGTGGGGATAGATGGATCATAGAACAGCCAGGGGCCAGAGCTAGAACATCAATTTTTACTTAATGTGAATGGAGCCATTAGGATATTCAGCAGAGAAGCAATATAATTATGATGGTGGTGTACAAGCTGGGTTCGAGGAAAAGTACTAAAAATATGTAGTAGTTAAGATTTGTCTTGCATTGGCATACAATAGACACATCCATAAGTAGAATTTATTATTATTAATAGTAGTAGTAGTAGTAATTGTAGTAGTAATAGTTGTAGCAGAAGTGATACTGGACTTTGAAATCAGGGCCTCATGCTTGCTAGGAAGGGTCTCTACCCTTTGAGCTATGACCTCAGTGCTCCATAAATAGAATTTTAACTTCAGAAACAAACCCATATTTATCATCATTGACTTTCAACAATGGTGACAAAACAACTTAATGGGGAAAGAATAATCATTTCAACTATTGGTACTAAAATGCTTCTACAAAAGAATGAAATTTTACTGCATTCTAATGTTGTATACAGAAGTAATTCAGCATGGATCACAACCTAAATAGAAGAGCTAAGACTATAAATACTTAGAAGAAAACATAGACTCTTCATGATTTCCTGTTAGGTGATATAGGTCATGGAACAACTATAATGGTAGAATTACCAAAATCAAACTTTGTCAATATATATATATATATATATATATATATAATATATATATATACAATAAAGAAAGTGAATTGGCAATCTGCAGAATAGAAGACATTTACAAACATGGATCTGATAAGAGATGAACATCTAGAAGATAGAAAATAAATTCTTATAACTTAATATGCAAAAGAGTAAGAACCCAAATAAAGAAATGGGCAAAGGATATGAAAATACATTTCTTCCAAGAAGTTATGTAAGTGACAACAAACAAATGAAAAGATGCTCTTCATCATTAGCCATCAGGAAAATGCAAATTAAAATCACAATACGATGCCACTTCACACCCACTAGGATGGCTATAATCAAAATGACAGACAGTAACAAGTGTCAGCCAGAATGTGGAGGAATTGGAACCAGAATGTGTGTCTGGTTGGGAATGTAGATGGTGTTGCAATTCAGTGGTGATTCTCCACAATGTTAATCCCAGAGTTGTCATATGAGTTAGCAGTTCCACTTTAAGGTATCTCTCAAGGTTAATGGAAATGTATATTAAGACACAGAGACTGTACACCGGTGTTCATAGCAATATTATTCATAATAACCAAAATGTGGAAACAGCCCACCATCTTGTGAACAGGTAAACAAATCCACACAAAAGAATGTCACTGGAGAAGAAAAAATAAATGAGTCTCCAAACACAAGTTATAACGCTGGCAAACTTTAAAAAAAATCTAACCCTGTGTCACAGTCCAGTCATAAAAGACCACTGGTTGCATGATTCTGGATGTAGATTAGTGCTTACCTTGGTCTTGGAGTAGAGGCAGGTAGAAGTTGTGGAGATGAAGACAATGGATTAGAGGCTGCTGTGTTTAGGCAGTCCAGCTGTTGAGGTGCTGATGGTGTGGGAGGGGACAAGGGAGTGGCTCTGGTTCTCCTGCTGTGGTCCTGTCCTGTGCATCCTCCATTCTCTATCTTGGTGGTCTTTGAAAGCATCCAACCAAGTTATTTGGACTCTAACTGGGTGGCAATCTCACAGACAGTTTATGAGATCAGACTACACTTGTAAGCCTGGTGCTTGCTGTAGTGTTTACTTTTAGAAAACAAATAGAAGTGTCCAGGCTTCAGTAAGAATGATGTCTCTGAATTTTCAGTTCTAGAAAAGCTGTCTATTTTCAGGGCTCTTGAAGAGTAAGAATCACTTTAGTCCCTGAATGTTTCTATATAGGTCAAAATCATCTTTCTCCCTCATAAGCATTTCCTCTAAGTGTCAAGCATCTCCTTTCAAGTATAAAGCATCTTTTTAGTAGTATCATCTCTTTTAAAAACCAGATCAGAAGGTGAACATTCTGGTGAGACTAAAAACCACCTGGGTAACCATTATAAAAGACACACATGCATTTAAAGATCACGGCACTTCTGAGATATGAGACTTTCAGGGTAAATTCAGCTCAAGTTGAGAACATTTATTCCCCCCCCTCTGGCTTTCTTGATGAGAAATAAGAACAGATATTTGGAGAGGAGGAAATTTCATATCCAGAGGGATTCCCCCCCCCCATCACATTCCTGCTAGAACATTATTACCAGGAGACTTAGGAAATGCATGACCACCCTGAAAGAAGCTGGATTTGCTGAACGTGATGAATTGCCATCTTCCATCCTTGTTTTATTTCAGAAAATGTGTGGGCATTGTGCATAGCCAGGGGACCTCGAGACTGAGCAAACTGCAGGTTCAGACAAGAGAAATTAAGGCTGCCTGGCTACTGGAGCCCTTTACTCCCAAGGTGAGAACCAGTGACAAAACCTGAGAGAAAAATTCCTTTGAAGGTGAGCTGTTGCCTGGACAGAATACAATATTGAATCAGTACCCTTCACCTCTTCAGCTCACATGAGGATGGGCAAGAAAGGAGGGTGATAGGTATAAAGTGCTTAGTACTTATAAACTCATAGTATTGCTCAATACATATTAGCTATTATCATTTACTGAGTACTTCTTATATGCCAGGGAATGTGCTAAGAAATGGAGGGGGTGGGTAGTAAAACAGAAAAAGTCCCTGTACTTACAGGGTTGTAATTGATTAGATCTTATTTATATACATATTCTCATGGCACATGGGAGCTAAAGACAAGCAATGCTATGCTGGAACCATCTCAGTTTCCGATTCTCCTGTAGTGGAAGTGAGTTTATTTATGGCAACAGATATGAAGTCTGAATGCGTGCACATAAAAGTCAAAAAGTGATTGTCAGACTCGGGGAAGCAATGTGGCTGCTGAATGAATCACTGTTGCGGATGGGAGTCGTAAGTGTGGACACGCATCTGTAAATCACTGGCTCTGAGGAGGTGTTGGGTATGCCATGATCTTTGCTTGTGGCTTGGGGTTGAGTCGGGTGGCTGTCCCAGGAAAGGAAGGGAGTGAGTTGCTGGCAAGTTTTGCAATGGGAATTACTGCTGGGACCGAAGTCGTTCCTCTGTCTCCTTTTAGTCTCGTCTCTTCTTTTTTCTTTTAACTCCTCCCTACTGGGCATACCATGGGAGATTAAATTTGGGTAGGAGAAAGATCAATAATCAGCAACAGGGAGGGTTAATGGCCTAGGAAACCAGGAAGACCTAGGTCTGATCTTCTGAAGGGCTGAGTTATAACCAATGGCAAGTAACCCTTCAGTGTCCTCTCAGGATGAAGCCTGAAGGGACTTTTTCCTCATCTTGATTGGTGGCCCTCCAATAGACGGGCTAAAAGGATATTGAGTAGAAAATGAGTAGTGTGCGTGTGTGTGTATGTGTGTGTGTGTGTGTGTGTGTGTATGTGTGTGTGTGTGTGTGTATACAATCCTTTAGACTTCCTGAATAATTATCTTCAATTCTGGAATGATTATTTCCTTTGGAATACTATTCTGTATCTTTATACCTCAGCTATGTTGGAGGAGGAATGGGCAGGCACAAGCCTATTTAAACTCTTTATTGAGATTCTCCTGGCTGCAGCCTACTAACATTTACTAGACCCAATTCAGAAATGTTGAGTTGATTATTTGTGGTTATTCTCAACTCCTTAGGAACTAGACTCTATCTTGAGAGGAGTGGTAAAAACCAATTAACCAACCAATGAAAATTCCTAAAACAATCTCATACTTGGTATATGGTATGCATATATATTCATATATGCATATGCATACCAAGAATCTTTACCTTGTTAATCTAGCTACTGAGTGTTTAACATTCATGGATTTCAATGAAGTCTATGACAGAATGGGAGAAAGAAAATGATCTTAAGTTCGTCAATCAGGAGATGATTGGATTCAAGTGTTAATCATTATATGACCATATTCTATACCCAAGACTCTGTGTCCTCATCTGAGAAAGTAAGGATTCAAATATCTAATTTATCTAACCCAGGGATAAGTTCAATATCATATGGTAAACATTGAATGACCACACAAATGTATAGGATGGTTATGGTACATTCCTCACATTTTCATATTCCTATTCCCATCAGAACAGAGAGAATCTGGCTGCCTGAGTTCAGTGCTGGTAGGTTGGATTGAGTTATTAGTATGATCTGCCAGTAATTTATTTGTTCCTTTCTATCTTGTCTCTTGTATAGCTACCATTTACTATGGTCTGACCCAAGTGATCCATCTATATTACAAATTGTAAATGTGGCCATGTTATTCCACTGATTAAAAAATCATTAATTACTCTAATTGCACACTGAAGAGAATTTAGCCACTTACTGGCTTCTATGTCTGACCTCCTTTCCTTTTGTCTGGCCTCATACTCTGTGGCCTAATGATACTGCCCTAATCGCAGCCTGTGCCTGCCCACCACTAACCCCATCTTGACACCAACTCCAGAATACAAGCATTCTGTGTGGTGCTTTGATGCAGTTACCCAGGCTGCTCCCTCTGCTGGAAAGACCCTACTCTATCCTCAGGACTACTCTCATCCCTAAAGCTCAAGTCAAACACCGTCTCTTCTAGGAAGCCCATGCTAACCCTAGCCAGCAAAGGGGCCAGTCTCAGTTCTTAGAGAGTTTGGTATTCTCAGCCTTGTTGTATTGCTTGCCACATGATCATGAAATGCTCTGTTTGCTAGATTCAGTCCTACTGAGAAGCAAATGACAGTATCTTGCATATATAGTCTTCCAGGTACATAGCACAATGTTCAATGTACAGTAGATGCTTATTATGAACTGAATTCCACTTATCACCCTTTGTATCAGTTTCTGTACATCTAGAAGAAAAAAACAGAGCTGGGCGTCGGTGGCTCATGTCTGTAATCCTAGCTACTCAGGAGGCTGAGATCTGAGGATCACGGTTCAAAGCAAGCCCAGGTAGGCAACTCTGTGAGCTGAAGAGCTGAGGGATAGCGCCCACGCCCAATGGTCAAGCCCCACAACCTAACCAAAAAAAAAAAAGACATTAGTCAAAGTTGGACACAGAAGAATTTAACACAGCACCTTCATTGTACAGATGGTGGGAGAGTTAAGAAGCCACACAGGGGCAATGGGGCAAAATCAGACAGCAGCAAGAACAAGAAATTGCTATCAGCCCAAGGAAGAGGTAAAGTTGCCAGACCCACAGTGCTGGGGGTGTAACTGGCTAAAGGGTGTGTGCCAAGCAGGGACAAGGAGAGAAATGTCTTGTTTTGCCCCTGCCCTTTCCCCTTCATTCTCCCACCCAGTGGTTCCCCCCTGGCCTTGTCAGCTGCAAGTTAGCCTAATGATGCAACCACCCTGGCATCCCTATGTCTACCACCCTGAGATACAGAGCTGAGCAAAGAAGGGAGGTGAAAGGGAGTGAGGATGCTCAGGCTGCAGGGCTCTTGTGGATGGAAATGAAAGGCAGGCAGGTAAACCCCCGAGTTGCAGATGCAATTATTCATCCCATCAATCAGTACTTATTTAGCGCAGGTGCTCACAACTGTGAGATAGCCATAAAAAACAATGGTAACTTGAGATTTCGTAGGCAATCTCAAGCCTGTGTCCAGGATGATAAGCCACTGTCAGTAAGCACACATATCCCATTCCCTGTGAAAAGGACATTGGGACTCACAAGAGTTGGAATGGAGCTGGTATGGGAACCTAACAATAAACAAAAAACATAGCTATGGATCATTTCTCTAAGGCTTCATCAACAAATGAACTCATCCAGTTTACTAATTCAGAGACAGAACGGAAAGGTGTGGCTAGAAGGACATGTTTACATATATGAAGTAAAAAACTGGAGGAAGATTCTAGACATTTCATGTGAGGACTTATACCTCAAGTACTTAACTATTTCAGCTTAAAGTTTTTTTTAATAAAATAGAATTATTTGAATAATGCCTTAACTATGAATTTCAATTTATATAGATTTCATCATGTATGTCATCTACAAAGATAAAAAGAAATTCATGACAACAAAATGTTAGTCTTTACATTCCACAAATTCTTCAACTTACACATGTGTAATCATTTCTATGATTCTGATGTATCCATGTACTACTATTATTATTATTTTACTACAACCAGTGTCTTTTTTTTCTTTTGCCAGTCCTGGGTCTTGAACTCAGTGCCTGGGTACTATCCTTGAGCCTCTTTGTGTTCAAAGCTAGGGCTCTACCACTTGAGCCACAGCACCATCCTGGCCTTTTCTGAGTAGTTTATTGGTGATAAGAGTTTCATGGACTTTTCTGCCCAGACTGGCTTTGAACTACAGTCCTCAGATCTCAGTCTCCTGAGTAGCTAGGCTTACCGGCGTGAGCCACCAGCACCAGACTTAGTGTTCGTTTATTCTGTTTTTAATATATAGGATAACATAGTCAAACATAATAGCAAACATCATTTTTGCTAACATTTTGGCTGATAGCAATGGGCAGTCTATCTACTTTTTGTTCATTTAGGCTTTACAACATCCAAAATAATTATTTTAAAAGAGTTGCATGACAAATGATTGAATCATGAACAAAACTCATTTATTTTCAGAACTAGTCTTAGTAGTCTTTAAAAGTTAAAGAACCTGGGCTGGGAAGGTGGCTCAGTGGTAGAGTGCTTGCCTTGCATGCCTGAGGCCTTGGGTTCGATTGCTCAGCACCACATAATCAGAAAAAGCCGGAAGTGGTGCTGTGGCTCAAGTGGTAGAGCACTAACCTTGAGCTGAAGAGCTGAGGGACAGTACCCAGGACCAGAGTTCAGGCTCCATGACTGACAAAAAGAAAAGAAAAGAAATATAGAGAAGCTAGGTGTGATGGTACACACCTGTGATCCCAGCCTTTGGGAGGAAAAGGTTGTTGGGCTTTGAGTTCAAAGCCAGCCTAGCCAACGCCTTGTCTTAAGAAACAAAACAAAACAATAAAACATAACACATATGGGGACATGGAAGCCTAAAAGAAGGGATTTTTGCTTACACTGGTGATTACTTAATCACACAGATACCGAATACATAGAATCTCTCCTATTGTTACAATCCCTCTTTGACATTTAGAAAGACAGAGAATCAGAAGTGCTCACCAGTCTGCCACTTCCCAGAAGTTAAAAGTGTTTCCTTATTTGTTTACATGTTTATTGCCATTTCTCCATCTGTCTCGGGTGCGGCTCTATCCCCAGTACCCACAACAGTGCCTGACCCAGGGATGTGGCTCACTAAATATTTACTGGCTCACTGGCTGTTTTCCTTTTGTGCATGAATTCAGAACGAAATATGGGAGAGGCAGGGAAGTGATTGACCCCACTGGCAAATGCTTTCCTGGGAAGATGTTGTCTAGCCCTCGTTGCACTCCACCCAGCTGGGCCAAGCTTTGAGCCACCACTAATGTGTGTGCAGGCACTCAGGGAAGGGGAGCCTGCTGTTAATTGCAAGCTGTTTTTCAGTGCTGTTAAAAGGTCACCACTATCAATTATGACATATATTTGAGTAGAAGGAAGTCCTGTCTATATGGCTATATATTCCAGGACGTCTAATTTGTTTGCTGTAATAAGGCCAGGCCCAGTTATTGATGAATCAATCATCTGTGTCTTCTGTGCTGAAGATACCACCTAAGTCTTTCTCTCAGGATAATGGTATTTCATACAGAGATTGGTGCTGGGCTGTATATTATTAAACTCCATAAACATGTTGAACATTAATTGCTACTGCTGTGCAAGAAACACTTTTTTTTCCCTCTTTGTGGTGGAGAGTTAAGTAATTTATACAGGATGACTCAAGCCATGTTTCTAGGCAGCCAGTGAAACACTGTTAAATCAATCCATATGGCTGATCTCTTCGAGAGAATCAATTGGATGACCTGCATGGGTGAACGATACAGGGCATCTCAGCCGTGCTGAATTCTTTCTTGCTGTAAAAGGACAAGCCCTGAAGGCTGTGTCTCCATATACCTCAGGAGGATAAGAGTAGAAACAATTACAGGGTCAATTTAAACAAAAAACAAATGGCCATCTCAATTAATTGGAAGGAATAGAATTTTCCCTAGATTTTCCATTTGGCATGTGTTCCACTTCCAGTATCTAAATAATGGTCTTAATGGTCCATTTCACTTATATGGCACCAAAAGGAAAAAGAGATTCTAAGGAACACAAGAGCTGGCCCCTGGGGCCAGACAGGGACACAGCTTGAACCGTGTGTTCTCTCTGGAGGAGCAGCCTGCAAGATTGGTGGCAACCTTCCATTCCCTTCTTGCTGTATCTTAGGTTTTGCTATAGCTCTCACTTTGTTTTCACTGCAGTCTTACAATAAATTTATTATTTTAAAAATTGCTTTTTAAAAGGCAATGTTTGAAGAATGAATTTAAAAAGCAACTGTTCTCCCATTCCTCTCTCCCTATATGCCCCAGCTTTGGTTGGTCATATTTTCATATATTGTGGGAGAATAATGATCCCTAATAGTAAGGGCTCATGTATGTTTGCTATAGATGTGACTTAAGAGTTTAACTTTTTCGATGCATCCACAGTTGTCAATTATATAGAGTTGTAGGATAGGAAATCATCCATTTCCCACAGATTTATCAACATTTGTCAAGTCTCAGTTTTCAGTAGAGTCTAAATTGGGCAGTATGTTAAATTTTGTTTAATGGGCAGTAGAAACAATGGACACAGATCACAATGAAGACTAAAGCCACACGTATTCACTTCCCATTGGCAAACATAAATCGGAAAACCAGGATGGCCCAATTTTGAGGGTGCATTGCAGAGTACCTGCTTTTTGTTTTTTCCTGAATTCTCCCATCAATCTGGGCGTGGCAATACACACCTGTAACTGTAATCCTACCATTCAGGAAGCAGGGAAGGAAGATCATGAGTTAAGTTTCAGCCTAGGTTACCATAGGTCTTTGTGAAATCCTGTCTCAAAAACACAGAGGCAAACAAAAATGAAAGGTCTATCTCAACTTTACTTCAAAGTCCTTGCTCCCTATTGTAAAGCGTATGTGTGCCTGGGGGTGGGGAGTATCAGAAAGGAAGTTCCTCCCTATTATATTAGTTTATTTGAGATGTAGACAATTATAGTAAGCACGTGTCATGTGACCAAGGCCCAATTTACCATAGTATATACCACCCTTTTAGTAATGCTGATTGGTAGGATAATGAGCTGAGACTGAAACAAAATCAATCAGAATTTTTCCATAGAGAGTATTCTTTTCTATAGTAACACTGCGTTTTCTCTTGGATCACTAGCTGGGATATGATAAGCCTCAAGTTGTCTAACTGCATTTCCGCAACATTCCCTAGACCGGCTTCACTCATGGAGAATACAATAGGAGAGTCTAACACACCAAGAGAGACGTGGACAGAGAAAACCAGAGATAGCTAATGAAAGTATGTAGGCATTCATATTTCATTATTTCTCCAGCCTCAGCTCTTCCTGTTGACACTGCTGTTGCATGTGCTCATTATCTTCCAGCAAATGTCTAGTTAATTTTCTGACACTTGGCACTAGATCAGTTCAGTGTAAAATAAATACCCAGTAATGAGCACAAATCACTGCTTCATTTGCTGATAGAGCCCTACAAATCTATGATTCTTGGTACATCAGAGATTCAGAGAAAGTATAGTAGCTTTGGGATTTAATCGGCCTGAAAGGGAGTCGTATTCACATAGAAATCTTAGGAGGAACTTTTCATTTCAACCAATCCCTGATGTCCTTCTGACCTGTTCTCAGTCTTTGAGGATGCAACTTTCCCTCAGCTCATGTTGTTTGTTTCTTTCTATAGGCGGCTTTCAGCACTCAGTTCTTCAATGTCTGGCTCACAGCTCTCGTATTTGCATCTTTTGAATACACTTTCCCGAAGGGTAATTATTAATAAACCAAATTAACTATTATTATGTTTGAAATGCTGGGGAAGGAGCAGAGAAATGTATTTTTCTGAACTCTCTAGGAAAGCAGAGAACTAGTTGGCCCTGATTGTATGGTGATTTGGTGGCCAGAATCTTTACAGATTTACCACTATGTTTTGGACAGATGAGCTGCGTTCTCTAGAGAAGGCTCAGGCTCTGGTATTAGATTCATAATGTAGGCCTGGAAATGTGAACCAGAGCTGGAAGGACTCAAGCAGGACAAAGCAGTCAGCTTCTCTTTACCCCTCAGATTGTCCCATCATTTTTCAAATAGTTCAAAATTCTCTTCCAAGGTTTGCTGGCTCATGTTTTGGACAATGAAATTGTTTTTGATAGCTATTGAGAAAGAATGCAGAAGAACGAGTCCTTTGAGGTAAACTGAGGCCCAAGGTCTCCCACTTCTTATGCTCATTGCTGTAAATGTAGTCTCATCCTAACATTTGGGGAGGAGGGAAATGATAGAGAGTGGACTGACTCCTAGCCTTCAAGTCAGAGGGCCTGGGTGGGAGGCTGAGCCTTAAGTTAATCATCTCTGAGGCCTTGGTCATGTTGCTTACCTCTTCCAACCCTTAACTGAAACATCTGTGAAATGATGGACATGGTAGTGGCTATTTCATGTACTTGTTATGTGAGCCACAATAAAATTAGATGATAAATATGAAGATACTCTTTAGATGGCAAAGTGTGGTTCAATCCCGGGCATTACTATGGCTAAGGTCGCATATCTTAGAAATAGTATTCTTCCAGGCACGTAACACAAAGCAAAAAAATCAAATCTGCTTGGTAGAAGACAGGTCTGGGATTAATATGACTTGTTTTAAAATACCTATGTATCTATGTATATATCTGTCTGTCTATCTATCTATCTATGCATCCAATTAGTAGTTTTAAGCAGTAGATGACATTGTGTATAATCTTAGTTTGTCTCCAAGATTAAATGTGATGATCGTTCTTCTTTTGTGCTGGTCCTGGGATTTGAATTCAGATCTTTGGCACTGACCCTGAGCTTTTTTTGCTCAAGGCTAATGTCAAAACTAGTAAATACAGAGGAAGAATTTTTTTCAGAGAAGAAAAGTCACCATCTTTGATAACAGTTATTCTCAGGAATAATTGGACATACTCTGGCTTGCTGCATAGATTTTTTTTTTACCTGTCCCACTAGTATAGCCATAAAGGTTTAATGGTGAAATCATACATACTAAGATGTTTCTAAAACATCATGTTTAGCCAGAAACGAGTGGTTCACCCTTGTAGTCCTACCTACTCAGGAGGCTGAGATCTGAGGACCGTGGTTTCAAGCTAGCCTGGACAGGAATGTCCGTGAGACTAATATAGCCAATTAACCACCAAAAAGCTGGAAGTGGAGCTGTGGTTCAAATGATAGAGCACCAGCTATGAGTGAAAAAGCTTAAGGATGTGACCAGGCCCCGTTAAGCCTCAGTACTGTTACAAAAACAAATAAACAAAAAACCAAATTCTAGAACAGCTTAAGAATGTAAGCTTTGTATTAAAAGGACTCTGGCAACAAAACTAATGCCTTAGAAATACAGATGATAAGGGAAACCTGAAGACATTTTAGAAATATAGTTTACCAGTGTACACACATATATAAAGTATAATTCTATCTTCACAGCAGGGCTTGGACATTCATGAAGAGAAGAGAATGCAGAAGGAGTTTTAACTAGCCAATTACTGAAAAATCTGTTGAATTATTAGGCAAAAACAAACAAATAGTAGGGTAGGCAACAGCAAGTAATGAAATGTGTACTTCCTTAAGTACTTCCCTAAGAAAGAAAAATATCAAACCCAATGTGTAATCCACTTGCTAAATCTGGTTAAGAAGGAACAAACAGTAGAATTCCATGGAAAGCAAATGCTCCTGTTGCAAATTATTTTGTTTTCAAAGTGTCTAATCCTCATTAATGCCATGTTGGCTGTGCACACAGGCATTTCAGTTCTTTAGGGAGAAAAGGAAAGGAAGGAGAAATGACAGGAAGAAGAGCTAGAGAGAATGACAGTGACAGGAAATGAAGAGAGAAGGCATACGCTGGGGAGAAGGTGGGAGAGAGAGAGAGCAAGAGAAAGCCAGGGGCTTAACTCAGGAGGAGGAGATACCAGAAAGGGAAAGACCCCAGGGGAAGATGCCTCTTAGCCCAAGGTGAAAGGTAATGTTTTTCCTTTGAGGGATGCAATGGGTGGGCTAGGAATTTCTAAATTGGTTTCACAGTTTTTAACTGTATAAAATTTCTATTGCTAAATGACAGATTACCTTAAGTTTACTGACTTAAAATCACATTTATTTTCTTATCATTTCAATAGGTCAGGAAACCAAGTCTGTATTAGCTGGGTCCCCTTCTCCTAAAGCTACAACTGAAGTATTGGCTACAGTGCTTTCTCATCTGGAAGATGAATTAGAAAAGACTTTGCTTTGCAGCTCATCCAGGGTATTAGCAGAATTGCACTCTCTCAGGTTGAGAATTTATGGTGCTTACTTCTTCAGGGGCACTGAGAGTTGACTTAGAGAACTCCTGAGCCCACTTTTAAAGGGTTTTCAAGCTGGGTGCTCATGGTTCACACCTGTAATCCTACCTACTCAGGAGGCTGAGACCTGAGGATCACAGTTTGAAGTCAGCCTGGGCAGGTAAAGTTCTTGAGACTCTATCTCCAATAAACTACTCAGAAAAAGCCAGAACTGGCACTGTGGCTCAAGTGGTAGAGTACTAGCCTTGAGTACAAAGAGGCTCAGGGATATTGCCCAGGCCCTAAGTTTAAGCCCAGGAGCAGCAAAAAACCAAACCAAAACAAAACACAAAAGACTTTCAACTGACTTAAATCAGGCAAAAGACTTTCAGCTAACTTGTCAGGCCCACCCAAGGTAATCCTAAAGTTACCTAGGTCTTTAGTCACAATGAGAATGCACAACTTTGAAAGTTTCCTTATTACCTTCCTCACTAGTATTATTTGTACCTAGGACTTAAGCGAAAGAGGTACAGTCTGAAGGTAGAATCTCACACCTCAATGACTGATGGAATCTTCCCGAGATCACACCTACAAAATCACTTCACCTGTATTATATAACTTGGATCATCCTAAGAGGCAGAGTTCACGGAGTTCATCTTAGAATTTTACCTAGCCCGCTTTCTTACAGGAGCCTAAGTCTTGGGACGAGTCTGTTTCGTGCTCCTCAGGTTGTTTTGGCTTAAGGAGAACCTCTTTCTTGTGGTTGGGGATGAGGGGCTCTGATAGACATGGCTTCCTGTGAAATTTTATCTGTCTGAGAGGAGTTTCTTTGGGACATTTTTCTATGCATGAGAAATAAAAAGAGGTCTAGATAATAGGTCTGAGTCCAGCAGAAGTCTAGCATAGAAGCAGACATTCATTTTCAATCATAAAGAAGTTATTGTATAAAATATACCACACGTAAAGCTTAAAGACCAGGCTGCTGTTAGTTACCCTATCTGCCCCACAGAATCAGGTAGACTAAGGAAGATAAATGTACTCAGCATCCTTTTTTTATTTTTGTTAGGAGATTTATTTTTTATGCTAAAATGGTGGGCAGAAAGTAGAAACCTGGGTTTTTAAAAATTTTTATTTTAAAGGTGACGTACAGAGGGGTGACAGTTACATAAAGAATGAGTACATTGTCCAATAGTCTTATTTCCTTGTTTTTTTTTCTCTCCCCTGACTCCCCTTCCTCCACGCTGTAAAGTTCACTTCCAGCATAGTGTCTGTGAGCATTGCTGTTGCCTTGGTTCACCCTTGGTCCTTTGTCTCACCAGGAAGGCGTGCTACTGTCATTTCTGTTTTATATGCAGGATGTGGTACTCCTCTTTCTACCTGGCTTCCCCTAAGGTATATACCATCAATTCTGGTTTTGATTGACCTTTGACCCCTTCCCATTTAAAGGGAAGGTGAGAATTCCTGTTCTCACTGTTCTTATATGTTAACATGGGATGTTAGCCCTCAAAAGTGAACATCTGTGTTCGTGTGGCTCTAAGAAATAAATGTCATCGCCCCATTTGTTAGGAAATGGAAAGACTTGGAAAAAATTATGTTAAGTGAAGTAAGCCAGGCCCAAAGAAACATAGGTCCTATGGTTTCCCTTATTTGCAATAACTAGTACATGTATAGGACAAGCAGAAAAGGTCAAAAGCTATGTACATATGACCAGATAAGATGATGTTAAGCAAAATGAACCCCAAGATAGGGACACAGGTGGTTTTTTTCTTTCTTGCTATTGTTCCTAACATTTTTATAATGTATCATGTGATTTTTTTTTTGTTCTTTGCATGTTCCTCCCCCAAGGTATAACCCCTGTTTTCACTGCTTGATGCTGGTGCCCTGCATCTTGTATATACACTTCTCTAGCCTGGGGAGGGGAAGGGAAAAACAAAATGCTTAAATCCATTGTAACAATGAGATATACAAGACACTATGTTGAAAAACGAACTTTACAATTTAGGCGGGGAGGGGATTGAAGGGGGAGGGAGGAGTGTGGTTGTGGAGGTGGGAGGGAAGGGATAGTAGGGGGAAAACAAAGGAGGAGGCAACAATGCTTGATAGGAAATGTACTCATTACCTTACTCTGTAACTGTAACCCCTCTGTACAGTATTTTCACAATAAAAAAGTCTTTTAAAAAAATGAAAAAGAAAGAAATATCTGGATGCAAGTACTGAGAGGTACAGAGAGGTTAAGTTACTGCCCAAGACAAGGCTGTATGGATCCACAGTGCTGCTCACATGTGCTCAATTGTACGGAATAGACTTTATTCCCTGCCCCCACTTCCACTTTGTTATGGGGTCACCAGTAGTTGACCCTTATGAGATAGTCCTCTCTGCAAGGACGCGCTGTGTAGGACAGGTCTCAAAGGGTCTTGGGAAAATGAGTTCAGCAAAATGCTGTACAGCCCAGGGAGTGAAGATTCAGCTAAAAGCCAAAATTTGAGCTCATTGACAGGGACTCCCTGTGTGCTGGGAGGTAATTGATACCTATAAGGGCTGGAAAGTTTCTCAAATTCATGTCCCTCTGAAGGAACATTCCATGAAGGGAAGAAAAATTTAGAAATGAGCTTAATCATGGGCCGGATATTAAACCTACCCTGGGTGGAACAACAGTAGCATAGAACCCCCACATTATCCAAACATGCAGGGCTAGGGGTGTCAGGATGGCATGTGCAGAAACCCAAAGTCCCTTTAAGCCTTCTTTATCTGTATGTTCCCCAGAGACTCCTCCTGAGCCTCCCACCTCAAAGCTTTGGGGGGGGGGCGGTGTCAGTCCCTGGGCAGCTGATACTTGTCCTCAGCTTGGCTTCTCCACATTCTCCTTGGGTTCCAAGCTGGCTTCTCCAATAAAAACTACGGTTTTATTGAGCGAAGAAGACTACAATCTATTAACCACACTGTTTGGTCCTGGGAAATCTGTTAAGTTTTAAAAATGAAACTCATCCAATGCAACAGGGATATACACGAGACAGTATGTTGGAAATGATCTGTGCAACTTGGGGGTGAAGGGCAGGGGATGGGAAAGTGGGAGAAAAATGAGGGAAGGGGTAACAAGTTTGATAAGAAAGGTACTTATTACTTAGCTTATGTAACTGTAACCCTCAGTACATCAGAACTAACAGGAATTTATGTTTAAGTTTGATGAGGAGCTGAGACTGGATGATGATGATTTAAAATATATCTATCTATATATCTATATCTATATATATATTTGCATGGCTTTCATTTAAAAAAATGGAACTCATTATGTTATTTTCTTACCGATTTCATGTGGAGGCTAGAATTCCCACATGACTCCAGCCTTTTGAGTATTGCTTCAGGTCACTTATCGCCACTAATGTGGGAGCCTGAGTTCTTCTTAGCATTCTGTGTGCTTCATTTTTTTCCCTCTCTTTGTCCTCAGGCTTTACAGAGGAAGATACTCTTGTATCGGTCACTTTGTTCCATGAGACCCTGGCCAGTTGCCAAAATATGATCAGTCTAGTTTATTCTGTGAGTTGTGGAATTTGGACCCACAATCTTGCCTTGGTCCTTGGGGCCACAGTTTGGCCTTTTACATAGTACTTCCTCCAGCTGTTCTGTGTTGCTTTGTCTTCAGCACCTACTGGTTCCTAGTGATCAGATTCCTCATTGTTCATTTCATTTCTGCCATTCTCTGGCTTTCTCCTTGAGGAAGCATTAAAGTCTGCTACTGTCTCTAGAAACAGGTCCTCCGGCCTATTTGATAGTTCTTCCATCTCAAGGTATGTTAACATCTAGCTGAACATCCAGATCAAGAAAAAGTTGTATCTTAATAATCCCAGTAAATGCCCATGAATAGGGACAGAGTTGGGAAGCGCAAAGTAGGTAGGATGTATACCTTGATTACAGAGCTTTAGCATGGCCATTGGCATCCTTTCTCTTTCATTTTGAATGGGTAATTGGTCCAGAAATTTACCTTAGGGTTGTCTTGACTTCTTTCTTTCATGACCAGATAAGGCCCTTCCTTATTTGTTATTCATTCCTTTTGATGGAATAAGAGATCTCTGAAACACACAGTTGGCTCATGAGGTGGCCCAGACACATTCCAAGAGCTCATTCCTTTTCGACTTTATTGTCCTCCACAGACTATGGAGTTGGAGGTCAAGAAAAGCCAGGAGGACCGACGACGACTATTTAATTAATGGATTAAACAGAGACCACTTCAGGTATTTTAAACAAAGTGACATTTTATAGAAGGAATAAAATACTTATAAAGATCCCTCAGGCAGGAACTGCTTGGCTAGGTTTTCAGAAACAACTTCCAGAAAAATATGGAACTTTCCTCTTAGGGAAGCTGCCACCTCTATAGCTGCCACTGTTGGTGAGGAAACTCCCTCAACCCGGCCCCAACTTTTGATCCCAGGATCAGGATGCTGGAAACCAGGAAGTCTCCATCATTTCTACCACTGTGCAACTACCCAGGCAGCTGGAGGCGGGACCCGGAATGCTGCTACAGGAAAGCCTCCTATTTCCTGGACTGTGCTTGCTGGGAGGAAAGCATCTAATGGGAGCAGGCAGGTGGTCACCACCACACTCATACCTTTGAAATCTTAGAGGAGACTTCCATGCTTTGTGCTGAACTCTCACTGCAGGACAGTCTGGGAAGTAGAGCTTTTGGTTTTCAATCTCTTACTGAAAGCATGGCGGCATAGAGGGAACTAATTGACAGCGTCTAGCTCTACCATTGGTGGGCTTTTCTGAACTATGACATACATTTGCAAAGAAATATATTACAGGAAGTAACATATTTGACAATGGCATATATATACATATAATATATGTATATATGTAGCATGTAGATGTAATATATAATCATTTCATATTTATGATTGGTCAAACTGAGGTGTGGAGAAGTAAAGTGACTCCTTCCTAAGCCACACTGCCCTTTTTTTTTTTTTTGGTCGGTCATGGGGCTTGAACTCTGGGCCTGGACGCTGTCCCTCAGCTCTTCAGCTCAAGGCTAGTGCTCTACCACTTGAGCCACAGCGTCACTTCCTGTTTTCGGGTGGGTTATTGGAGATAAGAATCTCACGGATTTTCCTGTTAGGGCTGGCTTTGAACTGTAATCCTCAGATCTCAGCCTCTTGAGTAACTAGGATTACAGGCATGAGCTACTGGCACCCAGCTTCCTCATTCTTTTTTTTTTAAAAAAAATAATGTTTTTTATTGTGAAAATACCTCACAGAGGGGTTACAATGACATGGGCAAGGTAATGAGTACATTTCTTATCAAGCATTGTTGCCTCTTCCTTTGTTTCCCCTTACCATCCCTGCCCTCCCGTCTTTTCCCCCTCCCCACCTCTCCCAACAAAGTTGTAAAGTTCGTTTTTCGACATAACGTCTTGTACATCTCATTGTTGCAATGGGTCCACCTGTATCCCTATTTAAACAATTTGTTTTTTCCCTTCCCTCCCCACGAATGTCAGGGCAACAAGGCTGGACCTTGCGCTCTAGATAATTTTCTGTTTGGTGCTCTGCATATGGTCTATAGGCTTGACTTGCAGGGAAGCATGCAGAGTTGTACTAAGCATACCAGAATTCAGTAACACAAGGTTCCCTCACTATTAACTCTACCCGTAGCTTTGATTGGAGGGGAAGTGGTCTGGTTTGCATGGAAATAGAGTAGTTCTGTGCACTGATTTGTACTGCCCAGGTGGGAGTCACTGCAAGGGGGGGATATTCTACTCGGGCTTCCTACTTCTTTCAGCTATTGGGAACCACTTTGGGAAAGAGCTAGTGAAGCTGTGCAGTAACCCACTAAATTCCTTGGTTGAATGATGTAAAAATCAGTTTAATCGCCGCTCCAAGGTTACATGTTCTGTGAAATCTCCTCTTTCACCCCCATTGTGGTGAATTGCTCTATATTTACTTCTAGATTAGAAAATAAATCACAATTTGTCCTGTTTTAGAGTAGACTGTATATTCCTGTTTCTGTTACGAGGATGAGATACCTTCATGAGCAGGGCTAGGGTTTAACTCTCTCTTGAAACTCAGCAAGTGCTAGCAAAGCACCCTTGCATTTGGATGAAAGTGGTGATGGCAACAGAGAGGGCTTCTTTCCATTCCCCCCTCTGGTTTGTGTCCTGTAAGATGGGACTTTCCCATCCCTTACACACAGGCAGGGCCGTTGACTATGTCCAGTAATGCAATGAGCAAGGGAAGCACATGTGGCTTCAAGTCTGAGTCAGTAAAAATGTCTTGTGCGAACCTCCAGCCTTTTCTTCTCTGTTTTATTGACTTTGGTGGTCCCACATTGAGAAGACGCCGTCTCATTCTATTTTGTCATCACTTGGCCTAGAAAGGAAAAGAAAAATTGAGAAGCAATGTTATCTCATCAAATGGAAGCTACCCTATTCTAACAAGCAGTGGCTGTACTTTTGACACCTTGAGGGAATTTATAGCCCCAGTGGTTTACCTTCTTCCCTTTGGTTCATGCTGTTTGCTTAATTAGCTTTAGGGAGTATGAGAAATCCTAGTTGATTCCATGATTTTTTTCATCTATGTACAAATTTTATTGGATGGTTATTTATTATCCATGTCTATTTCTTACAGACATGCACTTATTTTGTATATACACATTGTGATTACAGGTGTGTAATGTTTGCAGATTATTTATAAGAACTTCAAAAAGAATTCAGAAGACAGGCAAATGTTTCAAATGGAGATTCTCTTTGTCAAGATAATTGCTGAGAATACTTTATCATCATTGTTAGATTATTAGACTTTTGCCAAAAACCCACACAGACCTCCAGGTACAAAGAACAAGGAAAGGTTTATTGCCAGCAAAGGGATGGGCAAGACCCCTTCCTACAAGAGAGGAGTAAGAAGACGCGCCAGCTATTGTCTGAGGTAACCTATATAACCACTGAGGCTAGGAGGGGCTAGAAGGGGCTAGGAGGTGGAGACCCTGGTTTGGACTTGAGGGCCAGGGGCTTCATCATGGCGGACTAGGGTTTATGGATGCTCCCCAAGTAGTAGATAAGGGGCCCTGCAGCTGCCCAGACCTGAAGGTCACTCTAAGGGGCTCTTGCTGCCTAATTTGGTGGTAGCTGCCTCAGAGAAGTGCCATCCCAAGGTAAAGGGGTTGGAGGCTGATTGTTTACTGCCTTTACTACATGGACCTAGTGCTGCCTAGGAAGGGAGCATGCTAAGCTGTGGAAGGGGGAAGGAGCCTGCTGAGCTATGGGAAGGGAGCTCATTGGGCTAACAATCACTGACAGAATTTTTATTACAGCAAAACATCAGGCAGGATATTTTTCTCTTCTGCACACCCACTTCCCTCACAGTAAAATGGGAATAATATTTCCCTGTCAGGCCAATGTGGGAATGGAGAAGTCATTTGTAAGGGATCTAGCTCCCTACTTGTCAATTTGTAAGTATTTCATAAATAATAATTGACAATAAGTTCATACAATATACCTGCAGAACTTTGTTTAAATATATTTTATAATTTCAAACTTTCAATTGACCCCACACACTGGCTCTTTGAAGTAGGTTGTATTTCTAACACCTTTTACCCTCTCCCATTTTTTAGCAGAAGGAGTAAGCTGACAGAGCACACAATGACTTCTGCAAGGTCATAGACCTCAAAATGTCATGTTGGTCTTTAGCCAAAGGCTCAACTCTGGGGTCTCTAATACCAGGTGAAGTCACTCACCTCAAATAAAGCAAACTAGAATTGATGGTGGAAAGGAAAGGAGTTAACCAACATAGCTATGTTGGAAATACAAAAGAGATTAAAATTAATCCTAGCCCATCTTTGGGGTACTGATGTGAGATTTAAATGGAGGTTTAAATAGAAGAAGAATTGGGGAGAACTGTATATAGCAGATTACTGTCTCCATTCTGGTTCAGGAAGGCAGCTCAAGAAGTCCTTATTGCTTGAGGAGCAATTCAGTTCCCGCGAGATGATTGCTTCTTCTTGGAGGGAGTGATATCATGATGGGGTGATCTATCTGTGCATTTGGGTATTTCTGGATTTCAAGGTAACTATAGGTTTAGGACAAAAGCTGGAAACTTTCAGGTACCTTAACTGGAAGAAGGTCTGGAACAAGACAGTGTCTAGTAGTAAACCATTACATAGGTTTAGGGGTTACAATTACTTTTTAGTCCAAAACCGGGACTCCAACTTGGTACCTGACATTTTCTCACATTGACTAGGGCTCTACTATGCGAGCCATGCATACAACCCCAAGGAGTTACAGATTTTAACCAGAAATTTCATTTTTTTAAAATTTTTATTGTGAACATACTGTACAGAGGGGTTACAATTACATGGGCAAGATAATGAGTACATTTCTTATCAAGCATTGCAGCCTCCTCCTTTGTTTACCAACTTCACATCCCTTCCCAGCCTCCCCTCGCCCCCCCCAATCCCCCCCACCACCACCAAAGTTGTAAAGTTCGTTTTCGACATGACAACTTGTACTTCTCATTGTTGCAACGGGTCCACCTGTATCCTTAAACGGCTTGTTTTTCCCCTTTTCCTCCACAAATTATACCGACATAAAATATAGTGAAAGCAGGGGTTATACTGTGGGGGAGGGACATACAAAGCAACAAAGAAATAATCTTATAAATGCATTAGAAACAAATGCATGAAAGAAAAAAACATTTAAATACATATCTAAGGGTTCATTTTCCTAACATCACATTATCTGTTAACCAGAAATTTCTTGAGTGGTTAACTTGACCAAATGACAGTAAAGTATTCATCTGCTTACAAAGGATTTTCCATTTTATTTATTGACATGTACTAAATTCTATACAGTAAGAGTTTCATTGTGACCTTACTATATAATGCTTTGATTATAACCACCCTATTTATCTTTCTAAAACTATCTTCTTTTCCTTTGCCTTTTCCTTCCTTCCCTGTCTACCTCCTCATTACTTTGTATTTTACTCTCAAGAACTTGTTTTGTTTTGCTTTTCATTCGATTTCACAAAGGATAACAAACACTTAAAGGGGTGATCTCCAGTTCCATCTTGCAAACAACATAATTTCATACCACATTTCCTTTGTCCATTCATCCACTGAGGGACATCTAAGCTGATTCTACCATTGGGCTATGCGCACATTGTGCTGGTAATCATGAATGTGCAGTTATCGTTACAAGAAGCTGACTTTAATCCTTTCAGATATATACTCCCAGGTTGTATGTCTGGATTATATGGGAATTTTAATTTAAAAATTTTGAGGAACAGCTGTACTAATTTAAATTCCTATTAGCAGTACATAAGAGGTTCTCCCCACCCCTCCTCCCATCCTGCCATCTTTGCTAGCACTTGTTATTTGCTTACTTGATGATAGACATTCTGACTGGCATAAAATAGAAATTTAATGTAGTTTTAATTAATTAATTAATGTAGTTTTAATTTAATGTAGTTTCCCTGATGGCTAAGGATGTTGAACATTATTTTTCATTTGAGTACTGATCGTTTTTACTTCTTCATTTGAAAGGTATCTGTTCACTTAAGTCACCTGTTTGTTGTTTGGATTATTTGTTCTTTTGGTTTTCAATATTTTGAGTTCTTTTTATATTCTAGATACTAATCCCCTGTCAGATGAACATCTGGTAAAAATTTCCTTCAATTCTATAGGCTAACTGTTCACTCTGGTGATTGTTTCTTTTGCTGTGCAGAAACTTTAATTTGGTGCAATCACATTTGCCATTTCATTCTCTTATTTCCTGAGGTATTAGAGTCCTGTTCAGGAAGGTCTCAACCAATGCCTATATCTTGCAGTGTGTTTCTCTTGTGTTTTATTCTAGTAGTTTCAAGGTTTTTCTGACCCAAGTTTTAAGACAAAGGAGAGAAATGAAAAATGAAGGGATGCTAGAGTTTTGTTCAGCTTTTAGTTATCTTGTAGGCTCAAGTAGAGAGTTGTTGCTTTGTAGCAAAAGCGATGTCTAAGTACCTGAAGTACTGAGACTTCTGCCTATCATCTGATGTTATCACTGGGAGGGACCTTGAAAGTGTGGTTAACATCAGACCTTGGAAGCAAACAAACTGGAGTCAATTATACAGCACCTGGTAGAAAGTAGGAAATTAAGCCAGTGGTCACCCTTATTATATTACAGGTATAAGTGACCTTTGATAATGATTCCCACTTATCTAGTTTAAAATGGTCCAATATTAGGAATCCTTCAGTCTTGGATAGAGCTGACATGTTTTTGGAACCAGACTGTGTCAACCACTCTGGATAGTCAAGGTATTTGAAAATAAAAAGAAGAGGAACAAATGTTTGAAAACTTATGATGTATGTTTAGGTTTAGTCACTTGTTGGAGTAGAAGGCTGTTCTATCTATATTAACAAGTTAGAAATAAAATACAGACCTTGTCTGTGATATAATAAAACTCTCAGGGGACATTACCTTAAAGTGAGAATGTATCACATCTCGTGTAACTCTGTCCCCAGCATACTGGAGGGCCAAGATGCTGGCTTAAGTCAGGATGGAGAGTAATTGTGGCTGTCTGTTTATCTCATGCCAGCTCTCAGATTAGCTCCTTTAATAATCAAGCTGAAAACACACTCTCACCCTGCTCTCCTGCATGTGCATTTTTCTGATACAGTTACTCATTTCAATTTATGCGAAAGCAGAGGGGGTTGAGTTGCCCATCTATTTTGCCAGGGATTGGGGAATAGGATCAAAGTCGGTTTTATTTCAATAGAGTCCCTAGTGAGCTGTTAATTACTTGGGTTTCCAATCTGATGGCATTTGAAATAGAATATTGAATTACACCTGTGTTTGGGGGTCAGTTTATCTTCTGATATGAAGGTAGATTTGTGGCAGGAAGGAACAGAGGAAATGAAGTTAGTTTTCTTCCTGTGTTTGATGGGGGAAGGCCTTTGTTGCTGAAATATTCCTTGGGGCTTCACATACTGGCTTAAACCAATAGGGAAAATTATGTTTCAGGAACTTCGAGCAAGAGCAGACTCCCAATTATCCCTCAAGCAGATTAAAATATGTAATCTTAGACTTGCTAATATGAAAGATGACTTGTACACGTGCAATTTTGTGGTGAGTGAGTTATGAGTACTTAAGGTGAATTGAAGTCCAGTCTGCTGGAAAACAGGGGAGTTAACATTTCTGACTTTAGAACTCTAGTAGTCCTCTTGAATATTGAGATGGTAAATTTATTGAAAATAAAACATTTTGTTGGTCTACCAATTTGCACTGTTGTTAGAGGGAGAGGTGCTATTTTGGAGTCTTTCACTTAAACACTAACATCGAAACTTCCTTTCTGTTCCTTGCAATGTTGGAGCTCTTTCTCATCTCAGGGTATGTGCTATCTCTGCTCAGCTGTCATTTTCTAGCTCTGCATGTCTTATCTTCAGGGTTCAACTCCAACTTTATTTCCCCCTGTGGTTCTCCCTCCATTACCTCTGTCTCCCCATGCTATTTATTCTTTCAAAAAATGGCTCATATTCATTTCTCTGTCACACTGTAAAAGCTGTTTGGTGCATGAGGACAGTTAGGAGCTCAGGCAGTCTCCCACAATCCTCTGTCTTCAGTACTTCACACCATACATGGTGCACTGAATGTTTCATATTTGTTTGGTGAATGAATGGGTAATCAAGATGATGACAGAACAATCATGGCTCCACCTTGAGTTTGCATAGAACAGTGGTCAAGCTGTTGAAGTGGATGATAGATGGGTTCAGTTCTTATGATTTAACATGCAATGTTATGAAGCTAGACAGTCACTGAAAAAGTCTGCTAAAGCTGAAACGACGTGTAAGCATTCCACCACTTGGACCAAAAGATATTTTGAAGACTATGACTTTGACAGCTGAACTATCACTAGAGTAAATCTACTGCACTGAAAAGAAAGATGGAGCTTTTTTCTTTGTTTTCATTGATGTGGTTCTTTGTTTCAATGTTTTTAGTGTTTTCTGGATCTTTCCTCTTGTCTACTGCTTCCCTCCTGTCTCCCAACTTTCTTTTGTCCACCCTCTCTCTCCGTATACATGTGTGTTATACATGTATATATTTATATATGTTTATATGTATATGTATATGAAATCGTATACATATATGTTTTCTTGCTTTCTGCCTTTACAAAAACTGCTGACAACTTTCTCAGAAACAAACACAAGCTATCCTTTGATCAGATTTATAATGGCTTTTACTTGAAGAAGTGATGGGAACAAAATAAAACTGACAATGACTAAAGTGACTCATAGTGGAATCTGTTATTAGATAGAAAATTGATAGCAAAATTAAATCTTCCTGACGAAATTTAGATGTGAAAAATTTGATTTGGGAAAAATCTGGACTTTGTGGCAATAAAGAAAACTCAAAATGGCAGAAAACATAGCTACTAAAATTTGATATAAAACCACATAGAATGAAATATTTTGTAAAATTTCTGAGGAAAAAGATGAATGCTAATGGAATAGTATCAGCAAAATGAAAATAATGGCAAAATTAAAAGATGCTCATTATTTAATCAAGAGAAGGAAAGATTGGGAAAGGCTCAGCCAATAACTCATTGAGAAGGCTGTGCATTTGAGTAGGGAGTGAATGGCTATGCTCCCTTCCATTGACAGAAAGGAAGGCCTTCAGATGTAGCAAGAGGCTTAGGGAGAGCTTCCTATCCATAGGGATTGGGAGGCTCTGGAGTGGATCACTATAAACTGGAGAGTTGAGGATGAGGTGGGGAAGATTTCTCCAGACTTCTACAACAAAGTACAGTAGAATCTGCCATTCTGAGATGATTTAGGGACTTTCCTTTTTGACTGGAAACAAAAAGATGAACTGGAGTTTGTCCTCTCAGAATACCTTTGGGTCCACATTTCCATGACTCTATGAGTTTAAAGTCTATCAAAGTTTGGTAAGAAAGGGAAATTATGCTGTTTTTAGGAACGGAATGGAAAGGTTTCATTGAGAAGTTGTTTTATGTTTTACTATTGAAACTTCTGATTTTGTTTGGAATTCTTAAAAGTTGTTGTGTGTTAGTGATGTAGGTTTTGAAACTGTGATTCACACTAACAATTGGGATTTCTTTTTCTTTTTTTGTCAGTCATGGGGCTTGAACTCTGGGCTTGGGCTCTGTCCCTGCACTCTTCAGCTCAAGGCAAGCACTCTACCACTTGAGCCACAGCACCACTTGGAGTTTTTGAGTGGTTTATTGGAGATAAGAGTCATGGATTTTCCTGCCCAGGCTGGCTTTAAACCATGATCCTCAGATCTCAGCCTCCTGAGTAGCTAGGATTACAGGCGTGAGCCACCGGTGCCTGGCTAGCAATTTGGGATTTCTTATGTGGACTTCTGGGCATACAATGGTCTCTGTGATAATTATGAATAATCATAGATTGAAACATGGAATGAGAGAAGTTTGGAGTAACAGAATCTAAAGCCTGAAAAGGCCAATAAGATCCTTTGACCCATTGTAACAATGAGATGTACAAGACATGAACTTTACAATTTAGGCAGGGGGAGAGGTAGGGGGGGAAGAGGGAGGTGTGGAGGTGTGGAGGTGGGAGGGAAGGCATAGTAGCGGAAAAACAGAGGAGGAAGCAACAATACTTGATAGGAAATGTACTCATTACCTTGCTCATGTAACTGTGACCCCTCTGTACAGTATTTTTACAACACAAATGTATTTTTAAAAATCCTTTGAGATCACAAAATGAAATTATTTGTTTTAAGAGAGAAAACATATAGATGATGAGAGTAGCTATATAAATGAAAAATTCAGAATATGACCAATTGTGATTGCTATAGCTACTAATCTCCTAATTTAATATTTAATAGTAATTAAAGAGTTTCACCAAAAGCTGGGGGAAAGGGGGGGAAGGGGGAGGTTGTAGACTGACTGGGAAAGGACTTTCCCTAGGGTATCCAAAGGATAGTATGTGAGATCAGGAAAAGATTAACCTGAATGGGAGCAAGATGGTGGCCCACAACAATAGGTCCCTTTGATGATTGGGGAAATTTCTTTCCTTTTTCTATTTTGATGGTATTTTGGCATCATGTGAGAAGTAGTAACTGTGAAAAAAGGACCATTTAAAAGCCAGAAAGAAAGAAGCAAAGAAATCTAGTATGTGTTAAGAGGCAGTGAACTAAGGAGTCTGGAAGAAAATCTTTGGTGGTTTTGAAGTCATTGCATTCATTGAAACTATGGGAAAGCCTTGGGAGAATGAGAATAGCAGTGAGTGCACCCTAAGTTAATTTCTCAGAAAACAATAACAACCTACCAGTGGTAGTGGATAAGGTTAATGGATTTTTCAGGCCCAAACACCAGGAATTCTAAGCTACTGTTGGTGATTTCTTGGCTTAACGTAAGGTACAGATTGATTATAAGCATATTTTGTTAACATCGCTTTGTGGTAAGAATATTTATTTTATATTTCAAATACTTCAGAAGTAGGGCAGAATAGAACATATTCCACCTGTCTATGAACCATGAAACAAACTACCTAAGGGAAATCATGGAGCTTTGCACATTTATGATATCATACCAGGAAGGAAATGCATTTTCCCTCCTCTGCTTAGCCTAGAAAATAGTCATGCACCTCACCTTAAAGATCTCTACTAGTGTGAAGATGATTTCGTTAGTCAAAAACTTATGAAGTCTAGGAAAAGCTATTAGTGCTATTTGTTCAGAGTTAGCAATTATTAAAGGGCCATGTGAATATCTGCATACTTTTTCTCCCCTCTACATCTAAGAATTCAATCAACCTCAAAACAAAAGTATTTAAATATATTGTGCCCATATGGAACACAGACCAACTTTCCCTTGTCACCATTTCCTAACCAATAGGTATGACCACTGTTTACCCAGCATTTTCATTTTGTCAAGTTTTATAAGTAATAATAAACCAATCACATGGGAACAGTTGCACAGTCTACAAGCAAGGGCTGTGTCATTTCCTGTAAGATATAATGTTTGGTTTGAATCTTCAGAGTTTGGGATCTGTGGGGAGACCTGGGACCCATCCCCCATGTATACCACTGCAAAACTATATGTACACACATATGCATGCCTGTACATGTATATACCCCTCCACACTTGTCCTTTGTTCCTACATTAATCTATCGAATTTTCTGTAGTGATTATATTCCCCATTACTCATGTGTTGAAATGGAATAGGCAGTGTAATAGCATTTAGATATGGGGTCTTAGCTGAGTGCTAAGGTGACTCTCACACTTGTAATCTTAGCTACTCAGGAAGCTGAGATCTGAGAACTGCTATTTGAAGCCAGCCTTGGCAGGAACCTCTATGAGACTCTTATGTCCAGATAACTTCCAAAAAGCTGGAAATGGAGCTGTCGTTCAAGTGGTAGAGTGCTAACCTTGAACATAAAGCTCCAGGAAGCTGGACACTGGTGGCTCATGCCTGTAATCCTACTACACAGGAGGCTAAGATCGAAGAATAGTGGTTTGAATCCAGCCTGGGCAGGAAAGTCTATGAGACTCTTATTTCCAATAAATAACTAAGATAAAGTTGGAAGTAGCTCTGTGGCGTGAGCAAAAACAGCTCAGGAACAGTGTCCAGGCCCTGAGTTCAAGCCCCATGACTGACCACTCCCCCCACGCCCACCCCTCCCCACCCATGCTCAGAGATAGTGCTCATGCTCTGAGGACAAGCCCCAGGACCAGCAGAGAAAAAAATAAAATAAAAAATAAAGTGATTATTATTTTATTTTTAAAGGCAAAATTGAGTGAATTATTCTTTTCATGGAATACTACTATTTAGACCTCAGAGCTATAACACTGTATCCATGACTCTCCTGTGTCTGGTTGAGGATACCATTATTTCAGGCAAATTGTTCAGTCATGACAGCCTTGTGAATCAATGTTTCTACATCAACAGTTTATTCTATGACACCTCTTTTCCTCAGTACTCTGAATAATTAGCATTTGATCTGGAAAAATAGACAATTGACCTCATGGTAGCTACTTTAGTATTAAATATTTTAATATTTATTATGGCACTCACAGATTCCTGGGACAGTGAGCTGGTGTTATATGACATGTGGAAAGTACACTGCAGAAAGATTAGTCTACAGGAGCTGCACATCTCTAAGCTACTTACGTTGGTCAGATGACATTGTCTTACCTGCATTTCTTGCAGAACAGACTTGTAAAAGAAACATCTTCATATGAACATTGCTTACAGATGGGTTTTTTTGCATATTGAAAATAATGTGGACAAGTAAATCTAATATCGATAAGATTATAGGCTATGAATATATATGTCAGCTAAGCTCCCTCTCCTGGATTTCCTGTTGACTTCTGTGGTGCTTTCCTCTCTGGGAGACTTCAGCATGGAGGGAAAGAAAGTTTTACCACCCATTTGTGCCTGAAACACAAGATGAACAGACGTCTGCAGCATTAAAAAAGGACATAGGCATGCATTAAATCCCTTATGTCTTACTTTTTAATGATGCAATTGTGAATTATGTTCTTGTTGCATTTGTAATTAGAGGCTGTGGCAGATGGTGAAGACTTATTTTAAAGTGATGTGTCTATTAAAATAAGCCACACTGCCAAATGATTGTTCACTGTAACGGCATCTTTGCGCCCCCGAAACACTCGGATTCTTTGTTGATATGCAGTTGATTACCACAGCTGATTACATATGTGCACATATTTGCTCGGAAATGTATCGGGGATATTTGATATGTGCGATACTTTATTGTAAAGTGTGTGTTATCACAATTATAGATAATGAAGCTTTCAATGAATTATTCAGTCACGCAATCTACAAAGGGAAGACACTGATTTTCCTTTTCAATAAAATTAGGCGTGAATCTTTCTAAACTATTGATGCTGATTCTCCACACACAGAGGGAGCAGTGTTGAATGGAGAGTGAGGAGCTTCTGAATTGTAAAAGATTATCTGAGTCTCATTTTTGGAAACTGTATTTTTTTTAGGGTGAACTCAATTTATGGATAACGGTGATGTCTCTGGCTAACAGTGAGAATGAAGAAAGAACAGGAACCAAGAGCCAAGTGAAAACAGAGCTACAGTAGTTAAACTGATAGTATCTATTAGAATAGGGTAGGCTGTGGTAATGGTATTTACCACCTAAGTCTCACTGAGTTACAATAACAAAGACTCCTATGTTTCTTTGTTAGAATGTCTATTGTGGGTTATAACATAGACTCTATACATTGTAATACATAAGGGGACAGATAGACAAAGGCTACCTCTTAAACTTTCTGCAAACACCTCTGTTAGATAACACACTAGCTTCTAACATTAATTTCTGAAGATTCACATGACACCTCCAATTCATAATTGGCCATAGCAAGTCATGTGAAGAACTTGACATTAAGGAGGCAGAGAAATACAACCATAATATATGTTTAAAGTTATCTAGTAAGTAACACTCAGGACCATTTCCTGGTATATTTCATTTCAAGGCTATATTTCCTGAAGATGGTAGCTCTGTTATCTACTAATGCCGTTCCATTTCTAACATTCATGTTCAGAAATATAATCATGTTTGATAATGTGTTAAAGACATTTTGGAAAGGCATATATTACTTGTGGGGTAATAATTTGAAAGATTTAATATTTCTTAGTTGGTGTTCTCTTAAGATGCATTCGTATAGAGGTTTATGGCCAATTGAGTCCAGTCCTGACTTGAACTCAGGGCCTGGGCACTGCCCCTGAACTTCTTTTCCTCAAGGCGAGCATTCTACCACTAAAGCCACAGTGCCACTTCTGCCTTTTACTGTTTATGTGGTACTGAGGAATTGAACCCAGGGCTTCATGCATTCTAAGTAAGCGCTCTACCATGAAGCCACATTTCCATCCCACTTCTTGAATCTTTAATATATTAATGTGACCATCCACAAGACCACTACAGCGTGTGGTATTTCTCAATTCCATAACTTCTCTTCTCTTGAGATGCTATTCTTCCAAGAAACACTTTGAACAATTTTTTTTCTCTTTCTGTTGTTCTAACAGAATACCTGAGAACTGGGGAATTTATAGGGCAAAGAGATTTGTTTGTTACAGTCGTAGAAGTTAGGAAGTCCAAACTCTAGGGCCTTCATGAATGCAGGGAAGTGAGGAGAGTCTCAAGATAGTACAGGATATCACATGGTGAGACAGACAGTGTGTGCTTTTATGACCAAGCCACGCCCTCCACAACCCATTAATTCATTAACCCATGAATAGATCGATCTGTTCGTGAGGTTATCCCTCCCTGATCACCTGCATGGGCCCCTCCTGCAAACACTATGGAATGTATCACTTTGGGGATTAAGTCTCCAACATTTGAACCCTAAAGGACAAACATTCAAACCGTAGTGATGTCTAATTATACAGTCAATCATCCTGTCAGGTTTTGGCCTAGTAAACTCATACAGGTGCTGAGAGGAAGCTGGGCTTAGTCATACAGTCCAAAGTCACAGGGAAGCTCCGTGCTAGTTTCCAATCCCCCAGCCTTGCCCCTTGCCTCACTCCAACCTGGTGGTCTCTATGCTGTGCCTTTTATGACAACTAGCAAACATTAGTATCTTTCTGAGTTGTGTGGCCTAGCGAATTTCTGAATCTGAGAAGGAAGTTTTGTAAACTCCCTCTTTATAGAAGTTCAGGTGGCCCCAGAACTTAACACCGGCTTCTGAACAAGGAACAAACTTGTGGGGCGAGGTGGGTGTCATTAACTCATGAGACCTGACGCTAAATCCGGGCAGATTGTAATGTATGAACTAACTTGTTTCCACGAAGCATTCAAACTGGGTACACGGTGGGCATGGCATAAAGGTTTGTTGTTTATTTTTTCCTATTCCTTATTTATATGACATTGCTAACGTAATAACAAGGATAAAATAGCTAACAGTTCTGAATATTTTACATGTACTAAATACTGTATAAGGATTATGGTTAGGAATACCTCATTGCATCCTTAAAAACACCTATGAGATGTGGTTACTATTACTGAGGCCACATTTTTGATGAAGCCAGTCAGGTTCAGAGAGGCTAACATACCAATAGAAAAGAGAGAGAGGATAAGATGAACCCATGGAGTCCGACCAAGTTCTAAACCAGTCTGTCACTACTGATAGCAATTTTTCCTTGCATTTTTCCTTACTTGTATTGTATGGTCTATACAGCACTTCTATATAGACTCCACCATTTGCTCTCAAAGAACTAATTAGATGTGCTATTAAAAATAGGCATCTTGATCTCTGTCTGGTCCATTCTTTTTCTATGATACATCTTGTTTCTTCCCATTTTCTTCTCCCTGTTTTTCCATATTCACATGTGGTGAATAACTAAAGAATAATTTCTTTGAATAGTCACAAAAATGTCCAGAAGGGTGTTAGTATAAATTGTAAATGGCTTATCAGATTACCTTGGTCCCAAAGAAACCAATGCAAAAGCCGCTGTGCTGCATTAGATTTAATAAATTATCATCTATTATATTTTGTGTGTTTTGGGGAACAGTTAAGAAGAATTTTTATACATATACAACCATATATACTCAAAGACCAACAAAAGACCCAAAGAACCAGCCTATGCCATCTTATCAGATAAGTTTTCCAGAGGCCTTGAACAGCCTGATCACGGAGCCCATCTCTCCCTTGTACTCTTTCAAATTTTCCCCTATCGTTTTTATTTCACAAAATAAAGCTGGAAAACAGTGATTGGTGACCCATGCCTGTTATCTGAAGTACTCAGGAGGCTGAGATCCTGAGGATCAAGGTTTGAAGCCATTCTAGGCAGGACAATTCATGAGATTCTTGTCTGAAATTAACCTGCAAAAAGCAGGAAGTAAAGGTATGGCTCAAGTGGTAGACTGACAGCCTTGAGTGGAAAAGCTAAAGGACAGTGCCTAGTCCCTAAGTTCAAGCCCTATACCAGTACACACACACACACACACACACACACACACACACACACACACACACACACACACACACCAGAAACAAGGCAAAACAAAAATAAGACAAAGGGGATAGGACTGCAAAGCAATGAGACCAGGCAAAGGGATCTGGGGACCACGATAAAATATGAAAAGAAGGGTGATTGACCTATACGGACATGGTTCACTGAGTGGAGTTTTAGCTCTCTTTACCTATGCAGCCCTACAAACTTTCACTAGGGCAAGCCCAAGGGAGCCATGTGAAGGCATGGGGATTGACTTTATCACACTCTCCATGTGGATAAATGTGATTGTGATCATAAACGTGATCCTTCTGCTCCAATGACAAGGGAGGGGACTGGGATTCCATCATTTGCCAATAACGTTCCAGGCACTGTTAAGTGGCAGTTGTTCTGTGCCTTGGATCAGCAATGTATGGAGCAGGGCAGCTCCAACGAGAGTAAGAAAGCTGAACAAAGCAGAGAGCATGACTTAGTCATGTTTCTTCAGAGATTTTGCCTTTGTTGTTGTTTTGTGCTGGTGCTGAGAACTCAGGTGCTCTCCCTTAGCTTTTTCACTTAAGGTTGGTGCTCTACCAGTGGAGCCACACCTCCACTTTTGGCTTTTTTCAGGTCAACTGAAGGTAAGAGCCTTAAAGACTTTCCTGCTTGGGCTGGCTTTGAATTTAAATCCGTTGATCTAAGTTGTTTGAATAGCTAGGACTAAAAGCTTGAGCTGCTAGTGCCTGGCTAGAACTTCATATTTCCTTTCTTGAATAATACAGTATTATTATTATTGCTTTTTTAAATCATTTTTAATAGTACTGGGGTTTGAACCCAGGGCTATGTACTTGCTAGACCGTTGTGATACTGCTGAGTCATACCTCTAGCCCTGGTTCTTTTATTCATAGATGGAATAATGTACATGTTGAAGAATTGCTTAAAAAATACTGTGCTGGGCACTGCTGGCTGATACCTGTGATCCTAACCACTCAGGAGTCTGATATCTGCGGATCATTGTTCAAAGTTAGCCTGGGAAGGAAAGTCATGAGACTCCTATCTCCAAATAATCACAGAAAATGTCAGAAGTGGCGTTGTGGCTCAAATGGCAGAGTGCTAAACTTGAGCAAAAGCAGCTCATGGACAGTGCCCAGGCCCAGAGATCAAGTCCCAGGATTAGCAGAGAGAGAAAGAGAGAGAGAGAGAGAGAGAGAGAGAGAGAGAGAGAGAGAGAGAGATACTGTATCCAGGATCATACCGGTCAGATAATTTTGAAGACATGCTTTATTTGAGTTAATCAATGTTTGTAGAAAATTGATTTTCAATGCCTAAGTTAGCATCTGGTATTTTCTAGGAAGCTTCTCACCTAGGAAACATCCATTGTGTGTACACAGATGGCTCTCTAGAAGTTCAGGAGAATTCCCTGTGGGAGTGGGTGGAATCCATAGGTGAGTTTTCTCATTATACTAGTGACTAGAAAAATAATGCCTCAGCCAATGTTCTTGGCAGAAATGTATAATTTCAGATATAAAATCATATCCATGCCTTCATGAATAGCAACAGTCTAATCATCAAACCAGCTGGGAAATTCCAGATGGGTGAGGCCTCCTGTAAAACTGAGGTAGCTTTCACCCAGCCTGGATTCTTGAAGTGAGTGCCTATTATATTTTCCTCAGAGTTACATCTACAGTAGCTTCTCAGCTAATAATAGGGAGAAGGTGACAGGATTGGGTCAAACATGCGTGGAAGTTTTGTTTTTACTTCTGGCTTTGCCAATACTACCACGCCACCTTGTGAAAAGGGCTAATGATCTCTGATTTTTGGTAACTCACCCGGAAAATGTGGAATTTGGCTAGCTAATCTCCACGGTGCTGTCTAGCTTTAAAATTCTATGATGCTAAGAATATGGTTTGCCCATCAGTGAAAAGTCACTGAGCTGACCTTGGAAATTGCTTCATGCCAATTAATCTCTTTCCTCCCTTTCATAGAAAATGATCAGAAAGGGATTGCATATTATAAATCATGAATATGTTTCCTTGAAACTCCTCCTCCACTCTCGTATAAAAACGAAGCAGCCCAAATCCATTTGGGTCTGAGGCAAATATGTAAAAAATAAAAAAACAAAATACTTCCCATACTTGCATAAAGTTAATTCTAGAGGTTATGGTTGCTGCATAAATCACCTGCCTCAGCTCATTACCAAAAAGCTGGGGATTGTGAAGAAGAGAAGGATTTGAGGGGTTTTCTACTTTTGTGATGCTTTTCAAAGCAGTCCTGCTGGGAAATCACTTTGATCAGCACAAAGAGAAAGGATCATTTTTGGCTATTCTTATATTATAAAGTCTCCAGTGGCGCTCTGGCGTCTGTGAGCAGAGCGGCTCACTGGGTGTGACCTCTGTCTGAGTTACCCTTGTCATCTCATCTCTGTCCTGACCCCCACCCCCTTGTGCTTGCTTTCCATTCACTGCAGCTCTGAACCTGATGCTGTTTGTCCTTCCAGTTGGCTGTGGTCCACTCTGACATTCTCAAACCTCCTTGGAGCTTGAGTTAGTTTTGAAGGGGTGCCAGGGATTCCTTCCAAAAGATTCATACACTTCCATGCTTCTCTTCTGTGGCAAAAGAGTCTTTGGGTCAGAGTCCCGGAAGACAACTCTCACTAATCTCAGAAGACAAATGTTACTAATCTCAGGAGACTATTTAACACTGACCAGGCTTATTATCTAAAACCACTATGGAAAAAAGCCTGTTGTTTAAACAGGATTTCTGTGCTCTGCCTATCATTATCAGATGATCACAACTTTCCCAAATTCTCTAATACCTATAGTTTTTATTCCTGGCTAATACTTGATAGATGACTTGATAAAGGATTAATTTAATGTCCTCAGGTTATTATTTTTTTTTCTAGTCCTGGGGCTTGAACTCAGGGCCTGTGCTCTGTCCCTGAGCTTCTTTTGCTCAAGGCTAGCATTCTTCCATTTGAGCCACAGTACTACTTCCTTCCTTTTTTTATGTGGTACTGAGGAATCAAACCCAGAACTTCATTCATGCTAATCAAACACTCTAACAGTAAGCCGAATTCCCAGCCCCTCAGGATACTTTTTTAGTGATACTTTGAGTGTCAGTTAAAATTGGAAAAATTTCTTTGTTAAAATTGGAAACATTTCAGAAGTTGGATTCCCAGTGATTATGGATCTATGTTCTGGTAACCAGAAAGGAGACTTAAAAGGCATAGCTATCTATCCCTCTCTCTGTATATATCTATATCTCAAAAAGTGTTGGGGGGGGGGGCTGGGAAGGTGGCTTAGTGGTAGAGTGCTTGCCTGGCATACATGAGGCCTTGGGTTCAATTCCTCAGTATCACATAAGCAGAAAGAGCCAGAAGTGGCGCTGTGGCTCACAAGTGGTAGAGAGCTAGCCTTGAGCTAAAGAGCTGAGGGACAGTGCTCAGGCCCAGAGTTCAGGCCCTATGACTGACCCTCCCCCACCAAGAAAAAGAATAAAAATTTTCATCATTTACACTTACTTCTCCTGTTTGGATTAAAGGTTGAGATTACAAGATGAATTTGAATTGTTGAGTCTGGTGCTAATTGGATTCACTCCTTTTTTTTTTTTTTTTAACTCTGGCTTCGAGGCTTGAACTCTGGGCCTGGGCGCTGTCCCTCAGCTCTTCAGCTCTAGGCTAGTGCTCTACCGCTTAAGCCACAGTGCCACTTCCAGTTTTCTGGTGGTTTATTGAAGGTAAGATTCTCAGATTTTTACTGCCCAGACTGGCTTTGAACCATGATCTCAGTTCTCAGCCTCCTGAGTAGCTAGGATTACAGGTGTGAGCCACTGGTGCCAGGTGGATTAGCTTCTTTTGGTGTGTCCTTGATCTACCTATTGAGACCTAGACACACAAGTCTTCATTGGTTCATAGAGCTCAAAAGACTGCCAGTGCTCGGTGTGGAGGCTCAATAAGTTGAGAGCTCAGAAAAGAGCTGGATTCTGCCTTGGGAGGGTATGTATGGTACATTCCCCTCCCCTTGCCCCAGCCTATAATGAGGAACTGGGTCACCACTGATGAAGACACAAGAATCATGAAACAACTCAACACAGCCCTGAGTCAGAGGACTGGATTATCATTCAGGGGAATTTGTTAGGGTATTGTAGTAGACTACAGTAGAACCTCCTGGAAAAGATTTCTTCCAATCAGTATTAGAAGATTTAGAAGAAATGAAAAATAGAAGAGCCATGAAGATGATCCAGGTAGGAGCTGAAGTTTGGAGTAGTTAAGTAGAGAATTTAAATTCATGTTCTAAAAGAGGGGAGAGCCCTGTGGGTCACTTTGGAAAGGCAGAGCAAAAGGATGAAATCCTGTGCAAGAGACAAACTGGAGGAACTGAAATTGAAGACAAAGTCAAAGACTAGCTAAATCACCTTCTCAGCTGCAAAGTGAGGGGACAGTGGGGAGAACAGGGCTAAGAATCTATTATTCTGCAATCATGTCTGCTTTTAATTTGCTTGTAGATACCAATCTTACTTGCTGATACCCAAATCTCAATTCCTTTCTTCCTTTCTCCTTTACCAAGTATGGCTTAGGAGTTACCATCCATAGCAAGAGGTTGGTTCTCACAAGGTGGATATTCGTGTCGGGTAAAAAATAATGGTGATATCTCTCTGCGCCCCCCTCCCCTTCCCACTACCCCAAGCCTTTCATCTAAGGTGAAGACTGTCACTCATATGTGAACAGATTAGCCTGAAGCAAACAGCCAAACCCCAGGGCACATCTATCTACCTGCATTGACCTGCTTATGAAGACCTTACTTGTGGGCAACGAACCAATTCCATACTGGAACCCAGGCATCTGATCCCCCCCAAAGGGCGTGTTTCACTTGTTCTGACACAGGGGATGTGATGTTTGTCCTTTCTAATAAACATTTCTGCACAGTTTGAGGGAGGCCAGATTTAATTTTTTTAAAAGCAGAACAAAACAAAACACAAAGCCAAAAGATTGGGATTATATCGTTTGTCTAGCTCTTGTCTCTTGGCTGAGCTCATTGCTCATAATGACAACCTTCCAGTCTGATCTATCTTTTCTGGAATACAGGGTGAGGCTTAGCATTTGCTGGGCTCTGTTGCAAATGGAAATTTACCTCTTTTGCATGCCGGTTAGAATCAGAGCAATCCCTCTAAGATACCCAGATTTTTTTAAAAAAAAGTGTAGACATGTCAAATAACTTTTATTTCACTTATGCACAATTTTCACTTCTTCCTTCCTTGCTTTTTCTCCTTTTTTTTTTGGATGCTGATCTTAGAGCTTGAACTCAGGGTCAGGATTCCTGCTTTTTGGGAGGTTTATTGGAGATAAGAGTTTCACTAACTTTCCTGCCTGGGCAGGCTTTGAATCACAGTCCTCAGATTTTCAGCGTCCTGAGTAGTTAGGATTACAAGAGTGAGCCACTGATGTCTGGTTACAATTTTCATTTCCAGTTAGACTCAATCGCTTGAGAAGTAGGGATAATAACATCAAAATATATTCTTCAATATTATTGGAGATAGTGGTAAGGTAGTCACTATTTTTTGTACATTCATCCTGTGAATGTGAATTAGTTTTCTGTCTGATTCCTCTGGGCTAGGATATTGTTATGATAATTCGTGTGCATGTCTTCCCAGACCTTATAAGTATATAAATCTCATGTTCTTTTGAACAAATTGGATGGTTAATCCTTTAATCACTTATTGAGAGATTGCTACAAGCACGGAGCAAAGGCTGGACCTTGCAGCTCAGCAGTTTGAAAGTCATCATTGCTATTCACTTGGTGTTTAACCTTTGTTTTCTTGTTCTTTCCCTCTTCCATTATATAGGAGAGTTCTGGAAAACACTTCTCTGAAAGTGGAACGTGGAGCCATATGAAGAATAAGAGGTTGCCAGGATGCAAGAGATAGTGAAACTGCTTTGGGAAGTGTCCTTGGCTGTCCTCTGTCTCCTCTCCTGATCCTCCTCATACAGATACCTGGAATACCTCTATTCAGCAGGTTGGCTGTGTTTGCCATTTAACTTCTCTGATTTTTAAAACATTTTTTGGTGTGTGTGTGTGTGTGCGCGCGTGCGCACATGTACACACATTCATTCATGCATGTGTGTACTGGTCTTGGGGCTTGAACTCAGGGCTTTGGCACTATCTTTGAGCTTTTTTGCTCAAGGCTAATGCTCTATCATTTGAGCCACCACTCCATTTCCAGCCCTTTTTTTTTTTTTTTTTACTGTTTATGGAGATAAGAGTCTCATGGACACTCATATTTAAACTGGCTTTGAACCACTATCCTCAGATCTCAGCCTCCTGACTAGCTAGGATAACAGGCATGAGCCCTCTGTGTCCAACCTTTTTTTTTCTTTCTGCCACTTCATCTTCTTTTCCTTCTTCCTCCTCTTCCTCTTTCCCTTCTCCTTCGCCTTCCTTTTCCTCTTCCCCTTCCTCCTCCTTCTCTTCTTTCTTCTCCCCCTCCTCCTTTCCTCCTCTTCATCTTCCTCCTTCCCCCCCTCCTCCTCTTCCTCCTTCTCTTCCTCCTCTTCTTCCTCTTCTTCTCCTTCTTTTTTGTTTGTCCTGGGGCTTGAACTAGGGCCTAGGCACTGTCCCTGAGCTTCTTTGTGGTCAAGACTACAACTGTACTACTTGAACCACAGTGCCACTTATGGCTTTTTATGAGTAGTTTATTGGAGATAAGAATCTCATGGACTTTTCTGCCCTGCATGACATTGAACTGTGATCCTCACATCTCAGCCTCTTTAATAACTACGATTACAGGTGGAAGCCACTGGTTCAGCTCCTCTTTTTATTTACAAAAAAAAGTATTTACATTTACATTTTGTGTGCACTAGGTAGGGTCTTACCACTGACCAATACCCTTATCCATTAAAAAGAAAACAAATCCTGTGGGAAAGCAGTGTCGATACTCAATATATATCCTATGAAACTAAGAAAATTGAGGGGAGGGCTTGGGTGGGAAAGGGTCATAGAGAATGAGGAAAGGGTGACATCAATCAAGATGCATTGTACTTATAAACCTATTTGTTCAATGGTAACCCCTTTGTATAACTACTTAAATATCACATAAATATAATTTTTAAATTCCTCTAGGAATTAATAAACTACTTTTAGGAATATCTAGCACTTCCCTAGTAGGAACTTTTAGCACCCCCCCCTTGTTTTCAGTGCAATAGGGCCTTGCGTCTTAAACTTTAATATGCACACCAATATTCTGAGGCTCTTGTCAAAATATGGATCCTATTTCAAAAGGTCTGGGATGGGGCCATGCATTCTCATTCCTCATAAGCCCTTTGATAATTTGAGTAGCAAAATATTGAGTATATGACATTAAACCTCCCCAGAAAGACAGCAGATCAAAGAACATGAAAACATTCTATTAAATCCTCAACTTATTAGATGGTGAAGATGTATTCTTCAAGATCTAATCTCACATTCTAACTGTATTCCAAGAGAAATTAGTTTAGTAAAATAAAACTTAGGGCACACAGAACTATTCCTGTCTTAGTCAATCTGTCAACAAGTATTTATTGAGCACCAATTCTGAGCCTAACTCTTGGTTAAATGTTATGACACACGAAAGAAATATGGGACTAGTTCAATGGAATGCACTTGAGACTTAGGAGAAATGAGACGTAATCATTTCAGGAGAGCTCCCACGATTGTCACACCTCTAAATATTTTTTTTTCTGGCCCAATTAACCTTGACAGTATTTTGCTTTACATTCAGGAATAAGATAAGACTCTGGAGCCCTAAGATTCACCCCTATGTGATTTAGCCCTCTCTGTGTTCCCTTGCCTTACTCCAAAGAAGATTCATCCAATTAGGAAATGGAGATTTGGCCCTGATGGCTGAGTGAATTAGCCAGGGGATAATTCTAGGGGAAAGGGGAGGGGATCGCTGGAGAGCTGGATTCCTGCTGTCAGATTGCCTAGAGAGGATGCAGAGTTGGCAGTCTTGTTGCTCAGCACAAATGACACTGAAAGAAGATGAAGTCTGCTTATTTTGAAGCTTTCTATCTGGTCTAATCCCATCACTCGTAAAGAAGAAAATTGTATGGAGTAGAGTTTGCCGCAAACTTGCTGTGAGTGCAGTGTGAGGCGCAGTGCTCTTGGCCAGCATTCTTTTCTGATGGTCTGTTGTAATGACCAGGCTGGCTCAGCCCCCAGGCTCTCCTCTGCGTCTGACTGTGACCATCTCCTTGGCTACTGGACTTTGAATATTTTTAGTTTCTCTTTGTGCCTTAGTCTCCACATTCATAAGGTAGGGATAACGGTAATAACTATTTTAGAGTTAATTAGTTAAAAGTTAATTGGTTAGAATCTATCCCCATGGAAAGTGCACAGAAAATATGATTGACTGTTTTGGGTGATTTCTCCAGAGTGAGATGATCTAAACTAAGCATATAAACAATAGAAATGTACCTCTCAGCTGAGTGCTGGTGGCTCACACCTGTAATCCTAGCTACTCAGGAGGCTGAGATTTGAGGATCGAGGTTCAAAGCCAGCCGGGGGGGCGATGGGGAGAAAGCCCAGGAGACTTTTATCTCCAATAAACTACCAGAAAACCAGAAGTGGCCCTGTGGCTCAAGTGGTAGTGTAATAGCCTTGAGCTGAAGAGCCGAAGAACAGCACCCAGGCCCAGAGTTCAAGTCCCACAACCAAAAAAGAAAGAAAGAAAGAAAGACAGAAAGAAAGAGAAAGAAAGAAAGAGAAAGAAAGAAAGGAAGGAAGAAAGAAAGAAAGAAAGAGAGAAAGAAAGAAATTATCTCTCACGGTTCTGGATCCTTGGAAGGCTTTGATCAAGGTGTTGGCACATTTAGCACCTGGTGAAGATCCATTCTCTAGTTTCTTTCTTCTGTGGTACTGAGTTTATTTTGTGGTAATAGCTTTGTACTTGGTGGGCAGGTGCTCCACTACTCAGCCACTCTTCCAGTCTTTTGCTTCAGTGATTATTGAGATAGGTCCTATTTTGTTTTTCTTACATGAGCTCCTGCCCAAACTGTAACCTGACCATTTTAGACTCCTTCTGATAGCACGGATGACAGGTATGAGCCACGATGCCCATCTTTCATTGAAACAGTCACTCAGACTTTTCTGTCACAGCTAAATGGCGATGCTCCCAATCTTGACCTCTCAGGTAGATAAGATGACAACTTCATGCCCACATACCCAACTATCACTTGAGATAGTCTTGCCTCGCACATGGCTAAGATTATAGACATGAGCCACTGGTGCTCTGCTGGTTGCCACTTTTAGAATTCAGGTTCTATTTTTCTAGTGGCTTCTCCTGTAAATCTCTGGATGCCTAATGAACATTTCCTTCAATTCCTTTTTCAAAACTGCCATATGAATGTCAAAAGTTTCTTAAGCATTGATTGGGTTTCAGGTACTTTGTTAAGTGTTTTATGTGGCGCTTAATTATTGCCAGCCTTGGAAGGTGGGTACCATTACTATTCACCTTTACAGTCAAGGGAGCTGAGGTTTACCTAGAGGTAGAAACTTACCTGGCATCTTATAGCTAGTAAATAGTACAGACTAAAACCTAGGCCTCTACCTCCAGAAGCTTCATTCTTAACAACCTAGCTCAGCTGGGGTGGGGCACACAATAACAAAAAATATTTTATTTGTTTTAAACCTTCAAATATATTTATTTTTCTTTTTCAACACTAATTAAAAAAATTAAAAAAATTAGCACATTCTATTTCCTTAGAGAGAAGCAATATTACAGATTTATTTCAAAGTGAACAAGATCCCTTCTCTAGGGACTCCGATTGTGGGAAGGAAAGCAGCATTTAAATTTTTTTTCTGTTGCTGTGGCTCCATTCCTTTCTATTCCATTTTCCACTCCCCTGCAGAGGGCCACTTCAGGCCCCCAGGCTGTCATCTGAGAGATGAAGATCCTGAAGTCCCTGACACTGGTCTGGCTCGGGTCCTTGATAGCCCAGTGTCCTTCCTCTGTGATTCTTGATCAGCAGGGTCTGAGAATCTTCTCCACATGTGTATTTCTCACTTCTTCAGGGATGCTCCATTTTCAGCCAGTGACTGAGCCCAAATAAGCACTTGGAAAGTGCCAGGATTCCACTGAGTAACAAGTGGCTCAATGCCAGCTTCCATCAAGCAGACTCATGTCAATGTGCATCTCACAGCTCAGAAACTTCTGAGGTGATCTTCTCTTCTCTCCTTTGCTCTTCACACATACACACACACACACACACACACACACACACACACACACACACACACACACACGTGGATTCAAAAAGTAGGAGCCCTGTGTCCTGTGACCATAGCTGTATTGTGTTGTAAAGATGCAGATACCTTGGGGGGAGGGGGCACGGTAGTGGAGGTGGGGTTGGAGGGCGGTGTGGGTCTCACATTGTGTGAAGGCAAGCAGTATTTTAAGGAGTGCCATCTGGAACATTGTTTCAAAATAGGAACCCTAAATATTTATTTAAGCTTCCTCTCCCTCCCTTGATGTCTGAAGCAATCAAATTGTTCAAGAGATCAGATTTTTATACAGAGTACACATAAATTATACGATGAGGGTATCATGTACATAAAGGATACCATGGAGTGTAAACAATTAGGCCTGGAAATTTAATTCTCAGTAGAAATTATTTTCTTTAGGACTAGAATGGCATTTCAGATTAGAAATGATGACTTCCGGCATTTAATCAAGTTGCCAAAGGTCATACAATCAGCAAATAACTTTGGAATCAGACAAGATTTTGTTTCAGGTTCTAACTTTGATAGTAGTTTCTATATTTTAAATTTTTTTCTTTCTATGTGTGTGTGGGAGAGAGAGAGAGACAGAGACAGAGAAAGAGAGAGAGACAGAGACAGAGATACAGAGACAGAGAGAGAGAGAAAGAGAGAGAGACAGAGACAGAGAGACAGAGAGAAATAGTGCGCATGCACACTGGGGCTTAAACTCAGGGGTAAGGTGCTGTCCCTTAGCTTTTTTTGCTCAAGGATCATGATCTACCACTGAACCACAGATCCACTTCTTGGTTTTTGCTGGTTAATTGGGGGTGAGAGGGTCATGGACTTTCCTGCCTGGGCGATGTTTGAACTTTGATCCTCTGATCTCAGCTTCCTGCATAGCTAGGATTACAGGTTCAAATTACGGGCCACTGGCTTGTTGCAATGATTTGGATATGGTCTGAGTATGCTCCCCCAGAGTTCCTGAATTGGGAGCTTGGTCCCTAATATGGTGATCCTGGCAGGCTTGAGAGCTTTAAGAGAGGGGGCTGAGTAGGAACTTCTAGATCACTGGGGGTGAGACCGGTTGTGGTGCTCAGTCTACCCCCTGAACTGCGCCTTAGCTTCCGACTCAGCGCTGTGATCCCATCTTCTGACACCCTCACCCATGAACCCTGCCGATGCTGGCATTATGTCCTTGAACATCTGGGGCTGTGAGCTAAGTAAACTTCTTTTTTTATTCTCTTAAAGCTATCTTGTCTCAGGTATATCATCATAGTGTTGGAAAACAGACGAATAGAGGCGATATATGTCCAGTTTCTACACTTTGCTTAATGCCAAGTCTTGATTTCTCTATTTATAATATAGGGATGAAGGTGTTGTGAAAATTAAATGGAATAAGGAATATCATGCTCTGAAAAATAATTTGTATTTAATAAACAATAATAATGGTATCTATACTGTTTTTGTAACTTGCTGTTTTATAACTCTGAATTCCCATAAGTATTCTCCCTACTGGCACCAATGAACAGTAAGCTGTTTTCAGTCAGTATCTAACATAATGTTTGATACTTGTATTATTTAATAAATATTGGAATGAAAGAAACATGCTATTGTATGATAGGAAAAATTTTTTTTTTTTTGGTTGATCATAAGCCTTGAACTCAGGCACTGTCTCTGGACTTTTGTGCTCAAGACTAGTGCTCTATCACTTTGAGCCACTGTTCCACTTCCACTTAATTGGAGATGAGTCTCTCACAGTCTTTCCTGCCTGGGCTGGCTTTGAACTGCAATCCTCAGATCTCAGCCTCCTGAGTAGCTACGATTATAGGCATGCTGGCAGGAGATGTTTTTTCTTAATTAGTGATTATTTCTTTATTATTTTTCTTTTATGGTCTGAGACCAGGACCTGAACTCCATCACTTACACTTTCACCCAGTGGCTAGTGCTGTACCAACTGTATCACACCTTCAACCTCTTGCTCAGTGAACTTCGAGAGTGATTTGTAGGGAACTTAGTTGGGGTATTCTGAGGCTCAACAATGACTGCTGAGAGTCGGTGGCAAGGATCTGGGTTGATTCTTTGCCAAAGACAAAATTGGACCATCTTTAACAACACATATGGGTGTTCCATTAGCAGGTGTTTCTGTCTCTGATTGCAGACAAATTTTCCTGGAGGGTTACTGAGATGACTCTATCCATAGGTGATTTTCAGGAAATTGGGAAGTTTCTTTGCCCTTCTGAAATCTACGCAAGTTGTCTGAGTTTCTGTCAGTAGAAAATGATTTCTTTGGCTTTACCATTATTTAGGATATTGTAATTGCAGCTTCGAGAAAAATGCCAACCTAATTTTAAAAACTGAAATCCAAAGACTAAAAGGAAGCAAAAGACCCAAACACATTTTTCTTGTTCTGTAACAGCTCGGGGAAGGACCCTATGAGCACGGGGTGACCCTCTTCCATTGTTAATTCAGGGATCCAGGTAAACAGAGCTTAACAAAGCATCCACCGGGTGACTTCTGTTCCCATGAGCAGAGTGGAAGAGCAACATGGGAAGAAACTGTGTGGAAAGACACAGTGGGCCACATAACAGATGTATCTATTATTTCTATCCATGTTTCATGGCTAGAAATCAGTCATACCTGACTGGAAGAGACTCCGGGAGAGTTAGTTCCTGGCTAGGCCACCATGTTCTCATGACAAGTCTGCAGTCTATGAAGAAGAACATCATGGTATTGTGAACCAGGCTATGTGTGAAGTTCTTTATTTTAAGGAGACAGTACCTCTAGGAAGAGTGGTTTGATACAAGTTGATTTATCCTTAGTAGGAGAAGGAAATGCTTATCTTGAAAGCCTTTACCCCTGAAAATATTAGAGCAAAAGGTCAGAACCACCAAAGAGCAGCAGCAGTACAGTCTGTGGGAAAGGTAACTGGGCAGACCTCTCTCCTATGGTCTGGACTTCTGGATGTGAGAAATGGGGCTTTAGGAAAGAGGTCGAGAAAGATAAAAACTAATGACAGACAAACGACTGCAGTCTTTCTTCTTGCTGCTTGTGGGCAGACTTTGCAATAAAGCATTGCCAAGAGGGGGAGGGGACAGGGCTTCAGGTCCTAGGCACTGTAGAGGGAGAGTAAGGACATGGCTTCTTCTTACTACTTTTACTCCTCCACGAAAGGAGAGGCAGGCTCATTATGTCTCTACGGTAGATTTTATAGTTCTGGATTGGAGCCTAAAAGTTGCATGTGGTTTTCAAATACTTATTTTATCACACTCCCTGATTACTTCCATTATGTGTGGCTAACATTGAGTCTTTTCAGATTTAGTTGGGATATAGAAGGTTTAAATAAGCCCAAGATCAGATGTGTCTGGGATTCCATTTCTTGCATGCACGCTGTAAATAAACGCTGATGAAAAATATTTTAGTTCCAACTTCTGCCACCCCAAATCCTACAAATATGCACATTAAAGCCCCATAATCCCATAAAAGCCTTTTTACTTGTAAATAACACTATCTTGTTTTCCATCTCAAATTTCTTCTCCTGTAATTACACAATATTTGGTTTCCCCTTTTTAGGCAATTCAAATTAAAACTTATTTCATTTCATAATTACAAACATTCATTTTGAGTAAAGACTAATCTGACGGGAATTTGGTTTCAGCGATATTGTAACCCAGACTTTCAATAGCAAAGCAATCCATCTCCTGACTAATGTCTTGGAATCTTTTACAACTCTACCCCGGCTAAACATTTGCATTTGGAAAGTTTTATCCTTTTCCTTGAAATAATAATGCTTTATTAAGAATACTGTGTGATTTGATTTTTTTAAATAAAAATAATGATTTAAATCAAAGGCCTCAAGATATAAAGAATTTAAAGGGTGAGCCATTCTACCCTCTTAGTTTGGGGGTTATTTTATAACTCCCAGGAGTTCTTGAATGGAATGTTGCTTGGAAAATGTTCGTTATTAAGTTAGTTTTCAACTATTTCCTGAAAAAGGAGAAAGAAAATATTCTTTGTCTGGCTATCTTAATAGGTGATAATTTTGAAATATTAGATAAAGTCTATGTTATTACTACTCTGAGTGGGGGTAGAGTAGGAAATAGTATGACGGGCTGTTCATGTAGGGAAAGAGAGTGAAATGTCTAGGGACACACAGGTCTTATTACCTAAAAAGAGAGAGTGCCTATTGAAGTGTTTGGAGGCTAATCACTGTTTGCCCACTGTAGTATTAAAAAACACTCCAAAACAATAGTGATTTAAAAACTCTGATTTATGCTGAACTTTCGTAGTTCCTAGGACTGATGAACTTGGCTAAGCAGTTCTTGTTTGTTGGGGCTGGGGGGAGGAGGGGGAATTGATGTAGTAGCTGAGGCTGGACTCATGGAAGCTCTACTGCTCATACACCAGAGGGCTAAACAGTCATTTCTGTCCATCAGTGGCTGGCTTGCTCTACTGCAGTGTACTGGTCTCATGCTATTACTGAGTCTTCTTAGTCTGCTTCCCTGGATGCTTATTTTCCCCCAGAGCAATGACCCTAATTCACAGGCTTCATGGTTTCTTCCAGAGTGGTGGTGAAAGTCCTGGAGCTCCATGGCTGCCTCCTCCTGTTGGTTGTAAGTGGGGATGGCCTTGGCTCATGAGGATGTATAAGGAGGCCTTCATTGGTTATTCATGGTTCTAATAGTGGATGTGTGGTTCACTGGAGAGCCATCTTTGAATTATTTGTCCACTCAGATCACTTTAATGGGTGAAATCACTTATGTGTTGGTGTTGAGGAGGGAAAGAAGAAGAGGATCTCTTTTTGTTAGGACTTCTTTACACTCGTGTGTGTGTGTGTGTGTGTGTGTGTGTGTGTGTGTGGTATATAGAATTACCCTGATTTCGTTTAATTTAGGCTGGGGATAGGAGGAGCAGAATATTAAGGAATATTAGATATCCATCTGTACCAGGTTTTATGCTACAGGCTTTAAGTACTTATGATCATTGTTGTGAACCCATTTGTTTAGTGCTTATGTTCAAATCTTTGGTGAGATTGACATTCATGAGAGTAAGTAATTTAGCTTCACTGAATCTCATTTTTGTCTTATAAACATGGTTATGAGCCTTTGTTCATGGAGAGAAATATTAATTCTCTTTCACTACTTTTTCAGTGCCCAATATATTAGTCTTATGACTAATTCTCATTAATCAATGAGTATTTTTTAATGTTTCAAAGCTTACCATTCTTCTACTTCCTTATATACTATTTATATAACAAATAAAAAGTTATGGATTTAACAAATTATATTTTCTAAAACATGTAAATAATAGTTAAAGCTATGATTTCTAAATATTTAATTAAAATTGCAAGTCTAATTTATTGTAGTCTTGCAAATACTTTAAACACTTTAGAAAGCAGATAGCGAGCATATGTTTATGCATATGCAATACTAGTCAAGAAATGGAAATATGCCTATTTATTTCTTCAGTATGTTTATTCTTATTGTGATTATTTTGTACTTGGAAGAACGATTTGGTGCATTTACTTATCTAGACCTTTTCAACTTATTGAGGGTGAAATAGATGAAAACACTTCGTCCCCTCACATCAGAGCTCCTAATTTCTATTGTTGTATCTACGTATGTTCTCCATTATTCATGTGTTGAAACTGATAGCATTTAGCCATGGAGGTCTTAGCTGGGTGCCGGTGATGCATGCCTGTAATCCTAGCTACTAAAGAACTGAGATCTGAGAACTGCTATTTGAAGCCAGCCTTGACAGGGAAGTCCATGAGACTCTTATCTCCAAATAACCTCCATAAAGTTGGAAGTAAAGGTATATATTGAGTGGCAAAGTATTAGTCTTAAGTGAAAAAGCTAATAGAGAGTGTCCTGGCTCTAAATTCAAGCCCCATTACTGAAATACCCTATCCACCCCCTGCCCCCAACTTCCCATACACAGAGATGGACCTCATCCCACAAATATAAACCATTAGTTTGCATTGATTAAAAAATAAATTGAAAGAAAGAGAGGTGGGGACTAAGGTGTGTGGTTCAGATGGTAGAGAGCTTACCTAGCAAATACAGTAATGGGAAGTAGGCCTTCATGAACACCTTAGTTTGGACTTTTCAGCCTCCAGAATCTGAGAAAGAAATATCTGTTGTTTGTGAGTTATCTAGTCTGTGGTATTTGGCTACAGTACTACAAATGCACTAAAGAACCTGTTTTTGTTTTAGTTTTCTGTATAGCACTTTTCAACAAGTCACATGTATATTTTACTTGTTTATTTTTGTGTTTCTGTATCCATACAAGAATGGAGACACTAATGCAGATGTCTTTTCTCTGTTATCTGTTTTGTTCTTTGATGTTTTCTCTGAGTCTAGAAGAATAACTGGCAAACAGGAGTTCACAAAAACGTTTTGAAAGAACCGATGTTAAATCCTGAACAAGGACATTGAGTAGCTTACATGACACAGGTGGGTAGGGTCTGCTCTAAATTAAGTGTTGTTCACTCTGTGTTGATTTATTTGAAGTGTTGGCTTTGGCCAAGGCTAGAAATTTTTTTGTTTTTGTTTTTTTTGGTTGGTCTTGGGGCTTAAACTCTGGGCCTGGGTGCTGTCCCTCAGCTCTTCAGCTCAAGGCTAACGCTGTACACAGCGTCACTTCCGGTTTTCTGGTGGCTTATTGGAGATAAGAGGCTCACGGACTTTTCCTGCCCTTGCCGGCTTTGAACCGTGAGCCTCAGGTCTCAGCCTCCTGAGTAGTTAGGATTACAGGCGTGAGCCACTGGCGCCCCGCCAGGTTAGTGGGTTTTGTTCTGTCTGATCACACATTCCCTCTGAATTATGTATTTATCTTATTTTTATAGATCCTGGCCTAAGTCTATGTTAGAGTGACTTGCTTTGGACTTACGGTCTTATTGTTGTCAGTCACAACTAAAGCTTTGGGCCAGTTTGTTGGACAAGTTTCTTTCTCACCAAATATGAGAACATGTATAGTAATAGTAAAACCTATACCACAGGGATGAAAAGATTTGGTAGGAGAAGCTCCCTAGGTGAACAAAGACGATGTCTGGTGCACACTGAGTTCTCAATGTTATTCTTAGCAGTGATGGTGTCTGGCACACACTGAGTTCTCAGTGTTATTCTTATCAGTAGTGCTGTTGTCAGTTGTCCTTTTTCCAGAGTTATCCTTCTTTTTTCTTCTTCCATGGATTTTTAGAAGCAATTCCTTCATCCCAGTCTCAATGAAAGGGAATGTTACAAGGTATATTTGGGGATAGTTCCGTGGTTGCAAGCTTGTCCATTGTGTATTCTATACCTCTAGAACCAACTGTCATATTGCAAGCGGGTAAGAGATTATAAGGAAGTAATAAATGAATGATTGCTAGATTAACAGAGTTATCTCTACTCAAGTGCTCATCTTCTCTGCACAGGTCCTTGAATGAAGATTGTATCAGTATAAATGCATGACAGATTAATATTGTTGATAACATATTATGGACTATGACTGACTATGACTTCTTTTATTTTGTGAGAATACTGGAGCTTGAACTTAGGGCCACAAACTCTTGCTTAGCTTTCCGATACAAGGCTGGCACTCTACCACTTGAGTCACATTTACACTTCCAAATTTATGATGGTTAATTGGAAATAAGAGTCCCTCAAATTTGTCTGCTGGGCTGAGTTAAGATCCTCAGACCTCAGCTCCCTAAGTAGCTTGGATTATAGGTGTGAGCTACCAGTGTCTACCTTTGCCATTTCTTCTTTATCCCATTCAATAGCCAACTAAAATAGGAGTTTATTTTTATCAGGAAGTATCTTTTTAATCATATAATGTGTTGATGAAGGAATGGAGGCTAAGTAAGGTAAACAAAAATTCCAAAGTAACATACAGGGCATATATGAGAACCAGGATTCGAACTGCGGATGTCTCCCAACTGGTCTTTTCTGGATACTTTGTTTCAGGGGGGCAGGCAGCACTTTAGTGGAACATGGCAATTCATAGTTTCTTTGAATGTCCTCATAACCCCATCACTAGGATTATCTTTTCAGTTCTATCCATTGAGGGTCCATTATTTAGCCTCTACTCAATTCTTTTTTTTTTTTTTATCGGTTGTGGGGCTTGAACTCTGGGCTTGGGCACTGTCCTTCAGCTCTTCAGCTCAAGGTGAGTGCTCTATCTCTTCAGCCACAGCACCACTTCCGGTTTTCTAGTGCTTTATTGGAGATAAGAGTCTCATGGACTTAACTGCCCCAGCTAGCTTTGAACTGTGATCCTCAGATCTCAGCCTCCTGAGTAAGTAGGATTACAGGTATGAGCCACCGGTGCCTGATTCTACTCAATTCTTTCTAAATGAAAACTCAAATCCACTCTGACCAGATACCTGATGACAAATACTTGATAATAAATGACATTTATGTGTCTAATCAAATGTAAACATTTAAAAGGAAATAGTCTGTTCTGCTTACATGAGTACTTCAAGAAGATATAGTCCTAGAAATAGAACGGAAAGTTATTATCCATGTTTGAAAATTAAATGGATATAGTAAAAATACTGTCATTAATAATTATAGTAATTTGTATCTCAAAACGGTTTTTGCTTATATAGATCTTTTCAACTTTTTAGTTTATTTTTGATGGTAGTGCATGCTTAGTGCATACTAGGCAATCACTTTACCACTGTGTAACATTCTCACCACATCGTTGAACTTCATTTTTTATATACTATTATAATTTTATGTCCACTACTTTAATAGTGATACGGTGCATCTTTTTTGTTTTATTAGCCATACAATTTTGTGTGTTTGGTGAGCTATTTTTCTTTATTTTTGCTCATTTTTTTATTGTGAGAATACCGTACAAAGGAGTTACAATTACATGGGCAAGATAACGAGTACATTTCTTATCAAGCATTGTTGCCTCCTCGTTGTTTCCCCTCCCATTGCTCATTTTTATGTCGAGTTTTCTTTTTTAGTATTCATTTGTTGGGGATTTTTTAATGATAGAGATGCTACTCTTGACTACTGTCTTGTATGTGTTACCCATATCTTTCACATATTCTGTTATTGTCATTCAACTTCAGTCACAAAATCTATTTTCCTAGCAAAATTTTATTGTAAATGTCATCTCAAGAGAAAACATAATCCATTGTGAATGCTGGCCTAATAATAACAGTGTTGCAGGAACATCTATTTAATGAACAAAACAATATTCAGGGCATTATTCAGCTTCTGGAAAATAATACCTAATTCAGTAAATGAGAAGCTGACCCTAGAAGTCACCACCATATAATTTTCTCATTAAACAACCGTATGATACTATACCATAAATAACAACGTAAAATTTTGGAGAAATTTGCCTCAGATTCGATTGAAGACAAGGATATTTTAGATTAAATAGGAGAATATGTTGAAGTTGAAACCTGCTATGAAAGGGAAGAATTAGTGTTCATAGGAAAATCTTCCTTTAGTGTCTCAACAAAATCTCATTACAGGAAAGACCTCTTCTCTGTGGCAAAATCAACCCACAGGACAGTCTCCAATTGACACATGCATGCTGTCCACCAACCCTTATGTTTCATTGGTACTTGTTGGCCTGAGAAGGGTAATTACTAAGCACTTTGACTGGATTAGCTACAATGGAGGAGCAGTGTAAAGGGGTTGGCTATACCACTTTTTTTCATGCATAGACTTGAGGAATTTACTTCCTTCTTTGTCAAACAGGAATAAAAATGCCTCCTTACAGTGCCACTGTGAAGATTAATATAGGCTAAGATATATGAAACTATTTTAAAACCCATCCATTGCTACATATCTCAAGGTGTTTGCTTGTGACAGTCCATTCATAACATGGTTTTCAAATAATGAATGAAGTAATCAATTCTCTTACCTGTGGCTGAGGAAATGAGGCATGGGAAGGCAAGAAGACATGGGCTCTGCCTTAAAATTCCAAAGTTTATAGATAGAGTTTTATGTAACATTTACAAAATGTCCTCACCTTCCACGTTATTTATCCATTTATTCCAACTTGGGACTTACAATGGCAATAAATCAGAGTCCTTGACCCCATGGTTAGAGAAAAGCAAGTACACAGGAGGATGTAGGAAATGGTTACAAGTTATCATGTTTACAAGTTGTAATACTTGCTGCATTATGAATCACGAGGCAGAATGGAAAAAATCCAGGTTTTGGGGGTGAAGGGGGAAGATCAGGAACATGGTAGGAAAATGTCTCTCTGAAGCAGTTGTTGTCAAGCTGAGACTGGATGAACTATGTGTAAATGTAAAAAGAATGAAATAGAGAAGAATGGACATTCTGAAGTCCTGCAGCAAGAAAAACAGAGGAGAAGGTAACAATGCTCCATAGGAAATGGACTCATTGCCTTACGCATGTACCTGTAACCCCTTCGTACACTATTTCACAATAAAAAATGTGTTTTTTTTAAAAAAAAGAAATAGCAGAATGTTCTGGAAAAGTGCATTTGCAAGAGAGAATGCACACCAAACTAAGGATGGCTAGACTACTGAGAAATGATCAGAGAGGCAGCATGGATCATGGAGAGTTTTCTGAAACACATCAAGAATTTTAGATTTTATTCTAAGTGCTATTCAAAGCTCCCAAGGATCATAAATCAGAGAATTTCAACCCAATCCTTTTATTGCTCTGAGAAAGCAAAGGAGTAAGAAGGGGCATGATGAAGCCATGAAAGAGGCTGTTGAGTTGGGTTGGGGAAGAAAAATTATTGAATTATAAACAACGACATGTATCAGGCAGAAGAGCAGACACAAAACTCTTCCCCTCCATAACTCCATCTCATCCCTGTTGTCCAGGGATTTGAAGACAATATTATACCATCCAGTTCCTGAATTGTAGTAATATATATCAGCCGTCTTGAAAGCTGAATGGAAAAGATCATTCTCAGTAAGTAACCATGTTGTGGATGTATTTGAGCTGCTCTAGATCAATCAACATCAAATACCTGAAGTTTTGCATTCTGTCTTAGTTGGTTGTAGCTGCTATAACACAGTTCCACAGATTCAGTGGTTTGCACAGTAGAAATTTGTTTTCCATCCTCATTCTGAAAGTCCAAGAACAAGGTGTTAATGTAGTTAGTTTCACTGGAGGATCTTTTCCTCTCTGTAGTGCCTTCACCTAGTCTTTTCTTGGTGTGTAATATGATCCTAAACCTTTTCTTATAAGGTCATTGGTCATATCATTTTGGGTAGGGGCCTATAATATTCTAAGAGAAAATCTGTTTTGGGGGAAAACATGGATGTGAATGTAAGTTGGGATATAGTTAACTAATTTCTGGCATATGCTAAAATAGTTACACCTTTCCTAAGTTTACAAGAAAAAGTTGTAGTTTCCTTTCCTAATTAGTTCCAACTGTAATGACTTAAATACCTCTGCAATGGATCGTTCAGCACATTTGCTAAGCTTTTGTTAGACCACCAGGCTACCTCTTCTTAATCATATGATTTTTTTCTTTCTCTCTCTCTCTCTTTCTTTAAGAGTCATGTTTTAATGCTCTTCACCTAGGTTAAGTTTGGAGGAAATGTGATAAAAACAAGGGAAAGCAATGGTTGACACTCAGAATTAGGCAAGTCAATGTTACTCTCTCAGAAGGAGTCCATTTTCAGGCCCATTTTGTAGCTGTGATGGTGGGAGGCATCCACCAACTCTTGTACTGTAGCCACCAGGAACCAAGCCACAGCTGTTCAGGAAGGGTTAGTGCCTCTGCCCCTGGACACAGCTTGAACACATGAAAAGAAGACTGTGGGGAAGACATGGTCAATGAAAGGAGGCTCCAGGTCAGCGAAGGACAAGGAAACCTCAGTAACTCCTTGTGGGCTATGCTTAGAGCCATGTCTGCAAGCTCACACACAGGTATGTGGTTTCAGCTTCTCCTTTCCTAGCTGGGGGAAAGAGATTTATTGTGGAACAGAATTCACTTGGCCTTTTCATATTAAAGCATTGCATGCACATTGGGGATGAGCCTGTTAAAATTTTTGATACTAAAAGTAATATTTGATACAAACAAGGTACAATAGTATTTACCAGTCTTTGTCTGATATGGAGTTGTAAGTCTTGCAGAACCTCTTTGTTTTTCACATGAGTTATCAGGTTCAGGACCAAGAAGGACTGCTGACATCTTTAGGTATCAGGTTCTGAAGCCAGAGAATTCTTGTGGATATTGGCATGAGACTATATTATGTGGCATTTGGGAGGATTTATAGGTGAACACAGCTTTGATCATCTACCATAGAATCTTCCTCTCATTACCCAGGAACATTCTGGAACCTTTGGCCTCTCCTAAGCTAGGCAAAACACAAAGAGACTTCAGACATTGGCTGCATCACTATTAATTGTGTAATTTCTCTGAGCCTTGGCTCTATACTTCCAAATAGGGTTAATAACTCTTAAATGGCTTGGCTCATAGGAAGAACTCAAGAAGTACTTGTGAATCAAATGATTCCCCCCCTTTCTTATCTTTTCTTCCTTGTCATGCTTCTTTTAATTTCTTTATCTCTGTATTTATCAAAAGTGTGAAGAGTTAAAAAAAACATTTTTATATTATATCTTCCAATGCATTTTAAACACTAATATTTGGCTTAGAGTAATCTTTAAACTTTGTCTCTAACCATGGAGAGAAAGTCTTGATTCCTAAACCATCATGAAAGCATCATAAAGTAGGAAATAGGTGACTCTAACATATGCAATAAATGAATAAAAAAGTATGCAGTAAGTGTGACTACTTTCACACTTTACAACTCCTGAGCTACCATATTATATTTACTGGCATCTGTCCTTATTGTCTAAGCCCTCATTCAAACCTTTGCTGATAGCATGGCCTTTGCATTCAAACAAAAACTTAGTCAAATGTTGGCTTTGTTATTAGAAGCTGTGTGAATTTGGGGAAGTTCCTTAACTTCTCTAAGCTTCAACTCTCTCATCTGTAAGGTAATAATAAATACACGACCACCTTGGCATCATCAAAGTGTTGGAGCATTATTAAATAAAGAAAATATAGTAAGAATAATTGCTAAGTTTAATGATACTTAGCAATCGTTCTTTCCAGTTTTGGGTATATATGAATATTCAGTGCATGGTAGTTATTATTCTTTTGATTAATATTGATTAGAATACATTGTGGGTAAAACATCCTAAGATAATACCTCGCAGAGAGAAAAGCTGAGTTACATAGTAATAGTGACTTTCATTTTTGTTATTTTTTAAAATATTTAAAGATATAAAAATATGTAAAAATTAACAGAATTACACCAAACAACCTTTTGCCCTTCAAGGTTTTAATAATGCAAATTCAAGTTGCTGTCATTCAGTAATGATGAATCTTTAACCTACAACCCCAATACCAGCGGTTGTCTCAGACTTATATCAATTTTCCCTTTCCCTCTCCTATAAACTGGCTTTCTCCCTTGCCTCTGGTTTGTGACTTCTCAGCTTCTCTTACAATCCTACCATTGTATTTGATCCTCAGGAAGATGGGTGAGGCACCATCTGATCCTTCTATGTTCACGTGGGGGCTCACTGTCCGTAGTTGGTTCATCTGATCCCTGAAGACTCCAGCCTTTTCCTGGACACTGATGGCATCCCAATAGTGGCGTGGAGATCTAGTCACAGTTTGAGTTTGGTCATTAGGAAGTCTTTATACAAACAACTTAAAATTCCACCTTGGATAATAGTTGTCTACCCTTTAAGTGATGACCCTTCCTCTCTATTAGTTTATTTGGCTCAAAAGAAGAGCCAAAGGTCAGTTTACCTAGTCCCAGCAGGCTGTCTCCTGCTCTTAGGATGTTAGTGATTTCGCCCATTCGGACTCTACCATTCTTTGGTACCTTTTTTATGAGATTGCTTTACAGGACCAGGCCTAATGATTCTGAGGATCATTACCTGACGGATAGAGTTCTGAGAGACACATTTGGCTGAAGTACCCTGGGTCTTTGCCAAAATGTCTAGAGAAGAGAGACCATAGCACTTGGCAAAGACCTGAGTTCCAAAACTGGCCCATGAATACTGCTAGTTAAGGAATTTAGCCAGCCTTATGTTTAATTAAAAGTTTTACTACACAGTTAATTGCTTGCTACCTATACTGTTTTTTTGAGATAGAACCTTTCTATGTAGCTCTCAGTCTGTCCATGAACTCTTTGTCTGATTTAGCCTCGTGAGTGCTGGGATTAAAGGGGTACATCTCTAAGCCTAGAATAGCTACATTCTTTCCTTCTTTTTTTGGTTTTTATTTGTCAGTCCTGGGATTTTGAACTCTGGACCTGGGCACTGTCCCTGAACTCTTCAGCTCAAGGCTAGCACTTTACCATTTGAGCCACAGCACCACTTCCGGTTTTCTGGTGGTTTAATTGGAGATAAAAGACTCAAAAAAGCAAAATTACAACCACAGACTCTGTGTCCAGAAACCTAGACTAGATGCTAAAGAGTTGTGTGAATTTGAAATATAAATTAATTCTAAAAGCTTAAAGAAAAAGAGTCTCATGGATATCTTTCCTGGGCTGGCTTTGAACTACTATCCTCAGATTTTAGCCTCCTGAGTAGCTAAGATTATAGGCATGAGCCACCGACACCTGGCTTACATTACTTCTTAATGGTTTGAGTTCTATAATCTTCATAACTTGATAGGTAAGGGTCTATTTAATGTATGTACTTCAAATTCTTAATAATAAATAACGAGTAATCAATCCTTGTCAATCCACCTCACTAAATGTAAACACCCAACAAATCAACAGGCAAGCTGAGCTTTAGCTTTCTCTACTATAATATTTGTCTCCTGTACAGATTTCCCAGCAATAATTAAGTAAACTGTGGCTATGCTGTTTGGGTCTCTAGGGCTCAGAATAGATTTTTATTCTATACGGAGAGGTGGACAGATAGAAAGCTTAAAAAATACACATATACGCTTCAGTAAAAAAACAACCCAGCATTTATTTCAGGGTGGTTTCATCAGGCAAAAAGGTTTCCTTTTAGCTGCCTCAATGCTTTCTGAAACCTTTTAGGCCAGAGGAGAGTGATTTTGGTTTGTGTGGCTAAAGCACTGAAGAGGATGATTGGTTTCATTAGCCAGGGAGGAGTGCTAATATGCAACAGTACTTCTCCAGTTATTGGGCACTTTATGTTAATAACTCATGATGGCTTGAGTGTTTAGGTGTATGTTTCAAACCTGGTGTAAAATACCATGCCATTAAGAATTTAAACAAATTCTAATTTAATTACAGCCAAGAGCTGGGTCCAAGTGGTCCTGTGTTTTTGTTGGCTAGTTTTAATATTACAAATTTTGAATAGGGAAAGATTTATTTGCTTTACTCTTAACCTTGTTAAAAAAACTCTGGATTGTTAAAAAAAACTTAATCGTTTAAAAGGGCACACATTTGGAAAATGAAGTGCAATTGAAGTTATGGAAAATTCTATTTTTCTTCAATATTATTTTGTTTTTCACTTTGAAATGTGCCAATTTTTTCTTGCCCATGATATATTGATTATTCCCATATTCTCTTTACATTCTTTTTTGTGCTTAAATAACATTTCCATTTCTTGAATGGCTTCATTCTTATCACATAATTTTTTTCTACTAGTTTGAAATGGAGGAAAAAAAATCCAGTTGAAAAATTCATTAAAAAGAGTATTACATAGTTACTATTCAAGGCAACTTCAAAACATGACTGATAGAGGTGATTTCTTGGTTCCTGATTGTGGGGGTGATGGTAATAAGGAATATTTAGCCTAAATATTCCTTAGACTCACATATGTGCAGAATCGCAAAAGTCTTTTTGTTGTTGTTGTTGGTCATGGGGCTTGAATTCTGGACCTGGGTGCTATCCCTCAGTTCTGGGCTACCACCTGAGCCACAGTGCCACTTCCAGTTTTCTGGTGGTTTATTGGAGATAAGTCTCATGGACTTTCCTACCTGGGCTGGCTTTGAACTGTGATCCTCAGATTTCAGCCTCCTGAGTAGCTAGGATTATAGGCCTGAGCCATTGGTGCCCGGCACAAAGTCTATTTTTATCCTGAACAATCCTTCCACATACTCCTTCAGCTAATCCGTTGTGATAGCTTTTAGTAAGAAATTTAACCAGATCTAGATTATATAATCCATTTTTAAAATAAAATGGGGGAGAGGTGATTTCCCTTAAATGTGAATACTGCCAATAGGTTGACATTGATTCTAACTTCTAAACATGAGTTTAATTGTCAATGACATCTGGGAAACTGATAAAGGATGGAAATCTAATGCTCATCTTCATGGTACTTCCATATTAGAAGCAATTCTCATCAGTTCTTAGTAATCTTCAGCCATGTGGCCTCTGACACCTCCAAATATAGTAGGCCATGGGGTCTCTAAGTGAAAAGGATGGGGTACAAAGTCCTTTAGAAGTTTTAATTGGTAGGGATGCAGGAAACGATGGACCATCCACTTAGGACAATGTGTTCTAATAATTTTGTATCATAATGTTTAATGTGGAAAATAAATAAGCAAATCAGTATTACTTTCTTCTATTATACAAACTAAAAAATAAGATAAAAACATTGATTGGGATGATGAGGATGAAGGAATTGCAGGAATTGGGATGTGGGATTAGAGAAGAGTGGAATTAAGTTTCTTGGATTCAGAATTGCAGATCTGTATATACATGTGTATATATATGTATATATGTTATGTATATGTATATGTATGTATATGTATGTATATATGGATACATACATATACATATATATATATACACATTGAACTCATCAAAAATGCATGGTTTGGAGGACTCTCTCTTGCTTTGATTGTTTTGAGTGTGTGACAAAGAGTTGTTTTGAGGAAGTGTGTAGCCAGAAGTATTGTCCTCTTAGGAAACTATGACTCCTGTTCTGCTCCTTCTTTTCAGATGCTACTTTTTGCCTTGTCTGCCAGTGGGGAAAGTAGGAGCTGAGCAAGCTAATTGCAGGGCTCTCATGATTACTGAAAAGGCCTATGACATACTATCAAATTATCTTTCAAAGGTAGGGTTATAAAACACTACATTTATATTTAAGAATTGTTTATTGACATTTCTCCCTACCCAATTAGGCTATAAGGGCCCTTCAAAAGCAAACACGTTGTGAGCTGGTACTTGGCACAGGACAGGCTCATCATCAGGTAGCAGGCAGAATAGAGTCGTGACAGAAGGCCTGTGTCTTCATTATTTCTATCACTCATGTGTAGGATTTTTTTCTGTATTTTTTTCTAGTTAGCACTTACAGTAACTATTTTTCTATGTAGCTTCAAAACCCTCCTTTTTGCTGTTTTTAATAGATAATGGCTATAATGTCAAGTGGCTCCAGGATGATTTTTCTTAAGCTGTATGTCCTCTTGAGTTATTGACACAAGAATATGAAGCAAAGGGAAGTAGACCTGCAGTGAGTCTTGATGTTCACTGCTTCCTTGTGATAAAGAAGCCATTGCATTTACGTGGCCTTCAGCATAGAGGAGTGAACCCATTTTCAATTCAACTCCTTCACCAGCCCATTCCCTCCCAGAAGCCAGTTTCAACATACTACCTCCCACATTGTGCGCTTCTCGCCACAAACACCCACAATCATTTCCTGAGGCTTGCCTCTGTTGGACACCAAAATATTCAGGAGTAAAGCAAAATGCTCCAAATGCTTACCAGATGTCCGAATGTGTGGCATAATTAGGCATCAAACCGATTAGACTTTTCATTTTTCAGTTAGCTGTGTTGGCAACTTACTTGAAAACACCACCTTAGTACAGCCAATGAATCTTTTTTTTTTTTCCTAAATAGAGGAACTGAAAGTTATCAACTATTCAATGAACACATACTATATGTAGGTTATGGTAGTGAGGATTCAGAAACTATAAAGCTTTAGTAAGTTGGGAAAGTGATATAAAGAAGTTCTGTTTTTATGAAAATAGTGTGGAACCAATATCTTACTGAAAAGATATTTTCAAGTGAAGAAGTAGTATTGTTTACATGCTTCTTAAAGCTGTGCGTTTAGTATAGCAATTACATTTCGGAAAATGTGTCAGTTTTCCCTCAAAACGTTTTTTACACTTATCCGAAGATAGAAAACAGAGTCATAGAAGAAGTAAGTCTACCCTTAAGAGAAGAGAAAGGGCCAGAATGTTCTGGCTTTTTTCAAGGAACTCATCCTCCACCCTTTAAGCTGTGAAAATACGGACTCTTGCCTGCTACTGTGCACTTCTCTGGAGGGGAAAGAGAATGATGCTGCTCACTGAACCTCCCAGTCAAGACTGTTTGTTTGGACCCTGTGGGTTCAATCACATCATCTCAGAGGATGAGGCAGACAGAGAATTAATTAGTCAGTATTTTCTCAATATATCTTCAACAAAGCACTTGCCTGAATGCTAGAAAATATCTATGTCTAGCTCGGAATGCTGTATGTAGTTTTCTAGCTAGAAAGGTCTAGAAGGATTGATTCAAGTATAGGATCCCCAAATGATTCAAACCTTTCAAATGAAGTGGACTTTCTACCACTATCTTTTTCAGAAGGAAATATCAGAGGCTCAAAGGATGGAAATGACTGATTCAAGGTGGCAAAGCTCATTGATTTCAAAATGAGAAGCAGGACAGAGTCCTTCCATCACTTGGTCTCCTACAGTCAGTTCCTTCCTTCCTCCCTCTCTCCCTCCCTCTCTCCCTCCCTTCCTCCCTCTTTCCCTCCCTCCTTCCCTCCCTCCCTTCCTCCCTTCCTTCCTCCCTTCCTTCCTT
>NW_012267217.1:53908089-53917867 GCF_000151885.1 Dipodomys ordii
CCTCCCTCCCTCCCTCCCTCCCTCCCTTCCTCCCTTCCTTCCTTCCTTCCTTCCTTCCCTTTCACAAAAGATTCCATGTTCATTCCTTTGTGAGGAAAGATAATTGATAAGGAAAAGCAGGGAATAGCGATCTGGTGGACATTCATTTATTGATCACTTATACATTCGACTCCACCGGTCTCCATCATGTCCTGTATCCATTCTGTTTACTCTGCAACTCTTTGTATTTTCCTATGTGGAAGCAAAATGCATTTCCCACCCTTGAATTTGGGCTGGCCTTATGACTGACGAAGAATCTCAGTGTGCCAGGCGTCTATAGGCTTCCATGTTATATAGCTTTATCTTAGAACATGTCACCACCTTGAGAATAATTCTGGATAACCGTAGCACCAAGTCATCTCTGTCAAGCCATATGACATCTAGACAGCTGCTAGATCTGGAACTGAGGGTGTTTCAGACCAGATACCACTCTAGCCCATCGGCCATCTAGCCATCTATGGGCATAAGGAAGTCCAGTAGAAACCAGTTACATGTGCTTCAGGTTCATTAAATGGCCCAGTAGCATAATGACAGATGCTGTTCCTAATCAGTGAGCTTTTTTTCTGGTTCTGGGCTTGAACTTAGGGCCTAGGTGCTGTCCCCAAACTTTTTGAGCTGGTAGCTCACGCTCTACCACTTGAGCCACAGCTCTGCTTCTGGCATTTTGTTTTTGGTGATTAATTGGAGGTAAGAGTCTCACAGATTTTCCTGCTTTCAACTATGATCCTCAGATCTCAGCCTCCTGAATAGCTAGGACTTCAGGTTTGAGCCACCAGTGCCTAGCTCATTGATACTTTTTTAACCCAACAACTACAGCAGATATATCTCTGGGTATGTGATACCCGATTTAGTCTAGAATTCCAAGTTATACTGCTTCTCAAGTCTCTCTGTCTTGAGCAGAAGGAGGCTTCGGGCACACATGTATGCTGGCTTGTCCCAGGTTAAGTGCAAATGCACATATCCTGTAACACTCACATGGATACTGCCCTAGGGTTGCCTCTCTCAGAGAAGTTCACAGTATCTTGCAGCGACAACAAGGAGAGCCACAAAGGAGCCACAGGCATGCAGACTTTGGTGCTCTGGTTCAGTGAATCCCTGCCTAGAAAATGCTCTGACAACAGAGGTCTAGCCTTCCTAATGCTGGACATGTGGCTTGGGATGGACTCAATTCAGACTGTGAAGTTGTAACATGAATATGATGGTATTTGGAAATGGACACTTTGGTAATTAGGATAAAGTCATGACAGGCTATCCTCACTTTTGGAATAGTGTCCTTAACGAAAGAAGACACCAGAGAGTTTATTCTCTGTCTCTATCTCCTCCCACCACATGAGGACCTTGCAAGGAGGTAGTACCCTAAAAGCCAGGAATACAGACCTCATCAGAATCTGATTATATTAGCACCATGGTCTCAGGCTTCTGGCCTCTGTAACTTTGAGAATGTAAATCTCTGTTGTTTTAACCACCCAGACTTTAGTATTTTGTTATGGAAGCCAGAGCTAACTAATACACAGCTGTTTCCAGTTAGACAGATGTTTGGCATTGCTTTAGGGGAAGATGATTTCAATGATTAAATGCATTTTTCACCCCCAGATGTTTTGGCAATGTGACGATGTAAGCTAAAATGTGTTTGTGGGCAGGCTCTGTGGTTGTCTAATGCAGTAGCTTCTGGGAAAAGGGGACATGCAGAGGAAGTTCTCTTTCTGTTTTAGGCTGGAGAAACATATGTTCCTTTTTGGGGGTGAGGGGAGAGAATAATAAGACTCTATATGTGAGGTTTTGGTCCATGCAGATTTACAAAATGCATACGGTTTCCTTCTTTAAGCTGTAAACAAATGATATGAAAGAAGCCTGAGTACTAGATGGCTCTTGTTCTTCTCCTCTTGGGTGCTGCTAGCCACTGGTGAGACAATCTGTGATTAGAAAATTGAAAGCACAAAGTCTGGGCAAGAACAGTGTAGGAGGAACAGAATAATAATATTTGAAAAATGATTACTTGGGCTTGTACCTCGTGTCTATGGTACAGTGATTTAGGCAAGTCTTAAGGCATAAACAGGAGGAAGGGACAACTGGACTCTTCCTGGAGGCTCCTCCCCCTTCTGACAGCCAAGCATCCTGTGAAATCACTCTTTCACAACATGGAACTTGGAGAGTTAGGTTGGCTGCATACAGGGAGGCATCCTCTAGTGCAGGGGGCGGGTATTTTTCTATAAACACCAGATAGTAAATACTTCAGCTTTGCTGGCGATAAATATTATGACTACCAAACTCAGATGCTGTTATGTGGAAACAGCCCTGGACTCTTGAAATGAATGTGTGAGGCTGTGTTCCTAAAACACTTTATTTACCCAAAGAGCCAGAAGACCAGATTTGGCTTGTAGGCTCTTGCTTGCTAAGGCTCTCTGTTGTGTTAAATGAATCCATGCTCATAAGGTGCTGTAAACAGTTTCTGATTATACTAATAACTGTGGTTATTGGTTAACCTTGGCAAGGAGCTCAGTGGCTATGTACGAAGGAGAATGTAGTGAATTGAAGTCTTAGTACAGTGAAAAGGACACACTGGGTGAATTGGAAGGAGGTGCCAGTATGGATGTACTTGATTATATACTCATGGAACTTGGCGGAAACATATCTTAAACATGTGATTCTCGAGTAGTACCATGAAATTATCATGGTACAATCTGGTTGATGACAAAACAGCTAACCTCCCTTTCTCTTCCACATTAGTTTCATGAACTGTCTATAGATACTTTGCATGCATAAGACACCATAGGCCACTCTACCTTGGAGAATCCAGGAGAGTTGTGATGCTATCATGGTGACAAGAGAAAGAAACAATGCACTAATCCCCAAGGTAAAATGTCACCAACTCACAAGACCCACATTACATACCTACACTAACAGTACTCTTAAATGATTTACGAATCTTTTTACTCAGTGCTAGGTACATTGGCTTTTCCATCGCTATATTAGTTTTCTGCAGGTGTGCGAAAACATTTGAGCATGATGAATTGTTTCTCCAAGAGCCAAAAGGTAAACGATGAAAGAATTGGATAGAAAACATGTTAACAAGATATTTTATATTAGCTCCAAGGAGCTAGATCAATTACTGTGATGTGTTACATGTTCAGAAGTCAGGAAATTCTGAATTATGGTTCCCAGTATGAACGTAACTCAGACCCTTTGCACATGCAATATTTTATATGACTCTATATGGTGTTAACTTTAATGCTTTAACATCTATGCTTAATGTGGTGACTATAAATTTGAATTTCTTAACTTCAGAGGTTATAACACTTAACCATGCAGCTGCAATTGACATACTTAGCCCAATTATGTGGTACAATATTTTGCAAACAAAAAAGTATCTATCTGGATATTCCTTATGCAGAAAAAAGAGTGTAGTCATTCACCCTTTAGTTCTGTGGCCCTCTCTAGATCACTGAAATTAAGTAGCTTGTGGTGTATAGTTGTCACTTTATTAGTGCCTTCTACAGTAAATTATATCTTGCAGATAAAGGACTTTCTGAATTTTGTTGTGTCATTTATTTTAAGCCACCTGATCACATCAGAAATTATGTGGCTAGCCAGGTACTGGTGACTCAAGCTTGTATCCTAGCTACTCAGGAGGCCAAGATCTGAGGCTCACAGTTAAAAGCCAGCCCAGGCAGGAAAGTCCATGAGGCTCTTTATCTGCAGTTAGCCAGAAAACAAGAAGTGGAGCTGTGGTTCAGAGTGGCAAAGCACTATTCTTGAGCAGAAGAGCTCAGGGACAGCTCCCAGGCCCCAAGTTCAAGCCCCACAACTAACAACACAAAGAAATGGTGTGGCAAAGGTAATACAAGTTCAGAGCTGAATTTCAGGTTGTCCTGTTTGTTGTGTAACATCTCTAAAATGAAATCCCCTTTGCGTATAGGCCTAACAGATGGAGTCTGGAAAGAGATCTATAAATTAAAAGTTGTGCGTGGTGGGAGGTATAACCAATTTTTACCATTAAGAAACTGCTGTCAAGATACGTGTTCCTTCTCAACACCTGTATTTACTATTGTATGCTCATTGTTTTAGGCCAATGAACTCCGTGTTTGTACCCCCCACCCTACATTATTGAAGGTTACGACTTGTTGTGATTCTAAGTCAGTAAGCTTCAAGGGTGCCTGTGCTGGCAACTGCTGGTGTGACGCTAGAAGGAGGAGGAGAGCTGCACTGGGAAACACTTCGCTATTGTAGTTAGTCCCAAGTTCCTGGCTCATGGGCTGGTACTCAACCCCTGACTCCCCCCTCCACGTAAGCACGATGACTATGAATTCTATTTAATAAGTTCAGGTGTGCAGGAAATGTTGCTTTTATTTGTTTTCTTTAAACCAACTTAATTTTAGCTCCTGGCACCCATCCTCCCAGACTTTATTATACATGTGCTGCTACAAAAACCATACTTTGAATATTAGATTACAGAAAGGTTGAAAGCAACATAATGGAAGAATATATGCTGTAAACACACTAGCCAGAAGTAAAGCTGGAATATCTATACCACCACTAGATAAAGTAGAGGTGAAGATAAGAAGGGTTACTGGAGATAAATGAGGATACTTAATAATGTCTAAGGAATTAACTGAAAAACATTTTTTACAAACCCAATGACATAACCACAAAATATATAAAGCAAACCCTAGCTGAATTAAAGAATGTACTGACATGTCTACCCTCATAAGAATAAACTGCCCCAGATGTACAATCTGTAGTTATTTTAATAAAACCTATGCTGACACAATAGTTAGAATTCTATCACAATAGTTAGAATTTTCACATAAATAAAAAGCTAAAGAACAGTTTACCAGTATTATCTACTAAACTGACATTCATAAAATTTTATATTTAACACCTTGATGATTCAAATTCTTTTCTGGTATACATGGAACATTTCTTTTTCTAACATTGACCCTATATGGCAGTAAAAAGCAAGTATCAACACATTTAAGAAGTCCAAAATTGTGTCTAGTATATTTTTTTCCTTATAGTGAAATTAAGTTAGAAGCAAGTTCCAAAAAGATGACTGTAAAATTTTCAATTGCTTAACAATTATGTAATGCACTGCAAGTAACCCATGAGTCAAAGAAGAAGAATCACAATAATAATTGAGAACTAATTTTCAGTGAGTTATAATGAAAATACAGTTAAAAAAAACTTCTAAGATAAACTGAAGAAAGGAATGGAAGGAAATGCATGGTCTTAAGTGAACATATTACTTCCTTTTTTTTTAAGCTTTCTGAGATGTGATCAGATTATTCAATTTCAGCTTTAAAGTTAAAAACAAAGAAAATAGGACAGGTATAAAGCCAGAGATAAAGACTATAAAAGACACATACAATAGAGAGGCTCAACAAGCCAGAGTTAATTCTTTGAAAACCATAATAAAATTGAGAACCCCTAGGAAACTAACAGAGAGAGTCAACACATTGCCAATATCAAGAGAGAAGCATACCTCTTTTTGGGACCGCTCATTCCACAGCCTGTATACATAGATACTCTGAAGGAGAAACTGGAAAGATCATGGTTCAAGGCAGGTTAGAGCAAAAACATTTTTGAGACCCAAATTCAACCAATAAAAAAGCAAAATGTTATGTGCATCTGTTATCGGCACTATACAATTCATGAGGTCATGGTCCAAGCCAGTTTGGACAAAGGGCAAGACTCTGTTCTAAAAATAACCAAAGAAAACTTGGTAAGAGTTTGCCTGTCTGGTGAATAAGGCTCTGGGTTTAATTCCTAATGCAACCTACAAATTCCACAAAAAAGAATAAAAGTAGGAAAGAAAGAAAATAAAGGAGAAGACACGGCAGAGATTTTATTGGCTATAATTTAATTTTAAAACAAAATGAATGGAAACAAAATGATATTGTCACAAAAGTGGAGCAACAGAAAATAGATTCCTATTCATGTGGTCACCTAATCTACAATATAGGCATCACTGAATCCCAGTAGTAAAATGCAGAATGTATGTTACCCATAATTCCACTGGGCATAAAACGTCCAATTCAGAGTGAACATGAACTTAAGTATAAAAAGTGAAACAAAAAAGCTGCTAGAAGATAGCAATGAGGAATGTCTTTAGGAACTTTAAAGTAGGAAAGTTTCCAAAATGACTGTAAAAATCACTAACCATAAAATGTAAGATTTATGAATTGTACTGTATCAAATATAAAAATATCTTCTTAGCAAAAACATCATTAAGAATGTTAAAGAGCAGCCAGGTGTGGTGGCTCATGTGAGTAATCTAATCCAGGCTATTCAGGAGGTAGAGATTGGGAGAATCATGATCCAAGGCTGTCGAGGGCAAAAAGGTTTTGAATTCGTTTCAATCAATAAATGGAATGAATGGTTCACACCTATTCTTTTTAATTTTTTTTTTTTTTTTTTTGGCTAATCGTGGGGCCTGAACTCTGGGCCTGGGCGCTGTCCCTCAGCTCTTCAATGCAAGGTGAGCACTCTACCACTTGGGCCACAGTGCCACTTCCAGCTTTTTCTGCTTATGTGTACTGAGGAATTGAACCCAGGGCCTCATGCATACAAGGCAAGCACTCTACCACTGAGCCACCTTCCCAGCACCTATTCTTGAAGATAAACAGAAGTGTAAATAGTAGGATTACAGTCCAGGCTTGCCTGGATGTAAATGAATTATTTGAAAAAAAAATAAAGCAAAAGTTGCCTAGTAAACAAGAGATGAGACCCTGAGGTTAAACTCCAATACTATATCTATATCTATATCTATACACACATATAATATATATATATATATATATATATATATATATATATATATATATACACTGAATAGAAATATTTGCAAAGCAAAAACAAGGGAAGGGCTCACAGCCAAATTAAAAGCAAAATAGCATCAACAAAACCCCCAAACTAAATAGCTATTAGCTTAGCCTACATACTGTCATAATGTATCACAGGGGTCATAAAAACAACAAAATTTTATTTTATATTTCACGGTCCTGGAGGCTGGGAAGTTGAAGAACAAGATCAAGCTTTGGCAAGGTTTCACTTCTGGTAAGGGCTTACCTTTTTTGGGGGGCAGAGGTGGGTTGGGTCCCAGTCATGGGGCCTGAACTCTGGGCCTGGGCGCTGAAAGCTCAAGGCTAGCGCTCTACCACTTGAGCCACAGCGCCACTTCCGGCTTTTTTCTTTTTGCTTATGTGGTGCTGAGGAATTGAACCAGGGCCTCCTGCATGCAAGGCAAGCGCTCTACCACTGAGCCACCTTCCCAGCCCCGGGCTTACCTTTTTTTAAAGGAGTTTTATAATTAAAAATAATTAGTTATTTAAAAAAATCTCCAGACAGTTGTATAAGGGATTACAAATGAACATGTCCACCCACGAGTTCTGTGCATGTTGATCAGCATTACCCATTTCATCATTCTTCCCCCTGCTTCTTCCCCATCAGACACATCATGTCTGTCTCTTCCTATTTCATATATGCATGGAGCATTTTGACTGTATTTGTTCACTGTGCCCTTTTCCATTCATCTACCCCTCTACTACTCACCCATCCAAACTATGGTTAAGCTTCCTGATTAAAAAAATATTGTTCCACTGCCTGTTAATTGTTCAAAAGGCATCATTTTTTTTTCATGATGGGGCCTGAACTCTGGGCCTGCGCACTGTCCCTGAGCTCTTCAGCTCCAGGCTAGCGCTTTACTACTTGAGCCAGCACCACTTCTGGTTTTTCTGCTTATATGGTGCTGAGGAATCGAACCCAGGGCCTCAGGCATGCAAGGCAAGCGCTCTACCACTGAGCCACCTCCCCAGCCCAGGCTTACATCTTTTGATGGTTCACACTTGCATAACATATACGTTAATGTATGCCAAAGTATGGTCTGTATATGCATATATCCCTGGCTGATGCTTTCTTGCTGGCTTGTTAGTTGGCTGGCCTCTTGCAACATCTTCATTTGGCTAAAGGAGAGAGGTCTCTCTTATCTCTTCCTCTTTTATGAGGCAACAAGTTCTACAGGATAAAGGCTTCAATTTACTTCTTACATGTAGATCCTAGCTCTAAGCCATCTCCACGCAGACACACATGCTGGCACATGGCGTTTACAGAGTCGACTTCCATATGTCTCTATGACAAAATGTATATGAAGTCTATGACATTTGAGGAACAAGACTCCATTCATAGCCACATTGACACTCAGCTTTAAAATTAATCACAAATTCAGAATATAGGGGAAAGATTTTGCATAAGCACTCTATGAAAGCAAACACCAATAGGCAAATATGCACGTTTGAAGATGTAAACATAGTTGGTTGTCAGAGGCCATCGACACAATGGACTGCAATGAGACAATGAATAATGAACTACAGCTGCACATGACAGATGGAAAACTAAGAAAAGGGTGCCAGGCACAACCGAGAATATGTTGCAGGGTATGACTCCAACTTACATAATGTTCAAAATCAGGCAAAGCCAGTGTATAGGAACATAAAATCAGAAGAGTATTTGGGAAGAAGTTGTGACATAAAAAGGTACAAAGATAACTTTCTAGGATCTATATTATCTATATTACTGTTTGTCTTGGATGGTAAATCTGTGGTCATTTTTACTTTGAAAAAAGTTCATGGAATTCCCCCCTCATGAATTTTTATACGTTTTTTTCATTGTGAAAATACTGTACAGAGGGGTTACAGTTACATGAGTAAGGTAATGAGTACATTTCCTATCAAGCATTGTTGCCTCCTCCTTTGTTTTCCTCTACCATCCCTTCCCTTCTGTCTCCATAACTACACCTCCCCACCCCCCCACCCCTGCCTAAATTGTAAAGTTTGTTGTTCAACAGTGTCTTGTACATCTCATTGTTACAATGGGTCAACCTGTATCCCTATTTAAACATTTTATTTTTTTCCCTTCCCCTCCCCAAATTAGACCAACATCAAATACAGTGAAAACAGGGGTTATACCACGGGGGTAGGAACATACAAAGCAATAAATATGTTAGAAACAATAGCAAGAAAGAAGGTAAACACTTGCATCCCTATCTTGGGGATCATTTTGCTTAACATCATCTTATCTGGTCATATGTACATAGCTTTTGACCTTTTGTGCTTGTCCCAGACATATACTAATTATTGCAAAAAAGGAAAACCATAGGACCTATGTTTCTTTGGGTCTGGCTTACTTCACTTAATATAATTTTTTCCAAGTCTTTCCATTTCCTAACAAATGGGGCGATGTCATTCTTTCTGATGGAAGCATAGAATTCCATTATATATATAATGGAATGTGTGTGTGTGTATCACATTTTCTTGATCCATTCATCTACTGAGGGGCATCTGGGTTGGTTCCATATCTGAGCTATGGTAAATAATGCTGCAATATACATACTATGGTCTTGTTTGTGATCATTTGGGTAAATGCCCAAAAGTGGGATTGCTGGGTCATAGGGGAGCTTGATGTGGAGTCTTTTGAGGAACCTCCATACTACTTTCCAAAGTCGTTGAACAAGTTTACACTCCCACCAACAATGCAGCAGGGTTCCCTTCTGGCCACATCCCCTCCAGGATCTGTTGTTAGTAGAGTTCTTGATTATAGCCATTCTAACTGGGGTGAGGTGGTATCTCAGTGTTGTTTTGATTTGCATTTCTTTTTTTTTTTTTTGGTCCGGTCGTGGGGCCTGAACTCTGGGCCTGGGCACTGTCCCTCAGCTCTTCAGCTCAAGGCTAGCGCTCTACCACTTGAG
>NW_012267217.1:53918637-53926698 GCF_000151885.1 Dipodomys ordii
TTCCTAACAAATGGGGCAATGTCATTCTTTCTGATGGAGGCATAGAATTCCATTGTGTATATATACCACATTTTCTTGATCCATTCATCTACTGACCCTCAGGAATTTTTATATGCTAAAGCTTATAGAATTTTTCCCCAAGAGTGTGAAAAATGCAAATTCTAAGAGGGCTGGAGGTGTAGATTCAAGTGGTAGAATGTAAGGCTGTGAGTTCAAATCCCAGTACTGCTAAAATAGCAAGAATAAAAAGTCTGCAATGCAATAGCAGTATGGAAGACCCAAATGTGACAGCAGACACTTCCTGGGGGTAGCTCAGGTCCCCCAAATTTGTCTTCTTTATAAATTTTCTTTTTAAAATATCAATGATTTTCTTTTTGGTCAAGGCTAGTGCTCTAGCACTTGAGCCAGAGCTATTTCCAGCTTTTGGGGAGATAGTTTATTGGAGATAATGGACTTATAGACTTCCTTGCTCTGGCTAGCTGAGCAAGGACTTTTTTTGGATTTTTTTTTGGCTGAAGTGGCGGTGTGCTTAACTAGAGATGAGAGTCCCATGAACTCTCCTACCCAGGCTTTCTTTGAACCACAATCCACAGATCTCAACCACCTGAGCCATTGTGCCCACCCTCCTCTGGCTTTTTAGGAACTTAGAAATGAAGATTGACACTCACATCAATGGGAAGTAGAAAACATTAAGATGAGTCTCAGCCATGAGAGAACTAATGTCTCTCAGACTTTTTTTTTTTTTTGGTTGGTTGTGAGGCCTGAATACTGGGCCTGGGCACTGCCCCTTAGCTCTTCAGCTGAAAGCTAGTGCTCTACCACTTGAGCCATAGCGCCACTTCCGGCTTTTTCTGCTTATGTGGTGCTGAGGAATCGAACCCAGGACCTCATTCATGCAAAGCAAGCACCTTACCACTGAGCCACCTTCCCAGCCCCATGTTTCTCAGACTTTTTAGAAGCGTTTTCAATTATTTTTTTCCCTAATGACCCCCACTCCTGTGAAACTATATATCTATCAATGCTTTATATGTAAGAATTGGATTTCTTTACCCTGTCCCTTAAGAATCAATTCTTACTTCCTTAGGGCAACATCACACCTATTGAGAATGTGTTTTTTAGAGAGAAAATAGAATATTTCTGTTTCCCAACTTTTCTTAGACTTGCTTGTCTACCTGCTGCGTTTTATGCAATGCTGCTTTGTCTTTTGCAAATATTCACTTTCTGTTGCATGCAACTAAAATAACTTAAAAAGAAAAGAAAAAAATCTACTAATGAAGGCTTTAAAGAAAATCCAACATGTTTAAAAAAGCTACAGGTCTCCCTGAGGGACTTAATGCCAAGATGCTGCTGAACAGATGCATTTTCTTATCAGCACCTGCTTTTTGTATCAAAAAAGGCAGATTTTGTTTTTAATTCAAATTGAGGACATTCTGGATACTATATTTAAATCTGCCTGTTATAGAAAAGGCAACAGAAAATTGCTTTGAATAATAGAAAACACCTCTGTGTCTGAATAATTTAGATACTGACTCTATTTCATTTGCATTTTACACATGTATACAAGCTATCCCACAAAATACTGGAACAGGAAAAGAAATGGTATCTGAATTTAATTTTGTGTTCAAATTTAAAGGCTGGTAGAAATAGAGGATTAGAAGAAAGATCTTATCTCATGTCATGCAGTATTATACTAGCACATCAAATTTGAAAATAGGATATGGTTGGCTGTTTTTCTTTTAAGAAACTTATTTTAAAAGCATATATATATATATATATATACACCATTTTGATTAGGTTTTTTATTCCTGACATAAACTAAATCCCTCTTTTATGGCATTTATTAGTCAAGTTATTTATTATCTACTTCTTGTTATATTCATATTGTCATTTTCCTGGATTAGATGACTTTATATTATTACTTTTAATTCTCATCTATTTTATATATAGCTTCTGTTTTTTTTACCATATTTATGTTTCCAACCCATTCATGTTTCGAGATTCATCTTGAAACTTTTATGTTATTTTCTTATTACTTTTGGTTTTTAGTCCTTTTTTCTAAGCTTCAGATGCTTCTTTATGTTATAATAGTGTTCTTTTCTCTAGCATGTAATTAGTAGTAATAACCTTAAGACAGAACACAGGATAAAAATTTTTTCCTATGCACTCCTACTTATGCATAGTTTCCTTTTAAGGCTCCACAAATATCCTTTTTTCAGTGAGATGTCTGAATACTAATTCTTTATTAACATACAGATTTAAAGTAAATATGGTTACTTTTCCTTTGAGGGAAAAAGGTAATTTTGAAAACAATGTTTAATGATGGAATATAATCAAAGTAATCTGCTTTGATTGAATGCTTCCTTGGGTATTAAGAATTATCGTAATAAATAAATACACACATACATCTTTATGTATATATGTATATATACTCTATCTTTCTGTCTGATCTAGCTAGCTAGCTAGCTAGCTATCATCTCCATGCTAGGATCTAATGTAATATATAATCTCACAGACTTGTTTAAAGAAAAACTGGACTTTATAAAAGTTGACAGTAAGTAAATATGATAGGAGTAGAGAATGGTAGGAAAAATAATATCAAAAATTGACATAAAACATGAGTCCATATAATCCTAAAGCCTGAGCTGTTTCCATTCAGGGATGTATTTTTTTTGGGGGGGTCCAGTCGTGGAGCCTAAACTCTGGGTCTGGGTCTGCCCCTCAGCTCTTCAGCTCAAGGCTAGCACTCTACTACTTGAGCCACAGCGCCACTTCCGGCTTTTTTTCCTGCTTATGTGGTGCTGAGGAATCGAACCCAGGGCCTCATGCATGCAAGGCAAGCACTCTACCACTGAGCCACCTTTCCAGCCCCTCAGGGATGTATTTGTGACAGGTTTACAGGGGTAACTTAAGGGACAGAAGATTAATCAATTTATAGTAAAGAACTTGGAGTATTTGTATGTGTGCCAGGAACACATTAGGTGCTCATTGCTTATGCACTTTTTGAATTAGTGATTGGCAGATTGGTTCATCAATAATGATTTAGAAGATAGGTTGGGAGTTGTTAAACCAGAAAGCTACCAGACTGGCTTCCTTCTCTTTCTCTTGTCTTCTTTGCATGTCCATGGACTGTGCTGCAGACATAGTTGAGCTATATTGTAAAACCGACGGTCGGTGTAGGTGACAGTGACTTACCTCGAGAGGCCTTGTGCACCCTCCTTCCCTCCCTTCTCTTTGGCTCCCACACCAGCAGAGCTGATGACAGGGCACCTGCAGTCTGTGGGCTCAGCAATTGCTTTTCGGCTGACAGCAGCTGTCAGCTGAGGGCCCTGGGGATTTCTCTTCACAAAGTGATCGGATGATCTCATCACAAAGAGGAGCTTGGAACTTTGTCCACTTCCTGGGCAAAGAAGAGCTCTCTTCTGAGTAGGATGTAATCAGGCACCCTCTTCTAATCAAATTGCACATGGGTCCTTCCAGTCACTTTTGAGCGGGTGTTGATTTGCGTCCATCAGCAGATTGATTCGGTAAAAGCCCAAGGGTGAGGGAAGGGGCCTCCACTTCCCATGGAGGAGAACAAATTGGCCTTCCATGCGGCTGGTAAACTGTTTCCATTTGTATTGCACAAATCAGATCGTAAGATTCGGCAGCATTTGGAAGGCAAAACTAAAGAAGTTGGGAGGAAGGCCTGTGTTTGCACTGGTATCTGGGCAAGTGTTGTCAGTCAGGAAGGCAAATTCCACTCTAAGGAGGAGCAAATCCGGATGGTACAGGAGCACCCTGGCCTGATAGCCAGAGCCCCGCTCTCTTTCTGTGTTGTCTTTTCAATCTTTGCTTGCCTTTGGAGCAGTGATACTCTATCAGGGATATTCATATGAATCACCCAGAAGGAGAAAATCCCGGGCCTCTAGGATGTGGGGCATATAAGAGAAGAAACATTCATGAACTTAGTGGAAGGTACAGGGAGATTTTCTTATGTATAGGACTGTGGGCTGGCCTAAATTAAATGACTTGTGATGAGGAGGCATCCTGGACAACAGGCTAGCTCTACCAGAGCAATCAGTTTGGATCTCATGGGCCCAAGCGCAAGCACACAAAACAGTGCAGGGCTTCCAGTAGGAGTTCCCAAACTTGTTGAATGAATGTGTTACAGCTTGGAGGATGAGGAGATAGTCTATTACTACAGTTAAGAGCCCCAACTCTATAGAATTGTCCTTCTGGATCTACCCCTAGTTGTGTGTCATTGGACTGATTTCTGAATCTCTCCTACGCTCAGGGTCCTTTTCTGTAAAACAGGATCAGATGAACATTGAATTCATAGATGTGCTGAGGATGAGATGAGACCATATATAAAGGAAGTAAGTCCAGAGACAGGTTCACGGTAAGGGCTCACTACAGTTGGCCTATTTGGGATATGAATGGCTGGAGTGCCAGTGAATTGATTCTGTTTTGCAATGGAAATTAATGGACTAATGGAAGAACTGGAATCTTCTCCTAGCTCTGCTGTCAGCAAGGTGGGTGATTTGAAGCGAGTCAGTTCCTCCTCTTTCTGGATCTCCAATACTCAATTTTTTTTAATAGAAGGAATTGGTTGGAGAAGAGAATCGTTGAGATTGTATCCTGATTTTTCAGTTTAGAATGGGGTTCCAAAATTGAATGCTTCCCAGGGCCAGGAGGTAATACTAACAGTCCAATTGAAATGACGGTCAGGAAAACTTAGCATGCAGGGACAAGTGACAGGGGTAGAGATTTAGTTGATCGAGTAGTGTGTGTACTGGGGAATGTGTGTTCCACAGAGTCATAGATTCTGAGTTGTTCAGAGAAGCTGAGTATCCACATTTTCTAAAAAGTCTGGCAATTTCTGAAAGCTAACAACCAATTCAGTTTGTGCTTAATTTGTTTTAAATATTATTTGGAACACTATTTTGTGAGCCAAACAAAATACATGCTGGTTTGAGTCTTCTAATTTGGCCCAGAAAATGAAAATAAAGAGCAAAGATCTGAGTAGTGAGAGATTTTAGGGCAAACTTTTTCACGGCTGTTGTTGTTTTGTTTTGACAGTGGTGGTACTGGGTATTGAACTCCAAATCTCATGCTTGTTCTCTGTCGCTTGAGCCATACCTTCTGCCCTTTTGCTGGTCAGTTTGGTTTACAGATAGGGTCTCATGCTTTTGCCCAAGGCAGTCTTGGACTATTCCTATCATGTTTCTCCAAGTAGGCTAGCATAGACTGTGCCATCATTCCCGGTTTGTTATTATTCCAGGTTTGTTATTCAGGTTTTGCTTGTTTTTTTTTGTGGTCCTGGGTCTAGAACTTAGTTTTAACAAAAGCAGACTCACTTTCTCAGCTCATTGTAAAACAACCAAACACCATAGGCTTGATAATTAGGGGAGGAGGATTGGGTGGGAGGCAGGGGGAGGGTGGGAAGGGATGGGAAGGGGAAACAAAGGAGGAGGCTACAATGCTTGATAAGAAATGTATTCATTATCTTGCCCATGTAATTGTAACCCCTCTGTACAGTATTTTCACAATAAAAAAATAGAAACTTTGAAAATAAAAAAAAAGAATAGAGATATATTCAGTTTATAGTTGTGGAGGCTAGGAGGTCCAAGAGCCTGGTGATTGCCTTCTTACTGTCTTCTACAACCTGGCAGAGGGCAACGTGTTGCAAGCAGAACAAGCATATATCAGAGACAGCTTGCTTTGATCACAAAGCCACCCTTGATAACTACCTATGACCTCCACTAGGTTCCATGTCTCAGATGCCATTAATATATGAATTTGGGTAATTATGTTTCCTATATGTGAATTACGGGTAACATACCCACACGGAAATACAGGGTCTGCTTTGTTTACATGGTTTCCAGAGGTGGGAGAACCTATGCGTATCAAGTCAAGTCATCCATTTCTCTCTCTCTTTCTTTCTTTCTTTCTTGATTGCTTGCTTGCTTGCTTTGTTCCTTCCTTCCTTCCTTCCTTCCTTCCCACCTTCCCCCTCTTCTTTTGTTTGTCTGTTTCTCTCTCTCTCTCTTTCTCTCTCTCTCTCCCTCCCTCCCCCCTCTCTCTTTTCTCTGTCAGTACTGGGGCTTCATCTCAAGGCATTGAGCTCTCTCTCGAACTTTTTAATCAGGTCTAGTTCTCAGCCACTTGAGCCATATTTCCACTTCTGGATTTTTGCTAGTTAATTGAAGATAAAAGCTTTGGGACTTTTCTGCCTGGATTGGCTTTGAATTGTGATTCTAAGATCCCAGCCACCTGTGCAAGAGTTAGGTGCCTCCTGAGTTACAGCCATGAGCCACTGATGCTTGGCTTCTATCCAGCTCCTGATTTGATCAGAAATGCTGAGATCATTCCTTTTCCTGATATTTTCAGCTACTTCTAGGCTGCTTTTAGTTGTTCTAGGGTACTGAGAATGGCTTGGCACTCCTTTGGAAAGAACTGAAGCTAACACCTCCACATGCCACTTTTCATAGACACTTTAAAGCTAGCTATATCTAGGAAATAGGATGACCTCTCAGAATGTCAAGGTTGGAGGAAGGACCAGTATGTAGAAGGCTTTATATCCAGCATTTTTTTTTGGTGGCCATGGGCTTGAACTCTGGGCCTGGGTGATGTCCCTCAGCTCTTCAGCTCAAGACTAGCGTTCTACCACTTGAGCCATGGTGCCACTTCCATATCCAGCATTTTTGATAGGCCTTTTATGGATGGAAGCAGGAGACATGGAGTTGGCCTACATTATCCAGAATCACAGTTGTGGAGTTTGAGATCTTGGGAAGACAGGCAATCCCATGGAGTCCATCAATCTAGCCTGGGTCAGAAGAGAACTATGTTGAGAGCCAGGCTGTTGGTCTAGTGAGAATATCCTTTTGGATGAGTGGCTGTCAATCACAGCAAATACAAAATTCACCTTGATTCAACTGACTGGCTTCATGTAGACATCAGCAGGAATCAAATGGAGCATGATACAGCCTTTAGATCACCCAGCGGTTGACCAAGTCAATTGATTTTCTTTCTTTCTTTCTTTTTTTTTTATAACTGCAGCTTTTCATTTGACATCATAAAGACAAAACCTAAATAAAGCATTAGCTTCTAGAATGTGTTTAAATTGAATTTCTGAATAGATTGGCATCTATCCAGTTTTCAATAAGTTCTAATCTGCCTATATCTAATCTCTAATCAAAGAATCCTTGACCATGTGACACTCCCATTCATAATGATAGCTTAGACATCCATTAAGTCTGGACATTAATTTTATGGAAATTCTCTAATACATCTCCATTAGGAATTTTTCTAGGCAAAATTAGTAATAAAAGCTTTTAATAAATGTCATAAATATCTATGTTCAATCAGACTATTACTCAAATTAAAGCCAGACCAAAATAGAAAATAGTTACCTCTGCTAAAAGTCATGACCTTCAGAAGACATTTTGGAGAAAGGAATTATGTGCTCTGTTATTGTTCAGAATGAGCTTGTTACAAAGAATGATTAGCTGGCGGGAGCAGATTACCAGTTATTTGACTACTGGGTGAAATCCCTAGTTTTGTATTGCATGCTAGTAGTTCATACAATAAATGGTAGCCTGCCTACATGATAAAAACAAAAAAACAGGCTTTGCATCCAGGAAGGTCAAGTTTTGAGTACTGCATTCTTATTTGACTAGTTCTATGACTCTGAGTAAGTAGTTTACACTGTTTGATCCTTCCCTTTTCTAGCTTTAAAATGGGTCACTAAATCTTAGTAGAGTGAGAATCTACTAGATTTTTTTCCTCTGGGGAACATGTTGTACTGCACTTAACCATTAAGTGGTGCTAACTAAGTGGAAGCCATTATTAATGTCTTTTTAAATTTTTATTTATTTTTTTATTGTGAAAATACCGTACAGAGGGATTACAATTACATGGGCAAGAAAATGAGTACATTTCTTATCAAGCATTGTAGCCTCCTCCTTTGTTTCCCCTTCCCATCCCTTCCTGTCTTCCCTCCCCCCCATCCCCCCAATCCTCTCTGCTCCCTCCCCCCACCAAAGTTGTAAAGTTCATTTTGGACATAACGACTTGTACATC
>NW_012267217.1:53927208-53977836 GCF_000151885.1 Dipodomys ordii
ATTGCTGGGTCATAGGGGAGCTCTATGTGGAGTCTTTTGAGGAACCTCCATACTACTTTCCAAAGTGGTTGGACAAGTTTACACTCCCACCAACAGAGCAGTAGGGTTCCCTTCTGTCCACATCCCCTCCAGCATCTGTTGTTATTAGAGTTCTTCTATACGAGAGCTTGTTTAGCCCCAGCTTCTCCTCCACCATCTTCCCAGAACCTCCATTATTAATGTCTTGATTGAGACATTGTGAGATATTCATAGGTTTTCAGAGTGGGAAGGAAGAGTAACCATAAGCCAGGGCTGGGTAACTTTTATTCTCATCCCCATGTCTGAGTAAATGCTGACCCTTTCTTGCCTTTCTTTGCCTTTTCTTTCCCATATTCCTGCTAACCAATCAAGGTAGAAATATCAGTAGAAAACAATGTGTATGTGTTAAAAACTAAAGATTGGGGATATGAAAATAAGTACAATCTAATATTTACCTCATTTGACCTGGCCTGTATAACATAAACCCAAGAAAGCAAAGCCAATATGTAAGAAATGTGAGTAGTAGGAGTGTAATGGAAATGTCGATGGAGAACCAGTCATGCTGGTTTCATAGTTGTATCTAGGGTGTAGCCCTGAACTTGGCTTTTTTAAACATGTACTTTGCCTTTGAATCCTTTGTTTCCTGGACAGTTTTTTGGCCAGTCCCTGAAGTCATTATTAGTTATGACTTGGAAATACTTTATAACTTATCCAGTTGAGAAATTTTCAAACTGGTTTTTGTTTTGTTTTGCCAGTATCAAGTTTTGAACTCAGGACCTCTTGTTTTCTTAGCGTATTTGCTGGGTTGGTGCTCTGGGCTCTTGAGTTATGCCTCCAGCCTATCTTTTTGCTGGTTATTTTGGGGATGGAGTCTTATAGGGTCTTCTGCTGGGTGTTGGCTTTATACTTAGATTCTTTGGATCTCAGTCTGTTGAACAGTTAGGATTGCAGGCATGAGCTTCTGTTTTGTTTTGTTTTCAATAGTGGAATACTCACAAAGGAAAAACAAATACATGAATAAAGGATAAAAATTATACCAGTTCCAGTTTTAAGTGACAGTGGAAATCTAGGATATTTTCATTTGTTACTCTCCCACAAGTTTTCTCCTTACTATTTCCAAGAATGATAATTAAGAAACTATAGATTTAGTGTGATTGCATTTGCCAATAAACTGTTGAGAGGATCGCTGATCTTCTCAAGGACAATAGTTAATTAGTAGAGTGAACTGATCCAGAACCCAGGTTTGGGTACCTGAGGAAGATCATAGTATTTGTAGCTTTTACACTGGACTTTATCATGAGTCTCAGATCAGATCCCACTTACTAGGCTCTGATATAGTCTTAGCATAGTTGGCACGTATAAACACAGGTGTGGAGAACAAATGCTACTAGCGGTATTGATATCATTTGAAATATATAATTGAGACTTTTATTCAGAGGCCTTTTTGTGCCAGTACCAGGGCTTGAAGTCAGTGTCTTGTACTCTCACCCAGCTGTCTTGCTCATAGCTCGTGCAATACTACTTGAGTCATGCCTCTGGTAGGGTATTTTGCTGGTTAATTGCAGGGTATTTTGACTTTTTCTGCATGGGCTGGCTTCAAACCTCCATCCTCTGAATCTCAGCCTCCTGATTACAGGCTTGAGTCGCCAGCATCTGGTCTTTTTCTTTGATGTCTTTCTGGAACTTTTGAAATTCTACTTACAGTCAACTCAGGTCGTGGGGCTTGAACTTAGGGTCTGGGTCCTGCTTGCTTTTATGTCTGACTTAAATACAGCATGTTGAGTCCTGAGAACCAGGAGAGCTCCAACATTTCCCTGTGATTCTAGAACCAGTTGGCTGGTCTGTGGGAGAGGCTCCATCCAGGCAGGTCCTAACTGAGCCTTCTCATTCTGTGTTGCAGTGAAAAGCCAACAAACCCTACAGATAGAAAAACAAGAATGAAATTAGTTTGTTACAAAGTGGAAAATTGTAGAAAATTTGCAACATAAGCCTAAGCCAATAGAAAAAAAATCACCCATAATTTACCATAATTCAATACTTTGAACATTTTGGTATGTTCCTTCCCCTTCTCTTTCCTTTCCTTACTTTGAAATGTAGACTTAGTTTATTAAATCAATTTCCTTATTGTGAAGCAATTTAATTTTCATGCCTTTATCGTTTTTTTAAATAGAATTTCAGTACTAAGCCTCTGCCAGTATTCCTAGTGTGTTCTCTAGAAAATTTGTTTGTTTGGGTCTTTAAGACTGTACAATTTTAAGGCTTTTGATATATTGATTATCTTTTTCCTCGATTTTGCTCTTTCTTTGGAGATAGGTATGGCTTATACAATCTTTGTCATTAGGCTTCATTTTAAATCTACTATTAAAGTTTAAAGTAAACCTCTGTCTTAGACATAAACTCTAGTTCTGGTAATATATTAGAGAAGTCAAGTGTCACATTGCTTCAATATGATAATAAATATGCCTTTAAGAGTAAACTTTGGGGAAATTAAGATCATTTGAAAGATAACAGCCTCAGGTTAGTCTTACCATTTTTCTTAGTTATATTTTATTTTATATTTATATTTTATTTATAGTTATATTTTTATTTTATTATATTTTATTTAGTGTTGTTGTGGGATAATATTATTGAAGATTTGGTCTTTTAGCCAGGCTCTGTGGATGTTACCTGACCCTTGTTAATTGACTTAATTCTTAAGAAAAGGAACATATCATTTGACAGCTAAGGAAACTGAGGTCCAAGAAGTTACACCTTCCCAAATGGCACCCAGATAATGTGGTCAGCAGAATAATCACCATCGTGTCTTAATCTCTGGACCTTGAGAGTGAGTGACCAAAAGGGATTTCAGATTTGATTCAATTAGGTGTGTTGAAACAGGAGCATTTTGGGGTGGGCCCGAGCGGAAACAGGAGAAGCAGCAGAGAAGGATAAGCAGAGTTTGGAGTGCAGTGCGGGGCCACGGGCCAACACATAGAGGCAGCCTCTGGAGGCTGGACAAGGCAAGGGAACAGATTGTCTCCAACTCCCAGAGCAGAAGTCAATTTTTTTATTTTTTGCAGGCTCACGTAACTATGCAGTTGCCACCCAAGAAATCCCAAAGCACAACGCCTTCTTAGACTGCTTCAACTCATTCTAGTGAAGCAAGAGTGATTTTAGAGAAAGCAATTACTTCAAACAAGTGCTCCGCCTTTAGGCTGAGTTGAAACGGGTTTGGAAATAAAGACCTCGCTACCCACACCCGTGGCAGCTGATCGACTCCTGAGAAATGCATTTGACTGTCAACGAGTGTAGGTGTACAACTGTCAAGCATGCTTTGTGAAATGACAAGTGGATAAGATTGGCATCTGTGTCTTCCTGAGAGATTTTAATTATTCATTTGGTTGCAGTGAATATAACTTTTGTTCTAAAGTTGGTAATGATAGCCTTCTATTGCCCCTTTTATTTCCACGAGGGATATATCTACATTAGAAAAAAAAAGACTTCCATTACATATACATCTGTGGTTACTCTCTTATTTTTCTAAATGTAATTATCCAGCTAGGCTAAATTATGGAAAAGAAATTATAAAACCTTTCTCCTGCCAACAATCTGAATCTGGCCAGCACATTCTTGGTGGTTTCAATGCTGGGTAGAGTTTCTTTTTATTCTTTCTTCTTTCCCACTGTTGCCCCTGCAGAACCTCTTAAACTCCAACCTACTTTTTCATGGGATTAATATTTCTTAAGGAGTTTCCTTGAGTAGTTCACTTGTGCCAAGTACATATTTGTGTGTCTTTTGTAAGAATAGGTATATTACAAGGTTCATATTAATTTCGAGTTATTGTTCTGTAGGAAACAAGCAATATACATAGGAGCTTTTATCCATTAGCAGTTATTCACAGCATGAAGTCATAGTTAAAATTATAACCGGGATTTGGAATGTGGTATTAACTAGGCTAAGTAATACATAATCTATTTTTAGTGAGAGTGAAAATAATCGCAACAATTCTTAAGAAAATTGGCTTATGCTAAAAGGGGCTTAGGTAGATCCATGGTAATTGAAGAATAAAAGATGGAATTGTTTTTAGTGATTTGGTTTTGCTTGATCACAGATCCTGTGCAGCACAATTCTCATGCACTCTGGATGGAGTGCAAAGGGCTCTACTTTCTCTAGAGAGTAAGCTCACACACTTACAATGCCTGTAAGCCCAGGTGTCTGATTGTTTCACTTCAAGGCAGATGTCCTAGAAACTCTTGCAAAAATCTACAAGGGACAAATACAACTAGGATGCTCCCTGCTTGCTATGTGTGGTAGCAAGAGTTGGACGAGATCTTGGTCTCTATCCAAGAAGTAATGGCTTTGTCAGTTTTGTTTTATGCTTATAATAGAATGTACTCATCAAAAGCAATGAGCTATATTTCCCTGTGGCAATGCAGAGGTAACTATGGCTTGAATGTGTCCTCTAAAAGTTTATGCGTTAGTAACTTAGTCTCCCAATTCATATGCTGAGATTATTTGGAGGTGAGATTATATATCATGAATTCAGGGACCCCACAAACATTGAGTGGTTTTATAAGAGATCACCCTCACTCACCACCAGGTGATAGCCTCTGTCATGTTATATCTCAGCAATTACAAAGATTGTCAGATGTAGCCGCATGGATCCTGGATTTCCCAGCTTCTTCTAGAGGGATAAGAAGTGTATCTCAGCTGGGCACCAGTGGCTTATACAAGTGATCCTAGCTACTCAAGAGGCTATCTGGGGATCAAAGTTTGAAGCCAGCTGGGGCAGGAAAGTGTGTGAGGCTCTTATCCCCAATGAACTAGCAAAAAAGATCCCCAAAACAAAAAACAAAACAAAACAACAACAGAACACCTCCCAAATAAACAACAGCCAGAAGTGGAGCTATGGCTCAAGTGGCAGAGTTCTAGCCTTGAGTATAAACAGTTAGGGACAGTGTCCCTGTCCTGAGTTCAAGCTCCAGGACCAGCTCACAAAAGAATGTATCTCCATTATCTATAAATCACCTAGACAGTGTTGTGCTGTCTTGGGGATGTCACTAAATCTTAAGGCATTAAAGCCAACTTGGTAAAAATTTTGCTTGTAGATAATTTAAGTAGAATATACAATTCTGAATTGAACGTTACCAGTTAGCTAGAGAGGATGGCAGAATATTTTCTAAGATATTTTTAGAGCTGGCACAGTGTTTCCTAAGATATATTTAGAGAGAAAAATACAGTTGCCCATTTTTGCCTTCTGGTTACATCCACACAGCTGGTTCTCTGAAGGAAAAGCTTATTTGTCACCATGACTTTGCTCCTCGGTGCCTGGTACCCAGGAAAAACACAAAAATAGACAGTAAAATGGGTGGGGGAGAGTGTGAATAATCAGGAAGATCCCAGAAAAATCCAGAGAAGACTGTCTGAACTTTGAAGTATGCTCTGACCCCAAAGGTAGCTTGATGGACATTGATCAATGCCTATGGTGGGTGCCCTGGGGTACAAACAATCTCCAAACTGGTGTGTAGCCCACAGCAGTCACCCTCTTGGATTTCCCCTCGGTATGTTCTCTCCTCTAGGGTAGTCTAGGGTAGGGGATGGTACATGCCAAAAGAAATGGCAGCAGCCACTGTGACTGTGCCTCTCTTTCATCTGCTTCCTGCTTTCCATCCATCCCTTGGCCTAGCTGGCCCTAAAGAAACATTAAGAGTTAGCTTGTCTCTAGTACAACTGAGTTGAAGAAATAGGATGCTTGCTGACCCTAAGTTGTTTTTGTTGTTCTTCTCCTTAAACCATTGGTCCTTAGACTTGGTGACACATAGAATTCCCTGGAAAGTCTTTATTTATTTTTTTGTATTTTTCTTTTTCTTAGCAGTTTTTTAATTTTTTTGGGGGGAGGGGGGGTCTGGTCGTGGGGCCTGAGCTCTGGGCCTGAGCGCTGTCCCTCAGCTCTTCAGCTCAAGGCTAGCGCTCTACCACTTGAGCCACAACACCACTTCCGGCTTTTTTCTTTTTGCTTATGTGGTGCTGAGGAATCGAACCCAGGGCCTCATGCATGCAAGGCAAGTGCTTTACCACTGAGCCACCTTCCCAGCCCTTTACCATTTTATTTTATTTTATTGTAAAGGTGATTACAAAGGGGTTACAATTATATAAGTAAGATACAAAGTACATTTTTGTCTCCCTCAATCTCCCTTATTACCCCCCATTCCACCCCCACCCCAAGTTGTAAGGAAGTCTTCACATGTACTCATTCCTATATCTATTAGCAGAAGTTCTGCTGCAAATGGCCCAGAGTGGGGACTCACATGATGACTCTCATCTCTCTCTCTCTCTGTCTATTATCACTTTACCTACTGATTGATTGATTGTGTGTGTGTGTGTGTGTTTGTGTAAGCATGGAAAGTCAAGACTCAGGCTTTCCCTCAGCTTTTTTGTGCACAAATATCACTCTGCCATTTGAGTCATACTTCCAGTCTGGCATTTTACTGATTAATAAGGACAGGAGTTTCAGAGACTTTTCTTCCCAAGGCTGGCTTCCAACCACAATTCTCTCAGGTCTCAGACTCCAGAGTAGATAGGATTATAGGTGCAAATAAAGGCCGGGTTCAATTATTTATTGTTAAATATACCTTGATCAGTTATACAAAGAGTTTCCAATTAGATGTGTCCATTCACCAACATAGTGTATCTTGATCAGCATCAACTTTTCTATCATTCTCTTGAAATAGAATCTTTTTTTTTTTTTGGGTCCGGTCATGGGCCCTGGACTCTGGGCCTGTGCGCTATCCCTCAGCTCTTCAGCTCAAGGCTAGTGCTCTACCACTTGAGCCACAGTGCCACTTCTGGCTTTTTTCTTTTTGCTTATGTGGTGCTGAGGAATTGAACCCAGGGCCTCAGGCATGCAAGGCAAGCGCTCTACCACTGAGCCACCTTCCCAACCCCTTGAAATAGAATCTTGCTGTGTAGTTCAGACTAGCCTGGGCCACACTACGTAGTCTAGCTTGGCCCCAAACTGGGTGATCCTCCCATCTCAGCCTCCTGAGTGCTGGGACCACAGGCATTGTATCACACACATTGACATCACACCGACAATCATTTTTACAGTATTTCTGGTGATTCCAATATTCAGGGAATAGTGAGAATTACTGCCTTACATCGTGGCTTTTTTTTTAAGAGTGCATGGATACTTTTGAGCACAGGAGGCTGAGTGTAAGTAGGCCGTGTGCAAGGTGCAGGGTTAGTCTGCTGAGCACTCTGTCAACTTTGGCAGCACCACTGAGGTCAGTACTGGCTCCATGGTACACTGAGGACAAGCCCAACTGAAGTAACCGTAACAGCAGTGGACTGCGAATCATTCAGCAAGTCCAGTTGGTCCATACTTGTAGAATTTCTTCTTCCCATTAACACTTCATTTAGGAAAGATTTTTTTTTTGGCTCATCAAGGCAAAATTCTTTATTGTGACAAAAAGTTTAAATCGTGTGAGGGACTTAAAAACATGATTATAAAAAGAAAAGATTTTAAGGAGGTTTTCTCTGAGAAGAGCATACCTTCTTTGGGGTTATTATATAGAAATTTTGATGGGAATACAATTATAAATAAGTACACATATAATATGAATGTATACACACACACACATATACACACAGAGTGCAGAAGAGAGCAGGAAAGAAAGCCTGCATTGAATTGGGGGTTAGTAGTCATAGATTTGCTCCTAGTATATATTTTCAAGAATTTTTATTTTAGAATAGAGGGTATTTAGATCTGTAGTAGTTGTAGAAGCCATTAAAAATCTTCTAGGGCCTCCAGAGGTTCTAATGAACTGTCACAGGAAGTTTATGGCTAGGAAGATCTCATTTAGCAAATTGTCTCCCCTTATGGTTTTTGGTTTCTTGATTTTGTGTACTCAAATACTATCATATCAGCTAAAGGTCACAGATGCACCCAGGCACCAGTGAGACTTTTCCCTTAAGGAAACAACAAAGTTATGATTCCCTCTGCAGGGGGTGATCTGCCCCTGATCCTGTGAAGTTAATTACTGGAACAGAGTGTACACCATCTCCATTTTGTCATTCTTCAGGCCATGGATACAGCTGCAGCTTTCCTAAACTGTCAGAGGCTTCCTAGGACTCTGATGGCTGTATTGTTCTAATATCTTTGTATTCTAGCCCCCCCCAACCCCAGGAGAGCGAGAGATGTGGTATGGAGTGGAATTGTACCCCAGCATGTGCTGTTTAAGTACTTTTCAGACTTCTCTGAACTTCTATCTTACAGATGCTTATCAGAGTATGCAACCAATTAACCATTAGGGGCCAGAATTTCAGCATCACTAAGTAGGCCTGCCTTGGTGAGACAACGTTTCCTGTGTTTGAAAAACATCAGAGCACATGGTCTGATATGAGTAAATATGAACAATGCAGCCCAGTATTTGAGAAATTGGATGCTTTGCCTCTGAAATCAGAAATACTCTCATTATGTAATCTGAAATATATATTCCTTCCACCTCAACATTTCTTTAAAAATATTAATTCTATACTTTTGATAGCTCTAAAAAAGGTAAATGGTAGCCACCTCACTCCTGCAGAGACCATGACATTAAATACCGCATGGAATTTAATGGCTTAATTCCATTTTTTAAAATAAAGTCAACTATTAAAATAGACTGACATCTGTTATTTTGAACAAAATACCATTTCGGAGCAAGGCTTCATAAAGCCATAGGGCTTGGAAATGCTTGAGATACTGCTATATTGGAACAAGCTTAGTCTCTTTCAAAACCAACCCTAGTCATGAACTATGTCTATAAAAGGAACAGCTTTGTGCAAGCTCCTAGCTCCACGAATTCGTTGCACAGCTATCCCGTGTCGCCTGCTCATACTTCTGTCTTATTTATTTATTTCCCAAGTCAATACCTTTTACTTGTTTTCTGGCTCATTTTCCTCAGCTTTATAGATTGACTACTTTTCAATAGTTTGCAGCCTGGAGCCCCCTTTTTCTGGCTTCGGAGCTAATTACTTACCTCTGAAGTTAATTATTTTCTTCATGGTGAGAAAGAATACTGCCGTCCCTGACTGCTGTTGGCTTGGAAGGTGTCTGCTGTAGCAGCTAGACCACAGAGTTCTGTTGAACACAAACCATTTCACAGAATATCCATAGCAGATTCTTCTCTCTGATCATTGATGGAGTCACATGAAAAACAAAACTGCCCTCTGAACATGTGTGAACGCAGCCAACAAGTCAGAATGTTGTCCAAACTACGGTGTTCAAACATTTCACTTCCTGGACTGTTACTGATCCACTCTAAACAGAAGAAACTTCTTGTTGATTAGGAAAAAAGAATAAAAAATGAAGCTGACTTGGTATGACATGCTATTCAAAGTACAGCCATGCTTCCATGTGCTTTCCTTGACATGACCTACCAAGCTCAACTCCTAACACAGGTTATTCCAAAACCGTTTCACTGGCAAGGTCGTGCCTTGATTCCACACCATCATGCATTGTTTTCCTTTCTGGTGGTGTTGGGCTGGCTGTCATCATCATGGAGAGCTAACCTCTAGGAAGGATTCGCTCCATGACAAGGTCCACCTGGATGTGATTTATAACCCCTCAATATCAGATTCCAGACTCGAGCCGTTCCTACCAGCTACAGATCTGTCCTGCAAACAGACCCGGGAAATCTAACCTAATTTCTTCCATTTTCAGATCAAGCCAAAAAAAAAAAAAAACCCAAAAAACAACCCAAAGAAGCAGTGCTGTGATCTTTAGACTTTGAGGCCAGCAAGTAAGCAAGTAGTTAGTGGCAGAGTTGAGATTAGAGCTCAATATTTGGATGCTTGTTTCAGAGCTAGTTCTTTTTGATTTGCTACTATGCTGACTGTCTAAAGACATACAGCTTCTAAGCATAATGCACCTTTGAGCACTAAATTCAATTTATTCTCCATCTCTACTTAATTGAGTTTGGGTCCCTTTTTCTCTTTAGAAAACACTTTAACCTTCAAATACTGGGCCTAGTCCAATGCATGGCTAGCCATATGTTACTTTTACCTTTGATTTTCAAAGCTCCTATGGATATTTTTGTTGGGGGCATTAATTTCTTAGGTTTGAGAATCTTATTAATTGCTAACTCTTGGCAAACCTGCCATTTTTTTTTGTCTGCACATATCTAGCTGTTCTGTAAATAGAATCAATAAGAGACTTATTTTTTTTTTTGTAAATCTCTCACCTTCCAGAGTTAAAAGACAGAAACTTTCAGGAAAAAAAAAACAAACAAAACCTGAAACAAAATACAAAATTCTATTATCAGGCTTCCCTTTTGAAAGGAATGGTTACTGGTATCAGAAAGTAGTCTTATGTCAGATAGTGTTCTTGTGTTCTTTGATCCAGCGCTTTTTCTTCCATTTCTGTTTTTGTATCTAAAATGTCTATATTTGAAAGAGAATTCTTTAAATACATTGTAGTTTTGCCATGGATTTGTACTAGAGTCACATTGTTTTGTGAAAGACCTTTCCCTTAAAAAAGTGCTCATTTGAAGAGATGAGTTGTTTATTGAAATAAAGATTATATAAAGGCACTTTTAAACAGACCTCTACTATCTGAATAAAGCTGTATTTATTATTTTCATTTGGCATGCAAACATTTTCACATCTTTTAACCGACTGTAGGTGTATATTACTGTCCCATTTTTCCACTTAACATTATAAAGTAAACATAGCTGTCTGTTTTCATATGGTTTATATTACTAGTTTTTTTCCCAAGGAGTCAGAATGTTATAGTATGTTAATGTATCACAAACTATTTTTGATATTTTGTTGTTTCTAGTTCTTGAGGTTTTTGTTTAACTGGGCAGTATAGACAAGACTTCAGTAAATATGTCTGCACATGGAACTGTCTGTTCTTTCTGAAAATTTTAAATTAATTCTCAGAGATTGGTAGCAGTGTTATTACTCAGGGTCTGGGAATACTTTCCCAGTTTTATTTATATATTACCACCTTGCTAAATAAAGGTCATAGGGCACCAGCAATCTGTATAGTTGCATCAATGGAGCTACATTAAAACTGCATATTAAAAATATTTGGTTGTTTTAATTTTGCAAGTGTAAAGCACCATATCTGCTTTACTTTATTTAGTACATGTTGTATTTTATCTTTTATCATGTTTTCTATTGTTTGTGATAGTAATTTCAGGTCTTCATGTTGACTTCAAGCAAAAAGAAGACTATTTATTTTCTGCTGCATACCTATCTACTGTAAATTAGACTTATTTCCAAACTGGATAAAAACCAAACTCATCTGAGATTTGGAAAGAATTGGAGGAGGAAGTAGTATGGAGGTGATGTGTTTTTTGTTTTGTTTATTTATTTAAATTTTTTATTGTGAGAATACCGTACAGAGGAGTTACAATTACATGGGCAAGATAACGAGTACATTTCTTATCAAGCATTGTTGCCTCCTCTCTGTTTCCCCTTCCCATCCCTTCCCATAATCCTCCTCCCCTTCCCCCAACCAATTGTCCCCAACCCACCAAGGTTATAAAGTTCATTTTTCGACATAACGACTTGTACATCTCATTGTTGCAATGGGTCCACCTATATCCCTAGTTAAACAATTTGTTTTTTTCCTTCCCCTCCACAAATTATACCAACATCAAATACAGTGAAAGCATGGGTTATACCGTGGGGGAGGGACATACAAAGCAACATAGAAATCATCTTATAAATATGTTAGAAACAATTGCATGAAAGGAAAAAAAAAACATTTGAATACGTATCTTGGGGTTCATTCCCCTAAAATCAGAGGTAATGTGTTTTGTCTAGTAAAGGAATTGTTGGGGGAGGGACTTAAGATGCTTCCTTTAGTACCCAGAATTCCATTTTAAGATATTTTGTTCTCTTAGTCTTTGTGGACAGTTTCATTTTTTACTCTGTAATAATTTTCTCTCTAGTTTCCTTCGGTTGTAATATTTATATTGGGCTCTTGCCTGCTCTTCATAAATTGGAATAATGTATATGCAGCATAGAAGATTTTCTATTTGAAAGGAGGCCAAAAGAAAAATTTTCCTTTGCCAAAGCTTTTGAGAGTAATCTTTTGTTAGAAAAGAAATTTCACTTTCTATGAGAAGCCTATATTATATGTTTTCTACATATTTAGTAATATTTCCTGTTAGTTAAAAAGAATATGATGTGTGTGTGTGTGGTTCTGGGTCTTGAACTCAGAGCCTGGGCACTGTCCCTGAGCTTTTTTGCTTAAGGCTAATGTTCTACCACTTGAGCCACAGCTCACTTCTGGCTTTTTGGTGGTTAATTGAAGAAAAGGATCTCATGGACTTTGATTCCCAGGCTGGCTTTGAACCAAAATTTCTCAGATCTCAGTCTCCTGCGTAGCTCGAATTACAGGTATGTGCCATTGGTACCCAGCTTATGATTTTTTTTTAAAACATCCCTGAGATGATAATACTTTTTAGATAGTACTCCTTGTTTTTTAAATGAAAAATCAAGATCATGGGGCCTATGGGACAGCTTATTTTTAAGTACTACTGGCTGTCTCAGGAAGTCTGATACCCTCTCCCTGTAACTGTGTGCTATTTACATGTAGTCTTCCAATCAGATCTGCAAAAACACATAACTTTTATTTTCGATGGCGAGCCTCATCTTGCCCTAACTCCTCAATTTTGTTGGCAGTGGAATGAGAGACTTGATCTCACCAATTAAAGACAACTCACTCTGTGGCATTTCTAATAGTTTCTTTCAAATAGTCATTGGAAAGATCCAACTTGTAATCAGGGTCTTCTTTTCTACCTTCTAAGAGACCTTTTGTATTCCTCTTTCTTCTCAACGGCATGGACTTCAAGAGGAGGTTTCTGTGGGGAGGCGTGTATGAATGTGGCTGGACACACTGCCTTGTGCTGGGCCTGCTGCGGGTAGCTGGGCTGCTTACCTGGTTTGGGGGCATCCTGGTGGCCCCCTTGTTGCAGAAGATGATGGTCCAGGCTGTGTTTTAAGTACACAGTCTTAGTAATCCCAGTCTGTCCCGTCAGTCCCCGTGGCTCTCCTTGACACAGGGGTTGCTGAAATTTTGGGGCTCCTTGATGGTGAGTATTGCCTGGAGACTCACCCTAGTTCTATTTCGTTAAGGTGGCTAATCTTTTAGATAGTATGTGTCTTCCAAAGTGGGGAGTAAGCCCCCATCCCTTTAAGAACTACCAAAGCTACTCTAGAAGCTTCCACAGTATCCTTCTTTCCTCTGGGTTTAGCCCTCAGGAAGGAGGGAAAGCAGAAACACTGGGATTGGACCTCCTGCCCCTCCCTGCATTTCTCTTCTTTCTCTTGATTCTTCTCCCCAGTGCTGAGAAAGCTTCAGATTTCCCCTTTGTATATCACATAACTGCCTGATTGTCCTTGCTTTCCCTTTGCTAGGGGGTTTATGCTTGCTCTTTCTTTAGGCAGTAATATTAGAATAGTTTTAAAGTAATATTAGGATAGTTTTAAGGTCAAGGTTAGATTATTCAAAAGTAAGATGCATCAGAAGATGGCCAGGGTATCATTCCCATTTTTATATTTTAAAAGTGACAGTGAAAATGAGAAAATTAGAATGGATGACAGAAATAAAGAAATGAATTGTTTAATACACATTTTGTAGAAAACCAAAAACTGCTCACAATAGTGAAAGAGTTGCCGGAAAGCTGCTTTTACAGTCATCCACAGGCTTGCTTTATATAGTTGGTACACACAGGTACATATGCATGAACACATATTTAACAAAGTATCTCCCATTCTTAATAACTGGTGGGGCATGCTGCTCTGTGTTTATTACTTACGAGATGAGCATGATTCTGAGGTTATTTTTTAATTGAAATTTTGATGCCAACTGCACATCTCATCAGTAAGCAGATTTCCCCATTTTTACTTGCTTGCCAATATTTTGAAATAGAAATTACACAGCCTATTTGAATAGACTACTGAATGATAATAATTGTAAGAATAACAATAACTATTACTTGCATACTTTCTATGTAGCAGACAGTAACCCCTGTAATTTACTAATTCACTTAACCTTCTCAGTACTCCTAAGTGGTCGGTACTGATAAGCGAGCTGGGAAGATTTAGAGTGTGGTCTTTCAGATGTTTAGAAACTCTCTGAGTCTGATACAGTTTAGGGAACAAAGCATCTATCTGCAGGGTAGAGAGCTGTAGACCTTGACCACTGGAATAAATGCACCTGGCTGGTTCAAGGCAGGGCTGAGGCCATTCTGATGGGGCCCCATGTCTGTGTACATGTCGTCTGTAGTGAAGTGAGCAGTCTTCATGAGCATGAAGAACATTCCCTTATTATTCTGAGACTAGTACACTGCACAGCTCTGAGCACAGAGAAGAAGCCCTTGGTGTAGGCCTATAGAAGTTAGAAATAAAGACATGCTAATCTGATGATTTGCTGGCCAATAGCCAGTATAAGGAGGCTGGCATTATGTTGTAAATTTCAAGCAGGCTTTTGCTCATGGTAACTCCTTCGGAAGCCTGTATTTGGCTTGGAAGAGACAATGAGGACAGGTCATATGTCCAGAAGTCCTTCCACTGTGGTTGTATTTACTTAGACTCCTACAACTTCGTATTCTCTGGCCTCAAGGTGACCCAAATGTGTCTTCTTGATTTTACCTCTGATGGGTTTCTTTCTCACCTTAAAAATATACAATCTGTTGGGCACTGGTGGCTCACAACTATAATCCTAGCTACTCAGGAGGCTGAGATCTAAGGATCACAGTTCAAAGCAAGCCCCCAGGCAGGAAAGGCTGTGAGACTCTTATCTCCAATAAACGACCAGAAAATTGGAAGTGGTGCTTTGGCTCAAGTGGTAGAGCGCTAGCCTTGAGCTGAAGAGCTAAGGGACAGAGTCTAGGCCCAGAGTTCAAGCCCCATGACTGACCACCCCCCAATATATATATACATATATATGTGTATATATATATATATATATAATATTCTAACAGATAGATTATAACACATTGAATAGTGAATTTTAAGTGTTCATTCTAGGGCTGAGCACTTGGTCTACCTGCAAAAACTGTGCTGAGACTGGGTCCTAGTGGCTCAGGCCTATAATCCTAGATACTCAGGAGGCTGAGATTTGAGCATCACAGCTCAAAGCTAGCCCAGGCAGGCAAATCTGTGAGACCCTTATCTCACTTAACCAGCAAAAAACCAGAAGTGGCGAAACTCAGGTGGGAGAGTGTTAAACTTCAGTGAAAAAGCTCAAGGATAGCACTTAGGTCCTGAGTTCAAGCCCCAGCAATGGTTCCTCCCCACCCCCTAAACATGTATTGAATAAGTGAAAGGAACGAAAGTCTCTTCTATTAAGGATAGAACTCATTGCTGGTAGTTTTTATGTAGATTGCTTCTATAGATATTTCTACCATCTAAGCATCTATTTACATGTTTCTATTTCCTAAGGACAAGGATCTTTATTAGTTTTCCCAAGGTTAGTACTTTGTACAGTGCCAACCACAGAGGAAACACTCAATATTGGTCTATAGAGATCAGATAAAGTGCCAATCTGATACTCTGGTTAACTTTCAGAGAAAAATATCCAGTGTAGGGAAAGCAATCAATCAATCAATTAATATAGAAATCAAGACCTATACTTCTCAAAAGTAATACATTGAGACATTATTTCTAAGTCTGGCTTGCATTTCAAAGCAAGTTGTATAGGCTCAAGCATAGTCTTTCAAATTCTATATCATTCTTGGGTGGAGTTTACCTAGACTATCCTATCCTAGAATATGTCTTCCTTCTCTGGCCTCTTGCGTGTCATATCTGACCTTATTGTTTATTATTACTTTTCTGTTACCTTGCTGTTAACTGTATCTTCAAATAGGTATGTTGTATTATTCCAGATCTCTGGAGGAGATTCCTTCTTAGGCTCCCACATGTTTCCCATTCACCCAGATCCGGGAGTCTGCTCAATTCCTTTGTTATTACCTTCTTCCTACTCAGGGGTGGGGCTCCCGATTCTTTACAGCCAACCTCAGAACTCCTCACTCTCCAGAATCTTTCCTCCACCCTTCTAGTTGGGGCCCGTGGCTCCAGTCTTGTTTCTCTTGGATGATTTCCTACCTTTTGCTTCTTCAGAAAATGCCTTGGTCCAATCACCTACTTCTTTCTAGTTTCCGCCTTTGGCCTATATAAAACACTTTGTATCCTTACTCTGGTCACAAGTCAAAAGTGTTTCTTCCTTATTTCTCCTTCCAGTCCATCGCTGATGGCTTTTTTTCTAGGCTTATGGTGACAGGCCCTGGCTTGGTTTGGAAGAGAGTTTGTACGAAGTAAAGCCCAAGTAAATATTTGCTAACTGATGACATATGCTCTCCATAGTTGGTTCCCCCATTGGAAAGAGATGTTATTGTTTTTTTTAACCAGAGGATTTTCATCACTGTGCTTTAAAAGGATGTAAATGTTTATTAGGCTATTTAATTCAGTCTGGACCTTAGGAGAAAATGTTGTACTATATTGCTGACTCTTTATAACACAGGACTTGGAAAAGGAAATATGTAGTCAGCTGGTTCACTCTTGCTGCTATCCCAGGCAGGTTATTTATTGCCTTGAGTTTGGTCCTTTTCTACAAAATGGAAATAGACACAGAGGTCATAGGTATATCATAGAGGTTATATGAAGCTCAATTGAATTAACACTCAAAGTGGAATTGGTAAGCATTCATGTACACACAAAGCAGTGTTATTATAATGCATGATTTAAATTGTAGCCAAGTGCTTTCAGTGGAATTTTTTCCCGTTGTACAAGATATGTATTATAACTAGCTAAAACGATTATGAACTTAAGCAACTCCGTTATACCAGTCCTTGCTGAGCCTCATTGAAAACTCTTTCTTTTCCCACAAGCATTAAGATGTGTTCGAATGATCACCTATCACACTGATCTATCAGCACATCCCACAGAGTTCAGAGCTCTAGTCTGACATAACCACTATCAATTCATCCATGAATACTTGAAACCCCCGACTTGTTCTTTAGCTCAATTGGTGAATTTCTTCATTGGGATGTGTTCTCTTGTTTGGCAACCCAACAGAATTACATGTCTGAAAAATGCATTTATTATTACTACAGAAGTTTAATGGATGTTGTTTATTGCATTGAGTAGACTAACTCTTGATGCATTGGTAGTAAGTTTTCATTCTGATTTCTCTAAGTTGCTGCGAATATTTCTAGACTGACTTTGAGTCTGACCTCATCTATAACTGCTTCCTGACTCATGACCAGGGATTTCCCCCTCTGTTGAATTCCTTTCATGGAATCATTGGTAAAGGAAATTTGCAATCTTCTGGCAGCCTTCAAGTTCTCATCTTTCCTGAGAGCTCCAAGGTGAGTTTGTGGGAATTATTTGTGAGGTGGAATCACGAGGAATTAGGAACTAAGAAATTCTGTTCTCCTGTATGAAAGGCTATGGAGTCCTTAGAAGCAACTGCCACCAGGTCCTTCCTGTTAATGCTCCAATTTAGCAACTGACACCAGACAATTGAACAATTTCTGAGACTTTGAGTCTCTTCTTTTTTCTTTTTCTTCTTTTTCTTTTTGTCAGTCCTGAGGCTTGAACTCAGGGGCTGGGTGCTGTCCTTGAGCTCAAGCCTAGGGCTCTACCACTTGAGCCACAGTGCCACTTCTCACTTTTTCTAAGTAGTTTATTGGAGATAAGACTTTCACTCTACCCGGGCTGGCTTTGAACTGTGATCCTCAGATCTTCACCTCTTGAGTAGCTAGGATTATAGCCATGAGCCACTGACACTGGGCAAGACTTTGAATCTTGATCAGAGAGAATTGTTCCTTCATTTCACCAGTGGTGGCTGAGCTGGTCTTTTAAGGAACTTTTTTGACTAAGGTATTCAGAGCAGTAGGAGTTGTTCCTTCATTTTGGCTATAGTGATTAGACTGGACTCTTAAGGAGCTCCTTTGACTAAGATACCTTGGAGATCCCAACCTATTCATCTTCCCCTTCTATCCCCTGTCTTCCCATTTGCTTGCATTAAATTTTTTTTTTTTGCTTCAGTTACTGTTGTGTGCAACAAAAGAACACTAAATGATTTGTTATTTCTTCTGTGTGAGTTCACCTGCCCTCTACTGCTGTGCGTTGGGTTTGCAGTGTTTCCTAAATGCTTGTCTCATCAGCTAGGTTCTTCTATTTGTCTGTTAGTTAATTAGATTTTTCAACTCTATCAGGCCAGAGACCATATAGTATTTTTCTTTGGGTATTCCTCACTGGTGAAGACTTAGATGGTTTTCAAACACCGTGAACTTTTGTTGACTGGTAGATTACAGGCAGCTGGAGTGTCTTAATGGGACGACTTACCCATCTAACCTCTCAGAGCAATGTGCTCTGCAGTACTGTGGAGAAGAAATTGGATCAGTTGTTACATCTTTGTGTGCCTCTGGGCAAGCCATTAGATCTTTTTCTTTAATTTGCCTTTGCTTCCTCCAAGGGGAAAATGAGGTGAATAAATTGCCTCCATCAACTGCACCGGGGTGATTTGATGCAAAATGTAATGTGCTAAATGTGGTTGTGCCTCCAGCTTCTTACAAGTATGTACCATATAAATACTACATGGGTGTAACCAGGAGCTTTCTTGAAAGCCTCGTGAGGATTTATTTTTTGAAAAAAAGGAAATACTCATCATCCCCTTTATGAACAGTTGTTAAGGCATGCACTTTTTAATCTTCCCTAGGGATATGTTTTCTTAAGAAGAGTGAAACTACAGTTTGGCACATTTCCTATCTCTTTTCTCTTTTTTCCCCCATTCTCATCCACACACTGCATATGCCTCTACCACACGAAACATTACCTGATTAGACCTATTTTTCTGCTCAACATATGCCTTTTGGATAGCTGCTCTATGGAAAGATATCCTATATTTACAAATAATGCCCTTGGTCACCTGGACAGACAGACACGCATGCATGCTGGAATTTGCTCATCTAAAACATATTTATAGAGGTGTCTATATGCCAGGAACTCATCCAGGTTCTGGGATATGGCAGTGAATAAATAATATGCGCAGCTCTTTGAATTCACTGGGATCCTTACTACAATAAAGTCGTATGCAAGGGTCATTGAGAATGATGTCCCAGGGGAGCTGTACTGTGACTGAGTCTTGAAGGGCAAACATGACAGGAAATAATAGAAGTGGCAGGAGCCACAGATGAACCAGTGTGGGTTGGGGAGACTGCAGTGCCACATAGTGATAGAATTTCAGAGGGATGTGAAAATGGAACAGATTAAAGACTAGGGAGTCAGCAGCAGGATAGATTGATTACTTTATGATCAGCAAACAAGCCCCTGATACCCTGACAAAGGCATCTCGCAGGTTGAAGCTGGATACTCAGAGATCTGGCTGACTTATGAGTGTAAGAAAATTAAACTTGCTTACAAGAGGCATTCGATGCATATTATCCAGTCTTTCTGTGGGAGCAATTGTTGCATGGAAATTCTTTGCATTAAAAGGAGCAGCCACATGGCGTTTTTTCCCATTTTTCCCATTGGTAGGGGGAGTTTTTATTATTTCAAGATGCAAGCCAAGTATTATCAGAAGACATAAGCACTTGGGAGTTACCAAAATTTGAATGATTCACATGTAGCCTGTTACAGACCATGACATCTTGATTTAACACTCCTCTGGCTAAGAAACCAACACAGCAGTTTTTAAAACTGCACCCGTGTCTATGTGTGGGTCATTTTTGAACCATTTGTATGTAATTTAGGATTTATTGGAAAATTTGAACATTCACATGTAATCCCAGGCTTAAACAGTTGCTCTGTGAGCTATCAAATATTTATATTGTTTTTTTCCAAATGTATTTATTATTTACCATACAGTCTATGAAATATTTACATTGTTTTTTAAAGGAAAATATATGCATTATTTACATTGCCTTGAACTTGTCTTGATGTTGGTAAAATGACAACATGGAGGCTGATCGACTCCCAAGGATGTCTCTCAGGTTTGTCAATAACCACACAGAGGCTCTGTTCCACAGGAAAACAGCTGGCCATCGAGTGAGGTGGGAGGTCAGCGCCCAGTATTTCCCTTTAGTGCTTAGCACTCAAATGTTAAGAAGGGAAACTGGATACTTTCCTACTCTCATCTTCCCAGGGCTCCAGAGGTATCTTGACTGGACAGTGCCTTCATTGGACATCTTGATTGTCTCTCTGCATCCTAGAGCAACCCCAGGTCAGGTAGGACTTCTTCTTTTCTAAGATAATATAGTAGAAGTCCCCACATCCTACTTAATGATCACATTCAACTCATGATATTATTAATAATGTGCATTTTAGCTCCTATCTTATCCCAGGAGATTCTGAGTTACTCTGAGGTACCTGGTAATCTGGGTTCTTTAAAATGTACTATTGATTCCTATTGTCAGTTAAATGTGGGAATTTGGGAGGAGAGCAGTATTCATTTGCTTTGTTTTTCATTTGACAAATACTTGGATGACTATAGGTTTCCTCCCATCTGGCCCTCAGCCCTCTGTTACCTTGTTTGTAGAAGTCTGAACCTCCTTCCCACTTTCCTCAAGTTTTGATGTGTAACTTATCTGTTCAGAATTGGCATTTCACAAGTCAGGACATTTAATTAGACATATTTTGAAGAAGACAAAATCACTTGGGGGGCTGGGAAGGTGGCTCAGTGGTAGATCCCTGGCCTTGCATGCCTGAGGCCCTGGGTTCAATTCCTCAGCACCACATAAGCAAAAAGAAAAAAGCCGGAAGTGGCGCTGTGGCTCAAGTGGTAGAGTGCTAGCCATGAGCTGAAAAGCTGAGGGACAGTGCCCAGGCCCAGAGTTCAGGCCCCATGACCGGATCCCCCCCCCCAAAAAAAAATCACTTGATCTCCAAATTCTCCCAATTTCACTACTGTCTTTATTATTGTTATATGTTTTTTCTAGGAATCCTATTATTTTTTGTGCAAAATGAAATTATTTTATAAGTGTATCAAATGGAATCAGAAATTTGGAGGGAAATAAGGAAATGGTTATTTGCTTGGCAGATTTTCTTCTCAGTTAACTGATTTCATGAAATGATTTCTTAATATTCTTATCTGTACAGCCAGTCTCATATATATTTGATTAATATGTAAGCCAAGTGCTAAAACTCATACAGTAGAAACAGTGAAGGCAGAAATTATCCAGGAATGTGCAGAGTAACTAGATCTTTCAGGTGGATGGGATAAGATAAACTCACAGGGACCATGGCAGTTTTAGCAATGAAGTTTATGTTATGCAATGCCAGGAAATTGACTGTAAAATCAAATCATTGTCTCATTTAATACTAACAACAATCATTTGAAATAGATGCTACTTCTTCCCACTTTGTGGATGAGGAAACTGAAATTTGGAGAAGTTAAACAAGTTTCCCAAGCGCTCCGAGCTAATGGGTGGAGGATCCAGGATATGAACTGAGAGTGTAACAAGTTAGGGGATGGAGGCAGTTGGATGAGAAATGGGGAGATGGGATGGGCCTGGGATGTTTGTAGCACAAGGAGGAGGCGGCCCTAACTCATGCACCAGGTTTTTCTGTGATTAATAGAGAACTAAAGTCTACTTTATTTCCAGGTCCACTTATAGTACAGGCCTTTGGGAAATAAGCATGTTTGTGGTCTTAAAAGAAGCACAAAAAAAAAGATCGTTGCTTTTGATAAATAACTTTTGACTTTGGGTTGGAGCTTTGACCTTCAGTGCTTGAAATGCTTTAAAACATGGCTGACCTATGGGATTGTGTGGAATTTGCTCCTATCATCAGTTTATAAGCCTCCTCTTTCTTGGCCAGACTTTGATGGGAGTGATAATGACTAAAACGGATGTATCCCGAAACTTATATGTGTGGCTTCTCTTTTTCAGGAATAACATCAGGAGGCTTATTTGTGAATGGGAACAAATTTGAGTGATGGACACATATGGTAATTTGAAATAGTGAAAACAGTCATGCCCATCAATTTCTGAAATATTTACTGAGGCTGATGTCTGCTACTGATGTGGTTCTAAATTGGAGTTCCTGCTGACATTGTGTGTGTGTGTGTGTGTGTGTGTGAGAGAGAGAGAGAGAGAGAGAGAGAGAGAGAGAGAGAGAGAGAGGTCCAGCTATCCAGCTTTCTTCTCACACAGGAGGAAAACTGAATTACAGCTCAGAATAACTCAGATGAAAGAGTAGCATGATGCAATAGAACTCTCAGAAGGAAACTAAAATCAGAGCAAGGAGACAACCCTCCCCAAGCTAGTAAGAACACACAAACAAATAATTTTGAAAACCTAATTCATTCTAGAATATGAATAGTAGAGGTCAAGAGGTTAATTTCATCTTAATTATGTGGTTAATGATGATAGCCAACACCCATTTAAGCCTTTGAACATGCTGAGAACTTGACTAAACAATTTCCTAGGCATTTTCCCATTTCAGTTTTTCACATCAACTGTACGAGGTGGGTGGTGTTACATACATTATACAGGTGGGGGAATTAAGACTGTAAAGGAAAAGTAACTTGCCCGAGGTAACAGAGCATAGAGATAATGAGGTTAATTCTGTGTGCTTCAGTTTCTCCCTTTAGTTGAGCTTTGAAGACAAAGCATTATAAGGATTTGAAGACTTTAAAGATAGCTCTTCTATTCAAACAGCTTTTCCTCCTTCTTTCTGTTCCTCCCTCCTTCCTTCACTCTCTCCCTCAAATTCTCCCTCCCTTCTTCTTTCTTGCTTTCTATTTACACATAGTAGTTGCACGTATTTATAGGTTACAGGGTGAAATTTTAGTACATGTATGAATTACATCACACCTGGACCAAGATAACTGGCATAGGCATTATCTGAGACGTTTTTATTTCTTTATGTGGAGAACATTTACAATCTGTTGTTGCCAATCATTGTCCTCCAGTGTGTAGAACATCAGAAATGATTCTCTGTACCTAACTGCACCCCCTTGTGACATATTAACCATTTTCTCTTTGTCCCTTCCCTCTATGCCCTCCCCTTATATAGCTCTGATAGCTATTATTTTATTGTCTACTTCTTTGTGATCAACTTTTTAGCTCCCACATATAAGTGAGAATGTGTGATATTTGTCTTTTTACATATGACTTAGTTAACATAGACTATCCCTCATTTCCATCCATGTTGCTGAGAATGACAGAATTCCATTCTTTTCTATGAGTGAATAATATTCCAGGGTGTATGTATACAATCTTTTCAACTGAGTGGCACCCAAGCTGTTTCCATTATCTTGGCGATGAACAGTTCTGCAATAAACATACAAGCACAGATGTCTCTTTCACATGCTGATTTCATTTCCTTTGGATATATTCCCAGAACTTGGTTTTCTGGATCCTACAGCAGTTCTAAGACTATTTTGTTGAGGTCCTTCCATACTGGGCTCCATATTGATTATGCTTATTTACATTCCCACCAACTTTCTCTGCCTTCTCACAAACATTTGCTATTTTGCATTGCTTTGATAATAGCAATTTTAACTAACTACCAATGCCTATTTCATTAGCTGCTAGTATATGCCAGGAGTTCTTCAAGGTATGTGCATCAAGTAGACCCCATCGTAACTTACAGGACCTCACAGGTGCTTTATTTGTGTCTTTCACACAAATCATCTGAAATGGACCTCAGTGGAATGAGAGATATTGTGGGAACAAAAGGAATGAGAGGAAGTCTTTGGAGAGGGCAATGTGGGAGAAGAGCATTCAAGGCAGATGGGGAAAATAGGCAAAGATCCAGAAGTGGAAACAAACAGAACTTTTGCGTGCCTTGTTACATCCCTGGGTAGTTAACCTGTGCTGAGATAGCCACGGAAGGAATTTCAGCAGATGTAAGGGATGTCAGTGAGCCTCTCAAAGCTAAGGGTCAAAGGCTACAGACTTTGTCTTGATGAAGGACAGTCTCAGAAATCTCACAAATACGGTCTCCAACAACATGTAATTTCCCATGGTCTACCACATTTGATGAATAGCCATATTGACGCTAACTCCCCTTCTCACTAACATTACGGTGGATGTCACCTTCCTTTGTGTTTTCTTGCCACAGATTATGAGAGCACTCCTGTGGAGAAACATTGAAGTTGATTGTAAAGTAATATTTTTTTTTCCAGGAGAATGAGTGAAAGCAGGCCAAGGAAGAACACTAGGTTGTAGTTACACCCTTATAAATAAGCATCCCAGAAAATGACACCAGATGTCCATTGCTCACTGAAACAATGACACCCGTCAGATCATTAGCAACAGACTTGATAAAAATCAATGTATTAAACTAAAATAAATACTCACCCTACAAAGTGATATGTGTGCTATAATAGGGAAAATAAGTTGTACTCCTACTTTCACAATTCAAAGGCTATAATGTATCAAAGAAAGAGGGAACCCGTGGATATGTTTAATAGCATTGCATAAAGCAGGGCTCCACACCTCTTATGAGAGTGCTTAGTTTTCAGTCCCTGTGCTTTCTTCCATACAAGTGTCATAAAAGGTCTAGCGAATTTACAAAGAAAAATCATTGTCCTCCACTTGCTTCCTCAAGGTCAAGCAAGCTGTCTCTGGAAATTCATCTAGAACGAGCTTTGTATAATCAAGTGCAAATTTGCTAGAATGTAGAAGCTCACACAATAAAAATCTATTGCTACAGCAAAGCCGTGCAGAAAAAAAAATATATAAATCTAACCAACCAGAAAAAGATGTCACATGATAATCGTGAGAATTGTGAGCAACTCAGATTTTCTCTGGGAAGAAATGCCAGTGCCAATACTGCGCTGTCAAGATGAGATTTTGCTTTTCAGACTCACGCATTTGCAGTGGCACAAGTCAGTCATCATGTAGCTGAACGTTGAATACAAGATTTCATTAATGAATGCAGAAATGAACAGTTGCCTGTTGTGTGCGTAGAACGTGTACGCACCCACATACACATACATGTGCACACACAGAGCCCTCTTCCTTTTCTTCACACAGAGTCACTGCTCTGGTATTCATGCTGTGTGCTATTTGCAGAGCAGATGCCCGTCCTATTGTCCTTGCATGCTGCGTTGGTCCAAATTCTCCTGAGTGCCCAGGTCACGTGAAGAGAAAGGCAGACACTGTGTGCTGAAAAGCCAGACTGCTTTGACTATGACAGAGGCTGCCTGGCTGACCTAGAAGTTTACGTTTTAAAACCACAGATCCAGTGCTCTGAAGTTACAGTTACAAAACTGTTAGCAGCAAAGCACTAGCACAGCCATATAATTCTTGAGGAGGCCTAAGACTGCAGTGCCATGGCTTTGGTGCCATATGTTTCGTCCTGCTTTGCTGCCTTGGAATTTAGAGAGAGTTCAAGGGCAATTATTTCATTTAATCAGACTGCATTTGTCATGACTATTAGAGATAAAAATGAAGCAACAAAAAATAAAATGCACTATATGGATATTTGAAAGTGTAAATATAGAAAGTCAAGAAATACATAAATTAATCTTTTCTACACTGTAAAAGCTGCCCCTGGTAGTTTATAGAGTGCTACCGTGTCTATACAACACATTATGTGACTGAGCAAATGTATGCTTCTCTGTAAATAATGCCTATTTGTTGCAAGGATTTTAACAGGGCTTAAATTATACTTTAGCCCTTTATTAATGTATGAATTCGGATTTGTGTCTGAATATTCTGGATCCTTCTAGTCTTTCCTTATAGAAAATGGAGGAAATATTAACAACAATCTCCTGAAGTTATGAGAACTTAGCAAATACACTTACAGATCGATATCATCATAAAATCCATGTGGATTATTTATACTGGTGGATTAAAAATGTTTTAGATGATTATTATTTTAAAAAGTACTGTTGCTAGATGTGATGGGTTTTACCTGCAATCCTAAAATTTGGGAGGCTGAGGCAAAAGAATCATCAGCTTGAAGACAGACTGGATGGCATAGTGAGACTTTATCTCAATAACAAAAGAAAATAGAAAAGGAGAAAGAGAAAGAGGAAGAGAGAGGGAGAAAGAAAGAAAGAAAGAAAAAGAAAGAAAGAAAGAAAGAAAGCAGGAGGGAAGGAAGGAAGGAGGGAAGGAGGGAAGGAAGGAAGGAAAGAGAGAGGGAAGGAAGGAAGTAATGAGAAAAGGAAGGAAGGAGGGAAGGAGGGAAGGAAGGTAGGAGGGAAGGAGGGAAGGAAGGAAGGAAAGAGGGAGGGAAGGAAGGAAGTAATGAGAAAAGGAAGGAAGGAAGGAAGGAGGGAAGGAGGGAAGGAAGGAAAGAAGTATAGCAGATCCTTTTATAGGGATAAGGCCAATCGATTTTATGGAACAAACAGTCAGATGAGAGGGGTCTTGTACTAGACTACAAGGGTTCTGACTTCTCTGAACTTTCAAAGCCTATCAAGGTAAGCACCAAAAGATGGTATACAATAAGAATATGTGGAATTATATATGCTCTTTTGGAACTTATGGGCATTTATTATCTTGACACAGTATTTTTTAGATAAGAATGTGTTTTCTTAGAGATGTAGAAAACTTTTAAAGTATTAAGACTATTAACTCCCTGACCATTATATTGTTGAAGATACAGCCCTATGTTTTCCTTTACTATATTATCATGTTGAGAAAATCTTTCCCCAGTGAAATATCAATTAAATTTTCTTTTGTAGTTTCTTCTGTGTTTGTTTTAATTTTTGCTATATGTCTTCTTATTCATCTAGAATTGGTTTTGCTGAGAAATATAAAGTATCTAATCTATTTTATTTTTTCAGCAAAAATATTGATTAATTTATTGCATATTCCTTTAGTTTGTGATAGACACTTCCTCAAATGCATATACAGACTCATAAGCATACATTTTAAGCTCTTGAGGAGGGGACAAGAAAAAATAATTGTTTAAATAGGGATACAGGTTGACCCATTGCACCAATGAGATGTACAAAATGTTATGTCGAAAAACAAACTTAACAATTTAGGCGGGGGTGGGGGGAGTGTAGTTGAGGAGGGATGGTAGGGGAAAAACAAAGGAGGAGGCAACAATGCTTGATAAGAAATGTACTCATTACCTTGCTCATGTAACTATAACCCCCCTGTACAGTATTTTCACAATAAAAAACTTATTAAAAAAGAATAAACTGGTTGTATATGCAAAGCAAAAAAGAGAAATATGTATATGTGTATATGTGTGTGTGCACATGCACTAATCTGCTTACTGCTTCATTTGAACCTAACTGAAAAAAGAAGAGATTTCTAAGTGATGCTCTTCTCCTAGCTCCTTTATATTTCATCTTTTTAAAATTTCTTGTGCCAGAGCTTGACCCTGGGGCTTGAACCCAGGATCTGGGCACTGTCCTTGAGCTGTTTTGGTCAAGGATAATGCTCTACCACTTGAGCCACAGCACCACTTCTGGCCATTTTTGATAGAGATCAGAGTCTCAGACTTCTGCCTGGGCTGTCACCTCTTAGCCTTGGGAGTAGCTAGGATTTTAGGCGTGAGCCACTGGCACCCAGGTCTCTTCCATCTTTTTCAGGTATAATATGTCTTCACTGCCTCAGATCATAAAATTGATAGCCTCTGCCTGGCTTTTATTTTAAGTCTTAGTCTCATATTTAGAGTTCTGTAGTTCTCACCACCAGTGTTTTCACTCATCTTTTGGTGGGCTCACATCATTTCTCCCTCTGGGTGTGCATGGGCACTGTATTGCCTGAATTTTGGAGTATGTGAGAATGTATATCTTTGACCTTTTTGGTTAATGATACCACAGATGAGTGTGTAATTATTGGACCACACTCACTTTCCTCAGAGTTTTGGAGTCAGGCTAGCAGTATTTTAGCATTTATCACAGCTGCAGAGAATCTTCAGTCCAACCTGAAGAATTTTTATCTCATGTTGAATTGGATGCTCAATTGAACTACTCACCATCCTTTTTATTATTAGAATAACTAGATCTATCAATCAATTATTACCGATGACCACTTTTGTAGAATATATTGTCTCATACAAGTTAACTAAGACTTCTGTTTTCCAAAGCAACTTGATGTGGTCTGTTGCTGAATGAGGTCACCCACTTATTTTAAACTTGATTTGGTTGGCTGCATGGCTGACCTAATTTAGTCAATAAGGCCACAGAAAAATCAAGGAATGGCATCTGAATAAGTCTGACATTCACAGACACACAAACACTCTTTCAGACTATGGATTAAGTTTCAGTAGTTATTGGATGGCTTGATTTTAATTGGGTTTAATTTTAAAAATAGGCTTCTGTCCTTACTTCTTTCCTCTTTTCCTTCTTGTTTCCTTCCTTCCCTTTACCTAGTTTACTGTATTATTCCAAGTTATGATATTGTATTTTTACAATAATAAAATACTTAAATAAAAGCTATAGTTGGCAGAGCATGGAATGGTAAAATCTTGCAATTGAGCACTTGAAAGACTAAAGCAGAAGTCTAGGCCAGCCTCAGTTACAAAGCAAGACTCTGTATCTAAAACCTAACAACCACAACAATATAGAAAAAGAAAATGAAGAGAGAAACAATATATGGTATTTCATCTAGTTTAGTATGAATTAAGATTAAATTCTGTTGGTCAAAAAATACCAATGGGAACTTCATTTTTTAAATTTAATAAGTTACAGCCTTATTAAGTATTTGTCTGCTAACTTCATACCCACCAGGCATATTTGCCCAATTAGTTTTCAATGAGAAGGCAGTAGTAGTAGTAGTTGGCCCAGCAACTCACAATGCTATCAAATATATTGTCTTGAGTTCAACTGGAGTCTAGGCATATACATGCTTACTGTCTAATTTGTAAATATTTGTGTCTAATGTAGCACTCTGGTTAGTTTTAAGGTCTCATGAGATAGATTGGGCTTTGGCCTAGTGTTTCCAGGGTTTGTGGTACCATTTCTGGAGAGGTCAGCCCCTGAGGGCCATTCTTAATGTCTCAGTTATATTTGGCACCAGAAATATCCTGAAGTATGTAAAAACTCTAAGGATAGTTTCCAGTAAAAATGTTCTTCCTAGGATTCAGGATGAAAAGTATTTTAATTTAAAAAAAGCCAAAGCTTTGTGCATGAACAATGGTAGATATAGTCTGTATCTAACTTTTCTGGCTTGAGTTCTTCTGAAACCAAACCAAACCATAAACGTTGATGGGAAAGTGAGTGAAACCTGGTAAAGATATTGGAGGATGTTCTTTCATTCAGTATCTTTCTCTTGCATCACCCTTTACTCTTGTGCTTTTCCACTTTATTTCGTCAAGAACTCCTTAACATGCTTAACTTTCAGAAATATGATAAATGATTAAAATGTATAGGTATATAAATTTAAACTAGGACATTATTGTTCTCCTTTTCTTTATACTGTAGTAGAAATCTTGATGTCAGCAATTCATATGTATTTGTTTTGTAGTAAAGAATCCCTCTCAAAGCTCTCCCAGTTTCTCTACAGTGGCAGACCTGTCCTTGTCTATCTGTGTGGTAGATCTCCAGTGGATGAACAATACACACCAGACCAGCACATACTCATGGTGTGTTTACAATGACAGACCCTGTAACAGTTTTGTGTACATTATTTTATTGGTTCTTAGGAACTGTGTAAAATAGATCACTACCTCATTTTATAGACAAGAAAACTGAGAAAGAGAGATCTTAGGTAACTTGTACAAACTCACACAGCTTAAATGTGGTAGATAGGAGATGGAAAGTAGGCAATATCATAAAGAGAGCCCATTTTCTTAACTATCTTCCCTTTCTCTCCCACAACAAATCCTCCATATATTCACAAAGGCTTGCTGGAATTCTTAGGAAGGAGGTAGGAAAAGGTCATAGAAGCAATAGATTCCGAAGGTCAAATTACATATCCCATCCTACTTATGTTAGATACAAAGCAATAGATGATCAGGGATTCTCATTCATTAGTTCAAGTCCACCCAGCCTTTGTGGGCAGCTAGAAACTAGATCTGCTTCTGCAAGTCTCTCTATGATAAGAGTTATAGGGATGAAGGCTCATTAAAGATTCATGTTCTAGAGATAAATTTCCCTGCAGTCCTTTATTTAATTTGGCCCCGAGTATCTAGGGAATTGACTAATGTCACTGTAAACACCAAAGGTTCAGGACTCCAATTATAGGAAAGAAACAAATCATTATAGATGACTAGTTGGAAAGAATCGAGCCCCAAATTGCACAGTTATACCCCAAGATTTCTATATTCTACAGTCCACTAGATTTGTATTTATTTTAAAAACCAAATGATGAAGATGCAGATTTCCTGGAAGCATTTACTCTACTCTCCTAGATGCCAGGTGACCGGTGTGCCCCCAGAGCTTTGCTTCTCTGAGATCTCTGGTTTTCAAAGCTGTACTCTTTTCTTCCTCTTTTCCTTCTTCCCCAAAGGCCCTTATGATGGGCATTTTTAATTAGGACACTTCTGATGCACAAATGGAATCTACATCTGACAGCTTCCTTCTCAACAAATGTTTTCTCTCTCATCCATCCATCTTACTTGTCAGCCTCCTTTTTCCTCCGTGACTATGTTTGAAATGCTGTCCCACACATCCTTCCATTAGAGAAAGGGAAATCTGACACCTGGGGAGGCAATATTTCCTCTTTCTCTGACTGTGAGGAGGGCATGGTGGCTATTTCTCGAAATAGCACAGTCAGCAGTATTGAGAACATGAGTGCTTTGTAGAGAAAACCAAGGAATGTTTTATTTTTTTTCTGATGAGATGCAAATTGTACATTCTATATCTTCCATCAGTGAGAACATCATTTTGCCTTGAATAGTTTTGCAAGCACCTTCATATCAATTAAGTGATGACACGGCTTTGACATACCATTAGCCCCTGCCTTTAGTTATGTGTCTATTAAAAGCAGAAATGAAAAGTGTTTCTTTCTTTCTTTTTTTTTGGTCAGGGAGAGGTGGAATTTGAAATATCCTGGTGTTCAAGTAAGATAAAGAATTATGAATCTGTCGTTGCTATAGTATTTGTTTTAATTTTGAGTTATGTGATGTTCGAGTCTCTTAGTCATTACTCTGACATCATGGGGCCTAGAGCAATAATGTGATCACAGATCACTCCTAAATCATAGACTATTCAATAGTTTCTTCATGTGGATATCAAATACATGAGTGGTTATTACACGTTGGCCTTGTTTTTAAAAAAACAAGCTAACTGAGAAAGACTTTAGAACTTATTTAATATAACTCCTCACCCTTTGTTCATCAAAAATTTACTAAGAAATAGACAATAGTTTACAGAGATTTAAAAAAAGACATGGTTTCTGGCTTCAAGGGGATTCTCAGCTAGTGGAAGTCACTGAAACATAGAAATGTCATGTGTCCTACCTACAGTTATTATACACGCCATTGCTGCAAGGCTGGGTAGCAGATCTGAATCTTTTAACTCAAATACCAGATGCTCTTTTGAATTCCGGTGTTACAAGAAAGTGGGAAGACAGGATTGTGCCACTTATCTGGAATTCAAATTCTTCAATAGTTTTGTGAAATTGAATGTTCACAGAATATTGGACATATTGATGTATGTTCTTGGTGTATTGGTTCAAAATGTCATCCTTAAACTTATCAGATACATCATTCTTTTTTCGGATCCTGGGGATGGAACCCAGTTCTTGTTAAGGTAATCAGGTACTCTACCACTGAGTTATAGCTGTGGCTTAGTAGGATGATCAGACACACGAGCTCTCCAAGTTGCCCAGTTGTTTGCCTACAGATTCAATATGATTTGTGACTCTCCTATTTCAACAATCCTGATATCTGAGATTATAGTTTTCACTAACAGACCCCACCATTTGAGTTGCTGTTGATTTTGTGTTTACTAAAACAAATGAAAACTAATGTCTTGTAAGTAGAGAGGATATATTAAGAAAGAAGGAAGGAAAGAAGGAAGGAAGGAAGGAAGGAAGGAGGGAAAGAAGGAAGGAAGGAAGGAAAGAAGGAAAGAAGGAAGGAAGGAAGGAAGGAAGAATAGCTGGGTGCAAACAAACATCTAGAAATGGAACTGTGACTAAAGTAGCTAGCCTTAGGCAAAAGAAACACAGAGACAGCACCCAGGCCCTGAGTTTAAGCCATGTACTGACATGACAAACAAGCAAGCAAACAAACAAATAAATAAATGGAACATTTCCAAGCCTAAATTTACTGGTATAAAACCAGAAAGTAATTTTTATAAAGAGTAGTTCTTAAGGTGCAAACTAGGAACCCCAAGGGGTTCCCAATGGCGGTTTCTTATCACTACGTGATTAGAACACTTCTCATGATAACCCCTAGATGTTCCTTGTCTTTTTACTGTTTATATTTCATGCACATAATCAATCTTTCTATAGACTCCATAACATGTTGTGGGTGCAGGATCTTGAATGCTGAAGCAAATGTGTCTTCTAGCCATCTTGTATGAACCCAGGTAATAGTTTGCAAAACGGTGAAATGTCACCACTCTTTACCAGTTGGATTTTATTGTTCTAGAAATGTAGTTAGCCTTCACAATGGTGTTCTTGTTACCAAGGTATAATGACTTTATTGCTCTTTTTAATTTAGATGTCAATTTTACCATGCCTCAAAGTATCACAGCCATTGGTGTTGAGAATACCGTGCTTCGTAAAGAAAAGCAAGTTTGGGAATCCTCATTGGTTTTAACATATATAAAGGTGTCCTGAGTTCACACTATTTGAACATGACTGGTCTCTTTTGGGTAAAAAGTCAGGTATATGGTCAGAAGGAGATGAATCTGGAAAGGAAAGTTGAGGTCTTGATTGTCTTTAACAAGAGGTTAGATGGAAAGTGACTAACAGAAAGGCTGCAGGAAAGAAGATGCAGACCCTGAAAGCGAAGGAAAGTAGGGGGAATTTATTCAGTTGGATTGTGGGTGGTTCTCAGATACCCAATCTTCAGTTCTCACCCTTACATGTATCAGACAAAGGGGGCTAGAGAAAATGGCTGTTGGAAGTCTTGGATACATTTTTCCAGATTAATCTTGCCTTGGTTGATTTAAATGTTTGCTGGTAATTTTGTCAGACGATACAGTTAAGGGAGGACTTCCCAGAGCAAAGGAGTGATCACCTGGGGGTGGTGTGGAAGCCCTACTGTGTGTGGGGGGGGTGGAGCAGGAAGTAGGGGGGAAACCAAGGGTGGCTTAGCCACGTGGCTTTATGTTTTATCTTTAAATTCATGTGAAACTTGCATTTAATTCTTTTCTTTAATACATCTGAATGTATTCTAGAAAATAAAGATGTTTTAAGTACTTACCATTAAGGAAACATGAGGCTTCAGAAAGAGGCACTATGTTTATTGACTCCCTACCCCTAGCTACTCTGCTGCTTTTTCCCAGTGGGACTGGGATTTGAACAGCACTGATTTAACCCAATTATACAGCCACAGTAGGGGAAGCGGGGAGGAAAAACCCAGACCCAAAGCACTTTCATTCTTTGCAGGAGAAACAATGAATCTTAAAGATTAATAGTGTCTTTTCTTGTGAGTTTAATAAATAATATCAGCTTACAGGAAGGATGATCAGTTGATATATGTAATTAATGCTGAGTGAAAGTGCTATAGTCAAAGATTTGTACAAAATGCTGTCTTTTAAAATATATGGAAGGTGCTTTTATTTTAACATGCATGAAGAATGGAGTTTAAGCTGAGTAACATTTTCTGCAGAGGTAATTGAAGAACACCCCATGCAACCACCCCTATACCACACACACACACACACACACACACACACACACACACACACACACAAAGGGAATAAAGAACTTCTACAAAGAAACTAAGTTTCTTGGATTACATTAAGTCAAAGAGAAAAGAATTTATCAAGTTTGCTCAAGTGAATTCCTGTCAGGACAAAAGGGAAAAGTTCATCAGTGTAAAAGGCAGGTCTCTGTCTTGGTCATATAGCTAATCTTGGCATCCCAAGTGGTACTCAGGCCTCTCTTGCCTCCTAATAGGAGGCTATATGAAGCGTGATATGGAAATCATTCTCAGAAGTGTTAACCTGATTTTCTTCAAGCTGTTGGGTCTAATGTACAGTCTCCAGGATTCACTGGAGCAGGGAGAATAAGATAGATGATGCCATCAGGGGATAATACAGAGGGATGTCACTAGATCAGTCCAGAATGGGCAGCATTCTATTGCACAATTGTTTCTTCACAATTTCAATGCAGAATAATAATAGTAATATTAATAATATGTGCATATGCTTGTGTGTATATATATATGTGTGTGTATGTGTGTGTTAGTAAATGTGGTTCTAGACCCCTTCTTAGAGTTTAAAAATCAAAGAACCTTAATTGCCAACTTGGAGAGTCAGAATAGAGTCTACATACTAAAGATGAGAAAAGAAATGCTACATTTTTCTTTCAGGCTGGCTAGTGCTATTGGAGTTACGTAGAAAAGACACCTTACTTTTTAGAACTGTGCTGGCCTATTTAATGGGCAAAATGAAGTGACATCAGCTACTTACTTTCAAATGACTTAATATTAAAACTAGAGAGGAGAAAGGAATGAAAAGAGAGAGGAGATGGTGGATCTTGCAAAAACTTACAGACTATTAATTATTATTGAATTGACTTGCACCTATGATGGCTTACAAGACTTTCTATCTTTCTCTAGTTTGGGATATTTTTCCCTCATAACAAAACAAACGTTGATAAAGCTTTGTTCGAGATAAAATGATAGACCTAGTCCTTCATTCAGCCATTCATCAAGCTTATCGCACGATGAGCTCCATGTTACTGGAGAAATGTTGGGGTGATGATGATGAACAGAACACTATGTGATCCTTTTACCTTCATGCAGAGCAGTTTGAGAGTGAACGCTACTGAACAATAGATAGGCAAATAAGTTAAAGAACGTGCCTTCCAATGTCTGGTATAAAGAGAAACAAGGATCGTGTTTCACAAGAGAGTGGTAAGAGAGGGGGCATAATCTGTATGAGGGCCAGGCTGTTCACAAAGGCCATTCTGCAGAAGAAGCTGGTTTCAAAGGCTTCTTCGGAACCTCCCTGGCCCACAGGCCTCACAACCTCACCCTTCCTTCAGTGCTCCCCGGGCATCTTCCAGCCTCTTCCTTCCTGTGCATGCAATTAGATGGTAGACATTTGCTTGATTCTTTCATTTCCAACTTCCTCAAAGCCTCAAAGTTCCTCAGACTCCTCAAAGGGAGTTTAGTGTTTATGAAGTAACGTATTTGTACAGCTTCTTAGAGCTTTAGATTTTCCTTGTGGTATATGACTTAACCTGATATCAACAATAAACTAGCCCCATATATGTCATTTTTTGTTATATCTTGGCTAGGCCATGGTCCTGAGTTATTTGGTCAAAAATTAGTCCATATATTGCTCTGATTTAGAAATTCTGATTTATATATTGCTCTTATATTTTTATGTTTTTTATTGTAAAGATACTGTACTGAGGGTTACAGTTACATGCATAGGGTAATGAGTACACTTCTTATCAAGCATTGTTACCTCTTCCTTTGATTTTCCCCCACCATCACTTCCCTCCCCACCTCCTTTCCCCCCCAACATTGTAAAATTCATTTTCAACATAGTGTCCTGTACATCTCAATGTCACAATAGGTCAACCTGCATCCCCATTTAAGCATTCCGCTATAGCCCTTCCCCTCTCCAAATTACAAAAATGTATATACAAGATGCAGAACACTGGAATCAAATACAGTGAAAACAGGGGTTATAACGTGGGGGAAGAACATACAGAAGAAACAAAAGAATCACATAGTGCATTGTAAGTACATTGAAAACAATAGCAAGAAAGAAAAAATGCCTTGTGTCCCTGTCTTGGGGTACATCTTGCTCAACATTATCTCATATGGTCATACATACATTATATTGCTCTGATTTTTAAATTTATATATTGCTCTGGTTTCAGAGCAATGTATAAATGATAAATGTTGATTAAATAATGTGGGCAAGCCTCATTTAGTCAGTAAAAGGCCTTAAGAACAAAAGCTAAGGTTTCCTTTGAAAAATAATAAAAACAACAATAACAACAACAATTTAACCTGAAGAGTGTGACATGGAAACTAAGTTTCTCCCCTGAGGCCTTGTGGAATTAAGACTGAACATGAACTCTTAGTGGAGTACTAATATTGTTAGGCTGCCTTACGGGTTTCTGACTTTCCAACTCCTATTGGGTCTATTTCACTGGAGAAGCCTGATTAATACAAGGCTGGGAAGGGATGTGAAGGGGAAACAAAGGAGGAGGCTGCAATGCTTGGTAAGAAATATACGCATTATCCTGCCCATGTAATTGTAACCCCTCTGTACAGTATGTTCACAAATAAAATAAATAAATAAAATTTAAAAAAAAAGAGACAGAAGGACAGTTGCAATTTTTACTCTAATCAATGGCTGAAGAAAGAAAGGTTCTGAAATCAACCCAAGTGTCTCCACTCAGTTTGTGAGGCCAGAGGCAGCAGGGCTTTTGGCTTACGAATGGACTAGAGTTCTTGGAACGGATGCAGCTGCTTGCTAAAATGTCCTGGTAACCGAGGGAGCCCGAATGGCTGCAAGTGACAGCTTAACAACATTTCCTTTTCTTTGGCACAGTGATGGGGCTGGACACTAAGCCAGGTGACCCTGAAGGGCGTTCAAGATCCCCACATATAGTTAACAAGCCTGTGTAGAGGAACTTGCTGCAGGAGACACGCTGGGTATGGGGCATCACGCCATCCGCAAACTAAAAGATTGATCTGTTCTAGTCGGTAATGAAAGTCTAGAAAGGTTCTCTCTTGAGATGCTCTCTTTGTGATGGATTTTGTTTCCAATGAGCCAGGGACTTATATACCGCACTCCACTCTTGCTCACTGAAATAACCGAAGCACACTATCTGGAACAATCATTTAGATATTATTTGAAAGACAGTGGCCTGAACCTTGACTCTTCACACTAGGTAGAAAATGAAATGAGAAGCAATTACATTCTGGTGCCTCTCTTACAGTGGCTTTGTTAGCTACCTGGTGAGGTGGGAATGTGCCCGACTGGGTCTCAAGGGAGGAAAGCCTTCTGTAGGTGGGTTTGGAGAAAGTCTTAAGCATTCTTGGATGGCTGGCCTCAGCTTTCCTTCCTGTTAACAGGTTAGGAATCTACAACCTAAGGGTAGCGTTGGGCTTAATTTCATCACTTCATTACTCATATAGCATGGAAGTCTGGCATCATCTACAGCGCCTGGTACATACATAATTCAGTCATAAATGGCATGGCTTTGGAGCTGGGCCCTCCACTTTCCCAAAGCTTATGTGGTCTTGTACAAGCTTCTTATACACTCTGCCTCATTTTATTCTTCAGTGAAAGGGAGTAACACTTGTTTAACAGGATTTAAACATTTTTTTTTCTATTTGTATTGAGATTTTTGATTTTTTTGGGTCCGGTTGTGGGGCCTGAACGCTGGGCCTGGGCGCTATCCCTCAGCTCTTCAACTCAAGGCTAGCGCTCTACCACTTGAGCCACAGCGCCACTTCTGGCTTTTTCTTTTTGTTTATGTGGTGCTGAGGAATCGAACCCAGGGCTTCATGCATGCAAGGCAAGCGCTCTACCACTGAGCCACCTTCCCAGCCCCTGTATTGGGATTTTTTTAACTCAGGGCCTTGTTCTTGTTAGGTAAACTCTCTGCCACTTGAGTTATACCTCTAGTTCTTTATACTATTTTTTTTTCAGATAGAATTTAATTTCGTATGTTTTTTTGAACTTTTTTATTATTGTATTTTTATTGTAAAGATACTGTACAGAGAGGGGTTACAGTTGCATGAGTAAGGTAATAAGTGCATTTCCTCTTGAGCAATTGTTACTCCCTCTGTTTTTCTCCAGTCATCCCTTCCCTCCCCACTGCCCCACTCCTCCCCCTCCCCACCCACGAAATTGTAAAGATTGTGTTTTTAACATAGTGTCTTGTACATCTCATTGTTATAATGGGTCAGCCTGTATCCTTGTTTCAGCATTTTGTTATTTCCCTTCCCCTCCCAAATTAGAAAAATGTATATATAAGATTCATAGCACCAGAATCAAATATGGTGAAAATCAGGGTTATTCCATGGGGGAAAACATATGAAAGAAACAAAAGAAATCATATAGTACATCATAAGTACATTAAAAACAACATCAACAAAGATAAAACCTCTTATGTTTTTATCTTGGGATTTATTTTGCTTAGCACCATCTTATATGGTCACATGTGCATAGCTTTTGACCTTTACTATTTGTGTGGTAAGATTATCCTAGATGGATACTAGTTATTGCAAAATAAGGGAAAGCATGGGACCTATGTTTCTTTGGGCCTGGCTTATTTCACTTAGTATAATTTTTTCAAGTCTTTCCATTTCCTAACAAATGGGGCAGTGTCTCATATCTTATGTTTTTGATGTGTTACTTTGATCCTCTTACCTCTACCTCCTGATTAGCTAGGTACACTACTGTGCCTGCCCTCATTTCATATTCTTTATCTTGCTTAGACATTACAATAATTTCACTAAGACAATGACTAATTCTGTTTCTAAAGTTAAGCACGCTGAATGGCAGTGGTTCCTACCTATAATTCCAGATGCTCAGGAGGCTGAGATCTGAAGATCGTGGTTTGAAGCCAGCCAGAGCAGGAAAGTCCCCGAGAGTCTTATTTCCAGTTAACGGCCCAAAAGCTGGAAGTGGCTCAAGTAGTAGATAGCCTTTAGCAAAAAAACTAAGCCACAAGACCTAGGCCCCTAGTTCAAGCCCCAGTATCAACACAAGAAAATGAACTTATAATGTTAAAGAAAAGGCAGCTAGACAGGCTCAACGCCTTCTCTGTGGTCTCTTACACTCACTTGATGGCTCTGCAGGGGGCTGCCGGATGTGCTGTGGGCAGTCCCTGTTCTCTTTCTTGATGTTGGTCACTTACCCCACCCTTCTCACTCCTGAGCTTGTCATTTAAATGGATTTGAAGCAGAAGTAGCAGAAGAGCAGCACTTGTGCTCCAGTTAATGGGTTCTCCCTGAGGTGAGGCGGAAAGCAATGCTTCTTCTAAGCCAAGGATCCTGGGCTGTGCATCTATTGCAAAGAACATCAGAAGCAAGTGAAAAGATCACTTTGTTCTCTGAGTGATTCTGTTGTTGTAGGCCTAAGAAATTGTCAGCTATCAGAGGTAAGGGAGTAAGTCTGTTCACTCTCTGGTGACTCCTGGATTTGTTGTTGTTGTTGTTAAGCAAATGATGTTTGATTGAGAACTTTGCTGTTTCCTCTAAACATAATCTGTCCGATGCAATGCCTGTCTCATCGTCAAACTCAGCTTTGTGAGTTCTCATGAAAAGCTTTATTTCCAAGCAGTCAGAAAGTTTAAGGTCACAAGAAGGACACAATACTGAGTATGTGAAAGCTCACAGGATTCATTGAGTGATGAGGCTCTTTCTAGCACATGGAAAAATAAAAAGCCACTTTTTTCCCCTGTCAAACTTAAAATTTATTGAGACAATTGGAAAACAAACACAAGAGAAAATATTCTGAAGGCATTATGCTTTCAAGCATCGCGTTCTATTGAAAAATCCATTTTCTATCAGTAAGTGGTAGGGGAAGACAAATACTCCATGAGTGGGCTAGGAAGAAGGGAGAAGTTGTTGGGGGAGGGAATTGGATGAGAATGGAAGTTAAGGCAGGAGGTATTGTTGTTGAGCCTATGAAACCCTCTGTACGGAAGAAGGCATGTTAAAGACTTCAGCCTGTAAATACATCAAGTCCATAGTGACCAGTGCACCCTATTCTGTAATTAAATACCACAGATGTCCTCTCCCAGGCTCCCAAGGGAGTAACTGGCTGGTTCCTGAAACACAAATGATGACAGCAATAATTAATTATATGTCATGATCTATCCTGATTCAGGACCAGTATTTCTACTCAGGCATTCTTACCTTGGGTCTTACCTCTCTGAGGAAACATGTTAAGTCTAATGAGAGCTCTGTAGATATCACAGTCTGTGTAATATATTCCCGTACTCCAGGATAATGACATCTAGAAAACAAAGCAGTGGACTGGAAGTCATGAGCCAAATTTTCTTTTCCTTTTTTTTAACATTTAATTTAATTTTATTGCAAAGGTGTTGTGCAGAGGGGCTGCAGTTACAGAAGTAAGGAAATGAGTACACTTCATGTCAAACATTGTTACCACCTCCCTTGTTTTCTCCTCTCCTAAGTTGTGAAGTTCATTTCCGATATAGTGTCTTGTGAGTATTGCTGTTCTGTTACATTGGTTCACTCTTTGTCCTATGTCTCACCATTTTGTTATTCCCTTTCCCTAAATCAAATCAGATAATCATATATACAAGACACAGGGCACCAAAATAAAAGAAAAAAACAATGACAACAAGGGATAAAACAAAGGGGGAAAAAGAAAGAACTTCATGCTGTACATTCAAAACAAAAACAAACAAACAAAAAGCTCTTGTTTCCATGTCTTGGAGTTCATTTCAATTAGCATAATTTTAATGGTCAGGTGTACATTGCTATTGAGCCATTGTGATTCTCTGCTAGGACTATCCTAGACTTATACTAATTATTAAAAATGAGGGAAACCATGGAGCCTATGTTTCTTTGGGTCTGGGTTACTTCACTTAATATGATTTTTTCCAAGTTTTTCCATTTCCTTATGAATGGAGCAATGCCATTCTTTCTTATGGAAGCATATACTATGTATATATACATTTTATTGATCCAGTCATCTACTGAGGGGGCCTCTGGGTTGGTTCCATATCTTAGCTATGGTAAATAATGTTGTGATAAACACAGTTGTTCTGGTAGTTTTAGTGTGGCCTTTTTTGTAATCATTTGGGTAAATGCCCAAAAGTGTGATTGCTGGGTCATAGGGGAGCTCTATGTGTATCTTTTGAGGAACCTCCATATTGCTTTCCAGAGTGGTTGAACCAGTTTACACTCCCATCAACAATGTAGTAGCATTCCCTTTGGTCCACATGCCCACCAACATGTTATTATTTGTTTTCTTGATAATAGCCATTCTAACTGGGGTGAGGTAGAATTTCAATGTAGTTTTGATATGCATTTCTTTTATGGCCAGAGAAGTTGAACATTTCTTCGTGTGTCTATTAGCCATTCTTATTTCTTCTCCAGATAAGTCTCTTTTTAATTCCTTAGACCCATAGCTCTACCAATCAGCAAGTGCTCAACTCAGGGGAACTTGGCTATGTGCATAGAAACACCATATATTGCCCAAATAGAGAAGATTAAAGCTTTTCTATTATAACATACCAGAAAGCCTATTGCTGACAAAAGACAAATTCAGAGGCTCTGAATGGACCACGGCTGAATGTCCCAGGCTGCACCGTTCACCTTGCTGACTTTTCCTCCCTTCAAGTAGCCTTACAGAATCTTTAGGGATTTACTTTTTCCAAGGAAACCTCCTTGCTCTAATCCTTCAACCACACAGTAAAGACACCAGACTTTTATTCCTGTGGCTTTAGATTTGTGCGTTTCTCCTAACATCCCAGTAGGAGAATGACCCTTGAAGGTGAGTTCCACAAAGAGGATAGAAATGTGCAAGAGGATGTCTGTGTTGTGCTCTGCCCCGGCTTTACAGAAAAGATTCTCTATGGTGTAGAAAACTGTATTGATTTTTTTAAAATTAAACTATATTGATAAAATGTTATTGAGTGGGTCATGGCTGTATTTCGTTGGTTAAAAAAAATTCATTCTGTTTGTCAGTTTCAAAAGGGACCCTGTGTGATGACAAAAGGTTTATCTAGTGGATGTTTTTCTCTGACTCAGAGAAGGAGCTCTGGGAAAATAACAGGTGTTTGTAGAAGGGACTGTGCATCTAGCTTTTGATTTAGGGCTCTTGCTATACCAAACTACCAGGTAAAAAAATAAAAAAAAAGAACAGGCACATTCAAACATCCCTCCCTCCCTCCCTCCCTCCCTCCCTCCCTTCCTCCCTTCCTTCCTTCCTTCCTTCCTTCCTTCCTTCCTTGATTGCTTTCTCTGTGTTTAAGCACTGTGGCTTAAACTAAGGTCCTGAGTACTACCCCTTAGCTCTTTTACTTAAGGCTGGGGTTTTATCACTTGAGCCAAGGTTCCACTTCTAGCTTTTTAGTGGTTGGTTGGAGATGAAACTCAGACTTTCCTGCCTGGACTGGCTGTGAACCAAAATCCTCAGATCTCAGTCTCCTGAATAGCTAGGATTGCAAACATGAACCACTGTTGTTGTTTGTTTGTTGTTTAAAGACTGTGTCTAGGTTGTTAATAGAGTCTATAGAATCATAAACTATTGAAATTTAACGGTAGCATGAATCAAAATTTTCTCTCTAAAGTGGCTTTAGTTTTTGAGAGATTAATTTTTTCTTCATAATTTAATAGATGTACCCATATAAGCAAAAGATTTGAGGATTTTGAAAGCCATATGGAAAATAATCTGCTACATGCACCTAAGATTTTCTGGAAAAGAGCTTGCTTTACTATGCTGGGGGATAATAAAAAAAATCTAAATAATTACCCTTAGTTTATAAAGAGAGTTTCATTACTATTGGCTATTATAAAATTATTATGAGGTTACTAAACAGTTTTCAATTGACCTGGAATTACTTATGTACTCTAGTGAGCATATATTTAAATTACCTTTCTGTTTGAAAAACAATACAATCAATTAAATCCCACATCTGGAATAAAAGGATCACATTTTAGCAATTATTTTAACATAAAGAAATGTTGCACATAGCAACACTGTCAGTTACTAGAAATCATTACACGTTTTCTCAAGGAATTTCTTGGTAATTAAAGTGTCACTGAAGCATAAGATGCTTTGTTAATGAAAGGATTTTTAAAAGCTCACCCGAGTTTATCATATTTTGTTGAAATGTGGTTCAATGTTTATTATCATAATTCCTGATTGTTATTGCATAACCTTGAAAGGTATTAATGCAAAAATCATGAGTGTAAGCCAAATAATGGCCCACCAAGGAAAAAAATACATCATTCAAGGTGTTGTAATAGCAATCAAAATTATGCTAATAAATATTAAGCCATGTTTCAACAAAGAAAGAACAAAACACTTAAAATATTTTTCTTTCTGATTTTGAAAGAATTCATGACACTAATTGCAGAAGAATTATTGAGGAGGAAAGAATTTTAAAAATCAATCAAAATGTTGCATTATTTGTTTCCAAACATCTTATTCAGAATAGCATTAATAACAATAATACAATAATCATAAATACAATTTTTATGAATAAAGGGATTTCTAATATGGGATCCGAGTCAATTTGTCATGTCTGGCATACTATAGAAAAGGCAATACATCATTACCTATTTTCAGCCTATTCATGTTAACCCTATCTTATCTGCAAAAGGTTTGCAATTGTTATTTCAGAAGGAGTAGGTATATTTAAATTAGTTTACACTTTAATTTCCTGGTCTTCTTGTTGCCAATAAAGGCATAAAAAGAGATTAAATTGATTATTTTAAAATTTATAAATGTTTCCTTTGAAGAAAAGGAGAAACTCAGCAAATCTCTTTTTTGTTTCTTTTTTTCTTTTTTGGGGGGTCATGGAACTCAAACTCTTGGCCTAGGCACTATCCCACTATCCCTGAGCTTTTTCCCTCAAGGCTACTGCTCTGCCTCTTCATGCCACGGCGCCACTTGAGGTTTCTCGTGGTTAATAGGAGATAAGAGTCTCATGGACTTTGCTGCAACCCTCAGATCTCAGCCTCCTGAGTAGCTAGGATTATAGATGTGAGCCACCAGTGCCCATCTGAAACTCAGTAAATGTCATAGGAACACAGGTAAGTTTATCTCATGAAGCAATCATTACCTGGGATGGTCAAAGAGGCCAAACCTAAGAAGAAAGTTCTAAGGGGCAGTTACCTTTCAAAGATGAATGGAATGAAAGACTGCAATAGTATGGCAAAGGTGGATGTTCCAAGCTTGTGAGAGCTGGGTTTGAGCCTCTCTCTGCAACCTCCCTCTTGGTTATTTTACTGACCTCTTCTCATGGTGGCTGAAATTGACATGGTGAGACTATTTCTGCAGTGGAAGGTGACAGACACTGCCAATTAGGGGATGCTTTTCAGGCATCCAGTTTTCCAGCCTGATGCTGGTGGATGAGAAAGAGAACATGGATCTAAAAGTCACTTCAGGCCAGTGTGGTGTAATCCTAGCTAACTGGAAGGCTGCAATTGAGAGGCCAGCCCAGGAAAAGGTTGGAGAGGCACTATTTCAACTTATAAAAGTTAGACATGGTGATGGGATTTTGCCATCCCAGTGATACAGGAAGTGTGGATATGAGAATTGTGATTCAAGCATAAATGCAAGACCCTCATTGAAAATTCAAAGCAAAAAAGGTCTGAGGGCCCCATATTACCCCCTACCTAGAGAGCTCAAAGCCTCAAGTTCAAACTCCAGCATAGCCACCAAACATTTGATAAAGAAATGCTCACTTCAGCTGAAATTGTGAACAGATACAGATGTCAATTAGATCATTTCAAGTTGAAGCAGGGATTTCCATTGTTCACCTTGTTAAAAATGCTCTTTGGTCTGATGTGTGAACCTTAGTAAATCAGGAAAATCTGGACTAGTGCTTTCGAGTTGACTTTTACCATTCACGTAAAACTTGTAATAATCATATGGCTTTATTTCCTGCTGTTTTCCTTAAAAAATACAACAGAGATTGATGCTCAACATAGGCCATGTTTATTTTATATTTTTTATTATTTTTAATAGTTTTTTATTGTGAAAATACTGTACAGAGGGGTTGCAGTTACATACATGAGCAAGATAATGAGTACATTTCTTAGCAAGTATTGTGTATCAGGCCCTGAGATCACTGAGACACAGCAGTGCTGTCATTGTTCAAGGTGTCTTCACCATTTACTGAAAACTCATGAACCCATACATATGTCATTCCACAGTTTCATTTCCCTGGCTCTCTTTGGATCTCTCTCCCAATAATCCCTTTCATCCTTGCCCTGATTGTGTTTCACCTTCATTCTCACTTTCTGGTGGATGTGGGTACGTGTGTATCTACGTGCCTTTGCCAAGAGTGCTTTCCCTCTGTCTTTATCACCCATCTACTTATTAGAGGTATGACTCAAGTCACATCCTCAGAGAAACATTTCCCCAGTAGCGCATAAGTCTCCAAGTCTCCAATACTCATTGATTTACCCCTTAAACTACCAAGCACAGAGCCTTTCCCTTGGTGGTAATACAATGACTATTTTGAACACTTTGGAATGGCGGTCCCAGTTCTATCAACATCCTACGAGCCAAATGCCCCTACTCATGTGAAGCAGAGCTAGGGATTCATAGATTTTTTGAAGGAAGGGTTGGGCAGAAAGTAAAGAGGAGTTGTAAAGTTCATTTCTAATATACTGTTCTGTGGTTATCCTTGTTGCAATGAGTCATCCTGTGTCCTTGTTTCGGCATTTTGTTATTCCCCTTCCCCTCCCCAGATTAGACAAATGTATATACAAGATGCAGGGTACCAAAATCAAGAACAGTGACAACAGGGGATATCCCATAGGGGAAAGGACATACAAAGGAAACAACAACAACAAATAAGATCACATGGTACATGGGGGGGATGTTGTGGTGGGGAGGAGTGTGAGAGGTGGGGGAGGGAAGGGATAGTGGGACAATAACAAGGAAGGGAAGGGGTAAAGATTGACAAGTAATGTACTCATGGCCTTCCTCATGTAACTGTAACCCCTCTGTACAGCATCTTTACAATAATGTTTTTTAAAGAGGAGAGGATATCTGTTCATGATCAGGTCTTTAAAATGGGGTTCATATATGTGTTTGATGAATTTATACTGTAGGGCCCTGCGATGAGGTTCTTAGAACTGCTGATCTGAGACCATTAGCGAATTCTTATTTATAGCTAGTAATTGAGTTTAGAAAGTTAGGTTTACTTTTCATCTAGCCGTTTGACTAAACCAGTTGGGAGGAAGTGTTATGAACATTTTAATGCATCTGCAGTGTTCATTTTTCTTACCAAGACATCTTTTTTTTAAAAAAAAACTACAAATGACCATATAATAATTTATTAATAAACATGTATATTTTCATAAGATATAGTTAAATATGACTTTCATCAAGATTTTGTTTTACCAAAACTGCTCTTTTGGTTAAAATCTTGGATTTTCTTGGAGATTTATCTGATTTTTTTGTTGTTATTTAGATTTTTTTAAATGATCTAACTCTGAGCAGATGGGATTAGACTTATGTGGGGTTTCCAAGTTGCTGGACCCACACCTGTAGCTCTCTTCACTTCCCTCTCCTCTCCTTGTGCTATCATATATTTCTGATTTGTATCTCTGGATTAAAGTCGTGTTTCCTTTTGCTGTGGATACATTGTCTTCGACATTTGTCCCTCCTTTTACTTTGTTCAAGTGTGTTTCTCTTGGCAGGAATCCTAACTTTTCTCAATTCACTGTGGTATGGGTGTGACCTCCGTTTTCCTTGAGTCTATATTTTGCATGGCCATCCCAGTTTGGAGAGCCAAACTCTCTCTTCCTAGAGGAGATCATAAAATGGCAAAGACAAGTGCTCAAGGCACTTTCCTGAGATGACGATTTAAATTATCATACTCTCCTGGGGTCCTTGAAAATAGGCCACTCTCTGATCATTTCTGAGCACTTGCCAGCATGGCTGAAATATGAGGAGAGGGAGAAGATGTGTCTGCTTTTCTAATTAGTTTTTTTTTTCCTCCAGTAAGTCGTATCCCTTTCCTTTTAAGTGATGGAACACATTAGAGTTCTTAAGAGATGTCTATTTTCCACTGGGGTTTACATCATCATTTTATCTAATTATTTCCCAATTACGAATAATAATTAAACCAAATGGTGATGCAAACTGGAGCGCTAACAATATATCTTTTTTGAAAAGCTCCCCAAAGGAGATCAAGAACACCAGGGTTGAAAATACATTCTTCAGACTCAGCAGTCAGTTTACACGGAGCAAAAAGTCAGGAGCTTTGATTCATAAAGCATGTCTGATGTCCTTTGACCAGATTTAGGAGAGAAGAATAGTTGAGTCCTCAACTATTTTTGGCTACTTTAGTATTTACAAGAAACATAGGCATTGCTACAGGAGTTGATCATTAAGTATTATTCTAGGATGATACTTAATGCAGGAGCCAGCAGGCAGGATAGAGTCATTGTATGCTTAAGTTTTCCAGGCAAGTCCTGGTGCATTCCTTTTGTGTTATTGCTATGAACGAATCCCTTTGGCATTATCATTGGATCCCTCTTCAGACTCTTTACACGTTGGTAGATGGACAAACAAAAAGATTTCTATTTAAATATTCTATAAGCTTCAATAGATACTAGGAGATTCTAAGCTTTACGTCAAGTTGCCCAAGTACCTTTGCTTAACCTTAGACATCTCGGTTAAGATCCAATGTGACAATAACAAATAAAAACACATACTTCTCTCATGGCTCTACACATGAAAGCTAGATATGGAAAGTTTCCAGGAAAAAAATGTTAGCGAACATATATTTTTTTTGCTTATTTTGGCTGAGGCAAAGAATTTATAAATGAGACTTCATAAAAATTAAAGACATTCTGTTCTTCAAAGACACCATAAATAAAGAGTCACAGGCAGGAAGAACATCTTCACAATATACATATCTAAAAAGGACTTTATTCAGAATATATAAAGATCCCTTATTTACCTAGGATAAAAAGACAACCCACCCCATTTTTACAAAAAATGAAAAAACCTTGAACTGTCCAAACAAAAGTATTAGAGTGACTAACATGCAAAGAAAGTGATGCTTAGCATCAGGAAAATGTACATTTAAGCCACAATCACATATTCTGAATCTATTAAAATGATCTAAATTAAAATCCTTGATATATGCACAAGCGGATAAGCATATAACCAAGTGAAGCTCTCTTACTTTACTGTTGGTAATGTATAGTGGTGTATGATTTTAGACAAATTGATTTATAGTTTCTTGTAAAGTTAAACACATCTGAAAACTCGGCTTCTAAATGTCCAAGAGAAATGAAAACGGATGACTGCTCAGAAGCTTTGTACATCAATCCTGACAACAGCTTTATTTTTAATAGCTTTAAACACAAAACAGTCTCATAGATTATCAACAATTAATGGAGCAACATGCTATAGCATACTCATATGAGGAGACACTATGCATTAAAAGGAAATATTAACTTCAATTGTAAAAACACAACATGGATGAGTCTCCTGGATGTTACCTGACAAGAGAGAAGCCAAATACAAAAGAGTACATGCTACCTGGTTCCAATTAAATGGAGTTTTAGAGCAGGCAAAAGTAATGGATGGTGATGAGCTCAGATCATTTACCTGGAGCAGCTGTGTGTGTATTTCAAGAAAGACTGCAGGAGGGCTCTTGAATGGAGAGTGAACAGAGAGTGAGGTGAAGGAACTTTGTAGGTAAAAGAAATGTTCAATCTTTGTCTTGGAGTTGTGCAGAGGGTGTTGTATAGAGAGTGTGTCTTTATATATCCCATACATAGAAAGCCACTCAGTGTACACTTGAGATATGTATGTTTTCTTTTACCTAAACTAGATCTCAATACAATTCTGTACAAATAAGTTAACACTGCTTCATAGCTTAGCAAGCACATTCTCATACAATAATGTTTTCCACGTATTTCTAAGCACCTCAGATCTGTTTTTAAGCAAAATTTTATGTGTGATTCCAAGACATAAAATAGACAAAAGCAGAGCTGTTAGAGTTGAAACAAGGAGTCCTAGAGACCTATAATGCCAGTGTTACTCTGTCGGATCCTGTCTTGATAGTGTAACCCAATCTTTTAATACCTCAGTGATGAAAGTAATAAAGGTGTTGTTTTAACTAACATCAACTGTACAGGTGCAGAAACAGGCTCAGAATCTAAACATGATGAGACAAAATCCTGGGAGCTGTGACCCATAACCCACAATCTATACCTTATTCTGAGTGAGTATCTAGAAAGCCTAAAAACAGTGTTCAAACATTGTGAGGGAGATAACGTGATGGGAAAAAAACCAAGAGGCAAAGGGGATTCTCCTCACTGTGTTCCATCCTGATGTAACTGAGGGCTCTTATTTTGTTCAGGAGAATCAGAGCATAGGAAACCCTTTCCATTGTGTGTGTGTGTGTGTGTGTGTGTGTGTATGTATGTATGTGTGTGTGTGTATGTGTGTGTATGTGTGTGTGTGTATGTATGTATGTATGTGTGTGTATGTGTGTGTGTATGTGTGTGTGTGTGTGTGTGTGTGTGTGTGTGCGCGCGCGCGTGTTCTTAGTAGGAGATGGAAATAGGGGAGAAGTGGTCAAGGTTAACCTACAGATCTTTTCACTGTGAGTTATGGTGGATCATGTATAAAAGCATTGAGTTGATGCTGTGATTTCCTCTCTCATCAGTTCCTACTCATCCATCTCTGCATTTCCAGTCCCATAGCAGCTGGCGCTATTCATTTATTTATTTTAAAGTTCAATTTGTGATGCGGTTAGAAGAGACTATCAGCAAGGGAGGATCAAATGGAAAGTTTATTTTTTTTCACCCCAGCAGGGAAAAGCCAGAGGAGATGCCTGGTAGGAGGTTTATTGAATTTATTTGGTTAATATTTTCCCCAAAAGTCCTTCCCTCCGAGTAGACAAAGTTCTTTTTTTTTCTGTTTAAATGCAAAGCCCAAAGTGGGAAAATTTAAAATTTGACTTTTCTTTTTTGACAGTGTGTACTAAAGAAAACAATGATGCTGGCTAAATTTCCTGTAATGAAAATAGGGAAGAGGTTGAAATCTCTTCCCAAGGGGATTGATGGTTTGTGATCCTATTTACTTATCTGTTTACCATAGGAGATGTATTAATTTTAATTGATAAAGCATTGAGTTGGCAGTTCAAACAAACACATGTGAAATAGGGTCATGGGGAAAACAAGATGGGGCCTCCCAGTGAGGATGGCTCACACGGCCCTGAGAAAATCCCTCTCTACTATTGCCCTTGCTGGCCCTCTTCTGGCCTTCAAGTTTTTTCTTTTCTCTTCTTTTTTAGTAATTCCAAATCCTTCAAACACCTTGTTTCCCCCTCTTTTATTTTATTTTATTGTAAAGATGCTGCACAGAGGGGTCACAGTTACATGAGTAAGGTGATGAGTACATTTCCTATCGAGCATTGTTACACCCTCCTTTATTTTTCCCCTACCATCCCTTTCCTCCTCAGCTCCCCAACTCCTTCCTTCCCTCCCCCTCCCCAAAGTTGTAAAGTTCATTTTTAACATAGTGTCTTGTACATCTCATTGTTACAATGAGTCATCCTGTATCCTTAGTTCAGCATTCCTATGTTAGAAATGTTTTACAATTTGTGTGAGATATACCAAATAAAGGGGAATCATAAAAATGAAGAGCAGCTACAGCAATAAGACAAGATGCAAACATAAAGGGGATCCAAATAGGGAAAGAAATAAAACTCTCCCTCTTTGCAGATGACATGATCTTGTATTTAAAGAATCCCATGTACTCCACTCCCAAATTTCTCAAGGTGATTCAAAACTTTGGCAAAGTAACAGGGTATAAAATTAACCCTCAAAAATCAATGGCTTTTCTGTATGCCAACAATGAGAAGAGTGTGGCTGAAATCAGGAAAGCAACTCCATTTGTAATAGCCCCACAAAAAATAAAATACC
>NW_012267217.1:53979451-54022926 GCF_000151885.1 Dipodomys ordii
TAGCTCAGATATGGAACCAACCCAGATGCCCCTCAGTAGATGAATGGATCAAGAAAATGTGGTATATATACACAATGGAATTCTATGCCTCCATCAGAAGAATGACATTGCCCCATTTGTTAGGAAATGGAGAGACTTGGAAAAAATTATATTAAGTGAAGTAAGCCAGGCCCAAAGAAACATAGATCCCATGTTTTCCCTTATTTGCAATAACTAGTATATGTCTGAGACAAGCAGAAAAGGTCAGATAAGGTGATGTTAGGGGAATGAACCCCAAGATAAGTATTCAAATATTTTTTTCCTTTCATGCAATTGTTTCTAACATATGTATACGATGATTTCTTTGTTGCTTTGTATGTCCCTCCCCCACAGTATAACCCATGCTTTCACTATATTTGATGTTGGTATAATTTGTGGAGGGGAAGGGAAAAAACAAATCGTTTAACTAGGGATATAGGTGGACCCATTACAGCAATGAGATGTACAAGTCGTTATGTTGAAAAATGAACTTTACAAGTTTGGTGGGGGTTGGGGGGAGGATCGGGTGTGGGGAGGGGGGGAGTACGGGAAGGGATGGGAAGAGGAAACAAAGAGGAGGCAACAATGCTTGATAAGAAATGTACTTGTTATCTTGCCCATGTAACTGTAACTCCTCTGTACGGTATTCTCACAATAAAAAAATCAATAAAGTATACTATAAATAAATAAATACATAAATAAATAAATAAATTAGATTTTTAAATTAAAAAATTAAGAACAGTGACAATAAATATTAAAAATAACTTGCATGTTTGAAAAGTTTAGGAAAATGGAAACAAAGAAACTGTTATGATTGGTGCATGGTTTCTTAATTTTTTGTTTTTGTTTTTTAACATGATTATAGTCATTCTAAATCTCCAGAAGAAAGAACTGTAGTATGTCATCTGCAATGGTGTTCAAACTCAGTTGGAAAGGGATTTTGCCCCCACCAATATCTGAGGACGTAGGCTGCATCAACATATTGTAATATTCCAATTACAATGCAAAAATAAGAGTAATCCTATGATGTTTGAAGTCATTAACCAGCCTAACTTTGTAGTTCAAATTAGTTTCCCAAATTAATTGTAAATGCTATAGAACTACTGTGGAAAGGATTTCAGACTGAACTGAATACACTGTAGCCCACAGTATCACTGTCCCTATCAGGAGTCCTGAAGAAAGGGCATGGGATGGCAAAAGGGAAAATGTTTCTGAATTTTAAATATTAATTCTCTCAGTTTCACTCCATGTGGTACATAGTAACTAGAACCAAATAAAAGATGAGAGGGTAAATCAATTTACTTGAGCACAAGAACAACAATATAGATCAGATTCATTTCTAGCATCAAGTTAAAAAATGGATTTCTAGCTACTATTGGAGATTTTGAAAGTTTTCTCAATATGCAAATTTATTTTTTGATATGTTGAGCTTGACATTAGGTTTATCTGGTTTATGGTGAAATCACCTGTAGTGCCAAACCTATTTCCTGTCAGTATGGTGATATTTCCCAATCTTTCCCTCAGTCAGATGAAGCCACACATGATTGAATCCTTGCTAGAGCAACATGGGCAGAAGTGAACAAAAAATCCATTCCCAATCTGACAGATGCAAAGTTCTGCATTATCCTCCTTTCCTTACTCTTTCCACCTTTCAGAGGTGTGTCTCCAGGACAAGATGGTAGATCCACATGATAGGAGCAACCTGAACTCCTGAGACATATTTTGAGGACAGCCCACAAACATACACATTGGACTTTGCATAGGTTAAAAAAAAATCAGTTCCTATTTTGTTAGCTATTAAGATTTTGATTTTTGAATTTTCCTATTGTTGTTTAACACAATCTATGTTAATCCCTTGACTGACATGAATTCAGACAATATAAGCCAAGTCTAGAGCAAGATACTGTCAATAACTCTCTGTTTGCATATTGACTCCAACAGGAGGCACATTGTTTTACTCTTGCCTTGTCCTATTGAAAAATCTGGTCATATAGGAATAACACTGAAGAGTTCCAATTAAAAAAAATCTCCCACTGGTATCCTGGTCTTTTCTTCTATCTGCTGTATTATTCAAAGTGACCACCCTAAACACAGATGCTCGATTTTCACTGGGGTCTGGTTTTGGTCATATGTAGCTGAGGGGGCTGTGAAATTTGGTTTCCCCAGTGATGAAGTGTAGACACCGCTCCCTGGGGGATGCTGTTTTAGCAGAACTCCACCAGGATTCTGCTGACCTGCTGGCCTTCCACACATTGACACACATTGGCCCACAGCCCAGCCCTGCACAGCTGGCTGTAACAGGCCTCAATACTTTAGAATCTTATCCCAAGAGAATTCCATGTAAGAAGGAGCTGTTAGGAAAACAAAGATAAAATTAATGTAAGCTTTGTTTAGGAATTAAATGAATTCTCCAAGACAGGAATCTTGCCAGGTATGATATTTATCCATCTTCTGACATTCAGGATGAAGAGGTTAGGGATATTTGTGAATATATATATATATATATATATATGAATATATATCTGATGAAAGTCTCATTTTGTATGAATGGATGGATTATTTTTTTAAAAATTAGTGTGAATGGTTTCTTTTGGGGAGTAAATGCTGTGCTTGCTACCCAGAGAGACTGATACATCTACACACCTTTTTTTTTTTATAGCTAATGATAAGTTTCAATTGACAAGTCATCTATTTTGAAATGTGGCCTTATAAACAGGGATAGTTCTAGGTTTTCTGAGGCTGGAATTGTATACAATTTTGAGGATATTTTTAACAAAATGATTTCAAGACTAGGTGTGTAAGAAAATGTTTATTTAGAATGAGAAAGGAAACTATAGCAAGTTATAACATTAAGAAATTGCATAAACAGGAAGTAGTGCTGTGGCTCAAGTGGTAGAGCGCTCTCCTTGAGCTGAAGAGGGCAGGGACAGTGCCTAAGCCCAGAGTTCAAGCCCCACGACTGACCAAAAAAAAAAAAAAGAAATTGCATAAACATCACAAAATTTGTAACTACTAAAGATCTATTTATAAATGCATGGTAATTCTATTTCTTGTATTTTAAATTATATACCCTTTGATATCACAGACAGACAGACACAGACACAGACACAGACACACACAGGCACACACACACACACACACACACACACACACACACACACACACACACACAATTTTTGCCAATCCTGATGTTTGAACTCAGGGCCTGAGCACTGTCCCTGAGATTTGTGTGTGTGTGTGTGTGTGTGTGTGTGTGTGTGGTTAATTGGCAATAAGGGGCTCACAGACTTTTCCTGCCCAGGCTTGCTTTGAATCATGATCTTCAGATCTCAGCCTTCTAAGTAGCTAAAATTACACACGTGAACCACCTGCAACCGGCTAATGTCTTTATATTACAGTGACTTTGTAACATTTTCCACTCAGAAAACTGAAGGATAACTCAGTCTCTCCTTTAGCATGCTTGGATGTTTCTTTGCATTTTAATGGAAATTATTAAGTTTGTGGTTAAATTTGAGAAAATTTCTATCAAGTTTTTTTCTCACATACAAGCAATTAAGGTTGAAGACGTTTTCACAGATTAGCATCAGGCTCTAAATCTGTTTCTATCTACTACTTTTTTTTTTCAGTCATGGGGCTTGAACTCTGGGCCTGGGCACTGTCCCTCAGCTCTTCAGCTCAAGGCTAGCACTCTACCACTTGAGTCACAGCGCCACTTCCAGCTTTTTCTGCTTATGTGGTGCTAAGGAATTGAACCCAGAGCCTCATGCATGCAAGGCAAGCACTCTAACACTGAGCCACTTTCCCATCTCTCTTTCTACAATTTTTATACACATTCCTATGGTACAATCTTGCCAAGGCCTCTGTATGTGTATGTGTAAGATACCATGCTAAAACCCCTGCCATACGCTTTAACAAGAATGAATATTAGGACGGTGAAACATGCTAGATCTGGGGTGTAAGGACCAGTGTGGGAAGGGCAGGCAAATGGAGAGGGTGACAAAGGGTTAATATGGATAAAATGCTTTATGTGCATATGTGAACATGGAACGAGGAAAGTTGCTAAAATTAGTTTAGAAAAAGGAGAAGGGAGGGTATGACTGGCCAAGATACATTGCATGCATAAATAGACATGTTTAAAGAAGCTCCTCTGGGGATGGAGTGAGGGCATTATTTTGTTTTACATGGTGCCCATATTCCAGTTTTTCCTGTATTTTAATTTCAGATGAATTATTGAGCAAAAATTTTACAGTGAATTCTTTTAAAACTCATTTTTCCTTTGGCCTTTAAATGTGTAATTGTCATTAAAATCTAGGGTTATCTCAATTATTTTAAGCTGTATATTGCTTTACTTGTGCTTACTATTTCATGAAAATAATAAATTTCTCAATTTTAATGTAAAAAAAAGAAGCTCCTCTGAACCACAAACAGGTGGCTCATGCCTGTATTTCTAGCAACTCAGGATCTGAAGATAGTGGTTCAAAGCCAGCCTGAGCAAGGAAGTCTGTGAGACTCTGATCTCCAATTAAAGAAGTGGCCCAAGTAGTAGAGCTCCAGCCTTGATCACAAAAAAGCTCAGGGACAGCACCCAGGACCTTACTTCAATTCACAGAGCCAGATCCAAAAAAAAAAAAAAAAAAGAACCCCTCTGTACAATAAATTTGGAAAAAAAAACCAGAAAAAAATCTAAGAAAGACTTACATCTGTGGTTATAATCAATGAAGCACAATAACTTCTGAGAGAATCTTAGAAAATCAGTATTTCCAAGTAGAGATATAGGTTGACAGGGTATTGTGGAATAATCATGTAAATTGGGGAGTGCTACAGAAGCAAGAGGATCAATATTATGTCTATATCAACAGGTTTCTAAATTCTCTGACTTACGTGTACTAACAGCATTGATACTCTTTTTTCTTATGGTAGGTGTCTTGAAATTAACTAGGAATCACATATTTGACTTGAAAGATGATGAAAAGATGATTCTTATACCAGAATTGGCAAAGTTGGTGCTGGGGTACTTACAAAGGATCCTTTTATACCTTGACTAGACGCAAGCACAATTTCTTCTTTTCTACCTAGTTTTTAAAATCTTCATTGATAAATCACTATCATAGACCCGATCAATTTTAATAATATATTTGAAATGAAATTGTTTAAACAAGGGCCTCACAAATATATTTGCCTCGGGGCTCTGTGTACCCTCTGCCCAAGCTCTGTCTGAGTTGCTCTAGCCTGAATGAAAGAACAGCTAAAGGAGGAATCTACATGAAAAGAGGTGCCAGCCTAAACTGTGGGGGTAAAAATTCTGTATGTAAATACAGAAACATCTGTGCTGTTGAGTCCTCTGTCAGAGTTTTGGTAGTGCATTAAGCAAATGCAGTTTGTCAGCTAGAGTCCTAATAGCTTCACCAAAATCTACCTGTGCCAATGAATCTGCGTCCGCAAGATGATAGTGTTTGTGTAGACTACTGGCGATGCTTCACTCAGACAAGGGTTTCGGATTCATTTAAAAAGAAAATCATTTCAAGAACCTTTTATTTACTTAATTTTCCCCCAATCCTCTCTGTTGCATCCTACTCAAAACCCTGCGGAGTGACTTTTTTCCCACTCAATTGACCTTGATAGCAAATACAGCAGAATTTGATTAATTCATCTTATATGTCCATAATTAATGTAAAAGGGCCAACAGTCTCTCAACTCTCTTCCCAGAAAAGATCTAATAATGAAGTTCAAGTGCAGTTTAATCGAACCTAATTTTAAGAAATATAATGGCTGGAGAATTACCATGAAAAGTTGTAAGTGCTATGCAAATGCGAAATATCCTCATTATTATTGTGATTATTAGTGGAATTCCTATAAGCTAATGTTCACTTCATTGCTGTATTAAAAAAAGAAAAGACAAAATGGTATCTCAATCACTCTGGGTTCCAGGAAGGATCTTGTCTTTTTTTTTCTCTGTCCCTTTATCTATTGTGTCCTTGGTACCAGCCAAATACCTGAAATTTAGTAAGCACTTAGTAATTACTTGTTGACATATTAGATAAAGAATCTATGATTGTGTGTTTGTGACATTACCTTTTTTTCAGATCTTATGCTATGAACAATTTTTCCTGACTGAATGATACTGAGATGAATGGATTTTCTAAGGATGAATTTTTAGAGGTGAAAATTTTACTCTAGAAGCCTTGAAACATTTTGATAAGCATTGTCAAACTGCCCTTGAGATGTTTATTTATTCAACAATTATTTAATAAGGGCCTTTCAAATCAGGCACTGTGCTAAGCACCTCTGGAGAAGTAGTGATGATTAGGACTTCTAGATCTCATGGACTTGTATTTTAACCAGGAAGATAAACAATGAAAGACCATCAAATTTAAAAATAATGTAGCTCAGTAGTGGTGAGCGCTATGAAAAACAAAGGAGATGAAAGAGTTTTACATGTTTGTATTAGTGTGTTTACATATTCACTTAAGTCTTTCTATGATATGTGACTATGGGCAAAGAAAAAATATGAATACAACGGGTTAACAAACACAGCTCTGAAATGGTACAAATTCCTGGAGACCTCAAGTAACTCTGCTTTACTAGTCAGTTGGAGGCTTAAGATGGTTAAGAAATATATGAAAATTTGGCTTAAGATTTTTCCATAGTTGCCCAAGACAATTGGGATAGAGTGTTACCTGTGGAGAAAGGACCAATGATGAGAGGAATGGAGATTAAGGAGATGAGCTACATCAATAATTCTTCGTAGTACTTCCTATCCAGGAGCAGCTGGCCTGACAGGATGACAGAATGACCACGGAAAGATGGAGTCACTTTTCCATTGAGAAGACAGCTCTCTTGAGGTTCCATGTTAGAGGTCCAAATCAATGATCAGTACCATGGCACTGTTTCTTCTACAACTGGAATCCCCAGAAACACGGATGGAGAAACTGAAATGTTTCCTCTCTCTATTGCTTTTGACAATTGATTTTTAGAATGCTTACTTCCTATTGCAGAATGGTGAGATCAGCAGTTTTGCTTGATTTTGCTCCTCATGTGAGTAGCGTGGTTGTGTCCATCGAGTTGGGAGTTGAATCTTCTGGCCATCTTGGTTAATAATGGAACATGTGGGCTGGAGTAATTGATCCTGCAGGGATGCTTCTGTATGACAGAGGCAGGAGTGACACCAAGTGAAAGAGTGAAGGAATTCTCTTGTTGCACCTCTTAGGACTCCTCTGAATTCTTGTAAAAGTTAGCAAAAGAATCCTATAGCAACCCCTAAAAGGACATGACCACTGAGATTGGTTCATCTCATCAAGTAAAAACCTCAGTCATCTGAATTGCTGGCTAAAGGCAAAGGGACAAGGAATGGTTCGTAAAAGAAAAAGGAGCAATAACTAAAACTATGAACTTGGAGCTTTAGATATTAGGTTTGTTGCCAGTCTTCCAAACTCTTGCATTTCAGTACCCCACTGGGCAGTACCTCATCTATTTTGTTCTGAGTCTTATTTCATTGGGGCATTTTCCCTTCCAAGATTTTAACTTCTCATAAAAACCAACTTCTTCTATTAGTTCCCTATATGAGGTGGCATGATCTCTCATTATTCTTTTTGTGCCATTTTAGCTTTTAAGAATGATTTTAGTGTAACAATTCATTATATTGAATTATCTCTGCAGAAAAACCTAATGTGGTTTATATTTCCCAGAGGGAATCCTATTAAGTGAACTCCCTGTCCTTATCTATACTTATGAAGTTGGCTGTGTTTCCTCATAGTAGGTATATTTTCCTGCCTGGCACATAACTTATATTGGCTAATTATTGTATTGACTAATTATTTATAAGCATATGCTGTAGTTGGGTAAGATGGGTGATTTTTAAAACTAATCTTTTCTGAGATAGGTGTCTATTCATATGTAAGTTGTAAGAATGAATATAAGAGATCTCATGGGTCTTCAGTTTTCTCCAGTTGTAACATCTCCCAAAACTATGATATAATATCAAAACTATGACATTGACATTGATACAATCAAACACTCATCAGATTTTCCTGGTTTGGGGCAGAAACGTTGATAGCGATCCTAACTTGGATTCTTCATTTCTTTCCCTTTGTCAAGTGAACCAGCCTTTGAACCAGATCTTCAGGCAACTCAGAGCCTAATGGTAATTTTAGCAAGAAGTAATTCATAGTCAATATAAGAACTGGTAGATGAGGTTGTATATTACTTCAGAATCACTGATTAGTAAACAGAGAGAGATGAGGGACAAGAATTATGGTGGATAGAAGCCACAGCCACAGCCTCACATACACAGCCTCACACACAGGATGGGGTCACAATTGGACAGGGACTGGACTTGGGTGAAGATGTCCACCAGGGAACTAGGAGGGGCTCCCCAATCTAATCGAGGTGATCGCAGAAACTCTTGGTGGAGTGAGCTTGGTGTATGTGTCAGATAATGGGATGAAATGTGACACTCTTGTTAAAATTTTATCTATTCTGTATTTTTTTAGATAGAGTTTTGATATGTTGCCCAGGCTGGTCTCAGACCTGGGCTAACGTGATCTTCCCGCCTCCACCTGTCAAGCAGCTGGTACCACAGTTGTGCGCCACTGCACCGTGATGCTGTGAACTCAGTGAATGAGGAGCAGGTTGGTGAGAGAGGCAGAGGTCTGACATCTTCTAAGTCACGATGAAAGTAATGGATCTTATTCTCCGTACAGTTTGGACAATGTTCACAGCATTATATTTGATATTTCTGTCAAGGATTTGCTTCTTAAATAAACTTGAAATACCCCTCCCTGTCATATCAGCTTTCCATTTGCTCTATTTCTAGCCTTTGTCACCTAGAAGAAATAAATCCCTTCTCATTTGAGACCAACTTTACCCCTGAGTATGGAAGTGATATCTTCTCCAGTCTCCTTACTTTAGTCCCCTCACATTACTCACATTAGATTGTGTCTATTTGCTTTGCCTCCAATTTGGGTATTCTTTGACCTGATGAAAATATTCCTACATTAGTAAATTTAGATTGTGTCTATTTTTCTGTTGTTGATAATACAGTACCAATACAGTACCATAGGCTCAAGAAGTTCTGAGGTTCAGAGTACACAGCATGGGAGAGACAGGGAGAATGTGTGTGTGTATGTACCAGTTTCTTTCCCTCTTCACATAAACCTGCCAGTATGTAATCCTGGGCCTCTATCTCAATGACCTTACTAATCTTACTCACTGCCAAGGGGCCTATCTATCTATTCATGGCAGAGCAGGACTGACTTTCCACCCTCTTCATGCCTCACAACAGTGGTCTGATTTCAGCAAGAGTGACAGATCTTACTCAAACCAGCACGGATTGCCTTGTGTTTCCCATCATTTCAGGAGAGCAATGTTAAGGTTTATTTGTAATGCTTGGTAATTACATACGAATAATCAATAGTAAAGTATATCCTAAGAGATATATCTAGAGACTATCTAGAATGGTAGAGGCATCTCAGGTGTGAATGAGAGAGGAGCTTGTTTATGTTGGTCTCATTCACTTCCTTGTTGGAAAGACATAAAACTAAGGATGACTATTTCCAAAGAGTATATGGGGGACCCAACGAATTCTACTCATAAAATCGACTTTTCTATTTAATGGGAGAGAGTTAGGGTGCTATGAGCCAGAGAAACATGTTCTTTAAAGAAGCACTAACTAAACTTCTTTGTGGCTAGGAAGCCCCTGGGAACCTAGTAAAAAAATCAGATTCTGAATCAGCAGATGTAGAGTAGGACCCTAGATGCTGATTTCCAGCAGATGTTGCTGGTTCTATTGACTACTTTTTTGAATAATAAGGTTCTGAAGAGCTCAACTCAGCAGGGAATTACTTTGTCTGCCAAGACAGAAGTATTCTCACCAGCTCATTATGCTCTTAAGTGGATTCCTTCCATTATTTTAGGGTACACTGAGAGCCTATAGAATCATATATAACACCTCAGAATAACTGCTTTCAGCCATCTCTCAGTTCAGTACTTAGAGCCTACACAGGAAGATGATTGACTCCCAAACTGTTCTTGTTCAATTTCCTGTGTAACTGCATGACTGTCTCCATGGGACAGAGAAGTGATTGATGCTAAGAGGCCAGTAGACCCAGTTATAGTTACAATGTTTCTTTAATGGCAATGGATATGGAAACCAAAAACTGTTAGAGAAAGCAGAGACAATAAGGCATGCTCCCAGATGAAGACTTCCCAGGTCCCTAGGTCTCCATGGGAACATACAGCAGCTGTTGATTCCACTTTCATGGAGTTAGAGTTGTTGCACTGGTGAAAACTGCCTCTTTGCCTTATTGGGGCACATTATTTTCATATCCCTGAGTGATAATGAGATTCTGCTGGCCCGTCTGCTAGCGCTCTGTGTAAAACCAACCTGGGCACCTTCCATTTTTGTGAGTGTACACTGACAGAGCAGCAGAATCATGGCTGTAATATGGAAAGGCTAAGCAGATGATGTCTGCAAATATCACTTCTGAATTCATTGTGTGGGTCGATCCTAGGTCATGATGGAAAAAATCCTTGAGACCTAAAGAAAAAGTGGCTTATATTTTCCCTTGACTTCATCTTGTTTTCTCTTCTAGGATACCAGTATTGCAAATGATGCAAATGTAATTGTGCTTTCTTAGAAAAAAAAATCAGGTACAGGAAAATGTTTGTCTAGGGATATTTTCATAAGGTCAAAGAATGTTAAAATTGGAGGCCAAGCAAAGATATTCTAATTCACAAAATTTATGATGAGGCCATGCCATTTCTAAGCCAAAATACAATGGTGGACTCTATAGCTGAATTTCCCCAAATCATTTGAGCTCAGAGGGGTTATCTAACTCAATCAGTTCATGTCACTCTCTTTGTGGCTATGTTGGTCTCGAGTAGGTTATCTATCTGCCCTCAGTTTCCCCAAGTACGTTGGAGTGGATAGTTATATTCAGTGAATGTTATAGGCCAAGTTTCCTCCCCTTCCCTCTTCCTCATCTTCCCCTCCCTTCTCCCCTACTCACCACTTCCCTCCTTCCCCACCCCCCCCTTTCTACTCTCATATGCAAACAAGGACAACCTGTGACCACAAGAGAAAACTGCTTTAGGATGAAAACAAGAATGAATATAGTAGAAACGGGTAGATGAAAATAAAAGGGATGTTTTTAAGGCAAAGATATTGATAACTGGTTGTATCATCTGTAGAGCTTGTTCTGTCTCTGGACTTCCAGTTCATTTCTTAAATGTTTTTAGAGAGGTTTTTAGGGACCATGGACTCTGGTAAGAGACTTCACAGGGCCAAATTGTACTTCACTGCCAATAGATGCGTGGCCTTTGATAAGGCTCTTAAAATCCCCATGTCTCTTTGTTCTTACTAGTAGAATAAAGATGAAAATAGCATCTACCCTTTGAGCATTATTATGAGATTGAGTACTCTCATTAGATAGTCCTCGTTGAGGACTATCTAATGAAGGTATTAAAAATGCTGGTTAGTACTAATATCACTACTATCACTATGTTTCATTCATGTACTCATTCAATACCTAAATGCTTATCACATGATCTCACTGTACATGGTTCTTTATTTAGCTAAGATTTGAATACATGATTTCACTACTCTTTAATTTTTTTTCCTTTCTGCTTGTTTCCCCCTATCAGACTCTAACTTTCTCTTTCTCTGACTTTGGCTCTCCTCTCCTCTCTTCTCTTCTCTTCCATTCTCTTCTCTACTGTACTCTATTCTTCCCTTCTCTCTCCTCTTTCCTTTCTTCTCTCTTTTGCCTTCTTTCCTCTCTTATCTTTCTCCTTCTTTTTCCCTGTTCTCTCATGTGAAACTAGTATTGTTTCGGTTATCAATATATATCAATATTGTGGTAATTTTATGATTAAATTACTTGCTTAATTTTACAGAAGACATAGTTGTTGTTGTTGTTGTTTTCTTCTAAGTCCAATGGAAGATTCTTTCTACTCTGGATCAATACAACCTCATCTGATATTATTCATTCCCAAACCTGTTGTGTAAAAATGCATTGTTTACTATCCGGATCACTTTGGGTACAAAATGAAGTTGAAGCCTAGGAGTGAAAAAGCAGACGGTCTGACTGAAACCTGAGGATTAGCACCGGGGATTGTGGTGAATGAAATACCTTCTGTGCTGATGTAATGTGTTATAAACGAAGGCATGTTCCCTGTCTTCTCTTTCTGGTCTGGTTGTAGGTGTTCTTACCCCCAAAATATACTTCCTCAGTAGAGGGTGGAACAACACATGGCAGTTACATTGATCAGCAAAGCATTTGCTATTTGGTGGCCTGCTGATTGTCTACCTTGAAAGAGGCAGGGAAGTTTCATGATTCTTAAAGTCATTAATACCAAACTCATTCTGCCAGGGAATTAAATCATTTAACATATGTGGTGCTAGGTAACTTACCTTCCATCCCTACCCTATGACATGCCAAATTTTGCTGAATTTAGAGAAAATATTGTGAGTTTTACAAAGAAACTTCCTTTGGATTTCCATAGGAAATGTGCAAAAAGTATGCTAGGATTGAGGTTTCTGGACGTAGATGTGTTTCATTTTTAGGGCTGTGGTGAAACCTTCTCAGTCCAGTGTGCATGATACACACTCCTTCTGCTGATATGAAAAAGCTGTTCAGACTGGATTTTCTCATGCCACAGCAGTAAGAGGGTGTTATTTTTAGGGTGGGAAAATATTGAGTTAAAACCTGGAAATCAGGATCTCCGAAGTCTGCATCCAGCTTGGGGAATTTGGCATTCTTCCTAGATGTCTGCTCATGTGTCTTTAAAGTATATGAGGTAAATATGGATGCTGCGGTGTTTGAATATCTTTGTTTTCTCAGGTTTGGCTGAGGCAATGGAATACCCTCTAGAAGGCTGGAGAAGATACCCAGGTATGAGGTGCAGTTGTGAGTACAGTACAGTGAGATTCAGTTAGAATCCAGAAAGTCTCATTTTTAAACTTCCATTCATCAAGAGAAATTTCCCATTCTGGAATGTCACAATGTCAGATGCAGTTCCCTCGCATTAGAATAGAATGCCAGAGGAGTCATTGCGATGGCCTTCCCTTTTCTCTTTTCTTCCATAAGGGGAGAGCTTTTTATTTCTCACCTTTCCTAAAAACTGATTGAGGTGACTCTTAGGAAAACAGTGACTGTTTTGTTGCTGTATATTCTTTCCCCAGGACCCAATATTCCTTTGGAAACACAGCAAATGTTTCATATTGATCATACTTGTCATTGGTAGTGTTTCTTGGCCTGTGAATTATTTGTAAAGTCTAAAATCAAGGGACAATGTTGGATTGATTAAACAAGTCAATTGATAAGAGTCCAAGTCTTCTTACATTCTAGAGATAAAACACCATGAAATCCGATCTTAAAATTGTTATTTAGTGCCGGTCATTTCTCCTTCACTGCACCCACTGCTGCTATTATTAACAGTTTAAAGATGAAGAAACTGAGATCTTGTAGGATTAAATTTTGGCCAAGCCTCACAAGTAATAAATGCTGGGGTCACCATTTCCAAATTCTATATTCTTAACTGGTATGACACCTGCTTCACAAAACATAGACAGTTGGCAATTGTTTGCCTAATGAGAAACCTAAAGGAAATGGTCATGTAGTAATTATCTATTAGCCAGTTTGTTCTTCATTCTACTCAAGGACTGTTTCCTTTGCTGAATGATTTGAACAAATGCATCTTTAGTGCAACAGAATTATAAGAATGATTAGTGTTGGGGTAAGAGAGATTCACAACTTTTATATTACTGGATCTACCTGCTTTAAACATTCTACCCTGACCCAACAGTGCTTTAGAGACAAATTGGTCTGACTGTTAAACATTAGTTCTAGGAAAAATTTCAATCATTCAGTCAACACATTTTATCTGTAGATAAAACCAAGATTTAAAACATTGAGAGTTGGAATGGGGCAAAGGGAGTCTTGTTATTTTGAACTGTTACAGGCATGCATGTTTGGTGAGGGGAAAGCATATGTTTGTGTTTGTAGAACAGAAAAGGGTTCAACTCAAGGTATTAGTTCCAGTTGTGATTTCACAACTTATGAGATTATATTTCTTAGTCTCTAAGAGCCTAAATATCTTCTGTAAAAGTAAGTGTACTATTTATTCAATAACCATTTTGAGTACTACGTAAGAGGATATATGGCACAGTGTAATATGTACTTTAGCTCCTTTGTAAGATTTAGTGAGATAATTAGTAGGTTTTTCTCTCAAGTGGCCATTTCTAATCATTTCATTCAGCTTATTTAATTTTGTATATGATATACATGAGTAGAAATGAGAGGGAAAAGTTGGTCTTGGTGTTGACCTGAACTTACATTCCAGAAAATAGTTGTTAATGATACTTCTCAATAACAATGAGAGCTACAAAGATGGTAATGAGAGTTTTTTTTAAGCCCAGATTCAAAAGTTTTGTGAGCCTGTCAATCTCTCTTTATGACTTTAGGCAGGATATAGCTTTCTCAGAGGTACAAATTCCTTATACCAGACATCAGAAGGCTCCTCTGAAAATCTGCAGTCAAAAGGAGCAAATTTTATCTGATTTAAAGAGATGTGATGATGGCTTCCTTTTTGTATAACTCTTGTATAACTCTCCATTCTATACTATAGAACTCTCCATTCTATATCTATTGGGTGCTTGGTAATTATGATAGCAAGTTGTCCCTTTGCCCATGGGTCATCCAATGGTGAGCGAAGAGTCTGTGTCACTTTCATAGTATACCACATGTCACTCTTGAGTAAGAGAACATCAGGTCTGCTGATTTCTCACAACAGAAGTTACCTTTAAAGGTTTTCCAATTAAATTGGAGAGTAACACTTCAAGAGACCAGGTTTGATTCATTCCAGAACCTGCTTGATTGAAAACATTTCATTAATTCATTAAGGGCCGAATTCCCTTCACTCTGAGCTGGAACTGAAACTTTTTCTTCCAGACTTTTGAAATCAGCTTGCTGTGGGCACACTGTTCTAATCCTGTGCTCATGACTTGGTGGATTTCTCTGGAGCCCACACATTGAAAACTCATATTTCCTCAGTGAGGCCAGGAAGCAATGGGAAAACACTTACACAGACTTGGTATAGAACAGAACAAGTCCACTTCATTATTTTCATCTTTCTCTCATTTCTTCTTTGGTTCTGACTACCATGTGAACATGCAACTCATTCCTAAGATAGTTTGTTTTCTTTTTAAATAACACTTTGGGTAAACACAAGAAGCAAAAACAACAGCAGACAGCCTCTTCCACTTTATGAGCTATTTTTGCAAACCCACAAGATGCATTGGGTCATTTATGGTTTCCTGGTGAGCTTTTCTTAATTGAATCTCAATGAGGTTCCATTTTGTTCAATCAACACCTTAGAGAGAAAATTATTTGTATCAATGTGTAGCCTGTTTTTACTGTTTGTTTTGATCATGATAAGTTATTTATTGTTTAAAATTGTATCATTGATTGATAGAGACAGTCATTAAAAGCTGACTTTAATTATGCAAAGTGGCAAAATATATTTACTTTTATTTTTCCTGTGGGAAGTTTTCAGAAACACTTTTTTTCTTTTTGTATCCCAACTGATGAAACCATTTAAAAATGACCTAAGTACTGAGTATTACTCATAAATTGATTATGGAAATCTCTTCCTTTCTTCCTCCCTCATTCCTTTCCCTCTTTCCCCTCTCCTTTCCTTCCCTTGCCTTCTATTCTGGCTGATTGTGTGTCTGAGATCTGGTTTTAGAAGTCATTTAAAAATAATATATTTACTGTAAAAGACAAGCTATCTTCCTATACTGTATTGTAGTACATATATGTATGTACATCTCTACATAAGTCAAAATATACTCACTTTAGTTTCTTCTCTGGGACATGTACATATGTGTATATGTATGTATGATTTAATCTTTAAAGCAACCCTACAAAATAAGCATCATTGCCCATAGGTAAGAGACCTAGAGAATTACAGAAGACAATGTGCAATGTTACATTACTAGGCACTGGTAAACCTCCACTGTATGTTGCCTCCTGCATTCATTTCTATTATTATAACAAACTACAATACATTTAGTGATTTAAATAATGTAAATTTGTCTTATATTACCAGAATATGAGAAATCCACAATGATTCTCACTGGGCTGAGAGGATGGTGTCAGTAGAGTATTTTCTGGAAGCTTAGAGCAGAATCGATTTTCTTGCTTTTTTCCAGTCTCAACATGCTGCCTTCATTCTTTGGGTTATGGCCCAGTCCAGTATCCAAGCTGGCCATGTCTGGTTAAAACTTACTCTCCTTGAATCACTATGATACCTGCATGCTTGCCTGTCTATTCCATGTTTAAGGAGTCCTATGATTATAATTGCTCTTCCAAGATGATAATCCAGTGCATTCTTATTTTCACGTCAGACCTTTAATAATCCATTTACAACTTAAATTCCCTTTTATATTTGGTCTTGAAACACAACATACTCACAGGCTATGGAGATTAGACCAACGTTGTAGAGTACCTTACCTTATTCAGTCCAACACATCTCTTGAAACAAATGAAGCTCTGTGATAATTTAGAGGGAGTGATGCTTTTTTTTTTTTGCAGAGGTTAGAGAAAGGTTCATGGAGTTAGTGGCATTGAGTTACATCTTGAGAAACAGGCAAAGGAAAAAGGATATCCAAGGGAACTATTTAAACGAACACTTGTGGGTAGATATTGCAGAGATGAATACAGGTATCCTGTACTTGAACAGGATGCTAAAGGATATCCAGTGCCATATGAAGAAGAGGTCTAGGATGTTTAGCACCATGTATAGATCCCATGGAGGACTCTTTTTCTTCTTAGATCAGCAGGGACTAGTGTGATCAATTGATATGCTGTCAAGGTGAAGGGCAGCCGAAAAGGGAAGAACTAAGATATAGAAAAATCCATTGTGTCGTCGTTGTAATTGATAGGACCAAAAAGTTATTTTGGAGGAAAAAAGTCATGTGAGTTTGAAATCTGCTCCATGCAGAAGGCAGCAGAATGGAAAGAACAAACGGCAAGGTGAATTTTAGCCATCTACTACTGGAGTGGTATTGACCCTGACAGAGACAGGGGTGAGTTCAATTCAGTTTGGAAAGCTTGAGTGTGAAATAGCAGCCATGCACATATTAAGGAGAAGCTGGGTGAAAGTGGCTCACGCCTGCAATCCTAGCTCCTCAGGAGTCTGAGATCTGAGGATCGCAGTTTGAAGCCAGCACAGGCAGGAAAGTATGTGAGGTTCTTATCTTTAAGAAACTACTTAGAAAAAACCTGAAGTTTACTCTGTGGCTCAAGTGGTAGAGTACTAGCCTTGAGAGCAAAGAAGCTCAGGGACAGTCCCCAGGTCCTGAGTTCAAGCCTTAGGTCTGGCAAAAAGAAAAGAAAAAGAAAAAAGAAAGAGGGTGAGGGACAGAAAAAGAGAGAGGGGGGAGAAGGGGCAAAGGGGGAGAGAAGAAAAATGGAACTTTCAGTTATCACCTGAAGGTTAAGTAAAGATAGAGATTTGGAAGTGGAAGATAAGTCCCCAAATCACTGCTTAATCTCCATGTTCTAAGTAACCCGTGCTGCTTATATTCAGAATTGGTTGGAAGCCATGCATTAAATACAAATAAAGGACTGTGGTACAGATATTGAGAAGTCATATTTAGCTTCTAAACATTAAATCTACATAGATGCACACACAGGGCAGTGGCTCTCACTTGGAGCGTTCTGATCATCACCTTGGGAACAATTGCCAACTCTCACTCAGCCCTTTCTGTGCTGCAAGCATTGCTATGGCATGCTTTATACATATTTATTCAATTCAATAATATACTCATAAAATACACAATCTAAGCCATTCTAATGATGAAGAACAACATTTAGAGATGACCCATCTTGTTCAAAAACACACTGATGGAGTGGATGGGAAGTCTGGTCTAATTCTGGGTTCATACCTACCATACCACATTTCTGCTCTCTTCCATGTTTTGTCCCTGCCTGCAGGGTGAGAAGTAGTTGCAGCTACTATGGGAATTGTGAATAAACCAGAGGATATTTCTTGTCTAGGCTATACCCCAATTGTCCAAATGTGGCTAAGCCGCTAGGACTCTCCTACATGCCTAAGAGTGTGTCACAGAAAAAACAAACCAAACCAAAACCAAAACAACAACATTCATAGATGCTGAATTTTCAATTTAGACAGAACCGTGAGTAATAGTTATCCTTGAGCTATAAGGTTTGTGATGATTTTTGTTTTTCTTCATTGCCTTACTTGAGTTTTCTACATTTGCCAAATGGATTTTATAAAAAATAATGGTGAACATACATTGCTTCTTAGATCAGAAATATAGTTCCTGGGAATAAGTGAATGAGACTTGTTAAAAAGAACATATACAAAACAGTTTTTCTACATAGTAACAACTATTTACAAAGAATAGTAATATATCACTTAGCATCCCCCCCTCCCCCGTTAGACTTTAGGTTCTTTTAGTTGATGGCTAAGATAAATTTTCGTATAAAAAGGAGACAAATGCCTAGGAGCAGAACAAGTCTAGAAAATGGATTCTTGTCTAGGTGATGGGCTCTTCTCTTTTATTTACTTTTTCTTTTGTCAGTCTTGGGGTTTGAACTCAGGGCCTGGGCACTGTCCCTGAGCTTCATTTGCTCAAAGCTAGCACTCTACTACTTGAGCCACAGTGCCACTTCTGGCTTTTTCTGAGTAGTTTATTGGAGATAGGAGTCCCCTGGCCTTTCCTTCACAGGCTGGCTTTGAATCATAATCCTCAAATCTCAGCCTCTCAAGTAGCTAAAATGAGAGGCCTAAGCCACAGGCATCTTCAATTTGAGACTCTTAAAACATATTCTTATACCAATGCTCTTACACACTGTCAGCTAGAAGGAACACAGGAGGTCAGGAAGGATACGTTTCATGTAAAGGGGCTCTCGTGTATACTCACTCCAAAGGCATTATTGCATTTTCAGAGTTTTACAAAGAAGGTTCCCATATTATCCACTTAAATCCTATTCTAACTCTATCCCCAGAATTGTCTCTCAATATAACCTCATGCAGTGGTTTAGGCCCATTTAAAAATAAATTCCACTCTTGGTAAATGGAAAATAGCTGGTTATCTCCATTAGACACTATTAGATGACTCTTGAGGCTGAAAACCTTGTTACTTAATCTTTTCAATGGAGGCTTGACTTTTAACCCAGTTTGCTCTGTAATTCTTCCTCTCTTGCTGGTCTTAATAGTTTTCTCAAAGCTGAGAAGAAACTTCCTAGAATTTATCCCTTCGTAAAACACCTGAAATGATCTCAAATGACCACTTGGAGAGATGAAACAAATTGTCCCAGTGTGCAGGTTCAAAGAATGTGGAGATTGGGAGGATCAAGGTTCCAGCTAGCCCAGGTAAGCATGGAGATGCAAGCCTGGAATCCCAACTATATTGAAAGATGTAGGTAGGAGGATCATCAGCTAAGGTCAACTGTACAAAAAACAACACCGCCAAATTGTGAGGAAATAAACCATCTGAAAAACAGCTGAAACAAGAAGACCTAAGTGTCTGACTTAAGTATGTGACTTGAAGAGCGTGAACCCTGAGGTCAAGGCCATATCCCGCCCACCCAAGATAAATAATGCTCAAAGCTACGTACGTCAGTGTTACCTGGCCTGGCTCCGAGTAGGTAGTTCAGAACCATTAGTAAATGAATAAATCATTTCTATTAAAATTGAAGCACAGTGATTGATCCAGTGTCTTCAAGTCCTCAATTTTTATCCTTGGCATCACTTGTTTGTTTTTAAAAAGACAGGTGGCTCTTCTTGTGTTTATTGTTCTTGTTGTGTTGATTGCTCATCTTGTTTCTCTCCAGGAAAACACCTCTGTGCATCCTTTTCATGCTTCATTGTCTATTTCAGGGCTCCCATCAAATGCACCAGGGCATGGCATTTAATCTCCCAATGCAAAAACGTCAGTCACTTTGGATTTACATCGCCTGCAAAGCTTAATGTTGGGCTGCGGTCCCATCACGTACATCACTTGGGGAAATGTGGCATACCAATATTCTTAAGTCAAAATTAGAAAGAAATCCACTAGTACCTCTCCCCCAGCATGCCTCAGGTTGACACGGATCTATCGATTATCCTTCTGAGCCAGCCTCTGTGATAACACGAGGATTCCTTCAGCTATTGATCAAGCACCGAGGTCTCCCAAGGAGCCACCGTGGAGACATTAAAATAGTTTATTGGCACAGAACATCTTTAGTCTCAGGAGAACAAGACATTTCATACAATAAGTGGGTGGTAAATCACATGTTTGAAAATTGAATTATTTTAAAAATGCTCTTAGGTACTGTTTAGAGGAGACCTATAATAAAAACCAATTGCCAGATGAAAAATCTGTAAGAAAAGTTAATAACTATCCCCCAATGTATTTTCTTGAGATTGGCTGTTTTGCAGCAGGCTTTCTCCAAGGATATCGCCTCTACTCATTTTCCTCCTATGTGCTTTCTAACATCTGCAAGGGCTAATAGCTCCTAGAGCGGTATGTGACTTATCTGAGGATTAATGACTCAACCTCAGTGCTTCTTTGTTGGTGTCCTGGGCTTCCTCTTAGACCTCACAGCCTTGAATGCCTTAAAGAAAAATGGTTTGTCTACCCCAAATCCATCCATTACCAAAGCTAGGACTTTCTAGTTTGCTTTCCTTTCTTTGTGTTAGGGCTTTGTTTAAATACAGCATGGCTTGAGAGTTGCTGGGAAGACTAGTTCTAATTCTTTACACTGCCACTGGAAAATAGTCATACAGAAATATTCCAATGAATTTGGCAAGCATGATGAATTTGTCATTTCTCATTTAATCCTAATTTAAAACAGATACCTTCGTACATCATTAAGCCTACAGAGAGACTATCAAACATTTGGGAAAATGTATGCAAACTTTTGACAAGTTGATGATCCAAATAAGTTTTTTAAATGATTATATTAGGAATGTTTCTATATTATGTTTGATCTTCTAGCTGATATAACTTTAAAAGTAATAAAAATAAAGTTTAAACTTTATTAGTAATTGAAGAAAAAAATACTTTGGTGAAATGGTACATTCTAGTGATCTCTGTGTTGAAAACTTCTATAAGCATAGAGCCGTCAAGTTTTCCCATAGATGTAGGAAAGCATATTCAGTACTAGGCTGATGGAAGCTGATTCTTTGGGTGGCTATGTAAGAAGTGTGTAAATGTGGATACGATTGGATCAGCAATATTGCTTTGAAGAATTTACTTGAAGGGAAAGAATTGGAATATTGATAGATAGTTATCTTAAGGCATTTATTGTAATCTTGTTTATAATAGCCAGAAGTTTACAATGGTACAATGATAGGGGACAAGTCAGTTATCTTCTCATAAAATTGATGTCTACAAAATTGTATAGTTGCAATTTATCATTATGGAAATACATTGAGTAATATTGTGGTTACAAAATAATCATCACAGTACGGAACAGAAACTGTATTTGTTAGGCATGAATGAGGAAGAAGTCTAAAAGGATATCAACTGAAATGATATGATAACCAAATAATAGTATTTATGTTTATACATACATGTTAGAGTTAGGTGGCTTTTCTTTTTTTTTTCTTTCTTTATATTGGGAGGTGTGGGGGGGGGAGGTCTGGCTTGAACTACGGGCCTAGGCACTATTCCTGAGCTCTTTTTGCTCAAGGCTAACACCCTGCCACTTGAGCCACAGTGCCACTTCTGGATTTTTTGTGTGATTAATTGGAGTTAAGAGCCTTACAGGCTTTCTTGCCTAGGCTGGCTTCGAACTGCCATCCCCAGATTTTAGCCTTCTGAGTAGCTAGGATTGTAGGTGTGAGCTACTGGTACCCTGCTTGTCTTTTCTTTTTTCCTATCTTCATAAAAATTTATCAACAGAGATCTGTAACAGAAGTTGGATACATTTGTAATTAAATCATAAACAGTTTAAAGTCCTTATTAAAAAGATAAGTCTGCCAGGCATGGGTAGCTCATGCCTGTGATCCTAGGTACTTAGGAGGCTGAAATCTGAGGACTGTGGTTCAAAGCCAGCCCAAGAAGGAAATGCTAGATCTCTGCCACCTTAAGCCACCACACCATTTCTGGTTTCTGGTGGTTAATTGGAGATAAGAGTCTCACAGACTTTCTTGCTTGGGCTGGTTTTGAACCACAATCCTCAGATTTCAGCCATGTAAATAGCTAGGATTACAGGCATGATCCACCAACACCAAGCAGACAGTGCCCATAACCAAACATTTCTATATCAGTCTATGTATGTATGTATCTATCTATCTGTCTATCTATCTGTCTATCTATCTATCTATCTATCTATCTATCTATCTTATCTATCTACCTTTGAAATTCTGATGAACAGTAGAGAATTTCCTACATGAATGAGAATTTTAAGTACTTTTTTAATAAGCATAATTTTTAAAACTTTAATAACTACTACTGATCTGCTGCTTAAATTCTTCCCACGTCAACTACCAAAGCTGTGTCAGTTAGCTCTAAGGCATTATAATTTCTTTCTTTTTTATTTTACTGTTTTTTGAAATGTGCTTATTACCTTTCTTATGTAACTGTAACCCCTCTGTATATACCTTAACAATAAGTTCTTATTACAGTCAGTTAGCTATTGCTTTGCTAAAAGGAGAGTGTTTCCTTCTGAATAGATCAGTTTTGTGCTTGAAGATACAACTATCACCTATCTGCTCTGTCTATGATTACCAAATGCTTTACTAATGGTGAGAAACGATGACATGGCCTTCCTGTAGTTTACCTTCTTCCCTTCCTCTTAAACTCCAGCCCAGGGCTGAGAACGAAGTTTTATTGAGTTAATGTTTGGGCTATATGACTAACAAGAAATAAAAGATTTCTGTATTTATTCATCAAAAACTTCTGATAGTTGCTAAGTTCCAAACACTGTTTTGAAAACTTTGCAAAAATAAGCACCCCTTTAATTCTTTAAACTCCCTTGGGAGTGGAGAGTAATTATACATTTCTATAGTTTATGTCTGATAATACATTTTCTATATAATAAGTACCTAATGGATAGGTCAAGTGCCTTGCCTGAGCTCAAACAGCCCATAAGTATGTAAACATTTATCCTTAAAGTGAATAATAATACTGATATAGATGAGCATAGACATAAAAATAACCTGGAGGTCTTACAACAGGAGGGAGCTGAAACAAGTGATAACAGACTCCACATCAGGATATTGTGCAGCCATGACAATGCCTTTGATGCTGTTTAAATCGACTGAGAATTTTAAAAATAAAACATACCTCAGAAAAGTCAGCTGTATATCCAATATCACAATTTTAAATAAAATAGAAGGCTAGTAAATCAATATATCTGCATGTTAATGGCAGCTGCTTCAAGAAAGATTGTGGAAGATTTTAATTTATTTTTAATTATTTTCCGATTTCCCAAGAGATAGGAGGAATAGTGTAATGTGATGACTTGCAATTATTCTTCCAGTTTCTATCAAAGAAGACAAGTAATATACCTTAGGAGACATGACACTGCAATTTATAACCTAGATGGTCTGATTCAGTAGTAGTACCAAATGTATGACTCAAAGGAATTCAAATGGACACAAAGTATCCATGAAATTTTGTACACCCAATGAATCCGGCCCCAAACTGCAACCTGTAGGGAATATGGGTCATTTATTTCTTTCAGTGTTAACATTCCCTTAGACTTTTCACTTAGTAAAAGTTCAAAAAAATGAAGAAAACAAGAGACTCAGGTAAAGAGTCAATGGGTCATCATAGTAGAAGGTTTTGAGATTTGATGGGAAAATCTCTGAAAAAAAAAAAGTGGTGTAGGGGCCAGGAAGTTGGCTCAGTAGAAGAGGCTCAGTGCTTGCCTCGTATGCATGAGGCCCAGGGTTCAATTCCTCACCACCACCTAAACAGAAAAAAGCTGGAAGTGGAGCTGTGGCTCAAGTGGTAAGGCGCTAGCCTTGAGCTGAAGAGCCGAGGGACAGCGCCCAGGCCCAGAGTTCAGCCCCCCAAGACCAACCAAAAAAACAAGTGGTATATAAAATTCTACCATTAAATATTAATTTGTTTCCTTCCATTCCCTTCTCTTACCTATTTTAAACTCTGATTCATGCAAGCAAACCACAAGAATGTTTTAGTCCGAAGGGTAACACATTTGACATACTCCCAGTAAGCTATTAGATCTACTTTTCTCTAGCCAGGAGCAAAGACAGCTGGAAATAGCAAAACCAAGAGTGGGTTTCTCGCCTGAAAGAAAATTAACTCATTCTGAGACAGGAATGAAAGCTGATGTGGGTCCGTGATGCAGGGAATTTGCTTTACTCTCTGCCTTGCTTTGTTGAGAAAGGTATTTGCCAAGGTGCCAACACTGCAGGTGGATATTGGTGAGCAGGTGATTACAGCATACTCCAATTGGCCTTCAGTGCTCTTAGCAAATTGGTTCCAGGATCCACGCCTTCCTTCTAAGGATGAAAATTCTATAGTGCCTGCATGTGGCCTATGTGTACCCCCTTGAATACTTTAAACCATCTGTAGATTACTATCATATCTAATGTAGCAAAAAAAGCAATGTAAAAATTTTTATACTGTATTTCTTAGGAAATAACAAGACAAAATGCATGTATAATCAGTTCATAAGCCATTTTTCACATGTTTTCAATGCAAGGTTAGTTGAATCTATGCATAAGATATAAAGGTTCTACCATAATACCAGAAACACTGAATGTAGCTTTGACAGTGAAGTCTAACTCTGCAGGAGATTTTCTGCTGCTAGGTGAAGAAAAAGCTACTACAGAGCTGTAGCAGATAACAGCCTCATCTCTTTGGAGATAGACAACAAACTGTTGTTTGGTTAACAGAGTCATTGACAAAGCATGAAGCTACCCATGATTCATTCTTCATTGGAAAACATTCTTCCATATTCAGTGGCAGCACTCAAAGGTGGCTTATCTTCTCTGTCTGGCAATTATTTCTTCTTAATACTGTCTATACCTCCTTTTGTATCTTTTCTATCCATTAAACAGACTGGATTAGTCATTATGCATAGATGCTTTAATAGTGTACCCTTCTTTTCAAAGATAATTACACTTCTTGAATGACTGAGTACTGTTTTCATTTGTTATTTTATTACAAATTTCCCTTCTCAGAGCACATATTCTTCAAAGCTTTGGAGCTCTAGAAGAAAGGCCTGGGAAAGAAGGAGCGAGAGCATTTCTAGAATCCCTTCACATTAGAATTATTAAAAAATATAGCTTCAAGCCATAACCTCAAACTCTTAAATGTTTGCTCACCACCACATTGTCAAAACTGTGGACAATCTGCCTTCTGAGTTCCTTCAGACCACTACTGTTTCAATGTTGATGTGTTGGAAAACTTTCTTGTTTTGTTCAAAATACCTGCTCTTAGTTTTCTGTGTTCTTTTCCTTGGAGATCTTGCCCAAGCTTATAGTCTCAGTAGACAGAAGATAATAAAACCTCTCCTCCAACCTTGACCTTGGCTCCAAGAGTTCTTATTCAATCCCAAAGCTCATAGATGTTCTGCTGACTTCAAATGAATAGCAGGTGTTATGTAGTCTGCCAATACCTTCCAATCTCCCTCAGAGCTTCTCAGCTTTGTTCTGTAGTTTATTCTTCTGGACACCCAGCCAGGAAATACAGAATTGCCCTTGCTTCCTCTTTTGTCTTTGTTCCTCAACTAATTGTTCTTAAACTCCTTTTGCTCTTTCTTTGATTTATATGTTTGCTGAGTAAATAGAACATTTTAATGTAAAAATTGTTTGAGATAATTATATGGGCCCTTGATTTTATTAATTTTCATTTAGAAGTAACAGAATTTCTATATTATATACCACATATATGCTATATAGTAACATGTAATAATATAATAGCATATCTACATTAGGTACAGCAGAAACTATACTTAATTTCAATAACTCAATTCTCCATTTTAACTTAGGCTTTCTATTGCTTCTTGCCCACATTCTCAATGATGTCTGTGGCCTGCTGGATATTCTTAGTTAATTTTTGTATTTTTCAAGATCTGGTAATGTTTCAAGCCAAGCATTTTGAAGCCCATGAAAATTTGCTAATATAATTATGCAGGCCATTGCAATATGAACTCCATTTAAATAATGGCTTGTTTTTTGAAAAAAGAAAAATATATTAAGTTGAATTTGTTTGAAAGAGTTAAAAAGAGTGAGTTTCTGAAAAAATGAATTCAGTACATGGGCTCTAGCATCTCTCTAGATTCAAATCCCATCTCCCTTCTAACTAGCTATGCTTGATTTTGCTCATCTGTAAAGTGAAGATAATACTAATTTCCATCTTATATGATGATCACAGGAACTGGTTCATTTAGTGCATGTTAAATAGTTCCTGGCCTATAACAAGCACTCAGTAAATACTCTTCCTAAGTAACAAAAAGGGGGAATTGAGATGAGTTAAGACATAGAATCAGTCTAGAAGGAAATCTAAACAATGCCCTTGACCTTGCACTATTCACAAAATAATTTGCTGCTCTAGCCACTTTTCTGAGAAAGGGTCATTCTAGCTGCTGTAATTAATAATAATAATAATGGCAATCTAAATTAGGTTAGCAGCATTTCCATAATGTATTAATGATGAATCATTTATGACTTTTCTCTTTGATCTGTTGTAATAAACACAAACATTTGTATATTAGAACGAAGGTTTCACTCCTAACATTGTCACAATCTACTGAAATGATAGCCATTTTCATTTTGTATTTAAGGCTCCTCTTTGGATAGTTGGATGTAACAATGTCTACCTATCTGTCTTATGGGGGTAGAGGATTATAAGGATACAGGGAGAGTGGGAGAAAGGGTTTAGGGAAAGGCTAAGAACCTGCTATAGGAATTAAATTACTAAGTGAAAAATTGTAAGACCATTTAGGAAAGATAAGTTACTACATGACAGCTATGAGAAAGAATATTTTGTCTGGGTGCTTTTTGGGTGGCTGAAATTCAAGGCATTTGTTATTTTTATAGACCATGTACCTACCTGTAAATGACTTTAGCTCTGTGTTCTGTGATCCACATTTATTACATGGAACAGAATGGCTGTGGGCTTAGGTGACAGGATATGGAACAGAACGAAAATGGAGCTCAGCATGGGATCTGGACTCACTCTGTATCTCTCTATGGAAAATTCTGTGCAGAAAATAGCTTTTGCATTATATTGGACTGGAATTGCTTCAGATTTAAAGGTGTTGAGCAGCTTGTCTGCCCATTGTTCAAATAAGGTATATGTCAGTGGTGTCAACACAACATGTTTGGGAAATGTCACATCTGTCTGCAATTGGCTACTCCTCAATAGGAGAAACTCCACTGGCAGCCTGGACACCAGATGTTGCTTTTAATCACACAGAGGTCAAGCAGCTTTAAATGAAGAATGCTTGTGCCTCTCCATTCCTATCCTTAAGAGAAACACACAAGGTGGTTTTGGTGGAATCCTAATTACTTTAACTTATGCACTCTATTTTCTTAAGTGTATGGTATTGCAATATGAATGTAATAAGCCATGGTGGTTGTTGGGCCAAAGACTAGGAAGAAGCCAGCAGGGCAACAGTATTTGTATTGGTCACACAAGTCTAGGTCCACTCTGGGCATTGCCATTGCAGTAGTTGAGGGAGCTTAGAAATATCACATGGCCTCTTCAGATTTTTAGCTTTCCAAACTGAGTAATGAGTGCATTGTCTTAGATGGCTTGCATTAGCTTTCTAGGTTTAAAATTCTGCAATTACATAGATATGAAGGAAACCTGGCCTTGGCTAAACCTTAGGACGGCCACCTGGAAAATCAGTAAGTACAGTGCGGTTTCCAGGGTAAAAGGCTCTTCTGGTATTTCCTATTAGCCCACAAGGGGAAATGGGTTAAAACAGCTGGTTGAAAATAGGTTCTGAGACAGAGTGAGAAATGATGATTGTGAACTTAATTTTAAAGAACTCTTTAATTGAGCCTCTTACATTCAATTGAAAAAAGTCTTATCCCTTAACTAGCCCTGTGTGTTGGGAGATCTACTTCAGATGGGTTTGCTTCTTGCACATTTGTCAGGGTTTTGCATGGGAGAACAGGAAAACAGGAAGGAAGAATATCCAGTCATGTCAAAACCCCATACATATTGAACATCCATTAAGTGAGAAGTTCTTGGCTAGGTGCAGCTAGAGATGAACAGGATATTATGATGAGGGAAACTTGGGGAATTATTTGCCCTACTTTCTTGTCTGTCTCTTGGTTTCTCTCTGCCTGGTAATTCATTCCCATTACTGGGGTGGGGCAGGGCTTTGTGGGGAAGGAGCCTATTCACTAGGGAATTTTGGAAGACAACTGGTTGGATGCAGACTTCTTCCTAGAAACCAGCCTCCCTGCAGAGCGTGTGCACTGTGGGCTACATAGCTCTGTGGACTTCCTGCTGCTGTTTTTTGTTTTGTTTTGTTTTTTCGGGGTTTTTTTTGTGTTGTTTTTTTTTGCAGGAAAAATGGAGTTGAAGTTGTCCAGTAATAGTTATAAAAATTGGTCAGTGACATTGAGAAATAAAAAAAGTAAAGAGTGAAATTTAAGGCCGGGGGTTGGGGAGTGGGGGGTGGCAAATTGTGCTAGAGTGGCAGAGATTTAGGTGGACCAAGATGTATGGCTTTTGGCCACCAACTAAGTCTTAAGGCAAGGTCTTTTGCTTTGGTGATGTGTGAAGTTTTGACAAAACAGAAGGTCAGTTTTTCTAGATACGTATTTGACATTTAACTATGGAGACCTAGGTGAGAGTCTTGACCCTGGTGAACTGTAGAAATTTACAGAAGTTTTATGCACCAGCATAAAGTTGTTTTGTTTCTGGTGCTGGTCCTTGGGCTTGAATCTGGGGATTGGAAGCTGTCCCTGAGCTTCTTTTGTTCCATGGTATTATTCTAACACTTGAGCCACAGCTCCACTTTTGGCTTTTTTTGGGGAGATGGGTGGTAGTTTAGTGGAATCTCACAAACTTTCCTGTCTGGTGGCTTCTGACTGTGATCCTCAGATCTCAGCCTCCTGAGTGGCTAGGATTACAGGCCACATAAAGCTCTGTTTATGAGGACAACTAAACATGTAAGGAACTTCAGCTGACCCAGATAAGTGTTAAGAGTATTTGTGCCTTAAATCCTTGTAAAGATTTGGTTAGCACATATAAATGAAGATAGGTATCTGATACAGAAGAAAGAAATCTCTACTGGCCTTGTAAGCATTGATGGGTTATAATAATGCTAACTGTATTTGAAGGTCTAGGCAACTGAGCTACAACAAACTGGTAAGGTTGTTATTTTTTTCAAATTGTTCATGGTGAGCCTGAGTGATGTGAACCAGGCAATATGAGGATGGCTGATCTGAATTCCGTTCTTTATTCAGAAGTTAAGAGAGAGAGAGAATTCTGGGAGGCTAATCTTGAATTCATGTGAGTGACTGGCAAATTTGGGACTGCAAAATATTGAAAGGACTTGTTAGTGAGCTTCAAAGAGATTCTGTTTTTATAGTTGGATATACATCCTGAAAAATCATGCCAGAGACAGCTAAAAAGATGAGTCAGAGGAAGCCAGCATTTTGAGGAGTGTGTAGGCCAAGGGGCCTCTAATTTACAAGGCCCTTGAGATCTCAGGCATTCAAGGAGCAAGAGAGCATCAGTTCAGAAATTCACTTGGGAGGTGTTTTAGGTAGGTAGATTTCTCAGGTAAGAGATCTATAAAAGAGGTACAAAGGTAACCTCTCTGATGAGATGGAATCTACCTGGTCACTAGAGGGTGGATGTTGCAGTCAGAGCCGAGGCTTCCAGAAATACCAGGAAAAAAACAGTCCAAGGAGAGGAACTAAAGGAATATGGAATGCAGGGCACACAGTGAAAAATGTGAATCGCAAGCTAGCAGGTAACTGCTACCCTATTTAGCTGCATAAGTAATAGAAATAGTCTGGTATGACTAAATTTAATATTCTTCACCAGAAGGGAGCTCCTTGTGAAATCTTGGCTTTCTCCCAGTTTGTTAGGGACTGGCTTTCTTCCAGTTTGATGTGTGTTTATGGAGGTGGGATTTTTTTCTTGCAAGTCCTATTCAATCCTTGAATGCTTCAAAATATGAAGCTCATCACCAGTGTTTGGCATTGAATTAATATAACTTCAAAGGCTCGGAGTGAATCACATTCCCTGAACTGAAAGAGACAGTCCAGGCAGTAGCTGTCAAGAGGAACAGATGGGAGAGAGAGTAAGGGGAGCAAGGGGATGGACTTAGGGACTTAATTTTTATTGGGATTTAACTCAACTAGGTAAAAGAATTAAATTTGGGTAAAAGAATTAATTTGGTAAAAGGATTAATTCTGTTGAACTTCAATGGCTTTGGACTTTAACTTACTTGGAGCTTTGATCTTTAAATATTAATTTCTCCCTGGAAATTTGTATTAAAATATTTATCATGACAATAACCTTGATATGAATACCACACAAGGGTTGCATGTTATATGTGGAATACATGCTTACATGTCTTTCTCACCATTGCCTGATGTGTTATTTATTGTCACTGCACCGCCGTATGGCTTGATGTAATCTGGGAGGGAGGTAGAATATAGTATGACTTTCCCATCTTGATATTTGTTGAGTCAATATATTGTTCAGGTGTAGCTCAATCTGGGAACAAAATATAAACTCCTAACCACTGGTACTAGGAAGATGGCCAATGAGACTGCAGTTCATATGGGAGGGGCAGTCTCGTGAGAGCAGAAGTGAGACTATCCTTGTAGCCTACTAAGGTCCTTTTCTAAGGAGAATAAGAATATTCGTGGTTGACCCTTATCTTAATTAGTTTAAGTCTATTGATTTGAGGAAACAAAAGATGAGGAGTATACATGAAGACCAACCTTATCTCCAGTCTCGATAGTTTTTAATTTTGTTTTGCCAAGTAGAGGGACATTTGTTGCTATAATTTTTGGCCTCTCATCCATTGCCTCCAGGGAGTTTGAATGAATGAATGATGTGGTAGCTTTGTCACAGTCAGCTCTACCCTCCTTTCCTTTCAAGAATGAACATCCTGATGGGGAGCAGGCATCTTGTTCTACCTTCTCAAATGTGTTCTGCTTTGCCGGTGCCGTCTTTTCTGTAACTCAGAGGATCCTTGGGTAAACCCTCGTATGGCTCTATCTCAAAGCAACTGATTCTAAACGTACATTTATCAGAAATGTGGGTGTTCTTTTAGTCTCCTTTATGAGCAGCCTTTGATTCGTTTTAATTCATTTAGTGCACAATACAGGTGGATTAAAAGGGTAGACTATGGCAGGACATCTTCCAGAAGCCCAATAGTCCTCAGATAATTAGGTGGCTATTCACAGGGAGTATATGAGGGATCATGTATAAAGTATTGGTTAATAGGGAAAGATATTGATATGTTATAAGCTTCAGGATTAAAGATAAGGAAGGAGTAGGGAGAAAATGTTAGGGGAAGGGAGGGCCTGTGGCTATGATCTAAGCTGTTTTGAACAATCAAAACGTGCTTCTTGGAGCCATCAGTGCTGGAGATGGACCTGACAACAGATTGCGAGGCTCACTACTGCAGGAGACACCTGGCTGGATCTAATCAAGGAGGAGACTGATAACTGGTAGCATCATCTCTAGGTTCTCCTTTCTTCTCAACCTATATAGATCCAATAAAAATGATGTATTTGTGACAGATGCACTTTTAGAACAGTTCTGTTAACTCTAACAAGTGGCCCTAAAAGGTATTGTGGTAGAACACTTTCCTGCTACTTCTTCTGCTACCTTCTTTCTATCTGCTTTTCTTCATCATAGGAATTTGGGGCCTTCCAGGAACTACTACTACAACAGAAATGGATTCAATGGAATCTCGCTCTTCACGATTTGGGATACTTGTCTTGTTTCATGGTGTTATGTTTATTTTACTTTATATTATTTCTATATGACAGCATCTTGTCATGCAGTACCTACTATCCTTGAAATCTATTTTCCTGTCTGGGCCTCTCAAATACTCAGACTACAGGTGTGTACCACCATGCCTGCTTGCATTGTTATTTGTTACAAGCATGTGCAGTTCTCAGTGTAAATCTGGAGCTAACAGAGAAGCCTTCTTATCAATGATTCAATTGTCTGATATGGCATGAAGCTTTTATACCCTAAATGCTCTGCTCTTTAATGTAGGAAATGGGTTTAGGTGTGAATCCTCCTGTGTTTTTACCCTCCCCCCACCAATGTTTTTATTCTTGTCAGGTTTATCTGAGAAATGTTATTACTACCATCTACCATCAGTTTATCACATTGAATTTTGTTGTGTTTGCCCAAAGGGAGACATTGAACACATCATCACAAACATCTAGGGTATATTGGAATTAATAGTAGATTTTTGAAATGTGAAACCTAGGTTGTGCTGAATTATGAAATATCTTAGCTCTTATGAGAAAAAAGACAGAAATCTCTCAGCAGTAAAGAATGCAAGAGAGGGTCGGTCCTCTTTGTTAGGGTCTGTGCATAAGGGGTCTACATAAACCAAGTATATTTTAGGAATAACTAGTCAATTTTAGCTAAAGAATTGGCTCTGAGTAGATGAGAAGTGAAATTAAACAGAAAAGATTACATAAATGGATTTTTTTAATCTTGTAGAGTCTTTTGTTGTGGTCTTGAAGTAGAATCAGAACACCTGTATTCAAACCAAATCTATGCCAATTAGTAGCTAGAAACTTCTTTATTTCAAATTAACACCCATTGCCTTCAGTTTGCTCATTATGAGAATGACATTTACATAAAAAATGTGAAAATATCTTGTAGAATTCCAAAACATTTTAAGTGCTCAAAGACTATTTAAACATATTGAACATAAATCTATTCTTTCTCCTATTTTGTATGAAATAATTTGTACTTATAAAAAGTTAATATAAATTTCTAGTGTTAAATGTGGTAGAGACAAGATTTAAATTTAGTTTTCTCTCTCTCTCCTTTTTTCTTTCTGGTGTTACAGTACTGGGACTTGAACTCAGGGTCTGGGTGCTGTCCTTAAGATATTTTGTTCAAGGCTATTGGCCTACCATTTGAACTGTACCTCCACTTGCACATTTTTGCTGGTTTATTGAAGATACATCTCATGGACTTTCTTGATGGGCTGGCTTCAAACTGCAATTCTCAAATCTCAGCCTGAGATCTTGAGAAGCATGTACTGCTTGTGCCTGGCAAATATTTCTTTTTTTCCAACAGTAGGCTTCTTCTTATTATCATAGTTAATGTGGCATGATTGTTAACACAATAGCCTAACAGACACAATTCTTAAAGAATAAGAATTGTGCTTCTTTATCAAATTACCAGTCATTTTAATATTGGGAGCTGGTAATCTACAGGATGGGCTAAGGAAGGGAAATTTTCTAGAAGGCATTGTGTTTTGTTTCATTGTAGCCTTCAAGACTACAGAGGACAAGGCTATCTTGTTCACAATATATCGTTAGCTGCAAGCAATGTCTGGTTGATTAGTGTCCCAAGAAATTTATATTGAATGAATGGATAATTAGCAGGCAATACTCTAATAAAGAATTAAATGAATAAAGGTAATATATTGATGAGCGGGTGAAATGCTTATTTTGATTACCTACTTGTAGTTAACTTCCTTTTCTTAGGTAAAAAGTAGAATATACAAGTTAAAAGAAAAACTCACAAGGAAATGGCCAATGCTTTGGGTCATTATTCTTAGAAACACACTAATTTAGTCAGAATTCATTTTTTCTTGGGAGTTCATGATGAGAATTCAATCTGGATGAGAGTGCATTAGATGCAGAATCAGACAAAATTGGCCTTGGCTTTGCAACTCAATAACCATGTGATTTGGGGCAAGACTCAAGGAGAAGAAGAACAGAACAGAAAACGAGGCAAGCATGTTATAATTGATATATATATATTTAAAAAGCACATTTGTTTTTTATCTCCTCTTTTATTTAATCTTTTTATTTCTTTTTTTGTAATGCACAGAATTATGCTTTTAAATTACTAGCATTTAAGAAATCTTTTTTTTTTATTGTGATTCTTGGGTTATTCTGACTTCGTTTTAGTCATCATGTGAGTGACCTAATTACAGTGCTAATTAGCCCAATTTAAGGAACTGCTCTGCATCTTTTTTAATATATATATATATATATGTATTTATTTATTTATTGTAAAGGTACTGGAGAGAGGGGTTACAGTTACATGAGTTAAGTAATGAGTACATTTCCTATTGAGCATTGTTACCCCCTCCTTTGTTTTTCCCCTACCATCCCTTTCTTCCTTACCTCCCCCCCAACTTGTCGCTCCTCCCCACCAAGTTGTAAAGTTCATTTTCAACATAGTGTCTAGTACTTCCCATTGTTATAATGGGTCCGCCTGTATCTTTGTTTCAGTATTTTGTTATTTCCCTTTCCTTCCCCAAATTAGAAAAATGTATATACCGGATACAGGGCACTGGAATCAAATATAAAGCTATACTAAAGCTACCAGCCCAACTATGTTTATCACAGCATTATTCGCCATAGCTAAGATATGAAACCAACCTAGATGCTCCTCAGTAGATGAATGGATCAAGAATATATATATATATATATATATATGTATATATATATAATGGAATTCTGTGCCTCCATCAGAAGTAATGACACCACCCCATTTGTTAGGAAATGGAAAGACTAGGAAAAAATTAAGTGAAGTAAGCCAGGCCCAATAAGTCCCATGGTTTCCCTTATTTGCAACAACTAGTATATGTCTAGGATAATCTTACCAGAAAAGCAGAAAAGGTTCAAAGCTATGTACACATGATCATATAAGATGATACTAAGTGACACAAGGTTTTATCTTTGTTGCTGTTGTTTTTAATGAACTTATAATGTACTTTGTGATTTTTTTTGTTTCTTTTGTATGTTCTTCCCCTGTTTTCACTGTATTTGATTCCAGTGCCCTGCATCTAGTACAAGCACATTTGTTTGCCTACAGGGATTCTCTTATTATTAGAATTTTTTGCTCTAGAATGGGCTCTACTTTAGCTGATGGAACAAACACAAGTACAATACAAATTGTGCATAAATACAGAGATACTGGGATGTTAGTGTCTAGAGAGAAGACAGACAATTCTCAACTTTCATTTTTTTTTCTATTAGTTAGCCCATTTATAAGTTGGGCCATCCATCATCTTATTTATTTTATTTTATTTTATTTGTGAAGATACTGTACAGAGGGGTTACAATTACATGGGCAGGATAATGCGTACATTTCTTACCAAGCATTGCAGCCTCCAATATCCAAGTAGAACTCAGTTTTTCTATCTATAACTAAGTTTGAAAAAAAAAAAGAGATCAATGAAGAGAGGTACTGTCTTCTTTGAATTCTCAGAGTACATTGACTGCCTTGCCACATTGTACCTTCTGCCGGGGAATGCGGTCACTTCTGTTCATTTTATTTTCCCTGTTCTATGTACTTATTTTTATTTCATACTACCTACATTGCAGTTGGTATGTATATTGTTCCACTAGTCTTTTGAAGAAAAGCTTTCAGAGACTGAATTTATAAATGGAAAATTATTCATTCTCTTTTTCTTTTTCTTTGGTCCTATTGTTAGCGTTTATTTATTATACAAAACAATGGGTTTCATTGGGACATTTTCAAACAAACTCATATAATGTATTTTGATAATTTTTATATCCCCTTAGCCCTGTCCTGTCACTTTCTCTCTCTCACTCGTTTCCTTCCTATTCTCAAATAGTATCTCTTCTACCTTCATGTCTTACAAAAAAAAAATCTCTTGACTCTGAGCCAACCACTGGTAGCTCATGCCTGTAATCCTAGTTACTCAGGAAGCTAAGATCTGACGATCACGGTTTGAAGACAGCCCAGGCAGCAAAGCCCATGAGACTTATCTCCGATTAACCACCAGAAAACCAGAAATGATGCTGTGTTTCATAAGCACCTTAACTGGCTAAAAACAAACAAACCCACAAAAACCCTCTTGATTCTGCCCATGAGAGAAAACATTCAATGTTCGTCTTTTTGAATCTGGCTTATTTTGTTTAACATAGTGATCCCTAGTTCCATTCATGTTCCTGCCAATGACATAGTTTCATTCTTCTTTACAGCTGAATAATTATCCACTGTGTGTATGTACGTGTGAATCACATTTTCTTGATACAATCTTTCAATAATGGGCACCAAGGTATATTCTGTAACTTGGCAAGTGTGAATAGTGCTGCAATAAAATGCAGATTTTCATTCCTGAGTATATGGTAGTTCTATTCTTAGTTTTTTTGAAGAAACCCCGTATTGATTTCTACAATCGCTAGACTAATTAACATTTCCACCAATAACATAGATTTATTCCTCCCTCCCTCCGCATCTTCATCAGCATTTGTTATTTGTTTCTTTGAGAACAACAGCTCTGACTGTGCTATGTTGGATTCTCAGTGTTGGTTTGATTTGCTTTCCTTTTAGGACTAAGGATGTTGAACAATTTCTCAGACATTTATTAGCTGTTTGATTACTTTTGAGAGCTGTGTGATTCTTTCATTTACATAGTTATTTGTTATTCTGGTTTTTAATTTTTTTGACCTCTAAAAAATAGTGATATTAATCACCTGTCAGATGAAGAGCTGATATTTCCCCCCATTTTGTAGAATGTCTCTCCATCTAGTGACTGTTTCCTCTGCTGTGCAGATGCTTTTTAGTTGGATGCAATCCCATTTGTCAATCCTTGCCTTTATTGGCGCTATGGGGGTTTTATTCAGGAAGTACTTTCATATGTCAATACTTATATGTTTCAGTGTACTTCCTATGTTTTCTCACTGTAGTAGTTTCAAAAGTTAAGGTCTCCTAATTAGGTCTTTTTCTAATATGAACTTATTGTAGTACAAGGCAAGAGACAGGTTCAGTTTTTATTGTCTGATTATGAACGTCCAGTTTTTGCAACACCATTTGTTGAAAGGGTTGTCTTTCTTCTATATATGTCTTTGATGTCTTTGCCAAGAAAAATGGCTACAGTCTATCAAATGGCTGTAGCTGCATAGGTTTATTTTTGTATTCTCTATTATAGTCCAGTGGTCTCCATGGCTGTTTTTGTGCCAGAACCATGCTGTTTTTGTTACTATGGGCCCATAGTAGTTTGAAGTCCTGTGTTGTGATGTCTCAAGTCACTACACATTGTACTCTGTATTGCTTTGGCTGTTTGGAATTTTTTTCCAGATGAATTCTATGATTGTTTTTCTATTTCTGTAAAGAATGTCCTTGGAATTTTGCTGGAAACTACATTGAATATGTGTATTGCTTTTGGCAATATAGTCATTTTCACAATATTAATTCTGCTGATTTGTGAACATGGGAGGTCTTAACATCTTCTAGTGTCTTCTTCAATTTCTTTTATTGTTTTCATTGCAGAGGTTTCTTACCTTTTTAGCAAAATTTATGCCAAGCTGTTTTATGTTTTGAGGCTATTATGCAAAAAATTAGTTTTGTGATTTTTTTCTTATTCATTATTGGTATATAGAATAATTATTGATTTTTGTATGTTGTTTTGTATCATGTCATTTTACTAAAAGTGCATTATCAGAGCTAACAGGGATTTTTGTAAAGAGTCTAGGATATTCTAAGTTTAGGATATTATTATTAGCAATCAGGAAAGATCTATTTGTACCTCTTATATTTCTTCATCTGTCCTTAATGTTCTGGGCAAGTATTAAAGCTTTTTATTACATAGGCATGCAGAGAATGGACACCCTTGTTTTATTCTTGATTTTACAGATGTGCTTTCAGATTTTTTATTTAGTATAATTTTGGTTATCAATTTGTTGTAAATAGCTTTTGTTATGTTGAAGTATAGACTTTTGTTCCTAATTTCTTCAGGGATTTTTTGTGAAAAAATATTCTGCAGCTATTGAGTTGCACATTTGAGGGGTTTTCTTTTTTGCTCTCAATTTTCTTTATATGCTGCATTTTGTTTATTTCTTTATGCATTGTGATATCTTTACTAATTTGCAAAAGTTGAACTATTTTTAGGTTCTTGGTATGAAACCAAGTCTATCACAGTGTACGTTTTTTTCAAAGAGTTGTTGAATTAAGTTTGCAAGTATTTTGTTGAGGATTTTTGTATCTATGTTCTTCACGAAAATTGGTGTATAGTTTTATTTATTATGCCCCTAGATAGGAGAGTAATATAAGCTTAATCAATTTAGAAGAATCCTTTCTTTCTATTTCATGGAATAGTTTGAGTCATTTTGGTGCTGATTAAAGGTAATTCTTAAAGGTATAGTAGAATTTAACAGTGAATCTGTCTTTCTTTCTGGGCTTTATTTATTGAATTATATCTCTTGATTTAGAGCTATGTTCTTGATTCATCTTGGTAGGTCATATATGTCTAGAAATTTATACATACATCAAATATTTTCCAATTAAAATATAAATTTCAAAATATTACTTAGTGTTACCCTGGTAATTTATTAATTTTTGACTTATCTTATTCATTTGAACAACCTAGCTAAGACTTTGCCAATCTTGTTTATCTTTCAAGGAACCAACTATTTACTTATTAATTTGTAATTTCTATTTCATTAAGTTTTCCTTTAGTGTTTGTTATTTCTTTTTATCTACTAATTTTGGGTTTTGCTTGTTTTATTCTCTAGGGACTTGAGGTAGGTACTTGATTATGTTAGTTTTTAAAAAAATTTATTGTCAAAGTGATGTACGGAGGGATTACAGTTACAGAAGTAACTATACTTTTTTCTAGAAAATTATTTTTTTCTTTAATATCCTCTGTGGCATCCTGATCATTCACTCTCTATATGTTTTTATAGTTTCTGTAATTTCTTTTTTAATGCTTGGGAAGATTTGCCCAATGGCCTGAAATATGATGTGTTTTGGAGAAATTTCCTCAGGGTTTTGAGAAGAATGTGTATTCTGAAGCTATTAGATGGAATAGTGTGTAGATATCTATAAAAATCCGATTTTTTAATTCCAAAGTTTCTTTGTTGATGGATGTGAGTGTACTATTGAAATCACTTTTTAATACTTTATATGGAGCTGTCTTTCTCTTTATATTCAGTAGTGGCTTTTAAAATAAAATTGGTTGGATCAATTTTTTTGTGCATCTATATTTACAAGTCTGTCTTTTTGATGAATTGTTCTCTTAATTAATGAGTAATGACTTTATGTCTTCTGAGTAACTGTGGCTTGAATTCTGTCAGATTTACATGTATCATGTTTGAGTTCAGATTTCACTTACTTGGAATATCATTTTCCAGCTTTTCACTTTGAGTCTGTGTGTATCTTTGCCAGTAAGCTGAATTTCTTGCAGAGAGCAAATAATTAAATCTTGTTTTTCAGTCCAGGCAGTATGTATCTTTTAATTGGAGAGTTAAGACCATTTACATTAGGGATTTATGGGTTTACTTCATTAATAATATTTAATTATAATTAATTATATTAGCATATTGTTCATATATTTCATACTTCCTACTTTTTATTTGTCCATTTATGTTGCTCATGAGATTAGGCTTTATGAGCTCCCAAGCCTGTGTATATCTTTCTTTTTGTGTTGTATGTCCCTAAATATCTTCTCTAAAGCTGATTAAATGATCTTGAATTGCTTTTGCTTATGTTTATCATGGAAGACCTTTATCTCTTCTTTGATTTTAAAGGAAATTTTTGTTGGATATAGTAGTCTTTGTTGGCAAATATTTTGTTGTGGGATTTGAAATGCTCTCCTTGCCATTGGAGTCTTGGTTGAGAGGTTTGTTGTCATGCTGATAGACTTAGCCATGTATGTAGTGTGACATTCCTCTCATAGCTTTCAGTATTCTTTATTTTTTCTGTACTCTTAACAGGTTATCTACAATATGACATGAAGAAGTATACTATGACATCTCTGTTTTGAGCTCTAAATGCTTACTGAACTTTTTCTTTCCCTAGATTTATGAATGATTGTATGATTTTGTTGAATCGGCTTTCCATGATTTTAATTTTTATCTTTGTTTTCATCTACCAATGGTTCCTTAAATATAGTCACTTAATTATTGCCCCAGAGATGCGAAACATTGTGGTCATGATTGCTCTTTTTCCTATAAATTCAATTTTATTTATTTATTTATTTATTTTTATTATTGTGAAAATACCATACGGAGGGGTTACAATTACATGGGCAAGATAGTGAGTACATTTCTCATCAAGCATTGTTGCCTCCTCCTTTGTTTCCCCTTCCCATCCCTTCCCTTCTCCACCTCCCCCCCAATTTATTGCTATCTGAGTGTAATAATTCTTCAATTTTATCTTCAACCCTGGATATTCTTTCTTCTGTCTGGTGATATTTATCTACTTCACTTGCTGAGATTTCCATTTTCCGTTAGAATTTCTGTCCCTTTACTAGATTTCTCATCCAGCTTATTACACTTAACTTCCAATTTGTTGAATTTCTTATTCAGGCATCGAATTACTTTCTTGCTCTGTACATCTGTTTACTTGAATCACATTTGAGGTAAATGAACATTTTTTGGTGTTGGACATGGGGCTTGAACGCAGGGCCTGGGTGCTGTCGCTGATCATTCTTGCTCAAATATAGTGCTCTACAACTTAACTCACAGATCTACGTCTTGCTTTTTTTGGTACTTAATTGAAGAGAAGAGTCTCACAGACTTTTCTTGTCTCAGCTGGTGTCAAACCATAATCCTCTAATCTCAGCCTCCTGAATAGCTAGAATCACAGGTATGAGTTACACGTACACAATGAGGTAAATGAATATTTTGAAAGCTAGACTGTTGGATTCTTCTCCCAGAAGTTTATTCATCTCAATATCTTTAGACTCAGTTATTGCAGAGTGACAAACTTTTAGCGGAGTTAATGGTACCTTTTGCTTATTTTCTTATGTTTCTAAGTTGCAATTTGTACATATGTTGTGGTGGATATCTCTTCTAGTTTTAATGGAGGCCTTCTAATGAGCAGCTTTCTTTTAGTCATCAACCCCAATGCCATGTCAAGGGGAGAAAAAACAAACTTTTTTTTACCGGCAGTAACAAAAACAAATCACATATATATGTATATTGAAATACTATGAATATCAATTATTGACAACTTCAATACCAGTAATAAACAAAAACATTAGAGGGGCTGGGAAGGTGGCTTACTGGTAGAGTGCTTGCCTAGCATGCATAAAGCCCTGGGTTCGATTCCTCAGTACCACATAAACAGAAAATGCCACAAGTGGTGCTGTGGCTCAAATGGTAGAGTCCTCGCCTTGAGCTAAAGAAGCTCAGGGACAGTGCTCAGGCCCTGAGTTCAAGTCCCAGGACTGGCAAAAATAAAAATTAAAAATAAATTAAAAAAAACATGGAAAAGGAAATGGTAAATAATGTAGAAGACCCTATTGAGTTTTAAATCAGTAATGGCAAAAGTAGTAATGCTAAAGGAAAGAAATGGTGGAGAGTTTCAGGGAAAGGGGGAAAAAGTAAGAAGTAGCTAGGGAAAGTAAAAATAATAAAGGAGAAACGCATGAAGAAGAAGATCAGAACTGAAGAGGAAAAATACTAAAATCTCAGCCAAGGCAAAATAAGTGTTTTTTTTTTTTAGAAAAAAAAACACTTAAATTTAAAAAGAATTGTAAAAGATTTTATTTGGGGAGGTACACTACTATTTTAATTTGTCAGGTGGAGAGGTTTCGATCAATAGCTGGAATCTCTTTCAGTTTCTGATGCTCAGGCTGATGCTTTATGTGGGCTGAGAGCCAGGTGATTCAAGGCTCAGCTGTGAGCTCCAGCGTTGAGTTCACTTTAGAAGAGGCCTCCCTTGTTCGTGTGTGGAGAGCCACTGATGTTAGCAATGACCTTTATGGACTGTGGGTTGGGCAGGTTGCCACTCTACACGAGCCCTCATTGATACCTCCATAAGTGGAAAACCAAGAGGTGTCCATCTTAGTGTGTCAGAAAGCGAGGGGAGCAAACAAAGTCCTGAGATCTGCCCTGGATGGGGACATGAAGCAGGGGGCGGGGGAGTAGGGAAGGGAGACCAGAACTCTCCCTTCTTGACACAATGCTTTCAGATCCCATCCAGCAGTAAGACAACTGGCTGAGCATTCTCATGTTCAGTCTCTCCAGTCAGGCCCAGGTAATGGGGCTCAGTACTCTCCACAGAGGATGGAGCCAGCTGCTGACCACTGGCCTCTTTACAGCCTGAAAAACCCTTGCTGCTTAACCTTCCCAGTGAACCCATATCTAAACCCCCATGTCCTTCCCTTGACGGCTTCTTGTTTTTCTCTCCTACTCACACACTGCGGAGGTGTGTGCCCAGGCTCAGTGATTTAGGATTAATCCTTGATGTCAGGTAAAATGGGGAGCACCGAAATGCATTTCATCTGTAATGCTAGACTTCCATGCAGGATAGATCACTGTTCCAACCAAATCCCCTCATCCAACTGAAAGCTTGTGAGAGATTTGGCTTGTGGCTCCTTGCACTTCCAGTGTGGTCAGCGGGGCTTATCCTGCGGCCTCAGCTTTCGCTTCCCCAGGGGAGCTGGTTGTTAGAGAAGCTGTGGGCAATTTCCTACTTTTTCCTGTAGAACCTTTCCGGTTATCTGCGGTTATTGGCTGTTCTGGGATCTCTGTCATGATTCCCAGTGCACTTTTCTTTCTCTCCTTAAACAGTCTGTCTTTTGTTATTCCTGACACTTGTCATTCTATGTCATAGGAAGGAAGCTTTGTCATTATTCAGTATTCATTATTATAGATAATTAAGAGTCCATGATATTTGCTCAGAATACTCAAAATTAACTCTATGCTTGAGGATCTGAGCATTTAAACATTTGACCTTGAGCAAAGTCTTTTGTATCTGAAGCCAAAGCACACTGAGAAGATGATAGACTCTGGCTCAGCGATTACCATTATTATTATTTTTTAATCACATTGAAACAAGAGCTGAGCTAGGCTGTACGTCCTGGAGGCTTGCCTTCTCAGCATTATCTCAAACAACTTTGAACCGCAAGGCATCTTTAGGATAAGAACTGAACCACGCTTATGGCTTGGATCCCTACTGTTACGGTTTGGCTATGGTTTGTCATCCACAGACTCACGTGTCTGAAGTTTGATGCCTGATGTGAAGGCATTGAGAGGGGATGATGAGGAATTAGGTCACAAAGGACTGTTCTTAGAAGTATTCATGATCCTCTCAAGAGAATGGGCTAGGCCTCTCACAGGACTAACTAGTTTATTAGAAGTGCAAGTTGTTACAAAGTGAAACCACACATCTCCTTCATTGCCTGCTGCTCTAAGAAACTGTCATGTCATGTGATGCCCTGTGATCAGCTGTGTGGCTGGGCAGCCTGTAGGCTGAGGAAGTGTGGCTGTTTCAGCTTGTGCTTTTCAGCTTCCAAATAGATGAGCTGAAGCAGAATAAGCCTCTTTTCTTTTCTTTTTTTTTTTTTTGG
>NW_012267217.1:54022976-54126885 GCF_000151885.1 Dipodomys ordii
TATTTCTCTAGGAAGAGAGGTAGTGGAATGATTGTGTCATAGCCTATATATTACCTAAATGCTTTTTTCAAGTTTTTTTTTTTTAGGTCCGGTCCTGGGGTCTGAACTCTGGGCCTGGGCGCTGTCCCTCAGCTCTTCAGCTCAAGGCTAGCGCTCTACCACTTGAGCCATAGCGCCACTTCCGGCTTTTTTCATTTTTTTGCTTATGTGGTGCTGAGGAATTGAATCCAGGGCCTCAGGCATGCAAGGCAAGTGCTCTACCACTGAGCCATCTTCCAAGCCCCAGCCTCTTTTCTTTCTATCTATTCTCATTGTTTTGTTACAGCACTACAAAACAGAATAAGATGCCCATTCAAAAGTTTTTAAATTTTTTTTATTGTAAAGATACTGTACTGAGAGGTTGCAGTTACGTGAGTAAGGTAATGAGTACATTTCTTACCAAGCATTGTTACCTCCTTGTTTTTCCCCTACTATCCCTTTCCTCCCTACCTTCTCCACTCCTCCCTCTCCCCCATCCCAAAGTTGTAAAGTTCATTTTCAACATAGTACATTTCACTGTTACAATGGGTCAACTTGTATCTTTGTTTCAGCATGATGTTATTTCCCTTTTCCTCCCCAAATTAGAAATGTATATACAAGGTTCAGGGCACTGGAATCGAATACAGTGACAATAGGGATTATACCATGGGGGAAGAACATACAAAAGAAACAAAAAATATCACACAGTACATTATAAATACATTAAAAACAACAGCAACAAAGATAAAACCGCTTGTGTCCCTATCTTGGGGTTCATTTCGCTTAGCATCATCTTCTATGGTCATATGCACACAGCTTTTGAGCTTTTCTGCTTGTCTGGTAAGATTATCTTAGATGTATACTAGTTATTGAAAATTGGGAAACCATGGGACCTATGTTTCTTTGGCCTGGCTTACTTCACTTAATATAATTTTTTCCAAGTCTTTCCATTTCTTAACAAATGGGGCAGTGTCATTCTTTCTGATGGAGGCATAGAATTCCATTAGATAGATAGATAGATAGATAGATAGATAGATAGATAGATAGATGGATCACATTTTCTTGATTTTTTTCATGTAGGGGATATAAGCCTATGAGTGGAATCTAGAAACACATAAGAAAATAAATAAGCAAGACATGAGATAAGACTAGGACTATTAGGGAAAAGAAATGGGATTTAGGAGGAAGCTAAGAGATGGCACTGGGGTGAGTATGATCAATACACATGTAACGTGTGTATGAAGGCACCTCAGTGCAATTCATTACTTTATACAATTGATATGCACCAGCAAAATGTTTTCTCTTAAAGAGGCTGTAAGCAGTGGGAACTTTTCCTGCTGCTAAATGATTCCTAGGACTATAATTCTTTCTTATCAGAGCTTTGTAAATCCAGAGTATGACTATTGTAGCTCAATTCAAGCATGTGTGCCAAGAGAGGGAGACTCTCCATGTTTCAGTTCTCCCATCAACCCTAGCAAGTAGGAAAACAAATTGTAAGAGGAACAGAGTCTGTGGAGGAAAAAGTAACCAGCATCTATTCTTTATGTCATAGACATAGTGGAGAAGGGGAAAATTCTCCCAGTTGTTTCTGCAGCCTAATAGAATTATTTCAAACTCAAGATGTGGATTTTTTTCCCTCTGTATATAGTTCTTATCTCCCTTTCTTGCCTTTTCCATTGAAATTATACACTATTATATCCTAAACACATGTGTCACTCTTATTTCCTTAATTTTCCTTTGCTTTTTCATACAGAGCACCTTGCTTGCATGTTTTTGGCCATCTTCTTGGGTGTGTTTCTCACTGTCTTATTATCTGTTAGATGGGGATGATAAAATTACCGTTCTCCTGGAGGCCATTGTGGGGGTTAACTAAAGTGATCAATGAAAAAAGATTATCATAGAGTCTGGGACACATGAACTTGATAATTGTTATTTGATATGACTCATTTATTTCCTTATCTGCTTGACAGAATTCTATTCAATTCCTAATAGTCAACTTAACTGCACATTTTGCTTTGAAATATCCTCTTTCTATTCAAACAAATCATTTCCCTTTTTCCTATACCTCCATATGCTTCTGTACTTACTTGTATGGCATAAAGGTAGAAGGTAATCAAGTATCTGTTTCTCCAAAGGACTGTAACTTTTGAATGATGAGACCCATTTTATCCACCATCAAAGAGAGTTCTACAAAAAAATGTTAATTAACATTTGTCAAATGAGTTTTTTGAGATAGTGAATGAATAAATGAGATTCTTTTTTAAAAGATGTTCCATAGCAGGATAAGTTGAGGCTCCTGAAAGTAGGGCTTTGGGTTTTGTTGTTGTTTTGTTTTTTTTGTTTTGTGTGTGTACCAATCCTGAGGCTTTAACTCATGGCCTGGGTGTTGTTCCTGAGCTTTCTTTGTTCAAGGCTTGTGCTCTCTCACTTTGAGCTACAGCCCCACTTCTGTTTTCTGGTGGTTAATTTAGAAATAAGAATCTCATATGCTTTGCTCCCCAGGCTGGCTTTGACCCACAATCCTCAAATCTCAGCCTCCTGAATAGCTAGAACTATAGGTGTGAGCCACCAGCACCAGGCAAGAGAGACAATAGGTTTTGGTCAACGCATTTACATTATGTTTTGTGAAGTAGTTCAAGTTACCACAAACATTTGTTTTGCAAGTACTGTGATTCATCAGGATATAGATGGAATGCATTGAGTTTTAATTGAATTAATCTTGATCTACTTGAGAAGCATGGGAAATATGCACCAGGGAAATATGAGCAAGTCTCATTGTCCAGAAGAGAAGTAGACAAGTAGTTAGAGAAAAGGGAACTATATTTGGCTAGAGTTTGAGAGAACAGTAATTAAGACAGCTATTGACAAGAAAGAAGATTTGGAGAAAGAGAGAAACTCGAGAAGTTTTAGGAACCTTTAAGGTAACACAATCCCTTGCATCTAATGAGGCCCATCTTTAAATCAAATTGCAGTATAACTGATTCCTTGGTTAATGACTTCTGTCTACTCCCCTTGTATAATTCTCATACTTGCTACTGTGGCACGTTCCTAGTCATGTTCCTGCCTTTCCATGTGGTGGTGGTGGGATTTGTTCTAAGTCTTATAGATGATAATATCAAAATGCAACTCCCTCATATGATAAATGTATGCTAATTAAAAATAAAATAGTAAAAAGGAAAAAAAAATTTCAGACTTTAGATTAAGGTGCCTTGACCTCTTCTCTTTTTGTTTCTAGTCTGCCAGGGATTTGTGCTGTGCATGGAGTTCCCTGAGTAGAGGGCATGTTTTTAATCTCATCAGGCTAAATGCCACCACCCACAGCCTCATAGAACATATCTTTCCCAGATATCTTTGCAAAAGACCTGTTGCTTTATGACTCAAGAGTGTGTGCAACTTCATCTTCTGCCCTTGGGGATAGTCCTTCCTTGAGAAGAAGGACTCTTCTTCCTTGAAGCTTTCATACTCTGGGTAATTAATCTCCCAGCCCAGATATGTGTCCACAGAGCAAATCAGAGAAATAGTATGGTCCAGGGAATATGGTTTCTATCTTCCTTGAAACATACAAAATAATTCCTTTGCTTTCTTCTTCCCTTGAGGGACCATGCTATTATACAGAAAGTGAGTGAGTGTTTTTGAGGGGGTGGAAATAGCCAAAATGTAATGTGAATGTTTAGAAAATGATTCTGTAATTTGATGATCTGGTAGTCAATACAGTAAAATTGGTGATTTCCCCATAAGTACAAGGAAAATCTCTATAGGAATATCCAAGGACAAAGGCACAGGATTAACTGCCATAAACTTTACAGTTTATCGGAACATGAATTTTTGCAGAAAGCTAGACAGGATTCCTGATTTAGTACATTACTTAATAAAGGTTCAAAAATCAGACTTTTATCATGCTGGGATGTTTATGAGTTAAGATTGAGGAGCTAAAAGTAGAATAGAGAGAGGAAAATGTGGAAACGAATACATCATATTCTTTTTTGTCTCACATTGTATGATTTCCCAAAGGCTGTATGTACACATGATGTGCATTTTCACCAGCTGTTTGCTAGGGAGAAAACATTTGGTGACTAGTTCAAAAATATCCTTGAAAAGACATCAAGTCCTTACTACATAACTTAATTTATCATGGGATCTTGTTTGTTTCTAACACTAGGCCCTAAAGGATTTAATGTGTGTGGTTGTATAGGTAGAAGAGGTCCACAGAAAGGACAGAAAATTGAAGACATAAAGTGAAATTTATCTTAATCAGAAGCTTCTTTTCAACACTGATCCTTATGAGCAAGATTAAAGCTACTAGTCATAATCATCTAGACCGATTTGATTTCTTGAAACTCTTAAAGAATAATATGAAATCAAATATTTCTAAGATTTCTAAGAAATTAAAGATTTCTTCCTACTAAAAGAAGAAAAGTCACTATTTGACAGACTACTTAATTCTTTTGGGCCTGTGCAGGCCACTGTCCTCTAAATGAAACAGAACTGAACTAGAATTTTTTTTTTTTAAGTCCGGTCGTGGGGCCTGAACTCTAGGCCTGGGCACTGTCCCTCAGCTCTTTATCTCAAGGCTAGCGCTCTACCACTTGAGCCACAGTGCCACTTCCGGCTTTTTTTTTTTTTCTGTTTATGTGGTGCTGAGGAATGGAACCCAGGGCCTCAGGCATGCAAGGCAAGTGCTTTACCACTGAGCCACCTTCCCAGCCCCTGAACTAGAAAGTTAAGTTGAGGGAAAAGGAAGATTATGTGATTGTGGGTCAAATTATCGGGGTTCAGGAAGCTAGTCTTCAGTGTTCAACTGAAACAGAGAAACCCCAAAACTGCTTAGAAGAGGACCCTTCACACATAACTACTTAAATAATTAGCCAGAGTGAAAGCCAGTCATTGGCCAAAAGCTCAATATAAATTTTTGTGTTGAAAGTCTAACCAGAATGGATTCACAACAATTCATGATTCATTTCAACGTTAAATCATGCCACATTATAAATAAATAAATATATATATATATCTTAGATATATATATATATATCTAAGTATTTCATTTTTTAATAGCTTTAGTGTACAAAACCTTCACCTTTTCACAGGAATTAGGCTATGGATTATGATTCTCATTTTACAGCTGGAGAAACTGGGACTTCATGAAGCTTAATCCTTTCTCAATGTCATATGGGACAGTCTTGGATCTGCCAATGTTGAGATCACTGATTTTGGTCAGATGCACTAATTTTTGAATCTTGTTTAATAGTATCATATAGTATGTTCTCTTTTTAAAAAGTTATTTTCTATAGCCAGCCAATAAAGAAGATAGAATGCACTCAGTGAATCTAAGTAATTTTAAAAAAAGAAGCTAGCTTTTCCCCCTCCCTCTCTTGGTTTTACTATTGGAATGAATGGGGTGGGGAATTGAAAATCCATCTGGAAAGTGTCTACTGTTCAGCGGTTCTGTACATCACCATATGGGGCAGAGAACCAGGCTCATCATCTAAGTAAATATTGTTAAATTATTTTCCATTGTGAGGGTTTGAGCCTCATTAGATTTAGAGTGGAAAGAACACCATTAGCTCAGTGTTTATGACTAGCTACTGTTATCCATTTTAGATTTGGCATGATAAATTTAGCAAATAACATTAAAAACAGCTCTTCTGCCTGAAGGATGTAATTGAATTGCACTATAGCATTAAAATATTACAACTGGCTAAAAAAAAAACCAACTTTTTTCTATTATCAGTTCATTTTCATCTGAAAGCTTCTGGATTGGTGGGCCCACTATGATACATATAGGTTGGAAAGTAGAAAGAATGAACTCATTTAAGTGGGTCATTGACAGTGGTCTTTTTTTGTAACAGGTGTTTTTTTTTTGTTATTGTTTGAGTCATTTAAAGTTAATTGCAAAGGCTTGAAGAGTTTGAACAAAATCACAAGCATATTTGTAAAGTCAGTTTTCAAAGAACAGCTTCTGCCCCTTTCATTTACACTTCAACTGGGCACCGTACTTAGATTGCTGGAGGTCTGTTGATTGCACAAGTAATAGGCCACTTGCATTTGCAATTAACCACTCACACCCTTGTTTTTCCTTGCAACCAAGAGGTTGATTATGTGATTGTAGGTATAATAATTAGTACACATGAAAAGAAAAACCCAGCAGAAACCCCTAAGAGTGTCCTTTTATTGAAAGCCTCACATATGAACTAATTAGTTTAGAAGGTACAAGAGATGGACTACGACATGTGCTATATCAAAACACTTTGCCTGCCGTTGAGTTGCTCTTTTGGGTAATAGAAATTTCACCCCCTACCAGTGCCATGTTGTGTTGGCTTTCTCTTCCAGGCTATAAGAGGAAACATTATGTGTGTGTGTGTGTGTGCGCGCACACACACACACACACACACACAATCTATCCATCTTTCAGTATGTCTACTGTCCTTTTGTAAAATGAGTAGGTATCTGCTTCTGCTGATAGAGCAAATGAAGAAAATCAGACATTTTGGTACAACTACTTAGAAAATTAGATAAAACATTTAATGATCCCAAATACATAGTTTAGTTCCCAGGAAAAAACAGACAATGTTCATGTAATTCCCAACACTAAAAGGAAGTAATTTGGATGCTTAGAAGTGACCCATAGCCACAAAATCAGCAGAATTATAAGTCGTATATGACAAATATCACAACATACAAAATTTTAATGCATTAAAACTTCAAACTGGTACCATTTAGGAAAATCACATCAGTTTTAACATTCTTATTCAATTATCAGGTTTGATGGACCATGTGGTTAATGGGTCATGTATATATGGAATCTAACATTTTGCATGCAAGGAAATTACAGAATGTTCACATATTCTGATTCAATTATCAGGTTTGATGTACCATGTAGCAATGGGTCATATATATATGAAATCTAGCATTTTGCATATAAAATGTATTTTCTCGAAAGCCCACGCAGAACTTTTATGAAAATTAGTCACACACTAGGCCACAAATGTTTAAAAAATCCTTTAGATATCATATTAAATTAAATTGAGAAAATGGAAAAGGGAGTGAAAGAGAGAGAAGGAGGAAGGAAGGGGAGGGGAAGGAAAGAGACAGAAATCTTTTCCTATACATTTGGAAATTAAGGAAAACTATAAACTTGTAATTCATGAGTCAGAGAAAATTCAATTTAGAATTCAGAAAAGTGAACCCATTGAGAGCTCAAGGATAGTGAAAGTTTTTGAGGTTCAGATAAAGTAATATTAAGCAAATGTGAAGCATTTAGTACCCATATTTGAGAGGAAGAGATCTAATTTACAATACAAGAGTTAGGGGAAAGTAGACTAAACAAAAGAAAGTTATGTAAGTATAGAAAATAAATTAAAATGAAAGACCAAAAATAACCATCAGTCAAACCAAAAGTTTGTTTTGTGAAAGATTAATAACTGATAAAAATAATAATGCAAAAAACAATTATGAACATGAACAACACTAATCATTCAAATGGGAATGTTATTGCAATTTTAGATCAAAATAATACTGTTGAATGGGTTTAGAATAATAAATGTATAGGTATTTTCAAAGGAAAATAAGGTTTTTAATTACTTCATTACTGACTAAAGAATAGTTAATTAGTAGATATATGAATTGGTAGTAAGACTTTTAGACCCTCAGCTTCATTAGGCCCAGGTGATACTCAGGTGATTTTTATCAAAAAAGTAATTAACACTTTCAGAAAATATCAAAAGAAGGAAAATTTTTGAATAAAACTGAAAAACTACTAATTTCCTGTCACAAAACCAATCAAGCACCATAATATACATATATATACATATACCAATTTGATTTAAAAATGTAAACAGAAAATTATAAATAAGTCTGATAAATTCAGTAGTGTATGTCAAAACATTGTGATAAAGAAAGCTTTAATTAATAGGAGGAGTTTTCAACTTCAATGAAATTGATCATTGCAACAGAACACATAATATTTGAACACAGTAACTTTTTTCTTTCTCTATTTCTCTCTTTCTTTCTCTCTTTCTCTCTCTTTCTCTCTCTCTCTCTCTTTCTTTCTTTCTTTCTTTCTTTCTTTCTTTCTTTCTTTCTTTCTTTCTTTCTTTCTTTCTTTCTTTCTTTCTTTCTTTCTTTCTTTCTTTCTCACTGTCCCTCAGCTCTTCAGCTCAAGGCTAGCGCTCTATCACTTGAGTCACAGTGTCACTTCTGCTTTCCTAGTGCTTTATTGGAGGTAAGAGTCTCATGGACTTTCTTGTCTGGGCTGACTTTGAACTGTGATTCTCTCATCTCATCCTCCTGAGTAGCTAGGATTACAGATGTGAGAAACCGGTAACAGTAACTTTTTTTTTTCTTTTTGCTGGTTGTGGGGCCTGAACTCGGGGCCTGGGTGCTGTCCCTCAGCTCTTCAGCTCAAGGCTAGTGCTTTACCACTTGAGCCACAGTGCCACTTCTGGCTTTTTCTGCTTATGTGGTGCTGAGGAATCGAACCCAGGGCCTCATGCATGCAAGGCAAGCACTCTACCACTGAGCCACCTTCCCAGTGCCTCACAGTAACTTTTTAAAAGAGAAAAATTTCATAACAATTCCAGCAAAGTAACAAAAAGAATTTGATGAAGTTCAAGCTAGTATGAGGAAATTTTCTTAATAAGTTGCAAGAAAGATGAAGTTTCTTAGCTTGATAAAAGGAACCTTCCAAAAATCTACAACAAATACCATTGTTACAGGTTAATTTTAGAATTATGTCTAAAAAGTATTTTCTTATCTTTAAAGAGTTATTCATTGAGGCAGTTTATGAATATAGTGCATCCTGATCAATGTCACCCACCTCTGCTAACCCACCTTTTTCTTTACTTATCTTAATTTTAGGTTATGCATTGAATCTTTTCACCATTTTAAAGTTTATATGTACAATGTGTCTCAATCTGTCATCACTTCACCATTTTCACCCCTCTTTGACCTACCTTTCCCTTATATTTCTCAATTCTGTAGTAAATATAATGAATTCTTGCCTGCATTCTTACTCCTTCTTTCTTCCTTCTTCTACCTCTCTTCTACCCCACTCCTCCTCTTACAAGTACCCATTTCCTGGTACTTATTTCTTGTGCTTTATGTTTTCCATAGGGTCTATTACACTTCAGTTAATTCATTTGTAACCTTTTGCTTAACACTCAGTGTGTTTACTTGTAGATTTGATTTATAGGTACATTCTAACTGCCACAAATAAGGCAAACTAGACAACCTATTTCTTTGGGTCTGGCTTACTTTACTTAATATTTTTTTCCCAAGTCTTTCCATTTCTTTATGAATTGTACAATATCATTCTTTCTGATAGGTGGCTAGAATCCATTTTGTGTACATTCTTGTACAGTACCAAGCTGTTTTTATTACTATGGTTTTGTAATAGAGTTTCAAGCTTGCTATTGATAGTCTTTTAACTGTTCTTCCTGCTAAAGATTGCTTTTGATATTCAGTGTCTTTGTTATTCCTTATGAAGTTTTGAATTGCTTTCTCTATTTCATTGAGGAATGTTGTTAGGATTTTAATGGATATTGCATTGAATTTGTAAATTGCTTTGGGCAGTTTTGCTATTTTTATGATGTTAATTCTTCTAATCCAGGAACACTGAAGGTCTTTCCATTTCCTTAAATCTTTTTTAATTTCCTTTTTCAAATCTCTGAAGTTTCTACAATAGAGGTCTCTCCCATCTTTGGTTTAGTTAATTAGTCTATTGGTTAATTTGGTTAAGTTAATAAGACTATTACAAAGGGTTTTCTTTCCTGGTTTCAGAATTGTTCTTCTCATTATTGACCTATAGAAAGTATTGCTTTTTGTGGGTTCATTTTATAACCTGCTACTTTACCAAAGATGAGGATTAGATTTAGTAGCTTACAGTCTTTTAAATATAGGATCATGTGATGTGCAAAAAGGGATAGTTTTATTTCTTCTTTTCCCTTTATATTTTCTTGTGCCCATTGCTCTTGGTAGGAATTCCAGAACTATATTGGAGAAGAGTGGAGAGAGTGGGCATCCTTGTTTTGTTACTGACTTTGGAGGAAATTTTACGGGTATTGAGGTTTTAGATTTTCATTATTATAATGGTGGCTGTAGATTTTTCATAAACAGTCTTTATTATATTGAGAATTCTTCCATGTATTCTTAACTTCTCCAGAGCTTCTGTTATAAAAGGGTGTTTTATATTGTCAATAGATTTTTTTGCATCTACCAACATGATTATGTGATTCTTGTATTGAACCAGCTTTACATCCCTGGAATGAATCTTGTTTGTCATAGTGTATGATTTTGATTTTCTTTTGTTTAGCTGTTGAATTCAGCTGGCCAGAATTTTTTAAATTGTTATTTAAAAATGATATAAGAGGGGTAATTGGCCAGAATTTGTTTTATGGTTTTTGTCTTGGTTGGTCATAGGACTTGAATTCAGGGCCTGGATGCTGTCCTTGGGAGCTCTACCACCCTGAGCCATGGCACCACTTCCGGTTTTTTGGTGGTTGATAGAACATAAGAGTCTCCCAGACTTTCCTGCTCCAGCTGGAGCAAACTGGGATTCTGAGATCTTAGCCTCCTGAGGAGCTAGAATGTCAGGTATGAGCCACTGGCGTCCAGCCAGAATTTTATTTAGTACTTTTGCATTGATGTCTATCAAAGAGATGGTCTGTAATATTCTCTCTCTCTCTAATGAGTATCTGGTTATGAGATGATTGTAATGCTGGCTTCATAGAATGAGTTTACTAGTGATCTTTACTTTTCTCTTTCATTGAATAGTTTGATGGACATTTTTCCCAGTTCTCGTGAAGGCCTCATACAATTCAACTGTAAATCCATTGGTCCTGGGCTTTACTTGGATGGGAGGTCTTTTATTGTTATCTCAATTTCATTACTTGTTATGGATATATTTAATTGGTTTAAATCCTCTTGGTTCAGTTTGAGTATATCAGGATTCTTCCATATGATTCTCCAATTTGTTGGCCTAAAGATTTTCAAAGTAGTCCCTTGTAATATTTTGAATTTTTCTTGTTTCTGTTGTGATGTTTCTTTTTGTCTCTAATTTTACTTATTTGTGTGAGTTCTCTTCTTAATCACATTTGCTAAGGGTCTGAAGAATGTATATTCTGATGCTGCTAGGTGAAGTATTCTGTAGATGTCTGAGGTCTAGCTTGTCAATATAGTTATTTAGGTCTGTGGTTTCTTTGCTGAGTTTTTGCCCGGAATACCTATCCAGAGGTGATGATGATGGTTTGAACTTGTGTTTGGATCTATATATGTTCTAGTCAAGTAGTGTTTGTTTAATGGGGTTGGGTGCTCTAGCATTCAGCATATAGATATTTAGAATTGTTATATCCTTCTGTAGGGAAGTTCCATTTATTGGAACATCATGTCCTTCTTTGTATCTCTTGCTAACTTTAATTTGAAGTCTATTTTATTTAATATTAGTACTGCTAATCTGGCCTATTAATGGGTACCATTTGCTTGGAAGATTTTATTCCAGGGTTTTATTTTTATTCTGTGTTTATTTTTGTCAGCAAGAGGTGTCACATAGACTGTACATGGATGGGTCTTGCTTTTTGGTTCGACCAGCTGATCTATGTCTTTTAATTAGTGTTAAGTCCATTGATATTTGGAATTAGGACTGAAAAGAATCTGGTAACTCCTGCTCTGTCTTCTGCCATTTTAGGTGCTGCGCCTGCCTCATCTACTTTTACTCTGTTTACCTTGTTGTCTTATAGGGAGCATTTTCCCTGCCTATTTCCTTTTCTTGTTGATTTTCTGTTTAGAAACCTAAAATTTCATATTTGAAAACATAAGAGAAGACTTGAGTAAATGGAAGTTCATGCTTCTTTAGAGATAGAATTCATCTTGTAAGAAGAGTAATTTGTATAGTTTACTTTGTAGTTAAAACTACCACCCAAAGTCACAATATAAATTTAAAAATTCTACATGAGTTTCTTTGTATGACCAAAAATCAGAATAACTACGAAGATCTCAAAAAACACAAGAAAGTTTTTGATTTGTATGACATAAAGCTTAAAAAGTAGAGCTCTAGATAGATTAGTAATTATACAGAAATACAAGGACCAGGAACAGAAAAGAAGATCCAGTAACAGACTTCCATAGAAAGGATAAAGTACATGAAATAGGTGACATTTATAAATCATTGGGGGACAAGTAGCCTTTGCAAAACAATTATACAGCCCATAGAGAAAAATGAAAACAAAACTAAAGTTTGGTCCTTTTTCAGCATACAGAATAAATTCCAAATGGATTAAAAATCAAAAGATGAGAAGAAAAGTATTAACAGGAAAATGCAAGGAAGATTTTTTATAATATTATGATAGGGAAAGATTTCTTGAAAGTTAAAAAGAATAAACCAAAAAATATTATGTTCAGAACACTATTTCTAACATATAATGTCATAAACAAGGGGAAAACACATTGGTTTCATAGTGAAACTAAGTTCTGAGGTAACTGTTACTTAATTTTATGTGTACTTAAGTGTTTTTAAAAATTAAAAATCAAGAAGGGCTAAAAACAACTCAGTGATAAAAATTGAGAATAAGGCAGAAGCGCTAATGACAGGCTTATTTTTTTTTTTTTGCCTCCTATTCTTTCTCTGCTCCATCCTCCATCCAGCTGCAGTATTATTCATACTAAATCTAATCACTCGCCTCTAGCCTGTTCCTAGTTCAGTTCAGGACATGATGCTTTAACTATGCTGAGAGTGTTTGGGACTGCGTATAGACAGAATTATGACTAAGAAGTGCTTCTGCTTCAATCCCAGGGAGGACTTTCCTCTCTTAGATACCATCAAGTATTTTATTGGGCCTGTGACAAAATATCTCTTATGGGGTTGATGTTTTCTCATTTCCATAAGATAGCTCCTAGTCACAGCATGCCAATTTGCTTTTGCATGTTGAAAATGCCTATTGAATGATATTTCAGCTGGTACATTTGCACAGACAATTCCCAGAACCGTTTGATAAGAACTTGCTTGTAGCCTCACCCTATTTTGCAACTGTCCAAAGCTGTCAGCTCAAATAACTCCATGGATGACAAGTAGCTAAGGACTTCATCCTACCAGTTCATTTTCATTACCTGATATCCTTTCCTAAACACCTTGGATTTTTATATAGGTCTGTTCTTTACTAGGTCATGAGGCTGCTGGATGCCAGGGGAAAGCTGAATATATGCATCATATAGGATACTGAAATGACCTGGGCCTTCTTGTTGTGTTACTGTCCATGGACAAAGGAGGTTGAGGCTATTAGTTTACTTTCTGCCATTGAGAAATGGTCTTAAATTACAAACTGAGAAATATTAAAGTTATTTCAGGTTATAATCAGACAAATGCTGCCTTGAAGAACAAGTTCCAAGCTATTATATGTGAAAGAGAGAGAGAGAATAATTTGTTGCTAAGCTCTCTAGCCTACAGTAGTTTTGAGTCAAGGAAGAATCTTGAAGTCTTGTTTTTATGGACTGATTTGGTAGACTTTGGGGAAGTACAGATGTTAAAAGACCATTCAACTCAAGATACTGATTTCTGAAGTCTCTCACTAATTCAAAAGCTTGATCACCAATAAAAATCCCGTGATCCGTTAATGGCAGTGGATGTAATAAACATTGCCCATGCTCTTTCCTGACCTCCTAAGATCACTTTCACCCCTTCTGGGTTCTCTCTTCTGCCCTTGATTTGCCTTTCCCTCCTACAGTGTAATAGTGAACCAATAGAGACTGCTTTGCCTTCTTAGAGTTGCAGAGATGTACCTGAGTGTTTAAGGCCACAGCTTCTCACCTTTAGTGTCCCCTAGCCTATGACAGCCAGTGGTATGACTTTCACAAGCCAACTCTTGGCTTCCAGGAAAATGTTGGCCATTCCAGATTTCTTATGGGGTCAGGCTTCTTTCTGGCCTATCTGACTTCTGCTGTTCTTCCCATCATTTTTGCTTCCTATTTCATGACACTTAAATCTCAGCATCTACTTCTGGGGAACCAACCTGAAATAGAGATGCTTTTTAAGAGCTGAAGTGACCTGAGGGAAAGAGGGACTGGAAGGGAAAACACTAAACAGAGAGTCCTTGTGTCCCAAGGATAGAGTGAGCTACTTAACTGGCTTCGCCTCTGGACCACCTCTAGTTTCTTCTATGGTGGGAGGGAGGCATTATTTTGTTGGTGAACACTGTTTTGCTGTACCTTTCATTAAGCCATGCCAATCGATGCCTTTTGCTTACTTCCGAATGGTCTTCCTAAGTGAATTTAAATACTTATAAGTTTGCTGTTTTCTTTCTCTTGTGACAGACTTTATGATCCCTGGCTTGGTAGATACTTTGGAAACATTTCTCAGATACCATCTGGTTTGGTAAAACATCCATGTTTTATAAGGATATAAACTCTTTACCAGTTAAGGATGTAGTCATCAGCAGGGTGTGTTACTGTCTTAGGCTCACTGGAAGGATTCTGTCTTTGTTTATGGATACACATATTGTAAAAGTTAAAAGCATGACTGGAAATGGCACACATCAAGACAAGATGGTATAGTTTTCCCTAGAGGATCAGGGAAGGAAATTGGAGTAAAGAAAGTTTGTAAGGATTCAGTTGTATGGAATTATTAATAGACTGTAACTATTCTGTTGTCTATATTTACATATCGTTAAGCTGACTGATAGGAACATACATGCTAAAAAAAATAGCAAGGAATTTCTCCCCAATGTTTTTTCCTGATGTGATGAGCTGGAGAAGTACATAAAGGAGAGGCTGTTTGCTGAAGTTCAGTCAGCTGGTCAGGGGATGAGGGCTGATGGCCTTTCTGAGTGTTTGGACCCCAGCCTAGCACTATACAAAGGACGTTTCTGAATTTGTGGAAATGTTTTACATCTGAGCTCTCTGATATTGGATCCACTAGTCCCAAATGACTAAATTATTCAAAACTAAAAAGATGAAAAGTTTAGTTCCTCATTTGCACGAGCCTGTTTTGGAATATTCAAGAGTTGTTTGGGGCAGTCTCATTTCAAATGGAAGCCTCAAAGGACAAATTGTATGGAACCACAGATGGGAAAACTGAGGCCCAGTGGATAGTTATTTATTTAAGTCAATTGTTATGGAGTATCTATAATTTATAAGGCACTGCATTTGCTACTTTGAATGAATTGAGGATGAACAAGGACATTGTCTCTGCTCTTGAAGCCTTGTGGTCTAATTAGGTGGATGGGTGGACATGCATGTATGAAACTACTTGGCTGTAAATGCATATCAGCATGTATATAGAATCTGCTACTTTCTCACCGTACAAATAAACATTTCTGAAAAGTTTGTACAATTCCCCTAAGCCTATGTTTTTCTGAACAATTAAGTTATCTTTCAGGGTTACCAAGGTTGAAAGGATAGTTTGTAAAGTGTATCTGCTCCTCTATTAAACGTATCCCCAAGAGGCATCTTGACTCTTTGTTTTCATTTTGTACTTCTTTTATTTATTTATTTATTTATTGTAAAGATACTCTACAGAGGGGTTACAGTTACATGAGTAAGGTAATGAGTACATCTTAAATGTCGAACATCTTAAATTTAATGTCTTCCAACTGAATTCCTGATTTATTCTGAAAATCTAGTTTCTTTATGGTCTTTCCATCTGGATGAGTAGACCTTCATTAAGCCAAAATCCTTACCTCCCTGATTTCTCTCCTATGCTACATTCAAACTTTTAGTAAATAAGATTGGGTCTAACTTTGCTTTGATCAATTTTGTATACTTGTGATGAACTGAAACTTACTGGCTGAGAGCTCAGAAGATTAGAAAGCACATGGCAAGATTCTAGCATCTGGTAAAGGCCTTCCTGATGGGTTATCACATAGTGGAAGCAGATGATCCAAGAGAAAGACCCCACTCTCCAAATCCCCTTAAAAAAGACATTAAATCTACCCACATGGGTGGAGCCCTCATGTTCTAATCATCTCTGAAAAGTCACTTCCCAATGTGATTATACTGGCAATTACACTCCACATGAATTTTGGAGGAGCCAAACATCCAAAATGTATCAAGCGTCAAGTATACCTCCAAGAATACCAAGTCAGTCCACCTATCACCTTAGTTCTGTGATCACTTGTGGCTCAGTTAATTGGTAAGTCATTAGCTGGTCTTTCTGTCTACACCTCCTGTGTATGTGATATAGTTGGCTCATTTCTTTTCTAAATGTTGGCTGTTTTTATATTGCTGAAATTCAGATTCCCGAAAATCAACAGTATTTTTCTGGAGGGATAATGATCTTAATTTGGTGACCCTTTTCTAAACACAATTTTTATCTTTTGCCCTAAGGCTCTGTGAATTTTAATTCTTTTTGTAAGCGTGCTCAATCCATGAATGAGAGATTATCATCCTTTCTGGAATACCACAGAGAATCAAACACTGAACTATACATTTCTTACAGAATACTTATTTATTCTAGATAGGAGGTATCCTAACTTCACTTTGCTGAGGAATCTTTGAGAAGCAATTCCTATAAACACTCAGAACAATAAAAAAAACATCCTTTTCCTTCCAAAGATTATTGTTGGAGAGTTTCCTGTCACCAAGTTTCTGAGACTAAACTCAGTTCTCTTATACCAACCAAATAAGTCTAGATTTACAATGGACTATGCACTTAGTGAGCATTTATTAAGGATTGACTTCAAGTTGTGCTGAGCTGATTCAGATAAGAATAAGACATTGCCCTTGTCCCCATAAAGCTATTTTCCACTGGCACAGAGCGAAATTTATGCCACTTATTTCATTAGACTCCTTAAGGATATGGTAAGGGTGTTTAGGTCATCTTAGAACACAAAACAGCTATTAATATCCACAGTATGGAAAAAATAATTGTCAAAATGATTTTAAATCAGAGTTCATTTGCACTTTCATTATTAAAGAGAATCGTTTGCCAGTTTAACTAAAATGTTATGGTTTGATAACAGGTGTTAAAATAGAAAACTGTTAATAGTTGATACCATAAAATATAGAGGTTATGAAAATTCAAACACAGTATACATTTTCTCCATGACACTAAAATATTTTTGAAGATAAAAAAATCCTCTCCTTTAAAACAACTAGACATTTGCCTGGGGGTGTGATATATGAAACAAGATCTTATTCTAAACTTATCTTCCCTGGAGAGATATTAAAGAGAAAATTAGGATTTTATTGTGATTGTGTATCTTTGTCATACAAGTTGACAACTTCTCCCTTTCCTCTATTCCTAATATAAATTCCATGATCAATTCAAGGTGTCATTAGTTTCTAGCTGAGGGATATTTTTGAGCCCAAATTAATAACTTCAGGTACCTAGTCTTATTCCTCCATTCCATCCACAAGCATATTTCTCAGTGTACCTCTCTCTCTCTCTTTCTCTCTCTCTCTCTCTGTCTCTCTTTCTCTCTCTGTCTCTCTCTCTCACACACACAGTTCCTACTATTGAAACACAGAATTTCCAAGAATCTCATGGACCCTCAGGTCTTTCCTGAAATGGTGTAAGTCATTTGCCTTTGGGATTTTCAATTCATTCCCGCCAGGCCTGGTTAGAACTTTCTTTCAGTTCTGTGTAGGAGAACAAATTTCAATGAGTTGTGTGTAAAATGATATCAATGCAGCTATTATTTCATGTAATGAAGACAGCTCATAATACATCTGTCTGTCTCAAGGCCATTCAGAGCAATTGTCAATATTATACTCATTTTATGGTTGATTGGTCTTTGTGCAAAGAGGCTTACTGCATATAAATTAAGAAGGAATTTTAACCCACAAAATCCAAGAGAAGTATCCATTAGAAAAACAATTAATTTTTCCTAATGATATGTAGCTTCACATTATTGTGTCTTGTAAATTATAACAGCAAATTAAAACTGAAGTCATTAGATGAGCAGTATTAGGTCTGTGTAGAAGGATGATATTGACTCCCAACACAATGTATTCTGCTGCAGAAGATAATCAATTTTATTTTTTGGCACTCTTGGCAAACAGATTAAAACAAGCATTATGGCAGGAATTCTAATGTTCACCAAATGTTCGATTACTCCCCTATGCTTCCCAGCCTTCCTTACAGTTGGTGTGAGGTCATATGACTCTAGCCAATGAGGATTCTAGCCAATGAGGATCATTGTCACTCACGATGATCCTCATTACAGCAGATTTCCCTGGTGCAGTAATATGAATATCAAATGTAGTCAGATGTACTTGTTTTACAGGACAGGGCCTTCATTGAGTATAGAACAATATCCCCTGCTGCTGTTTCAGACACACAACATAAACAACATATTAACCTTCATAGTGTGATATTACTGAGATTTTGGGTCTATTTGTTATAGGCATATTACTTAATGTCCAGAACCTTCATCAGAAAAATCATGAGTTTTTTTTTCTTGGTTTTTGTTAACTATTCTTCCTAAAACTAAGGAGAGGTTTATCAGAACTAAGGTGTGTGTCTTTTTGCATGAAAAATGACTCTGACATCTAAGCTTATCAGTGACATCACCGCTGAAAGAGTTGTCCTTATGTGCACAGCTTATAAGGATAATGAAATTAACAAGGAAAAAACCTGAAAAGGCATCATGATGAATGCACAATATTTTCTGTCTGATTTTCTTTTCTTCCTTTCTAAATATACTTCACAGATGCAAAAGCACCTGGACAATCTTGAGAATCAAAATTGTGACCATCGAATGTGGAAATTCAGCATATTAACATGTAAAAATATAATGGGATCTGTTTCCCCGCAGCTGTTTCTGATGCACAGTTCATTGTCTGTCTCAATTAGAAACTCCTCTTTTGCAATACCATTTCCTTCTCTGTGGTTGATTTGATCAAACGTCCTATTGTTTAACCCCACAACATAGCTTTACCAAATCAACCATAGTATTGTTCAAAACTCATCATTCATTACATTATTCTTCATCAGGGCTCATGATACTAATATCTACAAAGAGGAACTGAATCTCAAATGAAGCTTCTCTAATCCACTTGACTACAAAGAATCTGTGAACAGTTTTCTTCCCTTTTTATTTTTAAAGGAAAGCAAAATGATTCAGTTCTGTATGGATTATGACAATACCAAACAGATGCAAATAAATATTAAAGTAATATATTTTTGTGTTGGATCGTAGCCCAAATTCTTTGCCCCAGAAAATTACATAAATGCTCCAGTGCGCATGTGGTTTATATTTAAGGTGTAATGAGCTGTTCAAATAGAGAAGGGCAGGCAAGCATATTAAAAATAAGCATCAAATTTTAACAAAGACACATCCACTTAGTTTGCAAATAGCCCTAATGGTTTCAGTTTATTGCAGCTACTTCTACATTACAATATCTTTGGTTGAAACCCAATTTCCAATTTTGGTGTGTTTTAGTGAATCCAAAAAGGTTGCTGTGTATTATTCTCTTATGAAATAATTGTTCAACTATGATCCTTTTGTCAGAGTGAGCACAATCTATACTGAGAGAGTGGCAATTAGAGTAAACAAGTAAGGCAAATGGAACATGATTTTTCTGAGAATGTCTAACCAAGGCCACTGAGTCCATCTGTCCACCAAAGTCTGTCACAATCTATTTCTGATATGTATCAAATAATACATTTAGTAGCCCCTGTGTTCTAATGTCCTTCTGTTTCACAGCTCTGCTTAGAAAGCCTGAGAAAAAGCAGTGATTACACTCTGCCTTATTACTTAAGGTTTAAAGGTGAATGTTACAAATTCATATAACGCACATACACATACATAAGCACATCCCCTCCCCCACCCTCCACCCCCACAACTCACTAGCCTGGCTTTGCTTCACATAACAAACTCATCTTGCTTTTGCTTCAGTGAGTGAATCTTTGTAACCAGGGAAGTCAGCTTGATTCTCAATTTAAAGAAATACTGGCATTGTTGTCTTTCCAAAGTTCAAAGAATAGGATCCATAGTTCCAATAAACTTGTATGTTCTACTTTATAAACTATAAACTGTTAACTTCCCCTGGGGTTTTCCAAGGTTCAACCAATAAAGTGCCAACCAATCTGTTTCATTTCAAGGAAACAGCTAACCTCTGATTTTTACATTGCCTGGGGTTCAGTTATTGGCAATACCACTTCCCTCTCCTAGCTAGAGGCTGGAGGAGTAATTGCATCATTCAAAGGATGAGTGGCCAGTAACCCTTTGAAGTGGCAAGTTTCCAATTTCTCAAAAATGATATGAGACAATGAAATAAAAAAAGTAAGTAGAATGATGATACTCTCAGGTTCTTACCAGTCAGTGCTGTAATTAAATATTAACCTTACTGACATCAGTATTTGTTTGTACTAAATAGTCATTAAGGTGAATTTAAATTTGCTATCATATCAAAATGATTTCTGATCCCTTTGTAGGCTCATATATATCTTGTTATTACTAAAAGTTAGATGAGATACATTGCCTACCTATTGAGTGAAATTTTCTTAATTAACTGATATGTCTCTAGTTTTCTAAAACTACAGTGACAAAAATGAGGAAAGGAAAATTTATAAAAAGAGATTTTACCAAAAAATATAAGAGAGAATACAGTCTAATGAGTTACCTAAGATGAATTTAACTTCCATGATTTGCTTAGACTTTCTTTCAATCTGCTAATTATGAAGAGTCTTTCAGGAGATGGCGTTTACTAGACGTCATCCTGGGTTTCTCTGTAGCACACCTGACTTTCAGATATCCTGCAAGTTGTTGCACTGTCTCAGACAGAAACTCCCTTATTCACTTCCCCTGAACTGGTAGGGCCCTTGACCTGGGGATTTTTATATTTTACAAAAAGGGGAGATTGTAGAGGCCTTCATAAAGCTTTGGCTGCATACAGAGCAGGTGTAGCCCACTAGACGAAGAGGTAGAAGAAGGGCTGGAGAAAGTGAAAAGACTAAAGGTAGCTGGAGAAAAATTCTGGAAGAAGTCAGTGTAAAGTAGAGGGAGAAAAAGTAAAAAATAAAAATCTCCAAAAGATGTTTTGTAGCTTATTTTACCACAAGGAATGGGGGAAATCAGTACTTGGTTATTTCTGGGAAATGGGAAAATGTTCATACGCTTGTTATTTATTAAACTTGTTTCATAGCCTATGTGTCAAACTTGCCTTTCTCCCTGCCTCCCTCCCCCCTCCTTCCCTCCCCCTCCCTCCCTCCCTCCTTCCCTCCCTCTTTCCCTTCCTTCCTTCCTTCCTTCCTTCCTTCCTTCCTTCCTTCCTTCTTCCTTCCTTCCTTCCTTCCTTCCTTCCTTCCTTCCTTCTTAGGCAATACTAGGGTTTGAATACAGGGTCTCATGCTTAATATGCAGGTGCTCTACCACTTGAGCCACACCTTCTCAGTTCAAGTTTTCTATTTGTTTAATGACTAAGTAGTATGCTCATTTAAATGAATTCCAGTGATACATTGTGTATGAAGTTACTAAAATGAAAAAAATACATTTTTTACTCTTTTACTTTTCATTTCTAGTCTTTATCCTTTCTCTCACTTTAATAACCACTAAAATGTATGTATTCCATAATCTTGTTACTCAAAGCATAGCCAGCAGTATTGGCATCCTGGGAACTGAGGGGAAATGAAGCATTTCTGACCATCTCTACTTGAGAAATGAAGCATGTCAGACTTGAGGATTGAAAATATGCATTGTAGTGAGAAAGCCCTGGTACTTCTTCAGCCTGTTAAAATCAAGATGTGCTTTCTGTGAGACTGGAGTCTCATTTTTGTCTCATTGAAATAGTAGGTCTCCCACCCCCAGCTCTGAGGATGTGTGTTATAATAGCAAAAAGCTAGAAACAACAGAAATGCTGTTAGTAGGGGACAAATAATAAATCATAATGTAGTCACAATGAAGAGCAACTGCTTTCCCTCAGTCCCATTCATCACCCCACAGATGCTCCGGACCCATTTTTCTCATGACCAAAAGGCCCACCAATATGATTTTATAAGTGGAAGAAAAATCAATAAAAAATATGTTATTTGGAAGCCTTGGACACAGAACACCTAGGTTCAAGTTTTTCAGTAACTTTTGGCTTAGGGATGTATATTATACAAATTTAGATTATCATCGCAGTTGGTATCTATCATAATGATTTGTTACATAATCAATTAAATGTTCATTTTCACCCTACTATCGCTCTCATTTCTTCCTTTATACCCTGTCCTGGACCCTCTAGTATTCAAATGAGTTTTCCTGAATTCTGTTCAAAAGGAAACAAACCTGCTCCTAACTGCCAAGTTGAGAAATCGTCCAATAACGTGCTCAGTCCAGTCAGGCAGCCCTGTCTGCCTCCATCTTTACTTCAGTTGTTGCTACCTAGAATCATTGTTGAACCACATGGTTCAGAGCACTCTAATCACAAGGCCGTACTGCGCCTGAATATTATTTGGACCACTGTACATTTGCACTACCAATGTTATGCAGTCCTATGTGGGTTCCACACGTTTCGTGGTAAGGGTTTTGTGGTTCCTGAAGTGTTTTTACTACATCTGAGTGGCTGAGATGGGGAGAAGGACTTCCAGCCCAACCAGGTGCTGCGCTGTGGCAGTGTATTTGTAGATCAAAGTTGTGTAAGACAAAACAACTCTCAGAGAGAGAGACTTTAACCTGGTGAATTTCAACCCTGCATCAAGTAGCTAGCTTTATATAATGTTGTTGCCTGGACCCTACTGTTGGAAATCAGGAAGACATCAGTAGTTGGAAGATATCTCAAGATGATTTTGTTTAGACATAAAACCAGGCAGGGAACCAAAAGCCCTTTAAAAGGTCCAAAATGCCTAAAGACCTCTTGCAGTGTCACTGTTCCTTTCTTGCAGTCAAGCCCTGGAGTGCAGCTGAGATCCAATGTGCACATGAAGACTAGATGTGTTTTGGGGGAGTAGCTTTGAAGTGTGAAAAACAGATAACATGCCCTAGAAGCTGGATGGACTGAGATTCTCCATTCTGACCACAACCTGAGACCCATCAGACTTTTCTTCTGGGAAAGCAGAAAAGACTGCAGCATTCAATATATTTTTTTCTTAAAATATAAAGTTATAGGAGCAGTTTGACTAATATAATGTATTTATTTTGATCTATAACATACTGTTTGGTATGCCACAATAAATTTAAAATTAGCTACAGTAAACAACTAAACATGTACCAAGATCATTCTAAGAAAAGCTTTTCTTTTAAATAACCAGAATAAAATTTCAATTTAATATGGAATTCAGATGCCAGTAGAAGGAGCTATTGTTGGGTGGATCAGAGACATGAATAGATGCTTTTTGAGAGATGGATCGGTAAATCCTGGAAAGGGATTACCAAGCTGTTTACAATTCATTGCTTCATTGTAAGTATTCATATTCCTTCCATCTTTTTAAATTACGTCTTGAGTCCAGGAATTTTTTAAAAAGGTCATTCAGCTTTCAGAAAACCATGAAATACGGTGGAAGCATTGTTGTTTCTCTGACTTTAATGTGCTCATTTACACAAAAGTTATAGGGAAATACTTCTGCTTACGCTCTGAATCTGACCTCCTTGTAATCCCTGGCATAAAATAACTTGTCATTAATGACTTCTTGGATTCTCCATGCTCATTGCTGATTACATAAATATTTTCTTAACCTATGATAGCATCCAGTGGAAAAGGATGTTTGCCATTTTTACAATAATAAAATACCAACTGTAAAAACTCGGGTACTTGACTCACTAGAAGATTGACATAGAATTCATAAACCTATTGGAAGAGGCAGGGAGAAACTCACCTGGTTAGTGTTAACCACAGAAAGGGAAGACATTTGGTTCTTATTCGAATAAGAATGAAATAAAATATTGACCTGGTTGTCTTACTGGGTGACTTTTGAGTGTGACTTCAGGTGAAAAATGGCTGATGATTAATATAATTTAATGGCAAAACAAACTTAGTTTAAAAAAACTGTGAACGATTTAAGCTCACTGTTTTTCTAACTAGCTGCTAAATATTTATTTTGCTTTTCACTTCCATTTCTTAAGAAGAGGCTAAGTTTTAACATGGGAGCTGTTTAAGGACCAACTGATTTGATCAGCATTCAGTTTTATGTCAGCATCTTGGAACAATCTGGTTCCTAGCAGTTTTTACGATTATATGGTTGCTATTATATCTCAATCTAGAATTTGATTATATGAATATCATAATCATAATTATGTTAAATAAGAGAATATTATTAAAGGGAGGTTGAAAGAATAACATGTATTGGAAATTTGGTCCCCACTAGGCATCTCTGAATCTGTGCTCATCTTGACCTCAGATAAAGTAAATTAGAATCTGAGACTATTTTACTCCCAATAAACATTTCCCATGAAGTGAAACATTCAGAGAACTTTTTTTTTTCACTTCATGTGTCAGTAGTGGAATCACTTAATTCTCATTAACTTGAGGTTAAAGGGACAGTGAGCCAGTTCTGGAAGCATGCTTATGAAAGATCACTGAGGTTCCTGCCACCCATGAGCCAACAATCCATACAGTATGCCTGAAATTAAAGCATATACTGTTGTGATTTTGAAAGAGCCAAAAAATAATCAAGTCAACAGATTATATTGAAAGAGGGCATATCTTTACTGTGCTTGCTTCTATTAAATAACAATGAAGAATGATTAATAAACTCACAGGCATAAGTCTTATGAATATTTTGATGTTAAAACTACCTTTCAGAAAGCATTTTATCGTAGGTATGAAAGAGCATTCCTTCAACTCATCTATTAGCAACATGAATGAAAACCGAAAAGCTACAAAGAAAAACGTCAATAATTAGAAAGTCCCTGTGGAGTTCTGAGAGGTAAGGACAACTGAATGTGCTCCTACAACTTGAAAAACAACAACAAAAACCAACAAGCAGGAAATCCAGCCCCAGATTTCTTAGGCAGGCAAGGGAATCCATTTTTCTATAGTCAGTTTGCAGCTCATGGTCAATTTATAGGCACCAGAGCATAAACCTCCACCAGGTAGGCTGTTTAGATTTAAATTCTGTGTCTTATGTATATTAAAAGTGAAATGAGGCAAACTGATACTGAATCCATTGTTTACAATCTTGTAAAATGGGGATCATTAGAGTGAATTTAGTTGATCCTTGCTCAGGGATTTTGTATTTGCAAATCTTCACACTTGCTAAAAATTGTAAGTAACCCCTGAACTAATACTAAGTGGTGCTGTAGGGTCACTGCATGGGTAGATGCTCGTGTAGAGTTATAAAAACATTCAATTCCCAGATGCCATATTTCCAACTGAGGTAGAAAAACTGATGACAACGCGTACTACATCCTGCCTTTTCTTGTCTAGCTCTCATGCTCTAAACTCTGTCCTTTCTGAGATATATTTAGTGTCTGGTTTTGTCATTTTAGTAAATTTTCTTTAAGAAAAAAAAATCCAAGTGCTGAAGTATTGTCTTCAACATGTCTTTTTATATATAGGCAAAAATTTCAAAATCTCAAATATTTCTATTTTTTTTCTTTTTTCTCTTTAATTATTTTGTGTGTGTGTGTGTGTTGGTTATGGGGCTTAAATTCTGGGTCTGAGCACTGTCTCTCAGCAATTCAACTCAAGGCTAGCACTCTACCACTTAGGCCACAGTGTCATTCCTGGGTTTTTCTGTTTATATGGTGCTGAAGAATTAAACCCAGGGCCTACCACTGAGCCACCTTCCCAGCTCAAAATCTTAAATATTTCTGGTTCCAAGCATTTCCAATGTAAAACATGTAAATGTAACTCTATGAGTTAAAGAATTAGGATGAATGCTTATATAACTACAGCAACTGGACAATTTCTAGCTCTTATATGCTCTTCTGGAACTATAACTTTTTCCCTCCATAAAGGGAAACTCTTCCATGAATTCTAAAATTATGACTTCTTAGCTTTGCTTTATGGTATGACCAGTGATAGGCAAAATTATTGCTTCTTCAATTTCATATTTTTGCCATAGCTCTTAGAATCTGTGAACTATTTGTCTTGATTTCAAACTTACATTTTAACTTCTAGGGACTAATTATGGTTACTCTCCACTCAAACTGAGGCATAATTCCTTGATGCACAGGTATTGGGAGGTGGGCCTATTGGAAAGAGTTTGGATCATATATTTTTCTTTTTTTCTTTCTTTCTTTTTTTGCTGATCCTGGGACTTGAACCCAGGGCCTGGGACTGTACCTGAGCTTTTGTGCTTAAGGCTAGCAGTCTACCACTTGAGCCACAGGTCTACCTCCAGGGTCATAGAAATAAAACCTTTATGAATAGAGAGTATCCTGAGGAAGTAACCTCTAGTTCTCATGGTACTGAATTAGTTGCCAAAAATACGTTGCTACAAAGAAGAATATTGTCTTTGTCACATGATCCTGCCGGCCATTTTAATATTCACTTCCATTGTGTGATGCCATCAACCATGTTCCGATGCAGCCTGAGACACATGCCACCTGTGGCTGCCTGATTTTGAGCTTCCTACTTTAACAAATGTGAGCTAAATAAACCTTTTCTTCTTTATGAATTTCTAAGTGTCAGGTTTTTCTATTATTATATCAGAAAAGAGACTAAGACAATAACAAAGGAGATGCTGACATGTGATTAAGGGAGGGCACTTTCTGTTGAGAGACCATCCTAGATTATCAGATGGACCTGGTGTCCTTCTAAGTGAAAGGGAGAGGGAGAGGAAGAGGCAGGGGAGAAAGAGTCAGAGAGATATAGAAAGAGATGGAGACGGAAGATGCACCAAGGAGACAGAAGAGTCAGAGGAGGAGATGGAAAGATGAATGTGAAGGTCAGAATAATGTAATTGCTGGAAAGGGTCTTCAAGGGAAAAAAGTATGGAAACTTTAGAAAGGGGAAAGGAAGGATTTTTTCCCCTACAGTCTCCAGAAAACAAATAAAATCACACAAAAACAATTTGCTGACCTCTTATTTTATTTTCATAAAACCCCTTGTGGACTTCTGACCTTACGATAATACCATTGTGCTATTTTATATCACCACAGCTATGAAGGTGTTACAGCAGCAGCAGGTTACTAATCTACCTCCCAACTAGGCATCCCTAAATATTGCCTCTTTTTATTCTTTCTGTAAATTGAGCCCTGGAGAATGACTGTTACTGTCTGGACTTTTCGTCTGAATTCTCTGTTGAACTTGGGCCATTTCTTTTAAGGCAGAAGTCAGACATGACCAGATCTATGTTGTAGAATTTGACCTGGACATCAGTTTTCTGCTCATAGCTTAGGGAGCACAAAGGTTGAAGGTCCTTTATAATAGCAATAATTTTGTTTGTAATAACAATAATTTTTTAAATAAAAATAATAAAATTTAAAAGTTGCGTGGTAATCACATTGATATGCTGAATTGAAACTCTTTTTCTACCCTACTTAAAGATAATAAAAATAGCAACAAGCCAGGTACCAGTGGCTCATGCCTGTAATCATAGCTACTCAGGAGGCTGAGATCTAAGGATCATGATTCAAAACTAGACTGAGCAAGGAAAGTCTGTTTATCTAATTATCTCCAATTAATCACCAGAAAACTGAAGTGGTGCTGTGGCTCAAGTGGTAGAGCACTTGCCTTGAACTGAAGAGCTCAGGGATAGCATTCAGGCCCACAGTTCAAGCCCATGACAGATTAAACAACAACAGCAAAAAGGAAATAGCTAGATCTGAAAAACAACACAAAACAGTGGAAAGTGAGAAGGGAGGCCCACAACTACCAGAAACTGTAAAAAATTAAAACGCAAATATATGGAAGGAATGAGAAAGTAACCAAGAATAATTTCAAGTATTTTAGCTTGGGAAATGGTTTGGGGCAATGGTGATGGGCACTAGAGGAAGAGCCAGTACATGAACAAAGAACATCTTGAATGTCTACTTGAGGCTTCAGTTAGTGTATTTTGGAAGATATTGAGAATTTTCACCTATGGCTAATATTTTAGCTGTAAGGTTGACCTTGTTTTTTAGGTCATGCAGATGGAGAGGGAGCAACAAAAACTCAAATGAATGAATCTAGTCTTACATACAATGGAGATATCCTACCTGATCTTCAATAATGGATAATTACTTTGTTGTTCAATGGAAGTTAATTTCTACACCCCCTTTCCTGCTCCTATCACATAATAGGCGCAATTATATCTCTCACTCAGGGTGATATAATTAAATATCATCCTTTGTGGCAGTGCATTTCGAGAGTTTTCTTAGGCAGCTGATTTAGGAACTTGTCAGGCTTATCACACAATAGATAAATGTTTTCTTCATGTAGCTTAATATAACAGGATATCTGCCTCTGAACGGGAGTGTTTCCAGAGAGTCCGGGCAAACGGTCCGTTTATTGTATCTGACAGCTTTATTGCTTTATCAGTTATTTGCCTAGGGAGGATTTTATTATATGTAGAGCACTGACATAAATTATGGGGAAGAGAACTGATTTTTTTCACCTAGGTTTGATTCATTTTTTATTGTTTGCATGTGCTGAGTGTGAGATTGCACGTTTTCTCCTAGTGTATTTATTTAGTTTTACAGTTATTGTCCTGGTTCTACAAATACTGGTGTTTGCTTCTCAATTCTTCTACTTTTGTATGTGTTTATGTGCCAGCACCAAGCCATACACACTTGTATAGTTAAAAACTAAAGTGTTGTTGTAGTATATATGAGTATAAATAAAATATATGGTTAATAAGATTAAGTAAATTAACTCCAAGGAGAGTTCAAGAGTTCTCCATTTCAAAATTAACAGAAGTGATACTACTTTTCCTTCTGGTAGTCAGATGGCAAGGCAGGAATAGAGCGTGATTGGAGAAAGCCCATGTAACTCATCACAGTCAGGTAGAGCCGGGGATTCCCAGGATTCTGTCTCACAGGAAGGCTAAGAGCCTTTCTCACTGGGGACTGGATGCGGAAGTGTGCATCTGCACGGTACTTCTGGGCCTCAAAACCAACAGGAGTAGGAAGAATGTTGGTAGAGATACTAAAAAAATAATATCTTCACCCTGGAGGGAGATGGCAACAGATTTCAGAAGTCACTCATTGGAAGTTGTAGCAGTTACTAGTAACCATCTACCCAGAAACTCTTGGATTGTATTTATCAGTCTTTAAAAAAAAACTATTATTATCTTTAAGTAGTTGTACAAAAGAATTGCCAGTTAGGCAAGCAGTTTATGAATACAGTATGTCTTGATCAGTGTCGCCGGTTTTGTGGGTCCATATAAACCTTCAGTATTTCCCTTAGGTTCCTGAAATTATCAAACTGTCCACCCACTTCTCATCTTATAACCAGTGACAGGCAGGTGCAGGGATAAAGCAATCCAGCTTCTTTGTCTTGAGATGAGCAAGGGGAAATTTATAACTTCCCTTGAGATCAGGTGGAGGCAGGGCTTACCTGAACTTACCTTTTCTTGACTTTTTCCCTGTCTTCTCTTCCTTCCCTTACTGGTGTGCACTTCTTCCTGAGCGTAACCTGTTAACTTGCATCTGTGTTTTAAACAAACTATTTCTATTTCTTGTGTATAATCAGAGTAACGGGCTTTTATTGTGGTTATGGGGCTTGAACTCAAGGCCTGAATGCTGTCCCTGTGCTTTTTCACTCAAGGCTAGCACTCTACCACTTTGAGCAAACAGTACCACATTTCCAGCCCTTTTTGAGCCTTTTGATGAATTGAGATTATAGGCATGATCACTTACTCTCATCATTTACTCTTTTCCCTTTCCCCTCTCTCTCCACATTTCTAATGAACTCCCTTTTACCTTCTTTCTTTCTTTTTCTCCATAAATTCCACATATTGGAAACAGAGTTGTCTTTTTTTTGACATCTGGCCTATTTCACATAAAATGATAACCTTCAGTCCCATTCCTTTTCCTGGAAACACTGTTTTGTCCCTCATTACAGCTGAATAAAGTTCTGTGTATATTACAATTTCTGTATGCATTCATTCGTTGATGGGAACCTAGGCTGATTCTATAATTTGACTATTATGAGTGGGTGTCATGATAAAAATGGGTATGAAAATATTTCTATGGTAAAATGATTTAGATTCTTTAGAGTTTATATCTAGAAATGGCATAGCTAGCTATTCTGTTAGTATTATTTTTAATTATTTATTGAATCTTCATAATGATTGCACTGGCAGCAATAATTGACATCTCACCAACCAAAAGGTTCCTTTTTCCTTGCATCATCCTTGAAAGCATTTATTGTTTTTAAATGATCTCTCTCCTGCTCTCTCTCCATCTCTCATGGTTTGTGGTACTGGGGATTGAATTTAGGCCTTGTACTTGGTAATCAAATGCTCTACCACTTGAACCATGACCTTTCTTCCTCCTCCACACATTCTTTAGCTTGTAGTTACTTTTCAGGCTGGGTCTAAACTCAGGGCTAAACTCAGACCTAGAGCCGCCTACTTAATGCCTCTTGGCTATTGAATGTGAGAGATGCTTACTACCACAGCAAGCTTAATTGATTGAGATGAAGGTTTGCTTATTACAGATGCTTCTATCTTGAGATGTTACTCAGAAATTTTTCTGTGATCATTTAGAAATTTTAGTTGTTACATTATAAGGTCTTTAGTCTACTTTGAGTTTATGTTTGGACAGGATGAGATATGGAATCTAGTTTTGGTCTTCTACTTGTGTAAATCCTGTTTCCTCAGGACCATTTCCCTAATGTATGTGTGTGGTTCCCTGATCAAGAATCAGGTGGCTGTAGCTATAGGAGATTATTTCTGTGTCCTCTATTCTAGTCCATTGGTTAACTTGTTTTTCTGTGTCAGTTCCATGCTGTTTTTCTTGGCTCTGTAGTAGTTTGAAGTCATTTAGAGTTTCAAGATTGTTCTTTTTGCTCTGGATTGGTTTGGCTATTCAAGATCTTTTGTGTTTCCATGTTTTGTTTTGTTTGTTTGTTGATGGGGGGCCTGAACTCTGGGCCTGGGTGCTGTCCCTCAGCTCTTCAGCTCAAGGCAAGCACTCTACCACCTTCCCAGCCCCTCCATATAGGTTTTTAGGATTGTCTTTGTTAGTTCTCTGAAGATTGTGATTTGAATTTTAATAGGGATTGTTTTAAATTTGTATATCACTTCAGATAATACTCTGTTGATCAGTAAACATGGGGATTCTTTTCATCGTTTAGTGTGTTCTTTAATGTTTTTCTGCTGTGATTTTAATTTGCATTAAAGAGATTGTTAACATTGATGGTAAAGCTTATGTTTAGGCATTTTGTTTATTTTTTTGATGTTATTTTGAATGGGATTGTTTTCCTTGCTTCTTTTACAGTGAGTTCATTATTGGTATATATAAAAGCTAGTGAATTGTGTACACTGTCTTAGTATTCTGTTACTTTACTGAACATGTCTATCATATTTTTGATTCTTCCACTTGAAACTTTCTGATCTTTTTTTTGGGGGGGGAGCTCTGGTCATGGGGCCTGAACTCTGGGCCTGGGAGCTGTTTCTCAGCTCTTCAGCTGAAGGCTAGCACTCTACCACTTGAGCCACAGCGCCACTTCTGGCTTTTTTTTTCCTGCTTATGTGGTGCTGAGGAATCGAAGCCAGGGCCTCATGCATGCAAGGCAAGTGCTCTACCACTTCCCAGCTCACTTTCTGATCTTTTAAGTTTTTATTTCATTCCAATACCTTATTTCTTTGGCTAAGATTTCAAGCACTTTACTGAAAGAGAATGATGATAGTAGACAACTTTGTCTCATTCCTGATTTTAAAGGAAATCCTTTCAAGTTTTCCCCATGTAGTATAATGGTAACCACTGGTTTGCCCTATTTATTGGATGTGATTTTATTAGTTATATCCTTGATTTTACCTGTGTTTTGTTTTACAATTGTTGGTTTGCATAACTTATAGCTTGGTGTGAAGCTGACCACAGGGAATGATCATAGCAATGTGTTGCTGTATTAAGTTAGCAAGGCTTTCATTAATGATACTTGGATCTGTATTCATCAAGAAAATAGATCTATAATTTTCCTTTTTTGTATGTCCTTGTCCAGTTTGTGTAATGCTAATTACACAATGTAATTAAAGGGTAGCACTTCTTCCTTTCTATTTCAGGGAATAATTTGAGAAGAAGTGATGTTAGTACTTTTTGAAGATTAGAATTCTGCAACCGAATTTCCATCCAGTCCTGGAATTTTCATTGCAGAGAGATTCTTAATTACTGCTTTAATCTCATTGTTTGTCACAATCTCTTAGATTTTGTATATCCTCTGGGTTAATTTTGATATATTCCTTTAAGTATCTTTAATTTAATCATCAATTTCTTTAGTTTGTACTTATCTTGGACATTCTATATTTCTTTTCAATTTTAAAATATAACTGCTGCATACAGTAATATAGGCTGATGATTATGTACACTCAAAACCTGAATATATCATTGTGTATATTTCCTGGCTTTCAGAGTTTCTTTTGGGAGGTCTGAGATAACTCTGATTGGTTATCTTTATACAACCTAACACATCTCTATTACAACTTTGTTTTTTATTGTTGTTGTTTTGTATACTTTGCACTATAATGTGACATGGAAAGGTTCTTTTCTGGTCATATAAATTAAGGATGTCCTAAATTCCCATGTATTTGGTTGTCCATATCTTTCCCAAGATTTGGGAGATTTTCAACTGTAATTTCACTGTACATATTTTCTGTGCCTTTATTTTGTAGCTCCCCTTCTTCTACCCTAAACTTTCTTAGTTTTGATCTCTTTAAGTCACATGCCAGAGTTCTTTAGTATTCATGATTTCTGACTTTTTAATTATTTCAATCTGAATGTAATAATTACTTAAGCTTGTCTACCAGTCCTAGTATTTTTCCTACCACTTAATCTATTGTTGATATTATAACTAAATTAAAGATTTACTTATTGAGTTTTTTATTTCCAGAATTTCTTTCCCAGAATTTCTCTTTGAGGAATATTTTTTCAAGTTGCAGGATTATTATCCAAGGTTTGAATTGATATCCTTAATTTATTCATCCATTCACTTGAATTTTGTTGAATATTTGATTATTTAAGACTGTATTTGCATTATTTGGCATTTAACTCATTTCAATACTTGTGTATTTGTTATTGATCTTTTGAAAGAGTCATCTTTGGCTTTCCATAGGTTGTGTGTTTCTCCTTTGCAATATGAGCATCTTTTTGATAGATACTTAATTTGAAGGATTTTAATTTGAAGGTGATAGCCTTCTATGTAGATTTCAGTCCCTACTACCACTTAGAAAGAATAAAGCTAGCAACAATTCAAAATAAGTCAGATATTTAAATGTAGGAATAAACAATTTAGAAACACTCACTACATCCACAAAACAGAAAAGAAAGGAGATAAGATACATACAGTATGAAACAGGAATTTAAAAATTAAAAAACTTGAAAGTATTAATATTAACAGAAAGAAGGGAAACAAAGAAAGACTAAAAGGAGAAGCAGCAGGTAGAAAATGTGAGATGCAGGCATAAAGCAAATACAGAGCCAGGCATTTTTTAAAAGACCACTTAATATATACTTCTTGCTTAGAAGAGAGATGCTCCACACATACCCTGATCCCCAGGCTTGTTTTGTAATATTTTTATTGTGATGGAGCAGAGGAATCTTGAGTCAAATTCTTCTCTGAACTCTACATAGTTTAGACAAGAAATGATGATTTACATTCTTGGCTCTTTTGTTAAAATAAATTCTTAGTACCATATTGATTCTTGGGATGGTCCTTCATTTACTCAGTGGATAAGGGAAGTATTGGGAACTTGGAGACATATAAGAGCTAAGGCATCTGTGTTTCCTGACTGAAAAGATTTAATTTTAAGACCACTCTGGAATTCTCATCCATGGAACCAGTGAGAAAATTAGTAAATGGTTGCAGAGCTCTCCTCCAGCATCCATTCTCTGCACAAATCAAGAATTTTATATTTTTAACTGCATTTTTTATGGAATGCCAGATTTGTGGAACTCATTGAGGATTTCCTTTTCTAATTTGCTTAAATGAGAGAATTTCTTCCTCTTTACCATTTTGCCTAGTGACTATAGTTTTCCCTATAAATCTGAAGTTTGATATTTTTTCATTTTATTTTTTTCTGGCTACTGTATAGCATTGTATTCTTGTGCTTTCAACACTACCATCTGTCTCTGATCTTTTGTGGAGAGGCAGTAAAGTGGTGGGTGTTTTTATCCACAGCTTCCTCATCCCTAATTGCTTGTATTTGAATCCTGAGTTTAGAATATCCTTTTAGCATATTTTCCTCATGACAATCAGGAAGTCAACAGATAAAGCCATAGTATTGCAAGAGGAAGAATAATAATGAGTGTGGCTTTTTTGACTGAATTTTTACTTCTTTTCTATTGTCAGTTATCTTACATATAGATTTTAATTATTTCAGAATCCAGTGGGATATGTTATCATCTCTCTTTTACAGCTAAAAAAACAGAGGTTTGGAGACATATATCACCTTAGTCGATATCATATAGCTTAAAAAATAGGAATTAGGTCTTTAGAGAGGGGTCAGTATAAACATAGATTTTAGGATTCTTATCTTTATCTTCTGCATTCCAACAAGAATGAGTCTTGCTCTGATTCTACATGTGAAGTGATATTTACCTGCTGAATACATAAAATCTCAGGATACAAAGGAGATCCAATCACTCCATTCATTGATTCTAGCTATTGTACTTTCAAATTAATCATCTGTGGTTATTAAGAAGCTTAGGAAGAATATGGATGGTGTGGTTCAAATTTAATACTATTAAGGGCTGGGAAGGTGGCTCAGTGGTAGAGTGCTTGCCTTGCATGCTTGAGGCCCTGGGTTTGATTCCTCAGCACCACATAAGCAAAAAAGAAAAAAAAAACAAATTTAATACTATTAGTAGAACAAAGAAAATAGTTTTTAGTCTCCAATACACAGATGTTAATTATATTTACTGGTCACATTGACATGTCAATGAAGAGTGAGGAAGATGTTGAACATGGGGAAAAACTGGTGTCTGGGAAGAAATCTTGGACTTTCCAAACAAATTGTCTCCATAGATGGCCTACGTACTGGGCCACTTCAATATCTATAATATGAACGATTTCTCATTATGCACAAATTTATATATATGTATATATGTGTATATATATATATATATATATATGGCCAAAGACTAATATACTGCATGAATACCCTATTTAACAGGAAAGTTCAAGATGTTTTCTTCTCCATATAAATGTTGTATGGCTACAGAATGTCAGGCTGAGTCACAGTATCTGGCTTCTAGTCTAACTCTCTCATTAGAAAAGATTTTTAATCTTGAGAAAAAAAATTTATTTATTCCTCCCACAACCTTGACTTTAGTATTTCCTAGCTGCCAAAATAGCAGGCAGGTTTTGGAAAATATGTCTTGTCCGCTGGGACCTTGAACCTTCTTTGTTGGATGAATATATGACATTAATTTTGCTATCTATGTGTGTGATTCAGAGCCTTCAGTAAAAATTTTGTAAGTATATTTCATTATTTTCTCTAAATTATTTCAAGTAATTCATTAATGCATAAGCTAATAGTGGCAGTAAAAAGTGCACAAACCATGAGAATCCAGCTCAACGAATGATCTTAAAGTAAACACAGCCACACTACATTACTTTTGTTGAGAAACAGAGCGTAGTAGAATCCTGGAAGTGTTCTCATGCCTTTTCCAGTCACTAACCAACTCCCACATTAAGAGGAACCACTATCCAACCTCAAGTATCATAGCTTAGAAATGCGTGGTTCACATCTGCTTAAATAGAAGCGAACCACATCTATTCATTTTTGGTCAGCTTTCTCTCTTTCCTTCAGCAGTCTTTGTGAGACTCGTGCACATTGCTATGTGTAATTTCAGTTTGTTTGTTCTGTTTGTTATGTAATAATCCCATTGTATAAACATGCTTTAATTTATCTGCTTTGTTGTAGAGGACCGTTTTGGGCTATTGGTTTGTTGTCAGGTTTTTGGGGGGTTTTTTTGGTTGTTGTTGTTTATAATACCAGAGGTGTTTCATGAACATTCTCATTTCTTTTGCTGAACATGTATATACTGAACATAGTATATACTAAAAGACATTACAGGTCCTAATGCATACTTGTATTGTACTTTTTTAAATTAACATTGCCAAATAGCTTTCCAAAGTGATTTTATAGGGACATTTCACTTGAGTATATAAAAAAAGGCTTAGGAAGTCTCTGGGAATAGGAGAATGCCTCTCATTTGGTGAATTGGTGGGATTATTAGTATATATTATGCTACAAGTGAGTACTAGCATTGAGAAATGAAGAAACCACACTTAGGACCAAAATAATTAGGACCTCTAGAAGGCAAATGAATCTGCTAGCTTACACAGAAGGGTGGTGGCAAAATGTTTGCAATTCACTGGGGAAAGAAGCTTCACAGGAGAGAGGCCATTGTCTGACTTTATGAGGGACTTGGATCCTGGACCTTTGTGTAAGTGCTGAATGCCTGACCAAGGGTCCTGCCCTCTTTTGGAAAGGAGAATTGTCCAGAACTGGCTAATGAGCATGACAAAAGCAAGTACAGGCAGGGAGAGACAGGTGAGGATGGCTCATAACTGCATATTAAAAATCTATGGTTGCCCATTAATCTGTCTGGTCTGAGAATCAGACATGTGGTTTAGGACGTAATTTGTAACAAGTAGCAGATCAAACCATTAGGGTTCTAACTGTTCGAGAATATTCCTTATGCATTTCACTTTCACCTTAATTGCCTTTACTTCACATGGTTTCTATAATGTAGGGTGAGTAATGAGTTTCTATTTACGTAGAGTGAGTACTTTGCAAACAAAACCAAGACAATCACTGAGGAGAGTCTGGGCACCATGAGTCTTGGAGCCCTTCAGTTAATACTGCAAATCTAGATTTTGGCAAAAAAGCAGTGGTGGAGAACAACTTTTAAGAAGAAAATATTAGCAGCTAATCTGAACTAGATTGAGAGAAGAATGGAAGCCCAGGTAGAAAATAGTGAGTGGATTTTCTTCCCTATTCTTCTGTTGATTTCTGCATAATTCTCAATATATATAATTAGGTATTTGTAACAGACTCTTAAAATATATTTCAAGTAAATACAAATATCACTGAGTTTCTATTTATTAGAAGTCGATGATGATTGCATAACATCTATGTATACCTATAATAACCAGGCAACTATGAACGCAAATAGCACTGAATTGTTTCAGAGGGGTATTAATGAAAAAAGGGTCAGACACAGGTGATTCATTCATTTCTTGGTCCTAGGCCTGCCTCTAACCTGGGCAGAAAGATTTTGGTGGGGGGGGGGGGGAAGTAGCACTTAGAGCTGAAATAAAACTCTATAGGTATGTACTTTCTCTGGTCTTATCCTTCATACATATGCATCTTTTAGGGTCTTCCTGCGGGAGATTATAGTAAAGGACAGGATCTTCCAATGGCTTTCTGCCATGTCTTACAGGATGCCTTCCTTCAATGCAAATTTGATTCCTTCCTAAAATATTTCAAACAGTGTACATTCCTTTTTAGAGAAATTTTAAATTCATAGAAAAATTGAGTAGGAAATACAGATAATTCTCATATGTCAGGGAATACATGCATACGCCCTTCAACTATCAGCATCACAGACCAGAGGTAGGTACATTTGTTATAATCTGCACTGACGCACCATTATCACCCAAAGTGCTCCGTGGACAGCAGGTTTCATTCTTGGTGTTGTATGTTCTTTGGATTTTTTTTTTGACAGTACTCAAGTTTGAAGTTGGGACCATTCAATTGATAGGCAAGTACTAGCAATTTCTCTTGTTGTTGTGAATGAATCTTTTTATTGTCATCATAATTTTACCTTTTCCAGAATGCCATATGGGATATTATTTATTGTTTAGAAAATGAGCTGTCAAGCTATTAGAGGACACGAGGTACCTTAAATTCACCTTACTAAGTAGAAGGAGCCATTATGAAAAGGGTGCGATCATATGGAGAGAGTAGGAGGGAGAGAGGCCAGTAGAGAGGAAAGGAACGAAGAGCGAGAAAGAAAGAACGAACGAATGATGATGGTCATGACATGGAATTGAACCATAGTTCATTGACGTGATGCTTACTTGAAATTTTTTTCCTCTATTTTATTTTAGATTTAAAAATATGCCTTTAAATTCACTAGTCTTTTGTTCTCCAGTGTCTTATCCATCATTAATCCAGTCTAGTACAGCAGTTTTCTCCAGTGGAAGTTCATTTTTATTTAGTCTTTTTGAAACATTTTCTTTATTTTTATTTTCATTTTGGAGCATATAACCAACTACCATAATAGCTTGTTTAATGTCTGCATTTGCTCATTTTAATATCCATGTCAATTTTATTTTTGTTTTTTTTCTCCTTATCATATATCTTTTCTTTTTTAAAAATCTAAACGACAGATATTACAAGTTTGACCTCATTGAGTACAGGCTATTTTTGTATTCACATACACAGTTTTGAGTTTTGTTATAGGAGATAGTTTGTTCCTTGGAAACGATTTGGTTTTCAAATCTTTCTATTTAGATTTTGTTAGGTGAGACCAGTATATAGGTGGCTAGTTACTCCTCCTTTCTACAGTAGCAACACATTTCTGAAGAGTCTACCTAATTTTCTGCAAATTATGAAACCTATTTCCAATGTAGCTAGTTGGTCTAGTCTCTGTTCCATGCTCTTTGTAAGAACCACACACCGTACTTCTCATATTTCCAAGTGGTCCTTTCCAGGCATTAGTAGTTTTCTCACAGGCATGTATTTGATCAACAATACTCAGCATTCTCCAGGGGGGATGCTCTGTTGATCTCAAGCTCTCTCTGTGTGAAAGGCCTCTTCTCCAATACTTCACATGTGAAGTCTGGACACCTTATCCTCTCAAAACTCTCAGCTTTCTTTCTTTCTTTAAACATCTCAGTGTGGTTAGATGCTACCTGGCTTTGCATTATCTCAAGGTTGAAAGCAGAGCCAAACATCCTATTTGGTCCTTGTTTTTCAGAGATCATCATGGCTTACTTCCTAATGCTCAGTGCCTCAAAACTCTTTTTTTTTCTTTTGTTTGTTTTGTTTTTGGTGCCAGTCCTGGGGCTTGAACTTAGGACCTGCATACTGTCCCCAGGCTTTTTGCTCAAGGCTAGTGATCTACCACTTGAGACACAGCTCCACTTCTGGCTTTTTTTTTTTTATTGTGGCCATTGTTCATTGGGTATGAATCTCTTGGTCTTTCTTGTCTGGACTGACTTTGACTAGCAATCCTCAGATCTCAGCCTCCTGAATAGCTAGGATTACAAGTCACTGGTACCTGACTTTATCTCATTGTTTTCTATATTTAATTCTGCTTCCTTGAATTTTTTCAGGTGGGAACATAAAGTGTATCTATTATTTCATTTTGTCTATAGACAAATGCTCCCGACGATTTAATTATTTTAACTCATTTCTGAGTCCTCTTCACTTATTACCATGTTCTGATCCTACTAAATCATTGTGAGTTGAAGATCTTATATTCAAGAAAAGAAAACTACATATGTACTTTTTTATGTTGTAGATATGTGAGAGGACCTAACATGCTTCTTAAGAAGGCAAAGAACAATTACCCTTTTCTTATTTGTTCAAGAGTTTCTATTCAAGGCAATGCCCTTCTTCTGGGTTCTTCATAGCTCTTTGAGAAATACCACCATTTTTCTTTGAATTAGAGTTAAAGGGGGTGCTTATAGGAAAGTATGAGAATATTCTGAGAATATTCCTCTGGCTTTATATTCACCTCTATTGGGAAAGCCTGTTAAAAACATTGAACTTTCCTCAAAAGCCATAAGGAAACAGTTTCAGTATACTGACTCTACTTACATGACAGCTATATACAATGATGTCTTCCTTTTATGAGCATATTTTCTAGGGGGATTTGTGTAGTCAAACAATGATAAAAGTAGATGAAGGATGTCACCAGCATAACACAGAAAAAGTAATTTCCAATGCAACACAGTTCTTATCTCTATAGTCAATATTAGGCATATACTCATGACTATTCCATCATGTTCCGTAAAGTGGTAAAAAAAAAATGTAGATTCATCTTGAAGTGAAAGACCAGTGCAGCTATACTGTGGTACAATATAAGTGAGATGAATCATGGAAGAACATCTACTTTAAGCAGCCATTCTGATTAGTAAGGGTCCTCCTGATGAGGTCAGAGGATTGGAGCTAAATGTACAGAAGCCTCATTGTTTCTCAGGAGTGGTGAATGATTGGCCCACTTTGCAGAAAGTAAAAACTCAGCTAGTTACTCTAAAAGTCTAAGCAGAGGATTAACAGTAGCATGGTACTTGCCTTTTTAAAGGAACCTCAATTGTGAGGTCAGTATTAGTGATGGGGAAGGTGTTGATTGATCAAATTGACAATTTCATTCCTATGGTATCCCATAACTGGAAAGATTATGGTATTTAATAACTAGGGAGCTTGAAATGAGAATGAATTGTGATTCATGGCAGAGAAGACAAATGAAGTGTCTTGGCAGAATTATACAGGGAAGAAGTTTTTGCCAAAGCCAAGGCAGTTTCCCACAAGGTTTTGCCTGGTCAGTATTAACATGTTCTCCACATGTTTGATGTACTCAGCTAGAAAGTAACTAAGTCCACATAAAACATATTTGCTTTCATGACTCCTAATTACCCATGGATACTAGACACAACCTTAACAACATAAGCAAGCTCAAATATAAGCCTGAAGCATTCTGGGAAGGTACAACCAACCCAATTGCTAATTCTAGAAGGAAGCATTTGTGTTAAGGGGTATTGTGGTTGTTGGAAAATACAGTAGTTAGAAAAACAAGGGCATGATTCTCATGGCACTTAATTCTAATGTGACTGTTGAAACCTGCCAAAGGCCCAATTGAAATGAGTAAAATTAAAAAATAAGCAAAGAAAAAATAGGACTCTTACTTCTTCAAGAATATAGTCTTTCTCACAGGTCAGAGATTAACAAAGAGGCCTGAACATATTTGGCATTTTATTTACACGATCCTTTTGAGTATGTCCTGTCCCCTCCTATCCTTTGCAGATGAGAAAATATAGTCATTAGTCAAATTGTGTGGGTCGTCTAAGATGGAGAAGTGTGGGATCAAATCCAAGTCTGTGCGATTCCAGATTCTCCACTGTCCTTCCCATCATGATTCTTGCTTATGAAGGCTTCTTTTCAGAGAGCTTTCCAGCCGGTTCCATCTCAAGCCATGTCTGTGGGAAACCTCTGACTTGCTCCTTGGAGAAAGCATCATGATTCTGGAGTCTGCAGTCTGCCTTACAGGGCAAAGAACACAAAAGAAGCTGAGGCAACTGGAGCACATCCTTGATTCATCTGCGACCATTTCTCCCTCCTCCCTGGGGGGACTGATTGCGGCCTCTGTGTGTCAAGAGGACTTGGCCTTGGTTCATTTGGCCTAGAAGCCATCCAGGCTTGGTGTGGATGATTCATCAGGAAATGAGACTCCCTCTTGCCAGTAGTTTGTAGAACAGTGGGGGCTGATTTGGAACTTTACCAATCACTTCTAGAATAGAAGTTACTGTGCTTAGATTAAACACTCAAACACAGGGCACAGGCCTATGCTATTTGTCCATAGTGCGGTGGGATACTGACTTGACTTAATTGCTCTCATGTCTGTTTTAAGATGCACCTGAGCGGGCATAAAACTGACCCTAGGTTGATGTTTTCCGGAAAGCTGATGAAAATGTTTCAGATCGGAGGCAAATCAAGTTGACTGCTGGCTCTGAGAAAAAGGGAGAAGAGTGATGCGATTCATTCAAGTCTCAACAGTTGCATTCTAGCTCCCTTCGGGGAGGGCTGTAGGGCAGCATTCATGAAATTGGGCTTCAAAGTGCTGGAGAGTCTCTTCCAACTGAAAGAAATCCCATGGCTGGTAGGACTCTGTGAAAGAAATTCTAAATGTGTGACCTCCAGGGAGAGGTGCACTTTCCTGAAGAGAAAAAAAGCCTCCGTGGTAGCTGGAAGGATCTTGAAGCCAGAAGGCTCTAACAGTGTCATCCAGCTGTGCTGTAAATCCCAGACATTCACAAGCTCCAGGCTGGAGAGGCTCTCCCAAGTTTTGCTTTGTTTCCTATCAATGGTGTTAACGGCTCCTCCACTGTTCAGTAATTGTGCGAGGAGGACAATACTTAGAGAGAGAGAAAAAATCAATCCAGTATTGTTTTATTTTTATGCCATATCCAGACAGAAAGATCTCATCTATTCTTTGCAATACATTTGTCATTTTAGTCTGCATAAATGCTAGGCTGAGAGAAAACGCTGATCCCACTTGTCAGAGAAAACTGTTTACAATTGTCCCTCACTTCTTTCTTAGGCATTTTCATTATAATCTTTTCAGCTTCACAGAAAGATGAACAGAACTCGTGTCCTGAGTATAAAGTAGAGAAGGAGCAAAATGCATTGATTATGACCTTAACATAAGGTCAACAGTGGGGAAAACACTTACTTCAGTTGTTAGTATTTTCTGGGAGAAGTAGTCATTTGCTTATCTTTTATTACATTTAACAGGACCAGGGTTCCTCTGAAGACTTTATGTTCATTCATTCATTTATTCATTCATTTTTTTTACACTAAGAATGCTGGCTGTGGGTGAGTAACTGCATCTGCATCCATATCCACAGATAGGGCGGTGAATATGACCCCTCAATCTTGGTATAACCAAGGAAGTTTGAAGTCTCCACAAGGAAAGAGGAATCTTATCTAAATCAGGGCTTTCCAAGCAAAGGAAGAGATGTTTACTGAGCCATACATTTCCCTGTCAGACATTCTTACACATTCTTTCACCCAGTGAGCTTAAAATAAATCTTTCACCTCTGACTTTGCATTTTCAGCCAAAATACACTTATTTATGTGTTTCAGTGTAAGCCATACTGGGATATGAGTGAGGAGAGGCAAATATTGTTGTCTTTTTTTTTCCATTTGATTTTGATAATTTTCTTTGTCATTTCTTTTTAAGACAAAAGAAATTTATGTACTTAATTAAAACGACTGGTTGCGCAGTTTTTCCTGGGGATTTTATTTCAGTGTGTCTATCTTTGTCACTTACCTACCTCAGTCCTCCGTGTGGTTTTTGAGACAAATCTTTCCACAGATTAGGTTTTATCCTAAAGCAGCATTTCCCAAACTTCAATCATTTTGGTAAAAACCTCAAAGTTTTTCCAAATACTCCGTCTGTAGCTTCTCTTTAATTATTTTTTTATAACTAGGTAGCATTATTTAAATTCAGCGTTCAAGCATAAAAAATGTGTTTTTAATGAAAACTTCATACAACAGTACACAGTTTGCTAATAATAAATACAATATAATAACAAAGAAAATTGACATTCCTAAATTGTAATCAGGCAACGCCATAAGAGTCAGTCTCCTCTATGTCACACAGGAAGTCTTAGCCCATGATAGATGGTGTTAAAGATTGGCCCACAGCAACCTAAGATGCGGGAAGAACAACTCAAAAGCGGAATCATGGTTTCCTGATCTATGCGATTCATGGTGTTCGATGCCATCCCTGAGTATGTTGTAAGGTTGTTTCTTGAACCTCTTGGAGATTTCAAAAGGCCAAAGGATGGCTGCACTTCAGGCTCTGAAGAGAGACCTTCGGCCTGTGACAGGTTACTGTTTCCTCATTGCCAAGTAGTTTCTGTGGTAAATGGAATGGTGCCTTTTTTTTTTCCAGCAGCTATTTAATTTTTTCTTCTAGATCTTTAGTAATTGACTTCCCTCCACCATTTAGTGACTGGGGATAATTGAAGAGACTCCATGTACCTCTTCACTAGGCTGAAATCTGGGTAGCCAGTGACACCTGTCATCACCTTCCAATGCAAGCTTCTTGTATCAATTATTCTTCTCTTTAATTAACAGATTGATTTTCAGAAATAAACTTTGCAATATGTGGATGTGAGTGATTGTTTCCAGCCAGTGTAACAGGAGGCAATAACACTAGATCATGGCTGAACTGCCTCCAATAATATACTAGCCAGCAATAATAACAACAGGAAGGCATCCATCAGACCCAAGGTTCTCCTATTTCATCTGGAAATATAAATATCTTATTTTTAATAGAGAGAAAGATGAGCTGGGAAGATGATGATGGATCAAGTGGATGACACAGTGGGCCAGCCAAAGCTTTTAAACATGACATTTTTCAAATCATGGCTGTAGAGAAGAGCTGAGGGAGGAAGATAGAGAAAAGCAAACTGCACTTGTACAAAAGCAGGCCAGGCTGCAGTGATTGCATGGTACATTCTTCCCTGATTCTGAGTGCTGATCTCAAGTTTCTTCAAGTCCATCTGACCTGACAATATTGTCACGTTGTAGGGAAATAGACCTTGAATCAAAACTGATCGTTGACAGTGAAAGGAAATTGTCAGTTCCTTACTGGAACTTTATAGAAGAGCTCTGTGTGTGTGTGTGTGTGTTGTTTCAGAGAAGTAGTAAGTGCAGAGATAGAACTTTGCTAAGGACGACCCAGTTCAAGAAACCGAAAGACTATCTAGGTATGTGCTGGTAAAATACAAGGGTGGGTTCCAACCAGAATATTCTAGACTTTCCTTGATGATGGAGTGTGGATGATTCTCTGTAAATGTACACACGACTGAGATGGGAGTCTTGAGTTTGGATCATCGTCTGAAAAAAATAGGACGGGTTAATAAAATATTTTCCTAAAGAAATAATACTTTGAAAAATGTGAGTGGCAAAGGAAGAAGCTTGGAGCCAGGCTATTACTTACAGTACCCATTCCCTCCTCTCCCATCCTCTGTAGTATAAGATTTGTTAGTGTCTTTCTGATTTTCTTAGTGTTTCAGCTGTCTTTTTACATTTTCCAGAATTCTTGTATTAAAAACCTTGAAGCAAACAAGCAAACAAAGGAAGAAAAATTGCTATGAGAACTTTGCAGCGTAATCAAAGGCGTTGTAAGAGTCGGCCTGGTCGTCATCTGCTGTTATTGTCTCCATTCCTCATAAGAAAACCACTGTGGAAACAATCTCCTCCCATTTGTACCTGGCCTGCAGACTAACCAGGCTGTAGAGGATAAAGGATTACAGAGAAGAAGTCATAGGAAACTTTCATTTAAGAAGGCGTAGCTCATTGGTACATTTTTTGCTCATTTTTAAAAGATACCATACAAAGCTTTTGGTCAAACCAGCCTCTAGCAAGCAATGCATTTTTTACATAAAGGAAAATTTCCCAGGAAGAATGGTTATGAATTTAATTATAAGCTCTTCTCTTTGCATAAATTTGGTGTAGTCTAAATAAGACTTGAAACATGGAACAATGTCCATGGAGTACAATTCACCAATTGTTACTTTTAATTATGTTCACATGCATAATTCATAGATGCACTGCATGGACAAGAGGAGAGAAAAGATAAGAAGGAACAAAGGAGATGAATTTTCCATCAAACAATTACTATATAAATAGACAACATATTTAATACATTAGTTAGCAAAGTGATTCTTTGTTCTTGCCAGTCTGGGACTTAAAATGTTAAAAGAATACTCAAACATAACATTTTTTACATTTTGCTAATGTCTCTCTTAAATGAAAGAAATAGAGATGATCATTTTTAAAGGGGGGGGCGGGTCTGAAAAGATGTTTCTTCCAAAATATCAAGTATGGTTAACATAGCACATTTTAATATACAACTTTAAACTTGCTTTTACCAGGACATGTTAGTAAGGAAGCATTTAATAGTGGCACTATAAGGCATATAGTCTCTCTCTATTTTTTTTCTGTTTCTTTCTATTTTTTGGCTCTAAGTAGAAATCAAACATGAAATGATACATTTCATGTTGCACTGTGTAGTGAGCAGTACACAGATCTTTTTAGCAAAGAAAACACTGGTACAAACAGGCACAGAAAGCATTAGTAGAGAATCAAAACTTTTGTCCCAACCATGCATGTTTATGAAAGAATATGATAAAATAGACACACAAGATCATAACCTTTCTGAAAGGCAAAGCAAAATATTGCTTCACAAAACTAAATATGCTAATGATCTCTTGTGAATGTTATACCTGAGCATTCTTGTAGCAAATCAAAGAGCAAGGGATGGATTTAGGAATATGGGTGTCCAGAAGCTGAAGAGGCAACTGGGCTGACTTGACAAAAGTCCTCTTAACCTACAGACAGAACCTCACCATCAAAATAGGTTCTGGATGATGCCAGAAGAAAACATGTTCACTTCATTTTTCTACTGTGTCCTCTACTGTCTTTTCAGATTAGCCATCGTCTTCAACTCTGTTGTACTTCAAACGTGATTCTGTCTCTCTATCCATGCTTTTCCCCAGCTACTCCTCTTTTTCTCCCTGCTCTTTAAAATTATATCCTTTTGTATAAGTTCATTTGTGCTTTATAAAGGGTGGGTGGTTGGGAGGGCGAGGATTTGTAAAGATGTTTTCTTCCAAAATGTGAAGATTTAAGTATGGTTGACATAACATATTGTGATATATAATATTAAACTTGCTTCTACCAGGATATTTTAGTATGGAAACATTTAATAGTGCCATTATAGGGCATATCATTTCTTTCCTCTTTCTATTTAAAAAAAAAATTGCCATATGGGATGGCTTATGAGCAACAGAATTTTGTTTTTCACAGTTCTAGAGGCTAGGGAACCCAAGATCAGGGCTCTGGCAGATTCAGTATTTGGCAAGGACTATTTTCTTTCTGTAAATTCACATATTTGAAAAGGGACATGGCTTCCTTCAGGACCTTAGTCCCAATAGGAGGGGGATCTTATTATCTCCCAATGATACTAACATACAGTGTTTAAGGATTAGGTTTATAACATGAGCACTTTGGGAAAGGGCAGGGGCATAAATATTTGATCTGCTAACATCTTTAAGATGTAGGTTTTTAAAATTATTATTACTTACTTACTTTTTTTTTTTGGGTCCAGTCGTGGGGCCTGAACTCTGGGCCTGGCGCTGTCCCTCAGCTCTTCAGCTCAAGGCTAGCGCTCTACCACTTGAGCCACAGCGCCACTTCTGGCTTTTTTCTTTTTGCTTATGTGGTGCTGAGGAATCGAACCCAGGGCCTTAGGCATGCAAGGCAAGTACTCTACCACTGAGCCACCTTTCCAGCCCTATTATTTACTTACTTTTGAAGAAAAAAAAACACATACATAGCTGGGCGCCAGTGGCTCACACCTGTAATCCTAGCTACTCAGGAGGCTGAGATGTGAGGATTGTGGTTTAAAGCCAGCCCTGGCAGGAAAGGTTGTGAGACTCTTATCTCCAATAAACCACTCATAAAACTGGAAGTGGAGCTGTGGCTCAAGTGGTAGAGCACTAGCCTTGAGCTGAAGAGCTGAGGGAAGTGCCCAGGCCCAGAGTTCAAGCCGCAGGACTGAAAAAAAAAAAAAAACAAACAAATCACATACATTCCGTAAAACTTTTTGAGCTTACTTTTATACATAGTCCTTTCCTTCTCTACTTCATGAGAATAAGAACATACAGATCTGGGTTTTCAGTCAGACTGCCTGGCCATTTGTATGCAAATTATTTTATTCCTCTGGGCCTGAGCCTTTTCAATTCAAGCTTTTTCAATTCTAAATTGGGTGAATGTTAATGGTTTACCATTAGTTATTGATAATCTCTAATGCTACTTTACATATTTATCCTAGAATTTTATATGGTAGTTATCAGGTGGTTATTATTCAGTTTTATATAAGCCTATCTTACTTTTACTATGGGATGTTAAGCCATTGATAAGTAGGATTTAGGTACCAATCCACTATCTAGCTGGGTGGTTTGCAAGTATAATTGACTAAATAGTGGGAGAAAAAGTACACTACTGCTAGTTGTTCTTGACTAGCTGCTAAAATGAAGCTCATTTCCCTGCTCCTTCCACAGCTCCCTCAATTTCTCTCAACCTCTGATCTTTGTGTAATCCAAACAAGAAAGTGTTTCATAGGGAGGGAGCTTTCAGGAAGACAGGTATTTGTAGTTTCATAAACAAGAATTGGTTAGACAGAACAGGGGAAAACAGCAGGAACAGGGATAACAAAGTGAGACAGCCATTTGTTCTCATTCAGCATGTATGTCACAGTTCTGTGAAACAGAATGTTAGAGGACTAAAGCTCCCAACATTTAAATAAGACCTCAAAGGGCTGCCATCTCTCCCTGGCTGATGTGTTTATTTGTAGTGTTTCCGCTTAGGGAACTACCTTACCCTTTGGGTATTAAACGTTGTCAGAGTTTCAGAGCATTTTGTTTTTAATTCCATATCCTTTTTATGCCAATTAGAGATAATCTCCTTGGGCTCTTAAGTAATTTGTCTGTGTAATCTCGGGCACACTGAAAAGAGTCACAAATCCTTTGCTGATTAGAAGACAGTAGGAACTCCTCTGGCATCTTCACAAATTAGTCAAAACTTTTAAGTCAATATGATGTCTACTTTTGCCTTTTTTTCTCCCATTCTTTGATCAAATACAGAAAACTTCCTCCACAGATTAATGTTCAAATTAACTTGAAACCAGGTTGATGAAGCTTCTCCCAGGAGCTTATAAAACATCTACACTACACACACACTCACACATACACATCTAACCCTCAACAGTCTTAATGAAGTCAGGAATTAGGAATGTCTCCTAAGGAAACAAAATGCTTAGGTTGGATTTTGAGAGGCTTCTGCTTTCTTTTGCTTCTTCTCTATCCCTGGTATTTAGAAGGATTAACAACCTAAAGTTTATTAGACCCTCTTTTTACTACAGTGAGATGCCAATGTCAGTAGGAATAGACCTGATTGGCTTACTTAATTCCTGATTGATTATAATAAGTATGTTTTCATCTTACCTTTATTTATTATTTTGGAACACCTCTAGATCATTCTATTGTCATTTCAGAAACTCTCATATGGAAGAATAAAATTTTATAGAAAGGAATGATTTTTTTTTGGCAACTTAGAAAGGCCATCATGAAGAACTTTGATGGGAAAGGCCTTGGCAGGTGACTCACAGATGCTATGGCCCGGTCAGAAGGTCTTTCCTTGGAACCACCAGTCCCAGAACACACATTTTCATCAGATTTGTTTGAGCTGAACTTCTTAACTCAACATATAGGTCTCTCTGGCATGGAGCCTTGAATTGATGGATATTCTACCACCTAAAATTACAAATCCTGTCCACCATACTAGATGGAGTTTAGCAATTAGTATCTTGGTTGAGCATTTCTTTGCCTTTGGTAGGATTTATTCCCCTTCACTGTTCTTCAGTAAAAATAAAAAAACTAATGACTTAATGTAGGCATAATAATAGGCATCCAAAGATGCGTAGAAAGAGGTGGTCAAGAATATTATCCAACTTTTCCCTTTCTCCATCTACACAAACATACACTGAGTTAAAGAAGCTCTCCAGCCACCTCTCATGCCATCTTCTTCTTGTTTCTGCTGTTTTCTTGCTTTGTATTTTTTCTTTCCATGATATATTTTTGTTCTTTTCTTGAAAGCATGTAGGCTTGACTAACGCCTATTAGGATTAGTTACAATCTAGCAAGAATGTACTATCGGAAACTTATGAGCTTTCTATTATACCAGCCTTTGTTCACTTAGAACATAAAGAGATAGGGGGCCATTCACAAGTGAAAGAACACAAGAATGCTCAAAATATTATTTTTAAATGAAGGCTATAAGAATGCTTAAATTTTATCAAGAGAACTAGAGAATATCACTATGGGATTTAAATTGGAACAATAAATATAGAGATCCATTTTATGATTGTAATAATTTCTTCCAACTATAATTATAGAATTATTGCAATTTATATTAACTACCGAGTGGTGATTTTAATTGATACCGAGACTCAAAGTGATGTCAATATATCAGTTTTAGAAAAACCAGAAATCAAAACCTTGAATGTGTGAAAAAACACCAATATCTTACAGTGATACTCTTAAGACTTTCAGTCTCAAATTTTTGGGAGGAAGCCAAATTATTTTCTGATTACAAAAATATTTTTGGATGTAGTGAATTAGGTACGTTTCTGGAGTGGAAATTCCTGTGACAGTGACCTGTTATACTGGAGACTAGATGGATCAATTGGCATTATACCTAGAATAGTGGACATAGGCCTTTAAAAGTATTCACATTTAACCACCAATGACTCATGCTTGCAATCAAGAGGCAGAGATCTGAGGATCATGTTTCAAAGCCAGCCTAGGGAGATAAAAAACTTAAGACATTTTTTTAATCTCCAATCATCCAACAAAAAGCCACAGGTGGAGTTGTGACTCAAGTGGTAGAGTAACAGCCATAAGCAAGGCAGCTAAGCAGAGCACAAGGCCCTGATTTCAAGTCGCAGTATAGGCGCATATGCACATGTACACACACATACAGATACACACACTTGTATGCAGAATAACTTTGAGATTATGAATATATGGGAAAAAGCATTTTCAGGTCAATGTGTGAAAGAATGCAAATCAGCCAAGGACCAAAGAAGTCAATAAGGGCAGAGAAGAGACATAAATCATGATAAACTCCTCCAGGAACTCTTCAGTGACATTAACAAGGAGCTAGAGGTCATGGTTTCTTCCCCAACTAATTTGCATCTGTTATTATCCTTTGCATAACCCTTGTGAAATGAAGCTGAATGGTAGAAGGAACAGATGATTCTCTTCTACAGGTATCTTAGAGAGAAGCTGAGGTATGTAGGGACTTGGGTGTGCATGCCGGAGGGGATGGAAATGATGGGCCGCGTTCTCTATTTTACCTTTAGATCTTTTAGTCAGGGAAGGAGATTGGGTCAAAACTTTACCTAGATGATCAGACTTGCAACTGTTTATACATTGTACAAAACAATGCTTTGATTATTTTCAATCTCAAATGTCATTCAAGAAATAAAAAGAGCTTATCCAAATAATAAGAAATTCATTAGCAATTAATTAAAGGGAGAAAAGTGATCTGTTCTGAGATGTTCCACTCAAGAAAGCACATCACCCGGGTTATATGGAGAGGCCAAAAAAAGCCAATCAATTTTACTTTCCAAACAAACTAAACAAAAATAATTTTACTCATGAGCCAAGATATTAACTGCCAGCTCCCTGCGTAGAGGTAAGCCATACTAGCCATGATGCAATTCCTAAGAACCGAGCCTCTGAATGGAAACACTCCCAGAGCTCCAAGAACTTCCTGCCCAACCTCCTTTCATACCGATGCCTTTCCAGACTATCTGAAAGTAGAAGAAATTGTGTTCATTTCTCTTTCTACGGGTTCCCAGAAGACCACTGAGTTGTATGTAATGCACGAGCAGTGCATTTTGGGGTGAGAAGTCTTCACAGCTCTATAAAGCTAACTCTTTAGGATTTGTGGCACTGTTTTAGATTTCGGCTTCCTGCCTCTCATTTCTGCTTTGGTTTCCTGATGTTTGTTTCACCGTGTCACCAAATGGCTTTACAGAACAGAGTTCTGTTTAAGTACTTCTTTTTTATTAAATGTGGTGTATTTAGTAGGGCTGGATTATATTACATAAAACTATATTGGCAAATTAATTACTAAGCATCATCTTGTCGTGGTAAACTTATATGTGTGCACACACAAGTGTAATAAATCACTGGTATGGCGTAAATGAGTTGCTATAAAACATGCATTGCCATACTCAAAGGAGTCATAATTACTTTGTCATCATAGCCCTCTTAGGTCTATCCAACAGCACCACAAGCTGCCTGGATAGTCCAATCAACATCTGTGTTGCTATACCCAAAACAATAAACCGACAACTAAAGTCAGGCTGCAATATTCTGTACCCACCATTGCTTGTTGGCAGGAAGAATTAATGGATAACTGAGGTTCCATGTTTTCTTTGCATTAAGGTTTCATGTGAGGAAAAGGAGGACAAGTATCTAATTTTTTAAGGAGATAATCATTTCCCTAATTTTTAATCACCTCTCAAATGGGGTCATGAGTTTTTATGCTTCTTTTATAATCTGTTGTTTTTCATGATTTCCAGAGACTAAAGATAATTACACAAATTTTGTAAATTATACACTAATGATAATTACTTTTTAATATGTTTATAATGGGCAACTAAAACTGCACATTGCTAAGTAACATGGGTTAGCTAAGTTACTTAACAAAGTTAAGTAAGACAAAATTAATTCTTGTGCATGATTGTCTAGTCCTTCCAATAGCCTAGTAAGCAATAGAAATTTTAGATGAGGAAATGAGGAACAGTAAGATTTGGTATGTATCTAGTGAGGGGAGGGACTAGAGTTTTGTCTCAGAGAGTCTGACCCTAGAATCTTGCTTTCAGTCGCTGTGCTGGGTCCTGGCATGTCTCAACTCTTCCCAAATCTCAACAAACCTACCACATCACCCTGGGCATCTGTTACCTGAATTCTCACTAGAGTACAGGATCTAGAGTCAAAGGCTTGTTTTTACTTCCCACCACTGTCAATCCAGCCCTTGGAACTGGGCCAGGAAAATAATGAGCATTTAATAAATGTCAAGAGAACAAATGATGAAAGGGTTGTGTCTCAAGTTCAAAGTGTTTTGGGATGCCCTTTGGCATGAGTCTGTGCTGGAGGTGTGCAAAGAGAATGATGTTGAAAGAGCAGAGGGAACTTGAGTCTTCACAGACTATGTGGTGCTACTTGAAGTATTGGTTGCCAAGGTGGGGAGAGAGGGAAGGGAATCCATGGAAGCCGCTAGACTACCACACTGACTTTGGTCTCTATGGTCCTGTTAATTATCGTAGCACAGAGACTCAGGGTCATGGTGCTGGCACCAGGAACAGGGGCAGTAAGAAGATATTTTCTCAGGAGCCTTCTTCAGCCTCCCAGATTAAATATCCCAGAGTTATTCTAAAAATGGCAGCCAATGATTTAGTACAGAGGCATGGCTTTGGCAGTGTGGTCCTTGTAAAAATTCCTGCAGTGGGAAGCCACTGTTATTGTTTGTTATTTACCTGGAAGATTTATCAGTGGATGTGAGTTCAGAAGACTGAAACTGTTAAAAAGGAAACAAAAAAAAAAACAAAAGACTGCAGAATCTGGTAGAATGGGCTATGTTTGGGATGATCACATTTAATATCTCTTCAAAGAATTCTCAGAAAAATTCAGAAGGGATAAAAAATCATACAGGTCTGTTTTAACAGCAAAGTAGAGATCGATAAACAGTAACTTCATTTATACTCCAAGACTGGTGTTCACTCACACACACACACACACACACACACCACTTTGTGACAACAAACCACACCACCAATTCATGAGGTTTGGGGAGAGAGTATGTGTCAGGTGGGGAAGATTGAAGGTGCACTAAATAAAAAAAACCATCCCCGCATGAAGCCCCATGAGTCTTGGGTCTTGAAAACATGTTGCTTGTGTGCTGTGTGTGCTCTGTTGGAGACATGTTGTCTGAAGAAGGGATAACTGGATCATGTGACTCATTGACCACCCAAATACCTTGCTGGAGACAAATGAGAATTTTATTGACACAACTATAGTTCTGGGAAATACATCAAGACACTTGGATACAATGTCTCTATTTTTTAATAAAAGTAAAAACAATCCCCTTAATTAAGGTGGGTGAGAAGAGAAGCCATAGGAAATGAAACAGAAGTGAAGGATTGAAGGTTGGGTGGTGATGTGCTTTCCCTAGGGGGTCAAAGCTGGGGATTAAAAAAACAAAAACTCAATGCATGTTGCTGGAGGGCAAAGGCTGTTTGGACATGGCTTCCATTTGAGTCTCACCAGGAATGAACTTTCTTTTAGTTGTCAACTGAGATTGTGGAAGGCAGCAGACATTGCATTGAGGTACACAGAGATAGAGTCAGGAGAGAGGATAAAGAATGAAAAATGGCCAAGCTTCCTAAAGATGCCATGGTAGCCTTTGAGGAAAGGACAGTGTCTCATGGCCCAACACATAAGTGATGTGACTTTCTTCACAGCTGCTACCTGTGCTCTTAGTTGGATTGGCCCCTATAGGAAGCCTCTTTAGTTAGGAAGTTACACAAATCATTTTTCTTCTCTTTTCCTACTACAATGCTTTTCCTTCTTCAGTCTCTATTGTTGGCACTCTGAAGGGCTGCCTACAAACTTCCTCTTGTCTTCCTCCATCTCTTCTCCTATGGGTCCATTACCATCTAGAGAAGTATCTGGTAGGAAGTATGATGAGGGGAAAGGGCCTCACACCTTCCTCTCTCTACTCCCAGCTTACTGTCCTTATTAGCTTCCTGGCTCTCAACTCTACAACACAACCTTTCTGCTAATAATGCAGGATTTCTACTAATCCCCATATTAGCGTTCTCCCTTGCATTTGTAGGTATATTGATGGAAGAGCTGGACTTGAGATCTTATTTTATTTCACAAAATGAGATCAACCTTATGTTTCCACCTCAAAGATCTCTGAGTACAGAAAAGAACTTTTCTGTTCCAATCCTTTCATTGTTGACTGTATAAACATGACCACATTTGAAACTCTCAAATGCTACTGATGTGCAAGGTTGTCAGGAGAAGAATTAGGATAATCGCTCTTATCTCCATTTGGTCATATAGATGGGAGATCCCAGATTAGAAGAAGCAGGGAACAGGAAGAGAAAGGGAATGAACATAATCTGGTGCTTTCTTAGATAGAGTAGGGCAACTGGGTTAAGCTAACACTGAAGGAAATCCTGGGGAGTTTTGAGAAGTTCCCCTCCCCTCTGCCAATTTTCTTCCCTGCCTTTACCTTCCCTCTGTGTGTACCCTTATTTTGGGATTGGTACTGACAGGGCTTTGTAGCTAGAGAATTGTAATCTGCTCTCTATGGAGGTAAATGAAGGTTGGAAAGTTCTTTACCCTTAGAAATGTTCTAGACATTTCAGAGAAGTGGAAGGTTCCTGAAACTGACAGCAGAAAAGTGGTTGAAGCAATGTGCATGTTCTGTATATCACAGAAACGCATGTTGTCAAATACTTGGTGGGCTTCACTGAGAATCTTTAACAAGATTGCCAGGTGTCTGGGAAGCACAACAGTCTTCCTGTTGCAACATTGCATGGAACTTCTTGCAGAGGTCAACATCTGATCAGTTCACTATGACACACGGAACACTTTATGAGTGCAAGCTTAACTTATCATTCTAGTTATCTCTGTTTTCTTCCAGGCTCTCCATGTGCAAAGGTCTCTAAATGTCAGTCAACCGAAGTCCCTTTTCTCTCAGGCAAGTCTAGTGGAAGGGGTGGGCAGAGGCTGGCAATGGATGGCTAATTGTTTTGTGGATCTCATGGTATCTCTACTGTCTTCTCCCCTGCTAAGTAGACAGGAGAATTTTTTTTGAGCTTTCCACATTTTTTACATTTCAAATGGTTATAGAAGGAGGTTATAATTTAACATTTATTTATGTGTCTAGTGCACGTTGATCAGAATCATACCTTTCATCATCTACCCCACTCCCTTCCCCCTTCCACCTGGAGTCATGTGATAGTTCTTATCTTCTTTGTCAGATAGGTGCATTGGTGTACCCTTTCCATTTTCCATTCATTCACCTCTTCTCCTCCTTACCCAATTTCCCCAATCCAAACTATGTTATAATTTCTGGATATTGATTTTGAAAACCTGTATCTGTTCATTGTTCTAAAGGATTACTCCATCATGTTTCACTCCTGTATATATCATATTTTAGTCAACTTGACAGTGTATGTAGGCATATGCACTGTGTGTTTAAATGGGTAGTTGTGTTTTAGGTCTAAGATCCATACATGAGTGGAAACATGCATTCTTTATCTTTCTGGGCCTGACTTACTTCAGTTAGTATGAGTTTTTGCAGATCTATCTATCTCCCTGAAAATTTTATGATTTCATTCTTGAAGGCTGAATAAAATTTCATTGTATGCATATATATATGTTTTTCCAGTATATATCAAATATATATCGCAAGCAATTTCAGCCCATGCCAATCAATTCTAGTGTTTCTGTTCTCATTCCTATGGTAACTTCAAGATTTAAAAGTTGCCGTATTCACATCACAGAGAAGACTTGGGAGCAAGTCTGACATTGGACTCATCCCTAACTGCCCATCCTGGTTTGTCTGTGCTCTCATACTGCATTGTTCATTCCTTCATTATTAGTACATATTTCATTTCATCTTTGTCGACTTGCTGTTCACCTGCCTCTCCAATCGGATTAGAAACTCCCTGGAGGCAAGATCAATCCACATTTACTTCATTTCCCCACCACATCAGCAATCATACATCTATCACATGTGTTAGTTAACTCACATGCCAGAAATCTACTGCGTACGACTTTGTAGAACTGCTATTCTGTCTTTTTTAAAATTAGATTGGTTGTCACGGAGGCATCAGTGATTATGATTTATAGATTAGAAATGGGAATTAAGCAATAGGTCTTGGTTAGTGACTGGTAGAATGCTAAAGCTACATTTCTACAGCCCCAGCTAAAGCAGATGGACTACTGTGCTCTAAAATTTGATCTAGTAACATTCATTAAAATGTGCGAATGAGCCAGGTGGTGAAGAATATGCTAGGGGAGAGAGCATAGATGTGATAGAGTAATAATTTTCTTTCAAATGTTATGACCTTTCGAAGAAGTGTCTTCACTTCACCATTTTACATCCCACATAAATGATGAGAAGGTAGGGCTGCCTCCTGGGCTTCAATCCTTCCTTGAACAGGAGCCTGGAATCTGCACTCCATCTTGAATCCCTTTGTAAAATAATCCTTAGAAACCAATGATTCATTAGGCATAGAACAGTGCCTGACATATCAGTGATACATACATGTTTGATGTTATTATTCCCATCCTTTAAACAAAAGAATAATCTGGGTGCAGTGAGGCATGCCTGTAATCCCATCATTTGGAAGGCTTGAAGTAGGAGAATTTCAAGTTAAAGCTCAGTTCAGCAGTACTCTTAAGTAATTAGCTAGTTGGCTAACTAGCTAATAAATACACATAGATACATAAATAGGTAGGATAAAGTTAAGAAGCTCCTGTTTAAGCTCAGAAGTGCCAACACCTGAACGTTTTGTATACCATTATACTTTGGTAAAACCTGAGGGTACACATGGACCGATGGCCCCTAATGTGGCTACTGTTTAATCATTTAGAACACGACTATGAACTGTAGTAAGTTTTGCTCTTGTTCTTAAAATCCTCCCATTAGCCTATGGGGTGGGTCATCATTAAAGTGACTTTTAGTGAGTCCCACCAATCAGAATCTCATGTAATCTCCCTTCCTAAGTGTTCGCATAACCTCTGGCTTTTTTCCAGAGGCATATGGCAAAGGTGATAAAAGGGGCCATCTGAGGTGATTCATTGTACCTTTTTAGCAAATGCAGAGATATTCCTAGTTGACTTGGTACTGCAGAGGTCCACACAAAACGGTGACCTTCCAACCTTTAGGGCCTGAGGGTCGTCTCAAGCTGACAGCTAGCAAAATGCCCTGTGTTCCAAGGAGATTAACTCTGCAACAACTGGAATGAGCTTTGGAAGAGATTCTTTCTTTTCAAGCCTCCAGATGAAATGCAGCCAGACAGCATCTTGATTTGTAGCGTGTGAGTCATTGCAGGAGACCCACCTAAGCCAAGGCTTGGGCTTCTGAGCCATGAAAACTTGGTATGGTGATTGTAAGCAGCTTTAAGTCACTATGTTGACGGCAATTTACTACTCACAACATTGCTGCGGTATAGTAACTAGCACACAAGTAGAGCTCACATAGGACACTGGGTCCAGGAGTTTAAGACCTGCCCTTTGTCTTTCCAGCTACTTTTTGTGAGTTGGAGGATTTAAGGCACATGAGCTGGCCCAAACTATTTTTGTTGACAGTACTGGCATTTGAAGTCAAGGCCTCATACTTGCTAGACAATTTCTTTATTACTGGAGCCATGCCCCCAATCCATTTATTATTAAATATGTTTTAGCTATTTTTTAAGATAAGATCTTGTACTTTCATCTGGGCCAGAATTTGGCCATGATCCTCCTATCAATGCCTTCTTCATACTGGGATTACAGGTGTGAGAACCATGGACCCAGCTAGAACTCTCTGTCAAGTATGTCTATATCTATGTGTGTGTGTATCTTCCTGTGTCTCTCTGTGTCTCTCTCCATGTCTCTGTCTCTGTTTCTCTCGATCACACTGTCTCTCTGTCTCTGTCTCTCTGTCTCTGTGTCTCCTCTCTCCCTCTCTCTCTCTCTCTGTAGTCTAGTGTTTGAAGTAGGGAGAGCCTTGCACTTGCTAGGAAAGTACTTTACCATTTGAATCATACCTCCAACACTATTCTTTTATGATTTTTAATTCATTTACATTTAGTTATACAGGAGGACAATCTATTACTTCCTCTTCATACATGCTTACAATGTATTCCAATCATCTTGGTGGCTAAATTCTCACTAGTTGAAGCTCCAGGGTTGGAAGACTCCGGAAGAGTGGCAGGGTGCTACTCCTAAACCCATGTTGGTTGGTTCCAGAAATGTACCTTCTATTTTAAAGTACATGGAAGATCAGAAATTTGATGATTGAAGCTCAGCATGGTACTAGCTCACTAACTAGCAAGTATATGAGTAGCAGTTTGTTTTATGCCCCCACAAGGTGTTTTTCCCTAATAATGAGGCTGTACTATGATAATATGAACTAAGACTACAGGTAATTTGTGTTCTCTAAATTTAAATCATTTTGGATTTAAAAGCAGATGCTAGAGAGTAACTAGGTAATTCTCCATAGAAAATTTTCTTTTCAAACACTGGTAAAGAAATAATAACATTGGGACGTAGAAGTTGTTTTTCTAGAATTCTTTATTTGTTTTTAACTAAAGAAGTCTCCCAGTTGCTTTAGTCTCACCATGCATTCCATGTCATACTAATTATTATAGCCAAGCAAGTTCTTCATTGTTTGGTTGTAATTTTACATCCCAGCACTAACCACCCAGTTCTTCTGTCTTAACACATACTATTTAATGATTTCCAAAGTTATCAGTAATACTTTGAACCTCTGTTCTCACTGCATGAAATGCTCCTTTCCACTTCACTTTTTCTTTCTTGGAAATTTCCAATTATCTTTGAAGGCCCATTTCAATGACCACTTCAAACTCACGTAGATATAGATAGTTACAATGCAGACTCTACTCCTGCCATCCCACCCGTGACTTCCATGGTAGATACCATCTTGGCAATTCTTTCTCCTAGAGAAGAAGCCCTTGAAAGGAGCAAACATTTTTTTCTTTTCATTGTTTTTATCTTTCCAGTTGTATTTGACCCATAGTAGTGCCCAGGAAATGCTTGTTGGCATAGTGCAGAGAAAAGAGCCATCTGCTTCCAACCCTCCCTTTTCTAAGGATTCCTCTGCTTTGTGGTACTGGCTCACACAAGGCCTTATTGAATGACAATCACAGTAGAAACAAAATCTCAATGACTCCTGCTTTCATGTGATTGAAGAAAAGAGGATGGGCTGTTTTTTCTCTTTCTGCCAGTTGTTCAACAGATGTTAGTCAGGTTGCATATGGGTGCCAAGTTACATGCAAGAGATGCCAGTTGTTTACTGTTGGATAATCTTAAAAGGCAGAAAAAGAAACTGCAAATGATGACCTTTCTCAAGGGATCTCTACATTTCTTGGTGACATATTGCTATGCATTAAAAATAAACTTTCTTTGGAAAAATGTAAGTTGGGGAGAATATTCCTTCTTGACGAATCCTTTCATTGTCAATAAATGTTCTTCTAAGCACAATGCTAACCATATGCTTTATTGTAATATTGTGACAATATGCACAATTCTAGTCCTGGCTCTCTTGTAGTAGATGGCTTGTTTCTGTAGATTTTTATTGATGCAATGTACATTTGTTGAGTCAATAGATTCATGTATTTATTGACTCATATTGATCCATATATTCATTGACTTAGTACTTCCTGAGTCAACAAAGAGAAATAAAAGGACTAATGAAAATAAACCTTCTCATACATTTTCAACTTTCTAAATAAATGGTGAAGGACTATTTTAAGGTCCTACATCCTTTTAAGAATCTCTGTGAGATCAGCAGGTTGGATTCCAAGAGGGTGATGAGCAGCCTTGCATATCCAGGCATGTGCTATTGATTAATGTTCATGCCCAATAGTGAAGGTTTGTGGGCCAGGGTCACTGACTTGAATGTACTTGTTCATGGGCCGTGTGCTCATGGGCCATGTGCTGAGTTCTTTATCTTTCTTCTGTTTAGTCTTCTGAAGGATTCAGGAATCTGACCCAGAGTTACTACCCGCCAGGTCTAATCATTTAACCATAAAGAAACTAAGATAACCTAGGAGATAATTAGCAAACCATTACTGAGGTGAGCTAAGGTGGAAAGAAGATTGTTACTCTCCAAATGATACACACTGTTCATCTGATCCAAGTTCGTTGCTGATTATTTGACTTCATTCCATCCATCCACTCATTATGTAAACATGTATGGACAATCTTGTATTAAAACCTTGCAAGACACATGGAATGGAATATAGCAGTGAGTAAAAACAAATGCATCTCTGACAGCAAACAAGAAACCAATTTACAAAGGATGAAAGTGGAAGAAAGCGGCATCTACAATGGCAAGGGCTATAGCATAGCTATCTTTCTTCTTCTTCTTCTTTATTTTTATTTATTTATTTATTTTGGTCTGTCATGGGGCTCGAACTCAGGGCTGGGCACTGTCCTTTATCATTTTCTCTCTAGGCTAGCACTCTACCACTTTGAGGCACAGCACCACTTCTGATGGTTAATTGGAGAAAAGAGTCTCATGGACTTTCCTGCCCCAGCTGGCTTCGAACCATGATATCAGATCTCAGCCTCCTGACTAGCTCAGATTATAGTGCCTGGATATATACTTATCTTTGACCTTCAGTATCAAAAAAATAAGTTTTACTAGTAAGTCCTTCAGGGAGAGAAGTAGAACAATCTTAGCTGTAAAAGTGAAAAATTCCATTTACTTTGACCTGTGCTTATTCACTCATACTTTTTGAAAGTATGCTCAGTATCATGATTGTAAATTAATAGCTCTTTAATTATTTTTTACAACTCTTTAATCAGTAATCCTCAGAAGTCTATTCAGAACCATTTAGGTTTGGCTGGTGTTGAGACTTGATCAAAACTTCATCTTGATCATTTCATCTTTGCAAAGGAAGAAACACAGTTATAGGCAGTATGTTTAAGGGTAAAGAACATGAGCTTTGTAATTGTGCCTGGGTAATTGTTAATGTTGTGATATTAAAATAATCAGTTACCCTATCACTTAGAAGTTGACACTAAGTTGTACAAATATAGATAGACAGTAATTACCTTAAGCATAAATCGTCATTTTGCTTATACACATCAATGGGTAAAGAGGAAGACATGAACAACAACTCTTAAAAATAACAAAGTCGTAGGCAAAGAAAGTGTGTGGATTTGTATTCATTTTTGTTTTAAATTACATGTCAAATAATTCTGTAATACTTCTCATGGAAAGCAGCATGGCCCTATCTACTATGTACATTTTTTTCCATCTCATAGAAAACTCTTTGCAGACTTTTCTATCTAACTTATTTTGATACATTATTGACTTCCATACCTCCAAATAACATTCTTGAAGGAGTTTGTAAAAGGTTGTTTCCATTTTAATAATTTATGTTGGCTACCTACATTGAAAACCCTTTCCATTTTCTTCTTCAGCCTTGTGCATTTGTCTATAATTTCCCTATTGGAGCTATGCATTTCCTTTTTGTCCTTTAAAAAAAGTAGTGGTATATTTTGCTCATAGTTCTGGATATTGGAAGTCTAGACAAAAGCATGGTGGTGACATTTGTTGAAGACCTTCTTGCTGCATTAAATTGTGCTTTCCTTAGACCAATATACAATGTTTACATGTTTATGACTATGTAAATATTAGTTGTAGCAGTCTCATAGTAAATGATCATTCTTCCTTTATTGTAAAACTCTGCTCACAAAGCTATTTTCTCTTTATATATTGTTTTTCTATGTATTGATAATGAATTCAACCTCAAAACCCTTTGTCAATTGTCGACCTCTTATCCAAAATCCAGACTCACTTAGTAGTCTGTTTTTGCTTTCTGAAGATGTTTGTTCTGGAGAATTTTGACTTATTACTAAGTGTATACAATGCTTTTATTCTACATCTTATCTATTATCTTAAGGTGTCTTTTCATTGCTATCCTTTGAAATTAAATTACCCCCTTCTGCTAGATATTTCCCCCTTACATTATGTCAGTCTAGTACCAAATTATGAATAGCCTTTTATGATGAAACCTATTTATCTATTACACAAAGTTCACTGCAGGTCCTGATGACTCACTGGTGCATTGTGTTTGGACCAACATCCCAGATGAGTTTCACTGTGTGAGGTTCCCACATTGTGGGAGGGAGAGGAGAGTGCAAAAATGACACACCCACTATTAACTTCTTCAGTGGAGAAACAACCAAACCAAATCATTGGCCAAAGCAAATCACACAGTCATACCTGTTAAGGGTACAGAGAAATATGTGCTTAGAAAGAAAGGATAATAGGAAATATTAACTATGGAGCTTACTGTTACTGTATTTTCTGACAAGCTGTGAGGATCAGTTCTGTGAGTTCTCTGACCACCTTCATAGAAAGGTGTGGTTGAAGCAAATTTTAGCCTGGACCCATACTGCTTATCTTTTGCTTCTGGTCTGAATGACGTTGGCATTTAAATGGCAGCTTCTGTTGGAACTGACTGGATATCGCTGAAATGTGCCTTTTGGGAAGGCAGAGGAGTTGGCTCTGTGATGGGAAACTTTAGATCAACATTGGACATGCCCTAAAGAACAAACGCTTCATCATTTTAACTCACAGATGTGCATCCTTTCTTCATCCATTCATTGGTTACAGGACATTTGGGCCGTTTCAATAATTATGCCTATGGTGATAGAGCAGCCATGAACATGAGTGTGCAGGTGCCTTTATTGTATCCTGGTTACAATCTTTGTACAAATGCACAAGAGTGGTATCCTTTTCTAGAGCTTTTTTCAGTCATCATTTCTTCATCTAAAATGTATAACTATGATTTGGTACGTGTATTATCCAATGTGCTTGATGTTCCATTTTGTTGGTTTTACTTTATGGTTTAGTTTTCATCATTGTTCTCTGTGTTCTATCTCTGAAAATGATATTTAAACATCTGAACTTGTCTTCTAATTTGCTTATCATTTATGTGTATATTTTCCCTTGCTCTATGTGCTGGAAGAGTTGCTCAACTTTATCTCTCAAATTATCTATGCAAAACAACTTAAGGGAAGAAAATTTATTTTGGCTCCCAGTTTCAGAAGTTTTAGTCCATGCTGGCTTGGACCTATGCCTTGGGCCGGAAGCAAGGCTGAACATAATGGTGAAAGGACAAGTGTTAGAGTAAGGCTGATCACCTTGGAGCAGCCAGAAAGTAGTCAGGATGAGGGGTTGAATGACCCATCTGGTTCCTCAGCCTATTGGATGCTGTCACCCACATTCAGGGTCACATTCCATTTTTCTTTGGAAACTCCCACATAGACATTCATAGAAGTGTGATTTGCATGTTTTCTAGGTTTCTCTCAATCCAGTAAGTTTGACCATGAAGATTTAATTATCATGCCAGGCACCAGTACCTCATGTCTATTATCCTAGCTACTCAGGAGACTGAGATCTTTATGGTCATGGTTTGAAGGCCCAGGTGAAAAAGTCTATGAGACTTCATCTTTAGTTAACCAGCCTGAATGGAGTTGTGGCTCAAGTGGTAGAGCTTGAGCTGAGCATCAAGCTGGACAAACCAGAGTCCCTGAGTTCAAGCTTCAGTGCCAGAAAAAAAAATCACCACAAAGAATATACTAAAAATGGCAAGCATTTATTTGCCCTGCAGAATTAAATTCTTATTATCCATGAAGTAGTATAAAGGAACTACAGACTTTGCATCAGATCAAGGATTTATGATAACAGAAGTCTTTAGCCTTAGCTTCTTTGAGTGTTAAGTGGCAAAATTCTTTTTGTGATGGGGTATCCTATGCATCCATGGAAGTTTAGTAGTATTCTGGCCTCTACCTACTAGCATGACATCAGTATTTCTAAGTTGAGACAAATAAAAATGTCTCTAGTCATTGATAAATGGTCTCCTGGGCAACATAATTGTTTCTGTCAGGTGTTTTGTCATAGTAACAAAAGAAGAAAATAATACTTTGGTGTCATATAATGTAGGAATATAAAATAATCTTTTTCTGTAAAGAGCCAGCTAGCAAATATTTTCAGCTTCTTGGGTAATATTGTCTCTGATGTGGCTATTCAATTCTGCCATAGACAATATGTAAATAAATGGGCATTGCTGTGGTACAATAAAACGTTATTTATCAAAACAGACAGCACACAAGATTTGGCTTATGGATTGTAGTTTGCCAAGCCCTGATATTGAACAATCAATCAGAGATTTTGGAGAGATTTGATTATAAGCTGTTTTCTAGCTACATGATCCTGGGCAAAGTTAATTACAAGAAACAATACTTATTTCATGAGGTTGTATGGTAATTAGAAAGTATCTTAAATGTGTTAATTCTAATCTATATTGTAGTGATAGTAGTCATCTTGACCTTGCTTCTAGATGTGACCAAATAAATTTTGATCATCTTTTTCCTCTTGGTCTGCACTGGGGTTTGAATTGAGGTCATATACTTGCTTGGCTGGCACTGTACTATTTCAGCCACACATCCAGGATACTTTTTGGTAGTTATTTTGGAAGTAGAGTACAAAATAACTTCAGTTCTCAAGACCTCAGCTTCTTTAGTAGTTAGGATAAACAATGTGATCCACAGGTGCCCAGTTATAGCCATCTGTTCTTTAGTGATATTTGGCCTACCATTGGCCTATCAATGGTTTTTGACTGTCACAGAATTATAATTTATTTAAATATTTGAAGAACAAATAACCCAATGAATTTTCTTAGAGAAATTCAATTCTATCTCACATTTATATTGGTACTGATTTTTAAGAAGAAACTGTGTGTGTGTGTGTGTGTGTGTGTGTGTGTGTGTGTGTGTGTGTGTGTGTGTGTGTGTGTGTGTGTGTGTGTGTGTGATACTAGGGTTTGAACCAAGGGCGTGGGCACTGACTCCTGGCTCTTTTGCTAGAGTCTAATGCTTGACCACTTGAGGCATACCTTGACTTCTGGATTTTTAGTGGCTAATTGGAGATAAGAGTCTCATAGACTTTCTTGCTTTGACTGGCTGCAAACCACAATCCTCAGATCTCAGCCTTCTGAGTAGCTTCTGTACAGGCATGAGTCACTGGCACCAGCAAAGAAAAGAAACTTGGTAGTCTTTTTTTTCCTTATATAAGAAACTTGGTAGTCTTTTTTTTCCTTATATAAAACATAGTTTGAGTTCAGCACTGATGCAAGTGCTTTTGCCTGATAATTTATAGATCAAGTGGTTTCACATATACTTTTAAGAAACATTTTGTGTTTTGCTACAGTCTCTACAAAGGCAGAAAGAAAGCATTTTCTATGACAGATAGGGTGTTAGAAGCACAGAGATATAATAAATTCATAGTATGAGTGGATTATTTTGCCATATTAAGACAACATTGCATCTGCTTATTGTTACCATTTTAAAAACTGACCCTTCTTTTATTGTCTAACAATCGACTTCTTATATCTGTGAAAGATTTTTTTTCCTTAAAAAATAGATTCTAAGATTGTAATTGTAATTGGGATTTTTTGGAGCAGATTTAGCATTTTACTTACTGCAGGCAAACTGAATGAGTCAAAAATAATGGAACTGGATCAAGGACAAAAATGCCTTAGGGTTTCATTACTGCTATTGGATTCATGTTTAAGTAGTCTCTTATTTCAATGAAAGTGTGGAATGTGAAGAATAATATATTCTGAAGTCATGGGAAAAGTGTATGGCTTTCCCTTGAAATACTTTGGAGAAGAGTTTTATGGGGAGCATACAGATTCTAAGCATCATCAAAGGAAGAATGTTGTCCTATGGAAACAAAAACTGTTGAATGTTGCAAAGAAATGTCATATCTCTACATTTCCAAAAATGGGGAAAATGTTTTGATATTACCATTACTCTGACTAGGCTCTTGTGGTCTCCAGGAGAGGAAAAAAATGTAAGCGATATTCAGTAGAGAAATGATAGAGATGAGAAACTTAACTCATGGAAGGTTATGTCCCCTAAACTCAACATACATTGAATATACCATAAGTAAAAAACCAAAAAATACCCTGCTTTTCACAACTACTGGTTATCCCAGCTTAGCCTAGCCTATCTTAAATGTGTTCAGAACATTTATTTTAGTCTACAATTTGGCAAATGTACCTAATGCAAGCCTATTTTAAAATAAAATGTTAATTATCATGTGACTTATTAAGTAGCTATTAAAAAATAATCATCAGTGACCCTGGTGTATTCAGTGGTCTACCTGATACTCTTTTCTTCTTTTTCTTTCTCCTTCCTTCCATATCTTGCTCCTCACTTCTCTATGTCTCTCTTTCCTCCATCATTTTTTTCTTCTTTGGTTTCTCCTTATTCTTCCCTTTTCTTCTTTCTTTTCTTCCTCTCTTCTATGATCCTCTCTCTCTTTTCCTTTCTCCTTTCCTCCCTCTTTCTTGCTTCCTCTCCTTTCCTCCTTCCCTTCCTTTTATCTTCATTTTTAAATAAAAATCTTTCCTAGACTGCTTTGACAGGAGTATAAATATTGTATTTTCTTCTTCCAAGTAGAATCCATAGCCTTCTGTGATCTCAATGCTTAGACTATCTAGCATTTCTTATGACTCACAAATTCTATTCTGTTCAGGGAAATGATTGCTTTTGTTTGGGAAAGGCTTAATGACCTAGGACAAAATATCACCAAGGCACTACCAGAACCTCACCCTGCCTGCCCCAGACCCAGGGCAGCTGTCAGATCAGTTGGTTGACTATCTAGGAGTGACTTTTGACTGAAGGAAGCTGTTTTTTCTCTTAATGTTATACATTTTTGGGGAGTGGGGGAGTGCTTGTCTCTGAAGCCTATTTAGTTCAAGGTACCAAATTCTGACTCCTTTGTCTTAATTAGGACAGTTTACTTCCAGAGATAGTATGCTTTAGTTCCAGAGATCTCTACTGTAGCCAATCACAAATCTGCCTCTTCCTCTGTCCCTCATTTGTTTCCACCGGTATTATTTCCAAGAGTAGACCAATAGACCTCCATGAAAATTTTAGAATTTCACAATCCCTTTCTCTGTTAAACTTGAACTTATATTGAAAACAGAAGTTGTCCAAGGAGGCTCAAACGGGGAGCTTGGTTCCTCACAAGAAGAAGCAATTATCATTTGTTAGATTTTGGAGAACATGAGTTATAGCGACGGTGGCATAATATGGATATGGTTGGCAGTTGTGGAGGGATAGAGGGACAGTAAAAGGTGATTAGTTTAAAATAGTCACTTGATAGGATTTTTGTTGTTGTTGTTAAATTGGGCTCCTTTGGTAATAACATATACCTATCTTGGTAGGAATTGATTGATATCCAGGGTATGTTTTTTGCTTTTCTCAGCAATAGGACTTTAATTAGCACTACTTAATGCTTCGACAGTTTCATCGCATGAGAATAAGGGACTCAGTTTGCAATAATGATGCAACTGTAGCCACATGGTTATGAAATCCAATTACACTACTGAAAAAAGTCATAAAAACTGGTAGAGTGATAGAACATTCTTTGAAGTCCAAGATGAAGCACCAGATTAGAGATGATCCTCTTCAGGGAAAGGAAGTTTGCCCACCAGGTGTAGTATTTATGCTAAATTAATGACTGTTCTATGTTTCTATAGCCTAAAAGTTTAAAATCTAAGGATTGTAGGGAAGAAAGATGGTCCTGCTATCATTGTACCAAGTGATCCTTTTGGAAACTTGCATCTTGCACAAAGCTAAGATTCGTAAGTTTGGAAGGAATACTTCCACCATGGAACATAGCCAACTCATTAAACTTTATACATTGGCTTCCATTCAGTCACTTTGAGATCCTTCTGTTGAAAGACCGGCAGGCAAGAAAGAGAGTCACCATCATGGAAAGGATAATTGATCTTGCCCATATATAAAAAACAAGATTACAGTTACACAACAATGCAGGCAAAGAAGAATTGGCTTGGACAAGTCTTGGCACACCCTTGCTCATTTTGATGGTACTTGGACAGAAACCTTGATGTGAGAAGCACATGCTAACCAGGACCTCAGAATTTTAAGGATGAGAGTGTTGGTTATCCCAGTAGGTCAGTCACCAAGAGCAAAAGATGAACTAACCAAAGGAGAGAGAAATCTAGGATGAGTGGTAAAGGGGAGGAGAGAAGAGTATCGGTTACAGTTTTAAAGAAAGCAAGCAGCCCAAATAGGCCTGGCTATAAATTTTTACAGTCCCACTAACCTTCCCCATATAAGTTTCTCTAGGAAGATACCAATCAAAAAGTCTGGAGGCAGCCACTTTTAGATGGAATGAACTTGACAGAGGGGGCAAGCAGAGTGCCAAAGAATACACATCAATGTTGTGTTAGTCATTTAGGTTCCCCTTTGGGATTAGGACTTACTCTCCAAACTAGGAGTAATGGTAGATGCTAATGGCCAATAGCTGAGTCCTGCAGGAATATCTTCTGCCTGAGAAGAGTTGCTTTGGCCAATCTCCTATTTCCTCTATGTTAGCAGTAGATACCCATGGACTGGTGGATGTGTCTCTTGACCTTGTTTAAATGGGACAATTCCAAACAGCTCTTGCAATTCCAAAGCTCTTCTCTGGACTGGTTGAAGTCTCTCCTGCAATTGTAGCACAGACTAATTTTTCCATCTGTCCCACCCTGTTCCCTCCATCCCTTGTCAGTGTTATTTTCTGTGCATGTTTCCCTAATAAACCTTCTGTATACAAATCTTGGAGTCTGTTGCCTGAGAAACCCAGGAAATGAAATCTAGTAAAAGAAACTTTTTAAAATTTATATATATATATATATATATATATTTGGAAGAAGCCTTTAGAAGTCTGTGCACACACTAGTTACTTCTTCTAGTGAGTGTGAGTGACTAATGCTATTCAGTCATGGGAAAAGGAAAAACTGAATCAAAATACTATTTCAAATAACAAAGATGATTCGTTATTCTCAAGGAAATCACTTCATTTGATCACAAATAGAGAAGAATGTAATTGTTAAGAATGGAAAATTGACTTGCTAAAAAATGAAAGTTATCTATTAAAGAATGTTGCCTCAGAGAAAGACAAAAGTGAGCCTCACTGATCTACCATATGTTCTACTTTGTCCTTGGGAGCAGTTTATGAGCACAGGAATGAACTGCAGAGAAGAAAGACACAAGGGACACTAAGAGTAGATTGGCTAGGTACCTAGGGCTTCAACAGCACTTCTTCCCTTCCAAAATCTCATGTTTTCCTTTGGATAATTATCCTTTGCCCCTGGGCATTTGTTCTAGGAAGCACCATTGCTACTTTCAGCCTGAGGTATTTGAACCTCTTCTACTTACTCACTGCAGGAGAATCAAACACCTCAAATCTGACCAGACATATTCCTTTCTGTAAATCTGAAACTGTAGTGTATATAATAAGGCAGTGGACTCAGTAAAGAACTTACATTCACATCTGTGAAGTATTAGAGAGGGCCAGGGTGATAGTGGTGTCTCTTCCCAAGTGATGGTGTTTGTTCTGCCTAATTTCCTGTTCTCTTCCCATGCCCAATGTCAGGTTCTTATTGTTTCTATGAGCTTCTAATAAGCCCACTAAGGGTGGGGTTCATTTCCTCTGCCCATTAAAGAATTACAAGGCAGGAAAGTTTATCTGGAAGTGAAAGGAAGACAGTAAAAAGGGAGACTCTGAGGAGATTCTAAAGAGGAGTCCAGTGGAGTTCTGCTGCTGGTGGTTTTTATAATGAGGACTCCCTCCCACATATTCTTTTTTGGGTTTTACGCTGGTGACTTCATGGCTTGTGCATCTACTGTCCCAGTTCTTTTCATTGGTTGAGCAGGCACGTAGGGCATTCAAGGAAGTAGCATTTAAGTGACATAATGGCCACGTACTATCTCGCCATTTTGAATCCCTGACTACCTAACAGTTTCCTTTTCTTTCCCTCACTTTCAATAAACAATATTTGTGACCTAAGATGACCAGCCTTCGATTTTATTTCATATGCTTAATTACATTGATTTCAGTTATTTACCAATCTGAGCAGAGTGAGTTGACAGGAAATAGGACAAATACTTGTTTTTCATCCTTTTCTCCAAGTAGAGTCCTAAAATATGGTTGGCTGATGGTGTAGGTTAGAGAGAAATACACAGATTTTAGTAGGTGATAGTTATCTATGCTTACAGATGTAAGCCTCTAGATTTCAAAGTAAACGAATACAATTAAATTTCTTTTGAATATCTTAGATCTGGAGCCTAGAAAAGCCTAAGGACAAAGATTCACTCCAGAGTAATAAGAAACTCAGATGACTCAGAAGATACGGTTTAATTGTTACCGAGCTCTGAGCATTTTTTTGGACATTGAACGCATTCCTGATGAGAGCTCATTTACTTATCATTTTTCTCCTTCTTATAAAAAGAGTGCAAGATGTGCAAAAATGCTTTTGGTTTCTGTTTTTGTGATTGTTTGCAAGCTGGCTAAATGGTAATTTACTGTATTTGATTTTCTGTTTAGAGATGCTTGGATTTCTTTCAAACATCTTCCACATCGCTCTTCCTTTGTTATTGAAGATTAGGAATAAAGCACATTCCTGAGCCTGCACTTGCATCATGTGAGAGACCACCAAAAGAGTCTATTTCCTAAAGAAGCCAGCTAGAATGGGAAGTGGGTGGAACATGGTGAGAAACATGTTCCAGAATACATTTCACCCACACAGCTGAGAGTGGAAGAAAAGCTCTCTACCTCACAGGCAACTAACACAGTTCTTTTTGTTTTGTTTTGTTTTTTGTCGGTCAGGGGACTTGAACTCTGAGCACTGTCCCTTAGCTCTTCAGCTCAAGGCTAGTGCTCTACCACTTGAGCAACAGTGTGACTTCCAGTTTTCTGGTGGTTTATTGGAGATAAGAGTTTTACGGACTTTCCTGCCCAGGCTGGCTTTGAACCACGATCCTCAGATCTCAGCCTCCTGAGTAGCTAGGATTACAGGTGTGAGCCACCGGTGCCCGGCTGATACAGCTCTTTCTTGATCTACTGTACCTCTTTGCTTCAAGCACAAAACTGAGAAAATAGGGTACTGTCATCTTTATATAGAGAGTTTAGGTTATTTTAAAATTCAGTGATGACACCTGGCCCCAGGGATCCTAGAGAATAATAATATAAAGGGCTTCTTTCCTTCTTTTTTTTGATATTTAGCAATCATCTTAACTAAGTGAGCTGGGAATAAATATAAAAAAGCTATAATATAGGTAATTTCCAGGCAGATGCCCTTTCTCATGAGCACTCCTGCTGTCAAGTAGATAACACTTCTTTTCTGAGTATCAGGACCAACAATGAACTCATGGGATCTCTACCAGGATTAGTTTTAGAAATTGCAATAAAAGAATTTTTCTGCCTTCTTAAGATATTCTTTCTGTGAGTTTATACTGTATGATGAGAGAGACTATTATTAATGTCCATTCTAATTCAGTTTTTATATCAGATACTCTAATTAGTCTATGTGTTTGATTTTTTTCCCCTATAACTAGTGTTAAAATCATCCATACAATTTCTATGTCTATTTGTGGGAGCTAAAAATACCTCACAAATAAAGAAATAATAAAGCTTTTCACTCTTAGCTTCAAGAAGGCTGTTTAGTAAGCTCACTCCTAGAATGAATACAGGACAGTTATATCCAGAGAAACAGGCGAAGTGGGGACATGGTGAGAGAATTTTCTTCTTACTGTTCAGAAATTTAATTGGCTTTAGAACTAGGATAGCCTAGAAAATATACCAGAAAACATTAAAAATGAAGTGCTACAAATCTCAAAAAAAAATAGTGCACCTTCTAGGATGATTCAGAGAAGTAACTATAGTTCCTCCTGTTCTTTCTCCTCCCATTTCTCAGTCTTTCAAATTAAGATTTCAGGGTACAGATGAACTCTAAGCACTGCAGAAGTGAAAGAAAAATATTTCAGCTAAGTAATAATATCTATGTTCGTAGTTCTCATGGCTTCATTCTGTGAAAAGTTTAGACTGAGAGATCCTCCCAGGAAGTGAGCTGAGGAGAGCCCAGGAGATATTTCTACCTTAGGGATCCTGGAAAACCACTTTCCTCTCTTCACACATGTCATTTCTATGTTGAAATTCCTTCCTTGGGTTAAGGCATTGTTACTATGCTACATCATTGTTATAAGAAACGAAAACAAACTTTAACTTACAAGATTACCATAATTCCAATTGAATCTCCATCAAAAGCTGAGTAGGCACTTTTCCACAAGGAAACTTAGTAGAGGATAAACCAGTTCCACCAGCGATGCTGAGTGTGGGCAAGTCCCTTTGTAGATGGTATCTCTGAGAGAAGAGGTCAAACATGGGGCAGAGATGATGTGGGGAGAAACACAAGGAAGGAAACAGCTTTGCCGTGTGGGCAGAATCTTCTGTGACTATGTGGTAAACAAATGGCAGAGAAAGACTTGGACATTTCTATTAGAAAAGAAATGGAAAACAGCTACCATAGGAAAGGAAAGATGGTGGCACTCTGATTAGGCCCTGACTGTGCTGTGAGTTTGTACACGATAGGCTGGTTGTCACTTCCAAGTTCTGAGTGAAATTGATGGACATTGGGGGAGGAATTTGTCTCTCATGTCTACATCGTTACGATATTGTATGTGTCATGTGGGCAGACATGAATGAGAAGCAATGAGTCTAAAACTGTAGGAAGAGGTCGGATGGCATGTCAGATAGGGAATCACAAATTTCAAGCCACAGCTTTATTAGATTTAGGACAGGGGTACTACTTTAGAATCCTGTTTTAATATTCTATCTTTATTTCTCTAAAACAGTTATCAAATTTGTTTCCTTGTGTCTGCTTTTTATTGATTACAAATGTTCCTAAATGTCAGAACCATGGAAAATGGCAACAAACAATCAATTCCTCATGTTCACAAGGACCACATTTACTCCCAAAGATCATGAAGAATATGAAAAAATGTAAAATAAATAAAGAAAAAGGAATCACTGTACACAGATGATTTAAATCATACAGTTTTCAAAGATACAGAGAAACAGGCATTAGTGAGAGTGCAAGATGCTTGGATTTGAATTTAATTTAAAGATAGACAGTTTCTCTATAGGGTAGGCATTTTTGTCTTCCTAAAGCCAGAATAGATTTCATCCAGATGCTCCATGTTTTTTTTTTTTTTTTGCCCTGAAAGCACACATTACATGGGAACTAAGCTGAAGGAGTTGAACAAAGCAACCTTGTAAATTCTAAATTTGGGTGATTGCATCATTGATGTCCGAAACATACACAGAGTCCAGCCCAGCTTTTATTTTTATTGAGCATTTGCAACTAATTCCCACTGATCAAAGACAATTTAGTCTTTTTTTTTTCCTGTTTTCTTTCCTTCTTCCTTTCTTTCTGGCAAGGAAATAGTGTTCTGAAAAGACGAAATGGGAATTACTCCTCTTTCTAACAGCCATACATATCCGCTGCAGCAAGGGGACGGGGAATTGAGAAAAGCAGTGCATTTCGGGAATTCATTAAGTGGCTGAATTCATTAAATGCTGGAAGGAGATAATTTAGACCTTTTCTGTTAACACAATAATTTGCAACTGTGTAATTATCAGGGTTTGCTTTAGTCTGGGATGAAAATCTGATATTTATACTTAAATGAAAATTATCTACCACTTAGACTGGTAAAAATATGAGCTGCATAGTTGTAGTTCTTGCTAAGATGTGAGGCTAGGGAATCACCACTTTGCTTTTGCCTAATGAGGTCTTACCCTGGGGGTGGGCGGAGCAGAGCCTTGAGGCCCAGGGTGGAGATGGTACCTGTGTGAGACTCTTGCGATCTAACTAGGAGCCAAAGCTTTTGGATGAACCAAGAAGCTCACATCTGTCAGGGTGTTTAGGTGGAAAATAATAAAGATATCATTGAGATGAGCTCTGGGCAGTTGCATATATCTTGGAATCCAGACTTTATTCAATTTGGATAGCTGCCTTCAAGATAAAGAACGCAAAGAGTATGCATTCTAAGGTGATATAAGGTACTGGAATGGACTCTAGAAGGGACAGGAAACTCGAACTTTATTAAACATAAATCTGACTCTGTTTCTCAAAGGAATGGGAAGTAAACTCCCTCCACCCTGCCCCACACACCAGTTGCTCCAAGAAGCTAGAACAAATGCTGCTGTTTGTGCAAAGAAGGCTGCCTGCCAGAGGGTGGTGGTGGGTCCCCTCTGGAGCCATGGATGGCAGAGAATGACTGCCACCAAGAGAAAGCTGTTCACAGAAATTCTAAGGTGTGGTCTCAGCGGCAGTCTCCACCCATACAGCATTCTCATTTTGTAAACATGATCACTCCTAGGTGCAAGGTCCCCCGGTGGGGTCTACTGTGTATTTTAGACTCCTGGGTTGCACTGTGGCACACTTTATCACGCCACCTTCACTGCATGCAATTCTCACAGCATTCCAAGTGGCATTTTCTGCCTTTACAGATGTGAAAACTGAGTTATCAAAAGGTTAAGTGACCAGATGTGTAACCCGGGGTCAGTACTAGGCTGTAGCATGGAAGACCTTGCTTTGCTCACGCGGCTCATGCTGAGCTGGTCTTAGAGGGCTACAGCACACAGAATTTCTGCCGGTTTCATTGTGGTTTCACTGACAGTCAAAGTGACACCCACTTTCTGGAATGAGGACTTACATACAAGAACAACATGGACCATTGTACCCTCCCCTCTGCTTTGACAGCTGGAATAAGAACTATTTACTTGTTCTGGGCTTAGGAAAATTATGACCTGGAAAGACATTAGCAAGAGTTTTGTATTCCATGGGGTGGTAAATAGCAGTGAAATGGTTATGCTTTCTCTTAGGGATATATTCTAGAATATACTCTTACTCTGATGCTGATTATAGAGCCTATTTCTGTGAGTTATCAAACAGGTGGAATTCCCTGGGCAAGAATTGTAAGTGTGAGTCCACATAGGATGAGGGTGTTGGTAGGAAGAAAGAAGAACATAGATAAAGAGGAGAGACAACACATCCCACCCAGACTAGGGCTCTTTGATAAAGAAGTTACTTTGTCTTTTCTTCTGTAATAACCCTTTATCCTCCCCTCAACCACCCCCGCACCCCCCACATACACTCCTGTTGGAAATAAAGAAAAGGGTTAACTAGGATCCAATAATATCTTGATGCTTAAGTTTCTTAAAAGTCTGACCTGTCCTTGGACAGGAGGATTCTTTCTCATAGATTCGTCTGCAAGAATAATTTTGTATTAGGCACATGATTTGTTCTGATTAAGAGCAAAAGATATACATTGTGCTCTAAATCTGTAGTGACTGAATATTCTTTTGGGGGGCAGTCATCTTGGGAAGTGGTTGGAGTCTTTGGAAGGAAAGGTTCTGTCTGTGGAAGGAACCACTCTGGCTCCTTACAAGCTTCCCAGCCTGGGGATCAAAGTGAACACACTTCCAATCCTGGAACTGCACTTAAATGTTTGGAAATAATAACTGGGCAGGTTTGGAATACATTGAAATAAGCCTGTCAAATGTCATCTTATACAAGAGTGATGGAATATGTGCTGACATCATGTAATCAAAAGGAAAAAAATTACATTGTGTGTCTTGCCTGGGATAAATAGCCTGCAACTTAGCAAGGTGTATTTCATGCTCCCTGAGCAGAGCGCTCTGATGCCTTCCCTTGTGTTCTTAAAGAGCACCTATTCAACAGCATTGGTGGTGGTTTACAAATAAAGTATGGAGCTGTTTTAAAGACATGCACTCTGGTAGATCAGATAAAAACCCAACCCATCTCAGCAGGTACTAACTTGTTTAAGAAAACCTAGCAGTCAACAGGGTGGGGGTGGGGGGAGAAACTCAACCAAAAAAAGCAAAAAAGCAGAAAAACAAAAACAAAAACTGGGAGGGCTCATCCACTTAATTGAACTTTGTCAGTCCCTGAGAGATTTACTGCTTGATTTTTTTTTTTTTAAGTGAAGTGTTGGGCAAATGGAGAAAGTCAGCTACTTTCTATCAATTGGGAATCAATCATGAAGTGAGGTGGTGTTTGCTTTTTAAATTACCCTAACAGATCGAGATGCCTGAAAAGACAGAGTCTTAAGGTTTTCACTAAAGGAACAAACAGTGTAGAGATAAGGGAGAGAAAAGCTCTGAGTAGTCACGAAGGGCTGGAGCAAGCTTTCCACTATACTCTGACTTTTTTTTTTTCTCCCAACCTGCCTTCCTGAAAACCTTCATCTTCTAGGGGCTGCCACTGACTTTTTACCTATTATGTTTCTGAGAAGAACCATAGGCAAAGCTAGGACAGAAATTCACTAGGCCCTGCTCTTTCCTTACCCTTGGTCTTACGTTCTTTCCCTTGATAACCTTTTCTGAATCACCATTAATTTCAGGCATGCAAAGAATCCACCAAATGCATTCCCAACAGAATGATCCTGATATAGTTCCTAAACGTGTTTGTCATCCATCTTAGAATTCACAAAGCCTTGCTCTGCTGATCCTTAGTGTCATGTCCTTGTCAGATTGTCCGAGACTCAGCATTTTGCTGAACAGTGTGTTGAATGCACCTCCTTCTTGGTTAGCTAAAAGCAATATTTTTGTATTATAGATACAGAGTTATAGTCAGAATCTTTTTAAATATGTTTTTATTGTAAAAATACTGTACAGAGGGGTTACAGTTCCATTTATTGTAAAAATACTGTACAGAGGGGTTACAGTTACATGAGCAAGGTAATGAGTACATTTCCTATCAAGCATTGTTGCCTCCTCCTTGGTTTTTGCTCTACCATCCCTTCCTACCTCCACAACTACACTCCCTCCTCCCCCTTGCCTAAATTGTAAAGTTCCATTTTTTCAACATAGTGTCTTGTACATCTTATTGTCATAATGGGTCAACCTGTGTCACCATTTCAGCATTTTGTTTTTTCCCTTCCCCTCTCCAAATTAGAGAAATGTATATACATGTGTATACAAGATTCAGGGCACTGATATCAAATACAGTGAAAACAGGGGTTATACCGTGGCAGAGGAATATACAAGGCAACAAAAAATCACATGGTACATTATAAATATGTTAGAAACAATAGCAAGAAAAAAACCCACTTGTGTCCCTATTTTGGGGTGCATTTCACTTAAGATAACATCATCTTATCTGGTCATATGTACATAGCTTTTCACCTTTTCTGTTTGTTCCAAACATATACTAGTTATTACAAATAAGGGAAACCATGGGACCTGTGTTTCTTTGGGCCTGGCTTACTTAAATAAAATTTTTCCAAGTATATACATAACCTTATAATAGTAAAATATAATACATCTACCAAAAATGGATAAGACAATGCCCATCGATATTTAATAGATAAATCAAGAAGTCTTTTTTAAAATATTGTTATTGTAAAGGTGATGTACAAAGGGGTTACAGTTATATAAGTCAGGTAAATGAGGAATTTCTTTTTGAACAGTGTCAACCCTCCCCTCAAGTTTTTTTTTTTTTGTTTTGTTTTGAAGGGGGGTTGGAGGATTAAATAGGATCATCATGAGCATATCAATCAAGGGATGTTTTGCATTTTGCTTTTATCCTTGGAGGACAAAGTTGATTAGAAGGGATGGAGAATCAAGAATAAGATTTAACTTTTTTCTTTTCAGGGTGCTGTCCCTGAGTTTCTTGCTCAAGGCTAGTGTTCTACCACTTGAATTACAGCTCTATTTTTGGCTTTTGGTGGTTAATTGGAGATAACAGTATCATGTACTTTACTGTCCAGGCTGGCTTCAAACCACAATCCTTAAATCTTAGCCTCCAGAGCCGCTAGGATAATAGGCCTGAGACCATCAGGTCTGAGCCACAGGCCTGATTTTGATGCCCTGTGAGCTAAAAAGGGGTTGTATGGTGTTTCCCCATCTGGCGGGATATGTGATAAGACAGGATGATGAGTTTTGCATCTAGAATCCAGGTCACAACCAAATGTAAAGAGCCAGATAGGACATTTTCTCTCTATAGTCCTCCTGGATGAAGCTGACTTATCTAAGGAGACTGATTAGATCAACAGGAAACAAGAGTCATGGGGAACGTGTCATCGCTCCAACACTGCACATTAGAACAAGTTGAAGAGCAATGATTAGTGGGAAACTGTTACTGCAGGATGTTTAATAACATTTACCCTGGGGTCAGAGTACTTACTTAAGAATCAGAACTCTACCACTGTCTAGATGCCTCATTCTAGCTGATGTATATATTCTCTCAGCCCTTGCCTGCCTCTTTAGCTGTCAAATGAGGGTAAGGATGCAGTACATGTCAAACCTTAGCACAGTGGTTGGCACATGGTAAGGTCTCTAAGCTGCAGCTTTGCTACTGTTACCGCAGGGCTGCTCAGAGCCTTTGATATGCCACCATATGCTGTGAGTTTATAGAAGAGAACAGTATCATCGTTCAGTCTTTCCAAAATTTACTTAATCCTAAACCCATTTCTACAGATTATGGTTATGTTCACTTTCTATTTTTGCATAACCTTTGAGAAGTATAGTGACTATCTTTAAAAAAAATCTAGGTTCTGATAGAGGAACTCCCCTCAAATATATTTTATTATTTTCAGCTCAACTCTGGACTTTTCACCAAGTATCAATCCTGACCTTCTTAGCCAGTACTTGGCCTCTCTCTCTCTCTTATTTCTCTGTTTCTTCTCTCTCTCTGTCTTTGTCTCTGTCTCTCTCTCTCTCTCTCTCAACTCAGTTGGCCTCTATCACTTTCATTGTATTGTAACTTTTTGTTACATATTTACATACCAAGACTCTTCAGTTTAATAATCTATTACTATTCACAGATCTTCCTGATTTCCTGCTTCTCTTATTCAAGTAAATGTGAAGCTCATTAGTCATCTTTCTGAAGTCCCAGAGTTAGTATACTTAGTACTCACTCCAATGGTGGTGAGTATCCTCTTGCTCTTCTGTTATTCCTAATCTGTGGATGAGTATGTGCTATGTGACAGGCTGGGTGAAAAGAGAAGACTCTACTTCCCTTTCTACCATATTGCTCATCTTTGTAGAGAATATTTCATTCTATTTCTCTTTCATACATTTTCTTACCTTTAAAAGAAATTTCATTCTTTAGTTTTTTTCAGTTGTCACATATAATAATCACATGTATTTATGAGGTACAGTGTACATTGTGTAATGTTATAATCAATAATGAGCATATCCATCACCTCAAATATACAACTTCCTTGCAGTGAGAATATTCAAAATCTTTGTTTCTATCTTTTTAAAATGGACATACATTGGTGTTGACCATAGTCACCCATCTGTGTGATAGAGCATCTGAACATATTCTTCCTAATTGTAACTTGGCACCCAGTGTCCAAAGCTCCTTCATTGCATACCCCCTCCATCCTAGCTCTCTTCTTTATGCTTTTATGTTATATAGTGAGCTTTGATTTAAATATATTTTATTGACCATTATTTGGTCTATTTTGACTAAGAAAAAGTGTCTGTTGGAGGAGAGCTAGTTACAAAAAAGTAGATGTAATGCAGTTTGTTGTAGTGAATTAGCGCACAGACTCCTGACATAAACTAATCTCCCTTCCTCTCCATCATTCAGTAGCTAGGTGACCATATGCAAAGTTACTTAAACTCTCTCTACTGAGATTTTCCTGTATAAAATGAATCTCTTCCTGGGGTTAATGCTGATATTAAATAAGATAGCAGAATATACCTTGCAGCAAAGTGCTTTGTATCCAATAAAACTCATAGACGTTGTGACTAAGGCTCATGTTCTGCTTTCTTAATTGTCACCATCTGGAGCAGAAGCCAAGGGGGCTTTTGAAGGAGGAAGAATTTGAACAGGAAGTCACAGGGTACCTGAGGGGAAGTTGGGTTCCACTTGGGGCACAGTGGGGGATGAGGTTGGCATAATACATTGGAGCTCAAAGTGCAGGGATTTGAATCCGCATTGTGTAGGCAACAAAGAGTCACTGGAAAAGGTAAAACACATCAGTAGGATCTTCAGTTTTGTGTTTTGGGAAGCTAAAACATCGAGTGTGGTTAAGAGAAGGAATAAGAGCAGAGAGGCATTAGAAGCAGGGAGACCAATTAAGATTCAATTCCATCATTTATTCTATTTTGGAATTTCTATTTCCCCTGGTTCCATTTCTTTCTGCCTAATAAAATTTTTCATGTAATTGCCATTGATAATCATTGAGAAGAAATCTCCTTAGACTTTTTAATCTTCCTCCACCAGACTAGGCCTATTTGGTTCACCTGATCCACCAGGAATAGATTCAGAAACAAAATGGATCACAGATTCTGTTTTATTTATGAGCATTCACCCTTGCACTGACCACCACCCACAACCATAATAATGCTTCAGAGAATTATGCTGTCTCTCCTCTTGCTCCCCAATTGTGCTAAATGTTCCCAGTTGAGTGTTCCATATCAATGGCAAGTGCTATATTTATACTAATAAAGGGAAAAAAGAGAGATGTAGATAACCATCAGCTTTTCCTTAAAATAGGTACATAATCTTGGGTAAGCAGGTGCTAGCCTCCTGTTATAGAATCTTCTGAAACAATAAAGCTTTTACACCAGATGCAATTGTGGGATGCAAACTTCCAATTTGGTTAACTGCACAGCCCTGTCTCTTCTGATGACCTCTTGGCTGCTGTCAGCACATTACCATTAAACTCTTAGTCTGCTTTAAATAGAGCTCCAATACCCCTGGGTACCTCACTTTTGAAAAACTAAACCATCAGATGAGACCTTGGGGACCTGTGCCTTATCTAATGCTACACACTTCACTCTTTTCAAAATTGATTCACTTTTCTGCCAACCCAATATATCCATGAAATAGCCTAGCTGCTGCTACAACAACAATTATTATTTTGCTTGAGGTGATTCGTATGGTTTGGAGGCCCTGCAAACATGCATTCATTCTGAGATGGACTGGAGATAAAGCAGACATGGGTTGCCTCTTGAGGCAGACATGGGTGGTCAGACATGCTGCATTGGGACAGCTGGAGAACCGTCCTATGGCCTGATACAAGAACAACATACTTTCGTGTTTCCCAGAGATCAGTTTACATGAGAACAAGCTCCATCTTGCCCCAAGACAAGTACCAGAAATGATCCAAGAGGCTTCCAGATATGAGTTGTCCAAATTTTCAATGTGACAGACCTTAAGCCTATAAGCAAACGTGGATGTCCCCATGGAAACTCTAGTTCACTTATGTGCTCTGTCTTTCCCTATAATCAAATGCCAAGATCTAATTAGATGTAATTCAAGATATACATAATTGCAACTCATTCAGAAGAGATTATTTTTGAGAGGTTCGAAATGAGAAAATATGCACATTCCTTTATAGATTTTATTGAAACGAAGTTTATTTAAATAAATACGCACATACACAGATGCACACTTGCTCTATAATGACTGATATGTACTCTTGACTTTTTGCTGACTTTTTCTACATATCGATTCTAAATGAATACTGATTTCATTAGGAATGTCAATAACTGAAAATGGAAACATCATTTCAGTCACCATTTTGTAATTTCTCTCTAAAATTTTGTCAATATTTGTCTTACGAGGCAAAATAAGTATAGGTCTTAACTAGATCTATTTGTATTTTCGTAGTAGCATTGCAAATTACTTCCCAATAGTTTATGAGGCCATTTCAGATAAGCTGAGACACCCAGGAGATGCATTATGGTATGATACATTTCCTATTGGGGAATAGCTATGAGAACAGGAATATTTATTCAAAAACAAAAACAAAAACACACAAAACGTCTGACACAAGATATTCATTCCTACCGTAAAAATTAATTGTATTAAATTATATTCCATTCCTTTCCAGAGTCACTGGAGAATGTCTACATGAGATAACAGAATTAACCATTCACGACATTAGAAATAAAGGTGAATATTGTTCAATCAAAATGTTTATCTTGCTGATTAGTCAAATTGATCATTTCAGTCTTTAACAACACTGTTAAATGTTTGAATTGAATTTTAGTTTAGTCGGAATTATTAGCCCCACAGGCTTCTGTTTTAGTAGACAGATCAACAAAATGAAGAATTGATTTTGTATCTAGGGGTTCAGCTTCAAAAGAGGAGAATAAAATTATGTCAGATTCAGTTTTTAACTTTGATTTCAGTGAGTCGTACCAATCCCCCTTTGTCACAAGTAGAGACTCACAAGTAAGTTCATCACAGGTCAGTGGTTTCAGGGTAATAAATACACAGTCTTTCCAACCCCTCTCAGTTCCTAGATTATTTGAGGCCCTAACAGTTCCATTGGTGATTTATTTGGGAATTGAGGGAAGAATGGACTTCTCACTAGAATGAAAAATAAAGCAAGTCAGTGGATTCACATTCTGCTTTTCTTGAAAAAAAAAATAAGCAAAGTTCTCTGGTGCTTGGGGGAATTCCCAGTCTATTCTAGGCTGAGACTTCCAAGGATCCAGGGAACTCTGCTGACAGGTTGAAAGCCATGGGATCCTAGAGCCAAATGTTACTGGAAAATTCCCACAAAGAGGGCCAGTCTGTTTACAGCAGTTCTAATCTCTTTGGTCTGGTCTGGGGAAGGATTATTTAAATAGCAAAATTTTATTTTTATTATTGCTAAAAATTCTGGAGGCTAGAAGCCTGAGATGAGGGTGCTGGCGTGGTCTGATTCTTGGTGTATCTCTCCTTCTGGTTCTCACACTGTGTGTATCATTACCCAGTGAACTGTGAAATATCCCTTGTCTTTACTCTCTAAAAGAAAGGGCATTGACTCCATCCCTTATGACTCACTTGCCTTGCAAAGCCTAGTATAATCATATTGGACATAAAGATGAATTTTAAAGGGAAACAAACCAGCTCAAAACACAGTTTTTTTTTTGTTTCTATGAATTGCAATCTACTTTTTTCTACTTTCTTTGTATTTGCTGCTGGTACTGGGGTTTGGTCCTGGAATTGGCCCTGATGCTATTCTTCAGCTTTTTCACTCAAGATTGGTCTTCGAGTCACAGTTTCACTTCTGACATTTTGTTCATTACTTGGAGATAAGAATCTCAGGGATTTTCCTGTCTAGGCTGGCATTGAACCATGTTCTTCAGATCTCAGCTTCCTGAGCCCCAACTTGCAGCTACAACCTACTTTTATTAGTTTATGACCTATAATTCTTACTCAGATGCTCATGTTTTTTTGTCTTGGTGTTTCTCGCACTTTCTGATTGGCCCAGTCTATAACTTTGCCTTCTCTTTCACTTTGTCCAGCATCCTCCACTTCTTAGCCATGTTTGGTTATTTGCCGTTTTCCTCCTTGACATCATTTTGTGCTTTTGTTTGCACCATTCTTTTTGTCCTCTTCCATTGTCCACCTTGTGACTGGTGTTCATTTTTAAAGATCCATATCACAGACGTTTGCTCTGTCCCTTTGTACTTTCTCAACTTCTCCAGATAGAATTAATGAAATCCCTTAGTTTAGTTTCCTTACTACTTTATTTTCCTATCGCAGTACCTAGCACGTTGTGAGTAGTCAGGTAGTACAGCTTTATGTTTCTTATGCTTAACTTGTATTTTTTTTTAGCTCAGATGAGCTATTCATGAGTAGGTAAACTAGGTTTGGAGAGGCCAGAGTTTCTTATGATCTTTCATGTTCATGACAAGTTTGGAGAATCGTGATGGCAACTGAATGATAGACAAATATTTTCTCTAGTAGATAGAATCTTCCATGAATGAAGAAGTTGGCATAAAGATGGGAGGAGAAAGGTGGCATGAGGGGATGAAGAAACAGAGGTTTGGGTAAGAGGTAGGGGCCAGTGCTAGAGCAGGAGTAGTGATGAGACAGGAAGGTTGTTCTGAGTATGTTCATGAGTATGAACGTTAAAATTGTGATCTCTGTGAACAGAGTTCAAAGCAGTACTCATAGGACAATTGGGTGTGGTAATGGCAACAAGGGAGAAGAACATTCTGCATCAGGGTGTAGAATACAGACAACTAGCCAACTTGGACAACTGGCCAAGTAGAATTTATAGGGGGAAAGTAAGGATTTGAAAAAGAAAAGAAGGAAGGAGAATGGGTCTTGCTCATTGTACAGCTGGAGGAAGATGGAGCCATGGGTTGGATGCCAGAGGAGTGGTGTGAAACATCAGATAAGGATTTGGTAGTGTTAGCTATGTGACTGGAAAAAACTAACCCATTTACTGTGGTCCCAAATACTTTTCTCCTCAATATGCATCTCACAGGACTCAGACTTTCTGAGCCTTCTTGGTGTATTGGTGATTCATGTGGACTAGAATTTAATCCTGGACCTGTTTCCGGAGAGTATGCAAAGGGAGTTGATAGCCTGACTTCATTGGGTATTCATTTCTCTGTGTTTAATACTACTGGAGAATCATTTTAGCTGTTACTACATGAAAAATTCTGTTTCTCCTTTCAGCAACTTTAAGCATCTCATATATCTTGAGTTATTTTACCAGTCTTATAGAAGGTTTCTTCCTAGACCAAAAGAAAAATATATTGTTTTAAACTATTATGCAGGAAGACTTGGTTGAGCATCTATATTGTATCCCACATGGTAGATTATAAAATAAATACATTAATTCTGTGCTCCCTAAGATCTTTCAGACTTTTAGAAACAACATAGGCCCAGAAACAAATTTGTGCGGAAGTCTTATACCTTCCCACAAACTTTTAAAATGAGAACTTCTAGTTCTGACCCTCACATACACTCACAGCTTCATCAAAGCCTTCTATATTCTGTTTTTATGGGGCCTCCAATATCTAATAGTTCCTGTCCTAATATCTAATAGTTCCAGTGCTTTTAGATGTCAGGATAAGATCAGTTTTAAAATATCTTGGCCTTAAGACAATGCAGCTACTGCAGCGCTGGAATGGAGATGGTGAAATATTTGTAAAGTTTCTTTTGTCCCTTTGCTTCCATTGATTTATTTTTCCCTGAAAAACTCCAGAGGTTAAAAACACGGGAATGTTCTTGGTCTTTGTCCATAAGCACAGATAAGACATAGTTGTAGCTGCCAGCCAAATGATTCCCCTTAAATGCTGCATAGGTGGCCAGGCATTTTTCTTAATATGAAATACTAGCAGAACCCATCAACAGGAATCAAGAGACTTTGCTTTAAGTTTGGCATACACATTAATTCTTTGCATGACACATGAAAAGTTACTTCTTGTCACTGGGCCTTCACCTCGGGAAATAAGAATTTTGGATTAGTTGGAAATCTTAAATTCTTTTCCAACTTGAACATCTGTATTTCTAAAAGTCTTCCTTTGAAGTACTGTGTAGGAAACTAGCTGCTAGGTGTTTGAACAACTTGGCATTCTGAGCATTACTAACACAGTGGGCCTTTCTATTCACATTTAAAATTGCACTGGTAAGTGTAAAATTTTGTCCACATATTTTTCAGAATTAGTTTTGCTTCTCTGCCCTGACACGCGTGTCTAGAAAGAAAGAGAGGTAAGCAAAGGACCAAGATACAGAATTCAACAAAGCCAGTAATTTCAGTGTAAGGCTGTTTTGTCAAAACTATATCCCCAAGTTCCTAGAAGCCTGAGGAGGAAAACATTACACATATTTCAGAACTGGCTGTCCATGAATTCAAGGTAGACTTGACTATGAAGACTTTTGTGCCAACATTTGTTATCTTAAAGAATCTTGTTCTCAAAATGCCCTCTTTCATCTCTGGTTGGCAGAATCCTACAGGCCACAAGTTGGTCATCCCTGTCTGGACCCAATAAGAAGATGCTATCATGGCTGAGATTGTCTAATTTGGTCGAAAAAAAAAGTGCAGCCAAAAAATAAAATATTTAGGAGTTAACAAAAAAGGTGAAGGACCTGTATGATGAAAACTTTAAAAACCTGATTGTTTCTAACATATTCATAAGATGATTTCTTTGTTGCTTTGTATGTTCCTCCCCCACAGTATAACCCTTGTTTTCACTGTATTTGATGTTGGTATACTTTGTGGAGGGGAAGGGAAAACAAATTGTTTAAATAGGGATACAGGTGGACCCATTGCACCAATGAGATTACAAGATGTTATGTCAAAAAACGAACTTTATAACTTTGGAGAGGGGGTGGGGGAGATGGGAAGGAATAGGAAGGGGAAACGGAGGAGGAGGCAACAATGTGTGATAAGAAATGTACTCATTACCTTGCCTATGTAATTTTAACTCCCCTGTGTGGTATTTTCAGAATAAAAAAATGTATTAAAAAAACCTGATAAAGGAAATTAAAGGAGAACTAAGCAAATGGAAAAACTTCCCATGCTCCTGGATTGGGAGGATTAACATTGTGAGAATGGCAATACTGCCAAAGGCTATCTACAAATTCAATGTGATACCTATCAACATTCCAACCTCATTCTTCAATGAAATAGAAGAAGCAATCCTAAAATTCATATGGAACAATAAAAGACCCCAAATAGCAAAAAACAATCCTTATAGAATGAACAGCACTGGAGGAATATCAATTCCAAACTTCAAACTCTACTACGAAGCCATAGTAATTAAAACAACTTGGTACTGGCACACGAACAGACCTCAGGACCAATGGAATAGGACTGAAGGCCCAGAAATGAACCCACAGACCTATAGCCACCTAATCTTCGACACGGGAGCTAAAGAAATAGAATGGAAGAAAGACAGCCTTTTCATTAAATGGTGATGGCAAAATTGGTTAAACACTTGTAGAAAACTAAAACTAGATCCGTATATATCACCCTGCACCAGAATCAACTCCAAATGGATCAAAGACCTTGAAATAAAAGGAGAGTCCATGAAAACATTATAGGAAGGAATAGGAGAAACTCTAGGGCTCCTTGGCCAAAATTTTCTTAATAAAGACCCAGAAGGCCAACAAATCAAAGAAAGGTTGGACAAAGGGACTGCATGAAACTGCAGAGCTTCTGCAAGGCAAAAGATATAACAGCAAGATCAACAGGAAGCCCACGGACTGGGAGAAGATCTTCACTAGTCATACAATGGACAAGGGTCTCATATCTAAAATATACTTAGAACTCAAAAAATTAATCCCCCAACAACAAATCCTCAAAGAAACAACTGCCCCATTAACCAATAGGCTAAAGATTTAAAGAGAGACTTCTCTGAAGAGAAAATAAGAATGGCCAATAGACACATGAAGAAATGCTCAACCTTTCTAGCCATAAAAGAAATGCAAATCAAGACAACGCTGAGATTCCACCTCACCCTAGCTAGAATGGCAACGAGATGTACAGGACAGTATATTGAAAACAAACTTTACAATGTGGGGTGGGGGAGTGGGAGGAGTTGGGGAGGTGGGGAGGGAAGTGATGGTAGGGGGAAAATAGAGGAAGAGGTAACAATGCTCACTATGAAATGTACTCATTACCCTACTCATGTAACTGCAACCCCTCTGTACAACATTTTTATAATAAAAAATTAATAATAAAAAAAGGAAAGAAAGAAAAACAGTGTGGCACAATCTGGCAATGTCTAAGGAAGGGCCATTTTTCCTTTTAATTTCACAGTTTTACCTGCTTTTACATTGTCTCACTAAACCCTCTTTATGTGACATTGGGGAAATTATTTCACTGTGTTGAGTCTCTGTTTCTTTATCAAATATGCTTTAGTAACTTCTGGATTGCATAAGGTCTTTATGAGATAATGTTTTTGAGACTCTATTTTTAAACCATTAAACACAATATTCTGTTGGACAAGTAACAGACAATGAAGTTGTTTTTCTTCCGCAAACCCCCAATGACAGTAATTTTCCATCCAACAGATTTTGTGTTTTTGTCATCACCGTCCTCTGAAGTATATGCTCCATCTACTTCTAGTAAATTTGCCAGTTTGGTAGCTTTGGACCAGATTGGCCAAATTTTCTGTAAATCCATTCTTAGCAATCCATTTGTTATTGTTGGAACTCCAGAGCTTTAATTGATGCTGGTAGCTGCCAAGACTTTACCACAACTGGAGAAATAAGCATGGAAGTCAGACTTGCACCTGAATTCCTTTATATTCATTCCTTTAAATCTGATCCTTGAAATATTTGTTTTACTCATTATGCTGCCTAATTTGCCTAAAATAAATCAGGAGTCAATCAGCACCAAAGCCCTGGGGTAAATGGAGATTTTGGTGTCAGCAGTAATGTTAACATCTATTTCATCATGGTTGCTGAAAAATTTTGTGTGTGTGCAAGAATCTGAATTGACAGCTTGGGGGGTTATAATTATAAGTGATATTTGAAGGCATCTGTAAGTAAATATAAAATGTTACTATGAACTGAACACAAAAGGCTATTAGTTTCTCTGTATCTGTTTTACCTAAAGAAAACAAAATGAAAAAATGGGCTGGATATGAATATTTCTCAGGTTATCACCACAGAAATAGGTTTCTTTTAAAGTCCATATATGATTTCAATTCACCAATCTCAGGGGATAATTACACATTTGGGTATAACTCTTAGACAAATTAATGTCTATTTTTCTCTAGCCATTGGAATTGATTCTTAGAAGAAAAAGTAAAGGAGTATGGATGGATTTGATTAGATTAAGGTGATAGAGAGCTATGGAATTTGGCTTGCTTGGATCTGTGCAGGATTTTGCTATGGATAATTCATTAGCAAACAAAATAAGAGGTAATGATTCAGGCAGACAAAACTTTCACTTACTCAATGAAGTTAAGAAAGGTTTTTGTGCTTAAAGATTCTTATTCCTTTTTTGAGGGGAAGAACAATTACTAAGGATTGGATTGTCAGCCTTTTGCTTCCTAGAAAGTAGTCAATCACTTACGTCATTCACCATCACCCTGTTACTTTGTGTTGTTTTCATTTGTTTTTCTGATAAAGTCTCTTGATATTGTCCTAGGGTGGTCTCAGTCTGTAATCCTCCTACTTCTATCTCCTGTGTGGCTGGCATTAAAGGATTGTGCCACAGGCCCATCTTCTGCTTTTTATGTCTTCTACACGGTATTGATCAGAGGATGACATACACACACACAAAGAAAAGATAAGTAACAGGGTGGCACTGGTAAAGATGCATTGTACTCAGAAACTGACATTCTACAAATAGACATAATAAAAAATTAATGACACCCTAAAACAAAGAAACAATGCCTTCCTGCCACAAGAGAATAAAGGGAGATTTGGGGGGGACCACCAAAGTCCAAATGGTGAATAGGTTAAAATTACCCAATAGAAAATAATAAGGCTTAGACAAAACCCAAGGAGGTTGTTTATCCCATAGTATTCAGCCAATGAGGAACCAGGTAATGATTTTGCACAGGAGGTAATAAATTGCCTTTTGTAACTATTCTGAGTATGTCTGCCTACCAGACAATCCATATTGCAAGACCACCCTTAAAGTCTTTCTTTCACAGAGAAAAATCAAATTTTAAGAAAAGGAATAGCAAAAGTGAATAGGAAATGCATACCAAAAACGGGTGGGCAAATGTGAATAGAAAACACATTCACTTTCGGCCTGGTTTATACTTCGGAACCAAGGTCTATATTCCTGGCTTCTCCTTCCTTACCCATTTGACCACCAGGGGAAAGGATGGGAAACAGAATAGATCAGTAGTCTGTGCCATTGGCTTGTCCAAGTGGACGAGAAGCAGAAGAGTGGGACTCCGTGGAACCTTACCTAGTTTGGGTATGTCTGGAGGGTTGGCAGTACCCTGAGTGACATAGTATGATCAGCTACTTCCCCTTTGGATAGGAAAGAATAAGGAATTGGAGACAGAGATTGGGCAGAGGCTCAGGCCAAAGCCCACTGTGGGGATAAGGAGGAGGACAGATAGACTTAGCCAGGGTTGAGGGCACAGTTTGCTCTGGAAGATGCAAGAAGTGCTTTGGAACAGGCCAGCTCCAAAGAAACTAACAGACCTGTGGAAGAAAATACTGCATGTTGATGGTTTACATAGAATGAGTCCTACATATTCCAAAAAATTAACATCCAAAAATAAATAAACCACCTCCTTTTTGATCTAACTCCTTAAAGGGATTGAAGAGTATTCTGAATGGATGAGGTTGACATTTGCAGAACAGTATGAACATGTTTTTCTGAGGTGTGCTGGTTTCCATTTTCACTACGTTTTGTTTCAGAACAATTGTTTTTTGAAACCTAACTGGTAGATTTGTTCTTAACACAGGAGGCAATATCTGAAACGTGGGCTGACCGAGAGGCCACAGTGTTTGACCTTGTCTTTTTGTAGTCCATAAATATGACACACCAGACCAGCTTTTGGTCTAACAGCTCACTTCACAGTGTTGTCTTCATGCTTATTAGAAATAAATAGAGAGACCACTTTAAATAGTGATCTGACATGATAACCAAACTCAAGTTACTCAATAGAAATAATGTAATAATATTTGAAAACAAGGAATTACCATAGTTCTACAAGGAAATTATCCACAAGATTGACTGAATCTTTTCTGTTTTTTTGTTTTTTTTTTAGTCAATTGAGTGTCATGTTGAGTTTAGGGACAAATAAAAGAGTGTCCTAGGTCCACTACTTACAAGAGCTCAAGAAGGATCTGGAGTTATACTGGCACAGCATTTTTGTCCAATGGTTCAGTGTGTAAAGATCAGGCAAGTTAGGGAAGACCTCTTTATGGCACAGGGATTTAAGCTCTGTGCTGGTCATGTGTCTACCATCCTACTCCTCCACTCCATATAGGGAACCGTGGACTGCTAGAAGTTCTCTGACTCCTCAGAGCTCCTTGATAGGATGGAGCCACCTTTCACATCTGTAGTGAACAGAGCAGGTTGCAAAAACCCACGGAGGCACAATCCTTTTTCTAACATTGGTCTGGGACATTTTGACAGCAAAATAACAGGCTCACCAGTGGAAGAAGCAGCCCGGGTGTGAGAGAAGAAATAGGTTCTCTGGACAGCAGTCAGGAGAAGAGGGATGAGTCCAGGATGACTTGTACAAAAGCTAGTGAGGAAGAACTGGAGATTCCTACGGAGACCCACTATGTTAGCCTAAGTACTTACATAGAACTCAACATTAATGTCCCATTTTGCCATTAACAACACTTGGTTGTTTATATAAAAGTCTAAGTGAAAGACTATCTTCCAGTGTTAGTCAAAAAGAGTGATTTCCTCCAAGATGACCTTCCTTTAGAGCTGGAGATTTTGGGCCTATGCTTAAAGAAGCCAAACAAGCCACAGGCATGATCTGAAGCATCTCTATTTCCCTCCAGAGGATCTGGCCTTAATAAGGTTTCCAGAAATGTGGCTAGATGAACTGATCAAAGGGCCAAATATGTCTTAAAGTTTTATGGGAACATGGCTGTTCTCATATTTATGCATTGCTCGTGGCTGGCTTTGTACTACAATGACAGAGTGTAGTTAACAGAGGCCTACTGATTCAGAAAGCTGAAAATATTTCTATTGGCACATAAAAAATTTCTGCCCCCAGGGTGTGGTGTGGGGGGTGGGAAGACTACAATATCCTTTGGCAGGAAGCAGTATCCAGGTACGCAGTGTACACTTAGAATCACAGACATTCATACGTTCATTTTGTGTTGCTGTTGCTATGGTTTCTGAGCTCCTCCCATATCCAAACACTATTCTGGGATGTTTAAGTAAACAAAATTGTGGGTAAAGAATTATTATCTTAATGGAGCTTACTATCTAATGGAAAGAGACAGACAAAAGTATTTGTCATAAGTAAGGTACTTACATTAATTTGTAGAAAGTAATAAGTATTCTGGTAAAAAGTAGAGTAAGAATGTACAGATGGAGTCTGATACCAGCAGCCCATGCGTGCAATCCTAGCTACTCAGGAGGCTGAGATCTGAGGATACAGGTTTGAAACCAGCCTGTGAGAACAATCCTCAGGAATTTTATCTCATTATTAACCAGCAAAAAGCTAGAAATGGAGTTTTGGCAACCAAGTACCCACTTTGAGCATAAAAGCCAGTCAAGAATTTTAGGCCCTGTTTTCAAGCACTAGTACCTCAGCTCAAAAATAAATAAACAAAAAAAATACAATAAAGATACATAAATGGGATGTATTTGGAAAGTGTTGAAATTTCTAGGCATTTCTGAATGCACAGAATGTGGCAAGTGAAGGATTAGCTCCCGAGATCTGAGAGAAGAGCATTTCAGGCCAAAGAGAAGCCAGTGCAAAGGCCCTATTCTATTCTATAGTCTTACCTTAGCAGTACTTAAGAACATAAAATAGCTTCATGAAAAATATTAGCCTCATGAAAAATCATTCTTCATGAAAAATAATTTTGGAAGTGTTGGTTCAGTTAAACTTGGAAAATTCCAACAACTCCTGTAGATTTTCTTTTTCTTTTTTTTTTGTTGGTCATGCGACTCGAACTCTGGGACTGGGCACTGTCCCTCAGCCCTTCAGCTCAAGGCAAGTGCTCTACCACTTGAGCCACAGCGCCACTTCTGGTTTTCTAGTGGTTTATTGGAGATAAGAGTCTCATGGATTTTCCTGCCCAGGCTGGCTTTGAACCGTGATCCTCAGATCTCAGCCTCCTGAGTAGCTAGGATTACAGGCGTGAGCCACCGGTGCCCAGCCTCCTGTAGATTTTCTAATGCTTCTTTTCAATTATTTGAGATTTCCTTCCAATAGACCTGAGATAGGACTGGATATTTGTATTTTGTACAGTGTAGGAATATATTAGTTTTCCCAGGTGCCTCTGTTTGGGAGTAGTCGCTGCTCTAAATCAAAATAAGAATGCCCTCCAAACAGGCTGAGAGTCACTCAGCTTCAGCTTAAACACTTCCAGTAATGAGCAGCTATTAACTCTTTTAGAGAGTTCACTCCATAAAATATTTATAACATTTAATTAATTTATTCATTTATTCAACAAAAATTGTGTAGCCTCCTACTGGGAGTCAGGTACTGAGAATGTAAGAGCACGTGTTCTATGATTTTATTGTTTTCTATTTGTTTCTGATTACAAATTGTATATATTTTCATTTTAGACAGATTAGAAGAAAAAGTAAAGCACATAAGGAAAAAATTAATTTCTTTATAAATAGTAATACTAGTATTATGGCATATTTTATTCCTTTTCTCTTTCTACATATAAAAGGCTGAGATCCTTTTCTCTTTTCTTTCCTGTTTCAACTTTGAGAGACAGGGTCTCACTTTATAGCCCAGGCTGGCCTCAAACTTGTAATCCTTCTGCTGAAACTTTCAAGTGCTCAGATGTAAGTGTTCACCACCATACCAGCTGACATCTCCTTTTCAAGTATTGATTTCTTTTAAATATTTCTGCTGCTACAATAGATTTTCTCTCATACCTATTTCAAAAATAACAGCAGAATTACACACACACACACACACACACACACATATATATATACTATACAAATATATGACAACTATTTGGCTATTTCAAAATGTTCACTACTCCAAAATTCTGCAATTAATTTTCTTATAAACATTTTTGTGAGATTTCTAAAGTACTCAAGTACGTGTTTGGAAGGGAAATATTTGGAAATAAGATTTTTATCTTTGAAGTAGATTGCCAAATTGTCTCTCCAGAAAGAAGGATTCAATTTCTATTCCCTTTTCAATTATTTGAAAATATCCATGTCTTCATAATTCATACCCTTGGCACTACTGGAATCACATTTTTTTTAAAGAGCTATAATTGCTGGTAAATTCTTTCTAGCACTCTGAAATTTACATATGCAAATCTTCAAACCATTATTCTAACTTTTGTCTTCCAAATCTTTGTGGAGTATGCCTAGTTCTTTTTCTTTGAAATAGAATTTCAAATATTTGAAAATAATTATCATACCTCGACCATGCTTTGTCTTCAGTTACAACATTTTTTCTCTGGTCTCATAATTACTCCTATAACTTATTTTCTGAACATTTCACAGTCTGGTCTCACTTTTCTCAGTAAGCCTTAGTTAATCAGCTTCTCTTATGTTGTGGTGGAAAAGACTTCTATTGACTGATTGTTAGTGGAAACCTAAACCCTCAAGAGTTGGGATTAGGAGATAGCTCTGCCATGAGTTATTCATGGGCTTCTGACACCTGGCCCAAGCAATTGTTCTTAACATTTTTTATTACATCAATGTTTAAACCCAGATTTCATTTTCATGTATGAAATCAATTGTCTTTCTCATAATAATTTTTATAGTTCAAATAATGTTTATGACTTCAAAAATAGTTCTAGTGATTTTTCATGTCAACAAATCACATTATTCTTCAGATGTATGCTGCTTTTAAGCTTTCAAAGTATTATATACTTTAAAAATTATCTTCAAGTACTTCTGAAAAGGAGTTTCCATTTACTGTCCCATCGTATGATGACAACGCATTTTGATCAGTAAAACGCCTTCCATCATTCTACTTCTCTATCAGAGCCTCACCCTTCCTTTCAACTTACCTGGTTCAGTTTTCACATAAGTACACTGACTGTTGTAACTGTGTTTGCCCGTCCTTCCTCTCTCCATTTATTAAAGCATTATGTATGTTTCAATCTTAAAAACTAGATCCAGTCACAACGTGATTAAATTACAAGTCTAAGTTACTTCCTAGACATAGAATGACAAGTAAAACGTATATCTAATGACATTCTGTACTTTTGACAGTACATTCGTCACCGTACAACATAAGAGAATATAGAACAAAGTCCAGTTATCTTCTAACCAAGTACAGAGAGTAAAATCCAATATTTTAATGTTACAAGCATTGTCAGATAAAAAAGAATATAATATTTGTTTATGGTCATTTCCACTTTGGGCAGTATAGAGGTTTGAACTCAGGGCCTTTCCCTTCATAGGTAGGTTCTCTCCTATGAGTCATGCCCCCAGGGCTAGGTATAGCGCTTTCCAGGGTGACCTTCATCTCCATCTACCTGGGGTAGAGAGATTTCATGGGATGTAGAGTTCTTGGATGCAAAGTGGGAAAGCAGGGTTGAGTTACCCATGATGTTTTCTAGGTCCCCCGAATTGACCTCCTCCTTTTTTAAACCTAGAATAACATTCTGCTTTCCAGTTCTCATATGGTCAGTTTTCATTGAGTTTTATTTTTTCCGGCCTCCAGGTTCTGTTTCTAGTTACTCTACAGACACCTCTGTCCTCTTCAAAGCTATCATCTCTTCTATGTTCCCCTCCTTTCCCTCTAATCTCTCTTGCCTACCTCTCCATTTTTAATAGTTTGCTCTTGATTTTTATTCCAAAGTATTTCTTTCTTTTTTTGGGGGGGGAGGGGCTCTGGTCGTGGGGCCTGAACTCTGCGTCTGGGCGCTGTCCCTTAGCTCTTCAGCTCAAGGCTAGTGCTCTACCACTTGAGCCACAATGCCACTTCCGGCTTTTTTCTTTTTGCTTATGTGGTGCTGAGGAATCAAACACAGGGCCTCAGGTATGCAAGGCAAGCGCTCTACCACTGAGCCACCTTCCCAGCCCTCCAAAGCATTTCTGATAATCATCATTAATTATTAAGTTTAAATTCTGAAGTGAATGGCTATGCAAAAATTATTTTATGGAAGTGGCACTGTGGCTTGCCATGAGTTGAAGAGCTTAGGGACAGTGCCCAAGCCCAGAGTTCAAGCCCCATGACTGACAAATAATAATAGTAATAATATATATATATATAGTATATATATATACTATATATATATATTAATAATATATATATATATATATATATATATTATGAGGGGCTGGGAAGATGGCTCAGTGGTAGAGTGCTTGCCTTGCATGCATGAGGCCTGGGTTCTATTCCCCAGCACTACATAAGCAGAAAAAGCTGGAAGTGGCGCTGTGGCTCAAGTAGTAGAGCACTAGCCTTGAGCTGAAGAGCTGAGGGACAGTGCCCAGGCCCAGAGTTCAGGCCCCATTACTGACAAAAATTATATATTTTATGATAGAAAAATTGTGCAAGCAATTATGCAGTTAAAAATTATTTTTTCTTCAAATAGAGTAGCTTAAGATAATGTTTGTAAATTTTCTAGCCAAAATATATCATTCACTTTTTCCCACAAGCAAGTTTGTGTATTTCAATACAGGAAATAAAACATGTACCTGGTAGTTCACAAACACATGTGAATTATAGTATGGTCTTGGTTATCATGAAGAACTTACTCATATTTCTCATTACATTGCCTTGAGGAAAACCATTAATGAAAATCATCAACATTACATAATTTGAGCTAATGTTGCTTAGGGCAGATCTCTTACATTATTTTGGCAAATGCAAATAAAAAAATAGAAAAAAGATTAATGTTACTAATCTGTAAAGGATTTACATAAATCAATAAAAAGTAATATGTGCAAAGAACATAAGAATAAGTGTGAGCTATTGTACACATCCTAAAATATGGTATTTCTGAAATGAGATGCTATCTAATACTTGTAATTTCACTACCTCTCCTTCCTTGCTTTCCTTCCCTATGGCAAAGCAGAGAGGACCATGGAGTTTACTGTGAATGCTCCTCTTCCAGTGTTCAGTTTATGGCTAGGAAATTATCATGCAAGCTTCCAGGTAATTGCCATCTCTGTTTTCATCCTTTTTCCACTTTAGTGGCCCATTTTATTGTGTGATTTGGATTCCAAAGTTGAAGTAGATTCCAACATGGATTCCAAGTTGGAATAGATAGATTTTATAATGTACCTTTTTAAAAAAAGGTATAAAATGGGGTCTTTTAGTTTTGCCTGAGCCGGCCATAGAGCATGATCCTTCCATCTATGCCTCCGTTAGGTGGAATTTCAATTTCCATCCCTTTCCCCCTTTTTAAGGTCAGCCCAGGCTGGCCTCAAACTTGCAGTCTTCCTTCCCCAGTCGCCTGAGTGCCATCACCTGGGGTTTAAGACATGCTTTTAAAGATCTGCCGTAATAAACACACCAAAGCTTATTGAAAGTAGCGATATGATCTTGATTGTGATATACCCAGCTGATTGAAAGTGATTGGCCCTTTATTGGGTTGGCAGAGCCCATATTCATATAGAACCCAAACATTTAAGTGTGACTCCAGCTATTCTTATTTGCCATTTTATATAATGAGCAAGGGTGTTGCCAATTGTGTGTTTGTGTGTCAAAGTGGTCCACAAGCTGATCATATCACACACTTACAAACAGGAAGGAAGAGACTTTTGAACTGATTGGGTTTATAATGTTCATTTTTCACTGGAGGAAATCAAGATATAAAGAGAGTAAAAGAAGTTTAGTATCATAAAGAGTCAGAATCTCCACCACACTAGATACACGGCTTTGTTCTCTTTTTATATTCTACGGGGGAATAAATGCAAAGAGACAAAGAGATAAAGGAAAGTTGTTCATGCAGATAAGAAAAAGACCTGACACACAACTATGAAGTCTGAGGAGCTTACCAGTGGCCAGCATTGGTATCATTAGTTTTCATATTTCGATCTACTTTGCCTACTGTCCAGAGTTAGACCTTAATTCTATCCATATTCTTGTCTTCATTCCCTTTATCATAAAATTAAAAGTTACACAACTCCTACCTTATCTAGACTTAATAGATACCTAGAGAATGTACCTAATTGTCCAATGAATAGCATATATTACCTACACATGAGCCAACATACATGAAGACTGTCATACATACATCGTACATCATCTGTTAAACATTTTCCTTGGTTTGCAACCTTGTTGACTTCGTAGCATTACATTTATTACAAAGCCTTTAGGCAACCAGTGTGGTCAAACACAATGTATCCTTAAAGTTCTACCATACAAGATTTGCATTTTTTAAATGTTGTTTTGATAGCATAGAAAATTACATAGCTCCTTTAAAAGACTCATCAAGAAAAGCTTGCGTCCTAAGGCATTGTTAGGAAGATGAAACTCTTAACTCATGTTTCTTTCTAAATTGATTTTCTTCTTCAGAATAAGTATACAATTATCAAAAAGAAGTAGAGATAACATGATAGCATCCAATATTTCTCATTCCATTTTCCAGAATGTGAGCATCTTGTCTAACCATGGAACTTTTGCTAAAACAGAGAAATGAACACTGGTAGTTGACTATTGACTAAACTGCAGGCTTTGATTGTATTTCAGTTTGTTTCACTGATTCTCGTTTTGCTTTCCAAAATCCAATGACAGTGACATCGCACTGGATTGAGGTATCGCATCCTCATAATCTTTTATTTATTTTTAAAGAATTATTTTAAAGTAGTTGTACAATTTAACATGTTAGTTTGTGAGGACAATGCATCTCTATCACTCTCCCCTATTACTCTCCTCCATCTCTTGCAATCCCAACCATCTCCTCAGTTTTTTTCATTCTATTTCATAATCATCTTCTATCTGTGTGTGGCAATTTAAGGTTTTCCTTAAACTACATGATCCTGATGGCTTTGAAGAATACTGATCAAGTATTTTGTATAGTCCTTGTCTTTGTCTGCATGGCTTCACCAGAATAACAGAGAGGGTGATTTATACCAGAAAGGATGATTTAAGAGGCTTCCATGTATTTTTTACAGTTTGGAGACTGGAAAATCCAAGCAGAGTATTGACATTACTGATGTCTGTGGGACCCTGCTTCCTTGTTTGCAGATCACTGTTTTCTCATTGTATACACACTTAACTGATAGAAAAAATTATCTTTGACATCCCTTAGTAATCCTCTGAAAGGCTTTATAATTACTCTACAAAGTCCTCTCCCCTAAAATTATGACAGGAGGGTAAAGATTTCAGCAATACATTTGGGGAGAGAGAAATATTCAACCCAGAGCATGTCTTAATTTGTGTTTATCTGACATTTTTCTCATAAGCAGATGAGGTCAGGGACAATATTGTGCATGTAAAGTGACCTCATCACCCAACAGCAGCAGGATACCACTGCATTCTCATTTGGTTAAGATTGTGTTTGTGAAGTTTTGGATTTGTTACTTCACTAAATTCCATGCCCTATTTTTTAAAGTGGTTCACTAACTCTAACCACACTTGAGGAAAGAGAGAAATTATAAACTAAAATCTCTGCCAATCAAGTGATTTCAATACAGATGCCAGGTGCCCTCCACTCATGAGTTAGACTGTGTTTATTGTCACCGTTTCCCATTCTGAGACCCTTTCCCTGAAAGTCCTAATTTCCATCTATTCTGTACCCCTTTTTGTCAGTGCGTACATTCAGATTTGTCTCCATCTGATCAGATCTGCATGGCTTACCCAACTTCTTTATTTTCCCTATGTTTGTCTCATCTTGAGTTGGAAGACAAGGTATGCTAGATCACGAAGCTACTCATGATGGGAAAAGGGAGTTTAAATTAAACTTAATAGGTAATGGGTTTAAATAATTGAAACTTTACAAGTTTGCTAATTTGACATGAGAGAGCTACATAGTGACCGTGGCGTGAGAATTCCAGGGGAATCTATGGGGAGGCAGAGAGCCTTGGGGAACTCTTTATTGATCTGCTCACATTTATCTCTTAAGTTATCACCTGGTACTAAATACAATCTTGATGCATATTCAGTATTTATAGAGACATACGGTTGTAGATGGAAATGAATATCACTCATTGCCATATAACATTCATAGAAAAAGGAAAGCACTAGGAACAGCACAGCTTTAGCTCTCTTAGCTGATGCAACATTGTAGTGTCTGGGAATATGTGAATTAATCAATGCAAATCACGTATCGAAGTACAGTGTCAGGCATGTACATATTCAATCAGTATTCATTGTTATTACTATTATTAATTTGGCTGAGACATATATCAAACTGTGAATACTTTTTATAAACCCAAACTACTCAATACGCAAACCCTAGAAATTCATCCAATAGATTAACTACAAAATATTGGTAATTTTAATGTAATAATCAGACTCTTTCTCGACAAGATGAAATTGTCACTTTAATTTATGCTGTGACTTTTCTAGTTTGTGTTCCATGACTTAAAATATTTTAAACAAAATATCTCTGCAATGATGAAGTATGGAAATGAGATACATATTTCCCTTGATAAGGATCTTCCAAGCTGTTCTCCCATAGACTTTCCCAGAGCAAGAGAACATCCAGCAAAAGTAGAGGGCCCTACTTTGAGTTTAAACTAGGCAGATAATCTCAGCAGTGTCTAACTCTTTATCAACTGTGGTCTCTATCTATGCATTAACTTCAGATTTTTCAAAAGACAGAGTAATTAAACCATACATCTTTACCAATTAGACTTTTCTTCATTGATAAGTATAGTCATGAATTATTTGCAGACATCGTTTTTGAGATTAGCTAACAAACAACTCCTCCACAAAATAATTTAGTTAGTGAATTAAAAAATCTTCTTGCGTGACCACAAGGACCTGATCCAAAAGAAGTGCTGAGCTGGACTGGTGCGTATTGGTTTCATTATTCAAATAACTGTCCCAAGAGAGCTATCCCAAAGACTATTAGCCTCATTCACCTTTAATAACCTAAGATCTCCTATACATGATGTGATGTGTGCAGATGAAAATATGTTCTGCCTGTGGGTAGGTGTTATTAGTGCATAATTCTTTAGCTTCTTCTCCCTTATGGTGGAGTTCTATTTTGGCAAACCTCTTGGGTTTGGTTGTCAGAGAGATAAAAGCTAGTGAGTACTGCAGTAGAAACTAGAGTGAATTTTGGCAAGTTTAGAAGGTCAGTTACACTTCATGGAGAACTATCTTTATATGTGGTAGTCCTCCATCTCCCTTAACCTGTTATACAACTGATTGCAAAACAAATGCTCCAACTAGTATTCCCTGGGTAGAAACCTATTAAATATATCCCCATCCCTATCTATCTGTAAATGTGTTGAAATTCTTAGTTACATTTCAAATGCAGCCTATGGTGCAAAAACAGCTGATTTGCAGGTTCTGTTAGTCCTATGCAGATAGTGCTATTATCTGCAAAAAAAGGCATAATGGCTCTTGGAAGGCTTGGGGAAAATATTAACATTCGATGACTAAATGGGTACTTGAGAAACGAAATGGAACTCTACAGCCTTTTGAAAAAGTATTTGCTTGAGGCAGGCATCTGCTGACATACCTTTATGTGACACTGAGACAGTATGATCGTTTAAAAGTTAGAATTAATTACAGTGGATGTTCCAAGAAGTTGAGTATCAGTAGATTCAACACTGACAACCTTCAAGAATGTTACTGACAATAGCAAGAAAGAAAAACAATTTGAGTCTTTATCTTGGGGTTCATTTTGCCTAACATCAACTTGTCTGACTGTTTCTTCTTGTCTCAGACATATACTAGTTATTGCAAATAAGGGAAATCATGGGACCTATGTTTCTTGTGGCCTGGCTTACTTCACTTAACATAATTTTTTCCAAGTCTTTCCATTTCCTAACAAATGGGGCGATGTCATTCTTTCTGATGGAGGCATAGAATTCCATTGTGTGTATATACCACATTTTCTTGATCCATTCATCTACTGAGGGGTATCTGGGTTGGTTCCATATCTTAGCTATGGTAAATAATGCTGCAATAAGCATAGTTGTGTTGGTAGCTTTAGTATGATCTTGTTTGCAATCATTCAGGTAAATGCCCAAAAGTGGGATTGCTTGTTATTGTTTCTAACATATTTATAAGATGATTTCTTTGTTGCTTGGTATGTCCTTCCCCCACGGAATAACCCCTGTTTTCACTGTATTTGATGTTGGTATAATTTGTGGAGGGGAAGAGAAAAAAACAAATTGTTTAAATAGGGATACAGGTGGACCCCATTGCAGCAATGAGATGTACAAGATGTTATGCCGAAAAACGAACTTTGCAACTTTGGCCGGGGGGAGGGGATGGATAGGAGGACAGGGATGGTAAGGGGAAACAAAGGAGGAGGCAACAATGCTTGATAAAAAAATGTACTCATTTCCTTGCTCATATAATTGTACAATTTCTAGCTAGGATTATAGGCGTGAGCCACCAGTGCCTGGCAGAAATGAGAATTTTACTCAAGATTTTATTTAAAAAAAAATCAATTGTCTTTTGTGTGTCTATGAAAGAATAGTAGAGTATGTAACATCTAAAGAACAAAGATCTCTCTCTCTTTCTCTCATTTGTATTTATCTATACATGTGTGACTTCCATACTGTATGTGTTTATCGGTATGTTTACCTTTAAGTCTATATCCACATATGAGAGAAAACATGTACCCTTTGTCAATCTAAAGTTAGTTTAATTTACTCTGTGATTTCTCTCAGATGAATCCACTTCATAATTTCATTCCACCTGACTCTACTGTGTATCTGTCTATCTATCTATCTATATCTATTTATCTATATCTATAATCTCTCTATATCTATATCCATATTATATCTACATATCTCTATATATGTATGTATGTAAAACATTTTCTTGATCCATTCCTTTTGGTAAAGGGTATCAGCACTATTTTTATAACTTGGCTATTATGGTTAGTGCCTCAATGAACATAGGCATGCAGGTGCCATTATTTATTTTGATTTATATTCTTTTGGATTAATTGCCTAGAGTGGTATTGCTAGATCACAAGGTAATTCTAGTTTTAATTATTTTGTGCTGGTTCTGGGGCTTGAACTCAGGGCCAGAGCACTATTCCTGAGCACTTTTGCTCAAAGCTAGAGCTCTGCCTCTTTAGCACAAGGCTAGTGCTCTACCACTTGAGCCACAGTGCCACTTCTGATTTTTTGGTGGTTTATCGGAGATAAGAGTCTCATGGACTTTCCTGACCAGGCTGGCTTTGAACTGCGATCCTCAGATCTCAGCTTCCTTAGTAGCTAGTATTACAGGTGTGAGCCACCAGCGCCTAGCCACTTTCTGCTTTTCTGGGGCCCCAAACTGGCTTTGAGCCACTATCCTCAAATCTCAGCCTTTTGAATAGCTAGTATTACAAGTGTGAGGCACCAGTACCGGGGTATTTTGAAGAAGCTGCTCCATGCTGACTTCCATAGTGGTTATACTAATTTATATTCCTGCCAGCAGTTTATCCGTTTTCTTGCCTTACACCCACCCCTCCACCCCCCAACCAACATCATCCCCAGCATTTGTTGTTTGTGTTCTTGATGCTGGCCATTATTACTTGCTTGAGGTAGGAATCTCAATGTCATTTGATTTACATTTTCTTTATGTTCAGGAACACTTCTTTATATATTTGTTGGCCATTTGCACTTCTTTCAAGAAATGTCTGTTTAGTTAATGTGCACATTTATCAATTGTGTTATTGAATCTTTGGGGATTCAATTTTTTAAATTTCCTGTACATTCTTGTTATTATACTCTTGTCAGGTATATAGTTGGGAAAGATTTTTCTCTCACTATGTAGACTGTCTTTTCAGCTTAATGACTATATTCTTCATTGTGTGGAAGTCCTTTTTCTTTTGCTTGATATAATTACATTTGTCAATATTTTCTCTTATTTGCTGAACCATTGGAGTTCTGCTCAGAAAGTCCTGCCTATACCAATAAGTTATAGTGTTTTTCCTACTTTTTTTCTTGCAGTAGTTTCAATGGCAAAAGTTTATTTCTTGAAATCTGGAAAGTCCAAGACTGAGAAGATGGCATCTCTTGTGGACTGTCCTGCTGATTCATCCCATGACAGAAGGCAGAAAGAAGGAAGCAGGTGTGTGTGTCTGTGTGTGTGTGTCTGTGTGTGTGTATGTGAGAAGAGAGAGAGAGAGACAGACAGACAGACACAGACACAGAGAGAGACAGAATACATAAAGACAGTTTCATAGCCTAACCACTTCAAGAAGCCTAACCACTTCTTGAAGTCATATCTCCCAACAATAATGCTGCACTCAATACATGATGTATGGGGCATATAGTCAAGCTGCAGAACAGCCAAATTCCATTATTAGATATACTGGCCCTTGAATTAGCAGCCTAGGTTTGATCTAGTAACTGGTTAGAAAGTCAGTTTCAGGCTGTGTCCGGACAGGTATCTCTCTCTCTCTCTCTCTCTCTCTCTCTCTCTCTCTCTCTCTCTCTC